>NC_080192.1:140495111-141129173 GCF_030028045.1 Hippopotamus amphibius kiboko | reverse complement strand
TCCCTGTACTTCAAAAAACGAAAGGCTCAACAAACTAAAAGGTTATACAAGCAAGGGCTTATTCTTGATAGTTCTGGCATCTGTCTCTTCCACCAGTGAATTTCTCTTTCAGGTGTGCAATCAGCCTTTATTTCACTTAAGAGATAAGTAAATCAAGTTCTAGAACACAAAGGCTTTAAAAATATTTTTCATAACAGATTACAAAAATTAAATTTCTTTAAGAAGTAAAAGCTTTATTTCATCATGTATTTTAAGTAATTCTTGGCACTCACGCTCCTAGGATGTGTGATGCGTTTGTCCTGTGGCTGCTATCATTGTCATTACTGAACAATAACATGAGGCTAAAACAAGGCAATGAAAACCAAAAATGCGTCAAAATTTCTCAACAAATTGAGAGACTAAGAATAAACTAGAAGAGTCAAGTTATATTCCTCAGATCTTAAGTACAGTAATTTAAGGCTAACCATGCCTAAAACTAAACCTGTAATTGATAAACAGCACTGAAATAGTTAATTAACTTAAAGGCAAAGGCTAGTTGAGACCTTCAGAATAATCATCTATGATATAAACCTACTAGTCGAGAGTTTATGGCAGTTTTCAACTTTGCAGATTCAGGAGAGTTTAACTTCTCATTCTTCATTAATAAACAAAAGAAACAGCGGCCTAAAACAATTAGTCACTTGTGCAGGGTACCCGCTAAGTAAAGAGATTAATTTACCAACCAGAAGTTGTCTCAAAAATAAAGATTTAAAGCAAAAGCGTTAGAAAAGGCATGGCTTACTGAAAAAAGTGTGATTTTTGAGTCAGACAGACTTGGAATATGAACTCTACAACTACTATCAAGTTACATAACTTCTCTAAACTTCAACAGTATCAGTCAACAAAGATAACACAACACTGCAGGACTGTTGTGAAAAAGACATGAAGGGAAGGAAATGATGTCTGTATAACTAAGACATACACATAAAAGGAACTCTAACAAAGAGTAACTGCTAATTTTTAAAACCTATTTTTAAAAAACCAAACCACCTGCCCTTTGCTACACATTTCTAAGCACCTTATTTCCTTGGCAATATTAAGGAAATAATGGGAACTCATCAGTTCAAATTAGGTTCAGCTGCAAGTGACAAAAAACTCTTCTCAGTGCCTTCCTGTCTGCCTCAAAACAGGGTCAATGGTTATCAGGGACCCAGGTTTCTCAGCTTTGTTACCATCAACCTCAATACACTGCTTCCACATCATGATGTGGAATAGGAAGCACTAACATCAACCATTAAAAACAACAAGAAAAGGATACATAAGCTCCCTGTAAGGATTATTCCAGGATGCTACTCACAAATCCCTTATGTTCACATTCTGTAAGCCTCAACTTACATGGCGAATGACACACTGAAACAAAAACTGCTAAAAATATACATATTTTTGACATATATATTTTTAACACATATATGTTAACATATACATAATGTGTGTATAGATGTGTGTTCACATAGAATAGTCTTTATTACATTCAGTTCAAACCAAGTAAATATTAGGGGTTTTCCCAGTACAGAAGTAGAATACAATAGATATTTGGGCCAGTAGGAGTCTCTGTCATAATTTACCCACTTTTTCAATATTCTTTACCACTACACCAAGTTCCTTCAATAGCACTCTCTCATAGTGCAATCACAATTAACTGGATTAGATCTCATCTTAAATAATTAACATTTAAAGAAAAACACCAACATTAGGATCCTTTGGTGATATAATAAGGATAACAACAGAAACAGTTCTGCCACGTGCCAGCACTGTGTGATAAACACTTTACATAAATTATGGCATATAATAAAATTTATTTCATACAGATCTTACCATAGTCTCATAATGGATTTTTATTTAACATTTAGGGGATTAAGTTAAAATATCTACAAACTTCACTTTTAGCCAACATGGAGTAATAGGGACTGGATTTTCCCACCCACCCCACCCCCCACCTAAACAACCAAGAAAAGCTGTGAAACAACAATTTTCAAGACACTGGATAAAAATGAAGCACAGTGATCCCTCAGAGGAAAGAAATGGTGAGCCCTAAGACAGCTGCAGTTTACCACCTAAAGACAATTTCCAGATGCCCAATTCTGGAGAAAGAACCTAGGCTGAGGCTAGCAGTCATCCTCGACTGAGGAGATGAGAGCAAGAATCCAGGGAGGCCAAGGCCATTTGAAGGGCAGAGTACCAGAAGAGGAGAGAGATGACAGAGCATAGAAAACAGCTCCTGTCATACTAGCCAGAGTGTAAAACCTTGTAATTCATGGCGTGTGAGGTAGATTACTCAAGAATTTTGCCTCCGTAGCATGGAAAAATTAGCCCTACATTAACCACTGCTCTTTACTTGCACAACAAAGCAAGACACAAAAGAATCAAGAAACACAACCACATCCTAGAACAAAGTTCAAGACTATTTACAGTAATACAGAAATAAATAGCACACAAAAAGGTAAAATTAGTAATAACTGACAATGAAAAGCTACCATGTAAAAGCCAAGGAGCAGGAAAATTCCACATAAAATAAGTACAAAAAAATCAATTGTTTAAGCTTACTACAGTAATCATTTCACAATATATGTAGGTCAAACCATTACACTGTATACCTTCAACAGTGATACGTCAATTATACCAATAAAACTCAAAAAACAGATGTCAAAGAAATCAATTAATACTGAGCCTATCTACAAAACAGAAACAAAGTTACAGATATAGAAAACAAACTTATGGTTACCAGGGGATGGGGGGGGCATAAATTGGGATTGACATACACACAACTACTATGTATAAAATAGGTAACTAATAAGGACCTACTGTACAGCACAGGGAACTCTACTCAATACTCTGTAATGGCCTATATGGGAAAAGAATCTTAAAAAAAAGCAGATATATGTATATACATAACCGATTCACTTTGCTGTACACCTGAAACTAACACAATGTAAATCAACTATACTCCAGTAAAAAAAATAAAAAAAAGTAAACTGATCAGGAAATGACACAGTGATATAAATAATAAACAAGAGCATTAAAACAGTTATGACTGCATTCATTATGTTCAAACAGCTACAAGATATAAAAAAGGAATAAAGTACTGATAGATGATACAACATGGATGAACCTTGAAAACATTATAAGTGAAATAAGCCGTACACAAAAAAACAAGCATTGTATGATTCCACTTACATGAGGTATCTAGAGTGGGCAGATTTATAGAGACAGAGAATATAACAGAGGTTGCCAGGTGCTGGTGATAAGGAGGGACAGGGAGTTATTACTGCCTAACAGTTACGGGTTTCCGTTTCAGGTGATGAAAAAGTTTTGGAAAGAGACTGTGGTGATGGTTGTACAACCCTTTAATGTACTTAGTGCCACTGAACCGTATATATACTTGCAAATGGTTAGAATGGCAAACTTCTTGTTATATCCATTTCACCACAATAAATAAAAAAGAGGTTCGGGGAAGACTGAAAATGTTAAGTAGAAGCATGTAATATATAAAAAGGACAAATCAAAAATCTAATGGTAAAAAATATCACGTGTGAGATGAAAAAATACAATGAACAGGACTAACAGGAGATTTAAAATTGCATAAGAAATGACAAGGGAACCTGAAGACACACCAATAGAAATTATTCAAAATGAGATGCAGAAGGGAAAAAAGACCAAAAAAAAAAAAAAAAAGAACAGACTCTCAGTAAGTTGTGGGTCAACATGAAATAACCTTAATATACATGTAATTGGAATCAGCAGAGAGGGAAAATGAAGAGAAAGGAAAAAAATACGTGAAGAAATTCTTGAAAGGCTTGAAATTCTCTATATTTGATGACAACCAAAAACTGTACGGGATCAAGAAGCTCAGCCAAGACAAAAACAAGAAACATAAAGAAAACTACAGCAAGCATATCATAATCAGAATGACTAAAACTCTTTAGAGAGAGGGGAAAAAATACCCAATACGTTATGAACAGAGGAATAACGCAAGTCAGAAGACAGGAGAACAATATTCCTAAAGTACCCAAACAAAAAACTATCAACCTAGAATACTATATACAGCAAAAAATCTCTCTCAAAAATTAAGATGTCACTAAATAAAAATGAAAATACAATTTATCAAAATTCATGGGGAGCAGGAAAAGCAGTATTTAAAGAGAAATTTATACCAATAAATGCAAATTTTGGTAAAGATCTAAATTCAATAACAAGCTTTCTTAGGAAAACTAGAGAAAGAAGAACAATTTAAGCTTACAAGCAGAAGGAAATAAATAAAAATTAAGAGAGGAACCTCACATTCACTAGGATAGCTACTATCAAAAAAAAAACAAAAACCACAAAACAAGTGTTGGCAAGCATGTGGAGAAACTGGAACTTTTCTTCACTGTTAGTAGGAACATAAAATGGGGCAGCCACTGTGGAAAACAGTATGGTGATTTCTCAAAAAAATAAAAATAGAATCATCATATGATGCAGCAATTCCTCTTCTGGGTATACACTGAAAAGAACTGAAAGCAGGGTCTCCGAGAGATATCTGTATATCCCTGTTCATAGCAGTATTATTCACAATAACCGAAAGGTGGAAGCAACCCAAGTGTCCATCTACAAATGAATGCATACACAAAATGTGGTATATACATACAACGTAATATTATTCAGCCTTGAAAAAGAAGGAAATTCTAACATATGCTACAACATGAATGAACCTTGAGAGCATTTTGCTAAGTGAAATAAACCAGTCACAAAAAGTACAGTTCTACTTATATAAGGTACCTAGAGTAGCCAAATTTATAGAGACAGAAAGTAGAAGGGTGGTTGCCAGGGGTTAAGGGGAGAAAATAGGGAGTTGTTTTTTAAAGGGTATGGAGTTTCAGTTTTGCAAGATGAAAAAAGTTCTGGATCTTGGTTACAAACCAATGTGAAGGTGCTTAACACTACTGAAACGTATACTTAGAAATGGTTAAAATGGTAGATTGTATGTTATGCATTTTTTTACCACAATAATAAATAAATAAACCTGGTATTTGTTGAAGGCTTAAAACATGCCTGTCACTATCTGCTTTTGATTACTTCATTTAAACTTAATAACTTTATAAAGGAAGTGTTGTTATTATCCTCCATTTTACTGAGAGGAAACGAAGTTTGAAGCTTAAGTAACTCATAAGAAGACACAGTAAAGAAACAGACCCAAATATGACTCCAGAGCCTGAGTCCTCAAATACTATGTTATACTGCCTTTGTTAAATGGCTATCACTTTCACAAAGGAAGTGCTATCAAAAGAAATGTTCATAATAAATATGGGGGGGGAGAGTTCCTGGCTAAAGCAATTTATGTGTTTTGATGATACAGCATGACAACTTTAAATTTAAAATTACATATACAATGGAACAATTCCATGTTTATATTCCAAACAATACTATTTCACTATATGTTGGTTGTTATGCAATAACACCTCTATAATACACACCACTAATATTTTTTAGTCACCTATATAAAAGGGCACTCATTTTGGTGGTCCTATAACATTTTACACACACAAACATACACAAGGGTATGACCAGGTCTTTTGATTTGTTTTTCCAATATCACTATTTTTTAACAACTTTCAACAATCTTTTCTTCAAAATTTTTGATTTTCTAAATAATTTAGACAGTACCAACTATTTTTATATTCAAAATAGTCAGTTACACATTTGTTCTCAATAGACAGTTTTAGTCAAATAGCCTAATATAGTATAATGAAAATGACATAGGTCGGAAAAAAAATCCCACTCAAAAAGGTTAAAACGTTTTTTATTTTTAAAAAATCTATGTTGTTTTTTAATTTTCCTCACTGAAAACACATTTTCTCTTGGAAGAAAAAAAAAAGATTTTAACCAAACTTCACAGAACTAAAGCTTATGGCCTGGATAAGAGCTTATTTTTCACTCATAGATATAATTTAATACAGCCAATCCAAAGGCCTACACACGTTCCCCCACTACCAGTTAAGGCAGAGGAAGATTATCCTCCCCATTCCTCCCAGTATACTGCAATCCTATTGTATGAGATGCCATGTAGCCCAACCAAAGACTCTGGAGCCATACTGCAGAATCCCAGCTCCCCTACTTAAAAGCAGTGTGCTCTGAGACAAGTTATTTATCCCCTCCTTCCTTCAGTGTCCTGTTCACTAAGATGGAGAAAATAACAGTATCTTTTTCATAGAGCTAGGGAGGACCAAATGAGTTAATACACATAAAACTGCCAGAGATAACATGTAGTAAGTGTCTGCTCTTCCTATTACCACCATCGCTATCCTCACTATCATTACCACCCTGCAATACGCAAATTAGGTCCATTTTCCTTCATAATGTTTTCCTACTGTTTCCAAACTCTGGTGACTGCTACTTTCCCTTAATTTATGGTGTTCACTGTTCGCTGCTCAAATAGCAAATAAGGCACTATTTTATATCACTGCATTTACTGCTCTTCATCATTTAACTTTCATTTGACAGTAAGCTTTATCTTCCCAAATAATCTATAATTTCTTAGGAAGTACCTGGACTATGTCTCAAGCATTATTTTCTATGAGATAGAAAAAAATTTTTAATTGCTAATTTTATTATTATAGGATACCACAGTTGTGAAGAGCTCCTTTCCTCTTTCCTGAGTTATGCATTCCATTTCCTCCCTAAAATGGTCAGTGAACAATATCTACACTAACACTAGTAGGTTTTAAAAATATTGTAATTTAATCATTATCACCTCTAATTTTGCTATCCAAACATAAATAAAAGATAGAAGCTTCCATCACCTCCTTTATTTTAAAAGACCTCATTACCATTTTCATTTGTATCCCAGACAGACCTATAAGAGAAAATTTAAGGCTATCTCAATTGAAATGTACTACTTAGCTACCCTGAAGTCTGAGAGCAAACCAGTTTGAGAAAGAGCAACAGTAGTCCTCCTTACAGTAATTCTCTGCAACCTGGGAGATAATGCTGCTCATCACCAGTAATGAAAAAAAAGGTCAGCGCCAACAAGAGAAAACTAGATGGATGAAAGTCCAGGATTCACGTTGCAGCTCCATCATCTCAACATTTATTAATATGCAGAATTCCACACATATCCATATTCAAGTGTTCCGCAAAAATGCTTAAAAGATGTATAAATAAAAAGTGATCATTAGATAATTTACTGTTCTGGAACTGTCCATCACATTGTAGCCCTCCATTAAGTGTAGATTATACAGAATTAAATGTTCTCTCCACCTACAAACATTAAAAAGAAAAAACCCAAACCAAACAAACAAAAACACCAAACCAAAACAAACAAAACTCACTACTCCCTTTTGGAAGAGATCAACCTGAACCTAAGGGGATTTTAGAGTGAATAAGTTAACAGTCACCGATTTTTAAAATACTCTGAAATTTGAAATTCTTTTAATGTTAAAACATTTAATATTTTTTCTAAGATATCTATCCAGCTTGTCTAAAAATAACAGCTACCAATTTCTCATACAGAGTTTGAAGTTTTACTTAAGAACACAATCTTATTGCTCTAAAGACAGATTCCTTCCCAGTTCTACTACTTATTACCTGCATTTCTTTGAACAAATTACTTAAACCTCGCCAAACCTCAGTTTCCTCCCCATTCAGAAAAATATGAAGAATAACATCTGCCCACAATTTCAGATTGTTACATCAAATGAGACATCATACAAAGGTGCTCAGTAAAATATCGAATCTAAAAACTACTAAATCTTTTAGCTACAGAATAAGGCAAACCTTTACTGAAAGAATTGGTGAGATTATACTAACAGATAATATGCTACTCAGGCTTTTTGACTTTAAAATGACTTTAATACAGACAGGTAACAGATTTTTCATTGTTTGCAAAAAGCAAGCAACTAACTCTGTTCTACCTAGAAGGGATCATAATTTTTTAGAAATATTTGAAACTGTATTTGAATTTATAAGTATTTCTAAAGACAATTATTTTTAAAGAACATGTCATTTTGATGCCACTGGAAAAATGAAACAGAACTCTAACAAATTAATAAAGCACTTCAGAACAATGCTTCGCACACAGCAAAAACTACATGCCTTGCTAACATTATTATACTGTTATTATTATTAATTATAATCATCATTATTATTATTGCTACTGACAATAACTTCAATGATACATGATTTTTATTTTATTTTATTTTTTATTTTTTTATTTTTTTTAATTGGAATATAATTGCTTTACACTCTTGTACCAGTTTTTGAGGTACACCAAGGTCAATCATCTGTATTTATACACATATCCCCGTATCCCCTCCCTCCCTCAACTCCCCCCCACACTCCCCGTTCCAGTCCTCCAAGGCATCATCCATCATCAAGCTGAACTCCCTTTGTTATACAGCAACTTCCCACTGGCTATCTATTTTACAGTTGGTAGTATATATATGTCTATGCTACTCTCTCACTTGGTCTCAGCTTCCGCTTCACCCCCCGCCCTCCCAAACCTCAAGATCTCCAGTCCATTCTCTGCATCTGCGTCCTTATTCTTGTCTTGTCACTGAGTTCATCAAGTACCCTTTTTAGATTTCATATATATGAGTTAGCATACAATATCTGTCTTTCTCTTTCTGACTTACTTCACTCTGTATGACAGACTCTAGGTCTATCCACCTCATTACATATAGCTCCATCTCATTCCTTTTTATAGCTGAGTAATATTCCATTGTATATATATGCCACATCTTCTGTATCCATTCATTTGTTGATGGGCATTTCGGTTGCTTCCATGTCCTGGCTATTGTAAAGAGTGCTGCAATAAACATCATGGTACATGTTTCTTTTGGGATTATGGTTTTCTCTGGGTATATGCCCAGGAGTGGGATTACTGGATCATATCGTAGTTCTATTTGTAGTTTTTTAAGGAACCTCCAAATTGTTTTCCATAGTGGTTGTATCAACTTACAGTCCCACCAACAGTGCAGAAGAGTTCCCTTTTCTCCACACCCTCTCCAACATTTGTTGTTTCCAGATTTTGTGATGATGGCCATTCTGATTGGTGTGAGGTGATACCTCATTGTGGCTCTGACTTGCATTTCTCTGATGATGAGTGACGTTGAGCATCTTTTCATGTGTTTGTTGGCCATCTGTATGTCTTCTTTGGAGAAATGTCTATTTAGGTCTTCCGCCCATTTGTGGATTGGGTTATTTGCTTTTTTGGTATTAAGCTGCATGAGCTGCTTGTATATTTTGGAGGTTGATCCTTTGTCCGTTGTTTCGTAGGCAACTATTTTTTCCCATTCTGAGGGTTGCCTTCTTGTCTTGTTTATGGTTTCTTTCGCTGTGCAAAAGCTTTTAAGTTTCATGAGGTCCCATTTGCTTCTTCTTGATTTTATTTCCATGATTCTAGGAGGTGGGTCAAAAAGGATCTTGCTTTGATGGATGTCATAGAGTGTTCTGCATATGTTTGATACATGATTTTTAAAAGTCTCTATTCAATATGCTGTTTCAAGTACTTATCATTAAGAACTCATTTATCTATTTTTTCTAGTTTAAAGAAAGTGTTATGTCCAGCATTTATACTACCATTTTCCGTTAGCCATATTTTATATACACTTCTCATGACAGAAATGCTCACAAGAAGTATGAGTTCACAGTAGTAACCTCTACCTGGAACACTTCTCTAAGGAAATCCTCTTTTGAGTTCTATAACCCAGCTGTCCACTATAATTAACATAACTAGGTCACTTTCTGAAAAAAACCACTGTAAATACAAATTTGTCCACTCCATTCAGAATCAGAGTTCAAACCAAACTAAGTACAATGGGGCAGAAGTAATTCCACATGCTGCATTTCAGTAATATTTGCAGAGTTAGTGTTTTCATTCTAAGCAAAGGGATCTGCATATTAAAAAAAAAAATCCTTGGAGATGGGAAGGAAGTTTCTAATGAAGTTATTTAATATGGGTAGAATTTGGGAGGAAGGGAAGGAGTGACATGAAATAGGCTTACAAAAGTCAGCTTAAGTCAGATCATTAACAATCTTGTAACAAATAATGAGCCTTTCCCTGAATGAATGGGAAATTAGTCATTTAAGTACTTTAAATTTGGGGATAACATGATTAGATTTATATCCTATAATAAGCAGTTTGGCTGGAGAGTAGAAAAAGAAGGCTAGAAATGCTGGAAGAAAGAACACTAAGGAAGAGAATACCATAACAATCTAGAAAAAACATGACAACTTGAAATAAGAAAGTAGCAGTAGGATGGGAGAGAAGTGAATGATTTTTAGTAGATAACACTGACAGGATCTGGCGACTGACTGAATGTGAGATTAAGGATGCAGTTACCCAGATTTCTGGCTTGACCCAAGCTAGGATAGTGGAAACAATCATTCATTCCTGATTAAAGAAAATGAAGATATGAGAGCAAAGAGAGAAAAAGAATATAACTGGAGATATGTTGATCTTGAAGTGTCTATGGTATCCAAATGGAGATGCCTAGTAGGTGGCTGGAAGTATGAATCTCAACAGGCAAGTTTTCACATGGAAAAACAGAAGTCAGCAACATACAAATGATAAAAAGAAAGTCCTAAAACTGATACAAGCTTAAGAAGACAAAGAACGCATTAAAAGAGAGGAGGGGTTTCTATTCCAGAGGAAAAAGAGGCAGCAAAGGATCCTGAGAAGAAACTAGAGATGCTCTGAGTAACTCACAGAAATCAAGAGAAGACAGTAATTCAAGAAGTGTTAAGTACTACTGAACATTCAATAAAATGACAGCTTTAGCAACAAGAAAGTCAGCATGACCTTGAAGTGAGTAGTGTTAGCTGAGTGATGAGAGAGGACAGACAGCAGTGTACTGAGTGAATAGGAAAGAAGTCTGGGGCTTTGTTTTGCTGGGGAGGGAGCAGGAGGTAGAAAGAACTGAGATTTCTTTCTAGAAGTAATTTGGTTATTTGCTTTGTTTTAGGTGAGATATTAGAACAACTCTAGCAAGATGAGAAAGAATCAGAATTAAGATAAAAAGACAAAATACAGTTAATCAGCAGGAAGGAGAGAATGAGATCCAAAGCACAGCTGGCGAATCAGGCTGAGGCAGAATGATGGTCGTTTCATCCACTGAAACAGAAGGAAAAGGAAGAACAAATGGTACAGAGGAGATAAACCGATGAGTAAAGTAACAGGAAATTTAAGGGATCTCCTTTTGATGGCTCCTATTTTCTCATGAAGTAGGAAGACCATCTGTGGCAAATACTTTGTTTCTTAGGTTTAAAGAAAGAAAAAAAAATGTTTAAAATAGCCCCTATGAAGAATGAAAGAACTGCTCTGCAGCCTTGACAGCTCTTACAGGCACTGTAGACCATGAACTCCTAGCACCACTAATAGGGGTAGTCTGTGATTTTTCTCCATCGGTATTTGACAAACACCTTTTGTGTAAGCCACAGAGACAAAATGACCCAAAATCCAGGTTTTACCAGATGCATATGATAGAAATTCAACAGAGCAAGGAAACTGAAAAGTCTAGCAAGAGTTTTAAAGTGATGGACAATGGATTTTTGCCTGCTTATAAAGGAAGCATCTGGTGGCGAGAGGTGTCAAGAAACTGTAGATCTCAAAAGCATCGAGTATGTTTAGTAAAAGGATGTGGGATTAGTGTCAGGAGCAAGATTTTTAATTAACGATCTCAAAGGTGAAGCTGATTTCAGGTAATGGTAAGGTCCAGAGTAGCTTCACGGGAATTAAGTAAATGAATTAAGTGAAGATAAAGACGATGAGAGATGAGGAAACTGTGTGAAGCCAGGGCCCTGGGTACTCTGTTCACATAAACACTAAATTCATCTGGAATGGTGCCACAACCTTGCAGGAGAAGAAAGATTGTAAGCCAGAAGCCTGTGTCTTCAATAAGCAAGAGAAGATGTATACTCCAACTACACAAGACTCAACAACAGGAATTTTACCAGGAAGGTTTTAGAGGCACCGCAGTGCAATGAAGGAAACCCCATCCTACCCTTTCCTACACTGAGATATGTAGAGAGTAAAAGAAGGTACAAGTTCCAGAAAAGAGGGCTTTCACTCCAGAGAAAGACAGGTGTTATTTAAACAAATATAAAAGTAACATTCAAGAAACAATTTGAAGATGCAAGTGATTATGTTAACCTTAGAAGAAGGGTAAGAAAGTTTTTAAAAAGGAGGGGCAGAGAGTAGGCAGGGGAACAAGAGTGAGAAGAGACGCATGTCTATACGGGCTCATATCTTTGGGCAGGAAAAGGCAACAATGAAATGAGATTTGGTGGGGTCACTTCACGGGAAGGTAGCTAAAAGGACAGGTTTCAAGAGTTCTCTGAAAGAAAAGACATCAGGCCTCTCACGAGTCTGCCAGTGCCTGGAACAACTGCAACTAGAAAAGCCTGTTTCTAGTGTGTGAGAAGACTCAGACTTCTTTGGAAGGAGCCAAATGAAATTTGGCTGAACTGTATTGGCTTAAGGCTACATGCTAAGACCATCAGGCAAAAGCCTCATTGTTTAGGCTTGGTCTGTTAAAAACTAAGAAAACCACACCATCTATCTTAGTTATAGAAATCAACTTTGTCCTTGACCATAGATAACCCCCAGTGTGGAGCTTTGCTATTTTTAGCATAGATGCTATGTCACAACACCTAGTAGTGTGATCAAGAAATAAAAACATCTTATTAACCAAATAAGACATCCCTCCTTTAGACTTGATTTCTCGTTTGTAAAACGAGGGGGTTGAACTAGAACCACTATCATTAAGAGCCAACCCTCTCCGTCTCCCTCCAAGGAGGCAGCAAACCTTACATATAAACTACCAGCTGAGAGTCAGACTAACCATTTGATAAAGCTTCCTAAATACATACTAAGCGCTACAGGCTCTGTGCTAGATATTGAGAAGACATAAAAAAGAATACTACATAACTATATAAGGTGATGGATGTTAACTAAACTTACTATGGTAATCAGTCTGCAACATATGTAAGTCAAGACATTATGCTGTACATCCGAAACTTACACATGCTGTATGTCAACCACATGTCAATAAAAATGAAAGGAAAAAACAATTATCTTTAAAGCATTTGTGCCCATTACCATAAAAACTAGGTTTTACTCCTCATATTGCCAATAAACAGAGATATAAAAGTTAAAAACAAAATACTCCATGGTCACAACCTTGGAGGAACTCCTGGTCTGGCATATAATAAGCAAATAATTATAATACAATATGAGTAAAATCACTTACAACAGAGACATATACAAAGTATTACCTGAGCAAAGAAGAGGAATAAAGTCATTGCCTGGGGTTAGAGGAGGGGTAAGTAGGAATTAGAGAAGACCTCACAGAGAAAATAAATTTAAGGTGGATTTTAAACGAGAATTAAAACCCAGGAATGGTCAACAGCAGGCACTCAATCTCATTAGTAATCAAATATTGAAATACATATAAAAACAAAGTGTGATAATGAGTTTTTCACCTACCAGACAGGCAAAGTAACATAAAAGGCTGATGATATTCAGCCTAACAAAGAAATGGGAGTACGTACGTGCATTCTCATCATTACTGGGAGTATTCAATTTGCTATAGAGTTTAAAAAAGGCAATAGAGTTTATTTTGGAATTTTGAACGTGCACACACTTTAACAATTCCATTTCTAGAAATCTACGAAAATATTCACATACATGCACAAAAATATTTACAATGATGTTCACTGCAGTATTGTTTATAATGGAAAAAACTACCTGTCAATGTTGGAATAGTAAAATAAATTATATCAAATCCAGATAACAGAATATTCTACACCTCTTAAAAAGAACTAGGTGAATTATAAATTCTGAGTGGAAACCTCCAAAATAAATGGGGAAAAAAAAGCAAACACGGAACAACAGATATGGTATAGTTAGCTGCATTTTGGTTTTTAAAAAACAACAAATATTTGGGGTTTTTTTTTAATGCAAGAGGGAAAAAAATTAAACACCAATATGTTGTTATATGCACAGAAAAAGGAAAGTGATACACTGATGTGTTATAAAGTGGTTGTACCAGAACACTGAGATCAAAGAGAGAGGGCTAAGAAGAGAACTTACATTTACTTCTGTAATTTTAAATTTTTTAGATAGACATATTACTTTTGTAGTTAAAAAATGAAGGTAGAGACAAAAGCTAAGAGTATAAAAGAACATGATATATTCAGTTACTGGTGAAAGGATAACTGGTCCTGTTCACTCTCTTCCTTTTCACATCTCTGAAGATAAGCCTCTATTCCCCAAAGCCCATCATCTGTGAGCCATAAACCCCCAAGACCTTGCCCTTCTATTATGGAGATAGATAGATAGGCACCTAAGCATAGAGACCAACCACAAAATAGGAAACTATGCTGAAGACTTCTAAGAAAAAACACGGAAATTTAAAAAAAAAATAAAGGTAGATAAAATTCATTTCTTAATTCATAAATGCCACAACAGGGAAAGTCTTTAATGTATCCCGTAACAGTGGCTAGCAATAGAACTCTCCCCATATTCATTTCAATTATGCCTGGATAGGGACTTCCCTAGCGGTCCAGTGGTTAAGACTGTGCTTCCAGTGAAGGGGACGCAGGTTCGACTCCTGGTGGGCAACTAAGATCCCACATACCACACAGCATGGCCAAAAGATTTAAAAAAAAAAGGCTGGATACCAATTCAGTTTTCCTAGCCTGCAGAAATACTAATTCTAATTTTATGAGGCTGTTAAATGGTTGACAATGGACTTATGTAATAAGACCCAGCTCTGTTACCAGATCCTAAATCCCAAAATCAGCTTTGAAATTACATGAGCCAAGAAAATCAGTTACTGATTACAGTGGCCATAGATGCAGAATGATCATATAATACTATGCTACCTGTGCATATTTTTCCACATGATAAATTTATAGTTACCCTGGTATGCCTAAAGACCAGAATCTGGATCAGAGGTAATACAGCATACATCTGTAATTTACATCTTCCAAACTATTCTTCACAGTTGTACCCAAACTTACCTTTGGTAAGAAATGTAGGCCAAAAGTTGTTAAATTCAAGCCACAGTTAAGAACTGTTGGTGCAACCCAAATATTCCTGTAAACCTTATATAAGGCATAATTAACATTTCTGCAAATGAATAACGCAATGGTTTAAAAATTCTGTCATGACTCTTCCTCATATATTTATGTCAGGATTTCTGAAATCTGACACTACATAAGAACACGACACTTTGTTTTGATAGTTCAATATCATACCTACTGAAAAAGAATAAATATCAGTTGGGAAAAAGCGACATCTGCAGTGCAATGAAGTAATCCAAAAAATGAATATAAGCAAATGTTTACCCAATGAAACAAATTATCCTCAATAAATTAAAAAATAAAAATGCCCAACTACTTTTCATTCATTGATCTAATACTTTAGAGATTCAACTATGTGCAAATTAATGTGCTACCTTTCTGGAAAGAGCAGGGTAACACCAGGAGACTGCTTCTGTATGCACATACCTTTTTGAAGACAGAGATATGTACAACAATACGCTGTTTTACACAGTGCTTCAACTGCCTGTAAAACAGCCAAACCTCTGTACAGTTTACAGAAACACATATACTTTCTCACTGGATTTAATCTTCACATCTCCTTGAGGTAGACAGTCTATAAATTTAGCACTCATGGACAGAAAGGTAATTAATGAAACAACACCAGTCTTCTGATTCTAAATACGGTGTTCTTTCCATTATACTACTCTGCTTCTCTTCTAAAAATATGTGTGAAAATAATCAAGCCATTTCATCTTTTTCCATAAACCTCAGACCCAAAAAAAAATATTAAGGAAAAAATTCATCTGTATTTTCATATATGAATACAGGTTAAAGAGGATTCATTTTATGGACTTATTTTAATGGAATCTTACTTATGGAAAATAATTTGAAGTAAGCAAGTCATTGTTCAGATTTTTTAAACTTTTATTTCACAAATTTCTTCTAACTTGAACCAAATTGAAAAATTCTGTTTATAAGTGAAGACAAGAAGCACTGTAAAACACTATGCCAGGGATATACATTCTCTGTACCATCTTGAAAGATAAAACCTCCTTACGCTAAAATTTACAACAACTCCCTCTCTACAACTCCCTCCCTCCAAAATCAGTAATTAGCTTCTTAAAAATTTAAGTGTTTTACTTTATGACTTCCCCCTGAAGGAAATTTCATAAGCCAATTTTGTACTGGAGATTCCTTTTATTAGTTCTAAATTTAGTTTTATGTGTATCATCAGTTGTTTTCCTATTATGGAAATGTCTTAAATGTGGAAAACAAATCTGTTTTCAGTAATGCCTTCAAATTTTGTAATTTTACAGCTTCCCCTTTTATACAAAAATATACACCTGTAGCAGAAATTGTTTTTCAGAAATACCAGTAAAATCCTTTAGTTCCGTTTTCTCATTCTTTCATAATGTAATATCTTGCTTTTGTGACTAAATTTTTTGCTAGCCTGAATATAACATTAACACATTTATACTCTAATTTTAAATTTTGCAATCATGAATTATATATTCCCCTTAAGCTACAGTCAGAAATAATGCCTTAGAATTTTTTTAGCATGGATATGGCATAAGGAATCATGAAGTCTCACATTAAGTTGCATTTTGTCAAATAGTTAGAAATACTGACTGAAGCAATACAATACTGAGGTATTATGGAATAGAGATTCTAATTACTAGTTGTAAAATGTTTCTAAATCAGAAAAACACTTCCAATGAAATGTTAGTAAATCACATGTAACATACTTCTAAAGATAACAGAAGTATATTAAGTCAGTGAAAGAAGGGTCACCCAATTTCAGATTTTTTTCACATATTTCTATTCAGCAAATCATTTGGAAAGGATGGGTACATTTCAAAAAATAAACTGTCACGAAAATTTAAGGCTCTAAAGATATTCTTATATATCACCATAGTCTCATAGATATTAATTAATTGTGCCTTGGCTGAGTTGCTAAAGATTTCAAAATACTAAAAAAAAAGACCAAAATCACAACTGCTATTTCTCTAAGAGCTTAACTAATATCACAAGAATCAATAAAAGCAAATTTTAATTTTCAAATTTCTGAAATAAGCACATACCCCTTAACCACCAAAATTAAAATGGCCTGCAGAAAATCTGATATACAAATACTTTAATGAATGAAAAATGTAGCCATCTTATCCACTGGCTATGAATCTTCTGGATTTCTCTAATTTTAAATGACGTGAAGAGAAATAACTGCAAAAAATGTATACTTTTTTAAAAACTTAGGGACTTCCCTGGTGGCAACAGTGGTTAAGAATCCGCCATCCAATGCAGGAAACACAGGTTTGATCCTGGGAAGATCCCACATGCCACAGTGCAACTAAGCCCATGCACCACAACTACTGAGCCCGCATGCCGCAACTACTGAAGCCCGTGCACCTAGAGCTGGTGCTCCACAATGAGATGAGCCACCGCAATGAGAAGCCCACGGACAGCAACAAAGAGTAGCCCCACTCGCCACAACCAGAGAAAGCCCATATGCAACGAAGACCCAACACAGCCAAAAATAAAATAGATATTAAAAAGCAACTTTTCTCCTAGAGGAAAACATAGGCAGAACACTCTATGACATACATCAAAGCAAGATCCCTTTGGACCCACCTCCTAGAATCATGGAAATAAAATCAAGAAGAAGCAAATGGGACCTCATGAAACTTAAAAGCTTTTGCACAGCGAAAGAAACCATAA
Organism: Hippopotamus amphibius kiboko; assembly: GCF_030028045.1. NCBI lineage: Eukaryota > Metazoa > Chordata > Mammalia > Artiodactyla > Hippopotamidae > Hippopotamus > Hippopotamus amphibius. The sequence goes on along the minus strand of NC_080192.1, from coordinate 141,111,398 downwards.
ACAAGACAAGAAGGCAACCCTCAGAATGGGAAAAAATAATTGCCTATGAAACAACAGACAAAGGATTAACCTCCAAAATATACAAGCAGCTCACGAAGCTTAATACCAAAAAAGCAAATAACCCAATCCACAAATGGGCGGAAGACCTAAACAGACATTTCTCCAAAGAAGACATACAGATGGCCAACAAACACATGAAAAGATGCTCAACATCACTCATCATCAGAGAAATGCAAGTCAGAGCCACAATGAGGTATCATTTCACACCGATCAGAATGGCCATCATCACAAAATCTGGAAACAACAAATGTTGGAGAGGGTGTGGAGAAAAGGGAACTCTCCTGCACTGTTGATGGGAATGTAAGTTGATACAGCCACTATGGAAAACAATTTGGAGGTTCCTTAAAAAACTATAAATAGAACTACGATATGATCCAGTAATCCCATTTCTGGGCATATACCCAAAGAAAACCATAATCCCAAAAGAAACATGTACCATAATGTTTATTGCAGCACTATTTACAATAGCCAGGACACGGAAGCAACCTAAATGCCCATCAACAAATGAATGGATACAGAAGATGTGGCATATATATACAATGGAATATTACTCAGCTATAAAAAGGGATGAGATGGAGCTATATGTAACGAGGTGGATAGAACTACAATCTGTCATACAGAGTGAAGTAAGTCAGAAAGAGAAGGACAAATATTGTATGCTAACTCACATATATGGAATCTAAAAATGGTACTGATGAACTCAGTGACAAGAACAAGGACGCAGGTGCAGAGAATGGACTGGAGAACTCGAGGTATGGGAGGGGGCGGGGGGTGAAGGGGAAACTGAGAGGAAGCGAGAGAGTAGCAAAGACATATATATACTACCAACTGTAAAATAGATAGTCAGTGGGAAGTTGTTGTATAACAAAGGGAGTCCAACTCGAGGATGGAAGATGCCTTAGAGGACTGGGGCGGGGAGGGTGGGGGGGACTCAAGGGGGGGGAGTCAAGGAAGGGAGGGAATACGGGGATATGTGTATAAAAACAGATGATTGAACCTGGTGTACCCCCAAAAAAAATTTAAAAAAAAATTAAATTAAAAAAAAAAAAGCAACTTTAAGGGGAAAAAAAAAGAAAAAAAAATCTAAACAGTAACATGTTAGTAAGATTACTACTACTTGATGTAACCAATAACTTGACGGCTGCTTTGAAAATAAAATTTCAAAATAGTTTAATATAAGGGTTTTGAACATTTTACAGTATTTTTTGCTTGCTTATAAAGAGACCACAAAATAATTGTTGAATGATTTTATCATTTTTTTTAATACAGATACAATCACAGACATACACCATCCTGCTTTAGGTGCTATTCTCTGAAGGACCATACATTTCTAGTGAAATTTTTCTTCCTAAATTAAATCAACTGTCAGGGAAAAAAAAAGACTCACTATTTTCCCATCATCATTTGTTAAATGTAAAACATAAGAATTACATATTTCTAGGACAGTAAGTCTCTGTAGACTATATTTCCCACTGAAGGGTAAGATACAATGATAACATTTCTACATTGAAATTTTTATTGAATATATTTTACCACAATAAATTTTTTTTCATTTCTATTTGGTGTATCTTGTCTGATCAGAAAAGCTCAGCAAATTAAATTGTCTTCTAAAATGAGAAAAAGAAAAGCCTTGGTCTGATTCCTATGGAGCTCTAAAAAAGGATATAAAATGTGATGACACTTGATATTTCAGAAAATCTGGCATCTCTCCATATGCCAGCCTTTTCCACATATACAATTCTGTGTGCCAAAGATCTCTACCATTTGTTTTTGGGTTTTTTCAATCAGTACAAGAAGCAACACATACAGTGTTTTTCAAACTTTGACCTGCAGATTATCTGCATCAGAATCAACTGAGATGCTTGTTTAAATGCAAATTCCTGGCCCCTATAAGATCATCTAAATCAGAAGACCTGACACCATTTCCACAAAGCACGCTAGCTGTGATTCTGGCTTTCATCAGGTAATTCTGAATTTCTGGCTTCATTCAAGCCTCTCTGAGCCACAAATATACGAGAAGAAAACAAACAAAAAACTTTCCTTTTCTCAGATACATTTTGGACCCAATGGCCCCTCTGCCAATTTTTGAATACTGCAACTCTCAGCTCAGTGGTTCCCACACTTTCCTGCACTTGAGAATGAAATGTGGAACTTTTAAATCTCCTGATCCCCAGGTCACACCACATACCAATTATATTAGAATGGGTGGGGGTGGAATCCAGGCATCAATATTTCTAAAAATCTCTAGTTGAGTCTTATATGTAACAAGGTTTGAAAACTAATGCCTTAGTTATTGGCTTTAGCAGATACAGATTAGAAAAAATCTTAACTAAAATGACCTCTAGTGGGACTTCCCTGTGGTGCATAATGACTCTGAGCTCCCAATGCAGGGGGCCAGGGTTCAATCCCAGGTCAGGGAACTAGATCCCACATGCAAGCCACAACTAAGAGTTCACACACCACAACTAAGGAGCCTGCATGCCACAACTAAGGAGCTGGTGGGCTGCAACTAAGGAACCCATGTGCCACAACTAAAGAGTCAGCGAGCCACAATTAAAGAGCCTGCCAGCTGCAACTAAGGAGCCCACCTGCCGCAACTAAGACCTGGAGCAACCAAATAAATAAATTAATTAAATTAAATGACCTCTAAGAGTTAAGACATAAACTATACGGGCATTAAATTAAGGTTTTAAATTTCCAGACATATGTATATATTTTTCCTTTTTATTTTAATCCAGTAGGAAAATTTTTTCAATGCATTTATTAAATTAAAGCTTAAGATTACCTTTTTGAAAGACTGTAAAACAAAACAAAACAAAAAACTGTTTCACATTGAATGCAACTAATATAGGATCATACCACGCATTTAACGTTCAGAGAAAAATTCATCATTATTTCATTTGCATACTAATTTCAGTGATTATATTTTGGGAAATATTATCATGGAGAAGCCAATACAAAAATTCAAAGTTTGTGTTTTAGTTATTTAAAAGCAACTCCAAATATTCTGTTTACTCCAAATTTTTCTAAATTTAGAATAGTTGGAATATTGTTATGAACGTTAACACTACATTCTGCATTATCCCTTTTCCCAATTTCTGACCTGCTGTCTCATTTCCCTGAAAGAAAATCATAATTTTGATATCATTTCCTTTATTCTTTACTAATTCCCATAGATGTTGGTTATATGACCTATGAGCAGCACTTGATGAAATCTAATAGTCCATGAAGAAAAAAATTTTTAAAACTTGATCCTCTTAACAAAGGCAGGGCTTCCTAGGTGGTACAGTGGTTACGAATCCGCCTGCCAATGCAGAGGACGTGGGTTCGATCCCTGCTCCAAGAAGATCCCACATGCAGAGGAGCAACTAAGCCCGTGTGCCAAAAAAAAAAAAAAAAAAAAAAAAAGGCAAACTAGTCAACCATAACACATCATTTTTAACCATTCAACTTCAACCTGAACTTTATCCACTACGTAACACAATAAAATAGGGCCACATTTATTCAATGTATAGAAGCCTAAAGTGCCACAAACTGTAACTCTATAATAAATTATCCCCAAAAGGGGAAGTATTTTTCAAAATCATACTAATGTTTAGACATGTAATACTTTAAATATTTTTACAGGGTTTCAACATACAAAAACACATTTCACTACACCTTGCAGGCCTCAAAGTTCATGAGAATTGTGTTAGTGCACTTTCCTTTCAGAAAAATAAATACCACTATAACCAAAAAATTTTTAATTCATCTTTTATTAAAAGAATTATCTCCTAAATTTTCCCTTCACTGCTTAAAAGAAGTCCCACGTGTGGTTATCTTTAACAAAAACTCGAAAATATATATATAATCATCTAAACTGACGCTAAAGGGAAAACTTCAATTTCAATATACATACATTTATGTATGATTCTAAAGGAACCATACTGAAATACAAAGAGAAACAGTAGGGTCATATCCTGATACAGAATGTACAAATAAGGCAGTTACTATTATAGCTGAAAAGAACACTATTTTGGTTACCTTCCAAAACTTTGCATATAATGTAACCCCCAAAATCAATATCCAATGCCACCTACAAACAAGAAGAGGCAACATTTGTATGTGTTATTAAATTCAGATGGGTACTCAAAGTATAAACCAAAAGACAAGCTTAATATATACTGTTTTAAAAACCAATAGTTATTCCTATGAAGGAACCAAGTTACTCAATTGATACTAAGAACTGTCTCCTAATCTCTATGTAAAACAGAAAAGTATAAAGATGAATGTTGGATCAACAAGAGAGAAATAAGTTTATAAGCTTACTTCAAGATGCTCAAAATAATCAAAAAAGAAAAGATGAGCACAAAGCAGAATGGAGAAACAATTAAAGGCCATATGTATGTCAGAAGTACTTCAATTTTAGCTTAGAAATAACCCAACTAGTAGAGACTCCACTGCCATTACAGGGCCTACATGGCTCACCAAGGCTCCTTCATTACTTGGAAGAAACAAAAAGCCTGTTATTAACTAGGCCTTTCAGGTGGAGACACTAGTCAGTAGGATAATTCCACCTACAAATGGCCCTGATCTCTTTATTTGCATTCTATTTTTAAACACTGGAATTCGCCTGTGGTATACAAAATTAATTTTACTATACCACACTCATGGTACATTAGTAAAATACCAAAAGAACAGGCAAAATTGACAAGAACATCAAAATGCATCACAATGGCTATAATCCCAAAGACCACACCAAGTGTTCTCTGAGGACGTAGAGAAACTGGAACCCTCATACGTTGCTGATGGGAACGTAAAATGATGCAGCCACTTTGGAAAACACTTTGTCCATTCCTTAAAAGTCAAGCATAAGCTTATCATATGACCCAGAGAAATGAAATGGGTTATATTTCATTCAATAATGAAATCTAGCCAAGAGAAATAAAAACACTAAGGTGAATTCATAAACAAAATGTGGTATATCTATACAATGGACTATTATTCTGCAATTTAAAAGAACAAGATATTGATACAACATAGATGAACCTCAAAAGCATTACACTAGGTGAACGAAGTTGGAACAAACAACTGCATGTTATGTGATTCTACTTGTACAGAATTTCCAGAAAAGAAAAATGTATAGAAACAGAACAGAATCAGTAGTTGGCTGGGGCTGAGGCTAGTAATCAGAATGCTTGATAATATCTGAAAATTTTTCAGAAGTCGTTCATAGTGACTTGTAATAACTCTCTTGAACCCTGATCGAAAACTCTCATGTCTTTGGCTTTGTTTTTAATTTCGTTAACAAATATTGCCTTACTATTAATAACAGCCAACATGCCATTTTAAGGAATTTCACCCTGTGAACACACTACCAGTATTTCATCTGCCCTTACTCATGAAACGCTGTTTCAACACAGGCATCACCTAGGTACATAAGAAGGAACTGAATATGTTTAACCAGAAGATAGCTTAGAGGGTAGAGAGAACAGAAGACACATGATAAATGATAAAGGCTGTTCAGCCCACATGAGCTGTTTTTACTTCACCTAAAACAATGAATAAAATTAGCTTACATACTTTCCAAGACAAACTGCTTCAGCACAACCCAGAAAATATTCAAATCACAATTCACTTTTCCTGCTTGACTTCCAATTAATTCTACCACCCAAACCCATCCTCTCTGCATACACACATTTACTTATCTTCCTTCCCACAGATAGATAAGGAATAAGTGACAAGAACATATATCAAAATTTTTACTTTAATATCTCTTGAAGCAGGGATATATTTCTACAGGTTATCACTCCTGTTACTTAAGAATTATCTGTCAGTTTATTCAACAAATATTTATACGACATAGCAAGAGGAAGACAAAAAAAGCTCATGTCCTAAAAAGAGTTTATATTTTGTCCATTAAATAAACTCAAAAACCAAGAAGTACATAAGACAATACTTGGTATCTTAAGCATTCCTCATCACAAACATTCAGGTAATGAAGATAATGTCAACCCTGCTCTGATCTATTTCTATCTAAATAAAGTATTAGGAGGCTCTGCTATTCATTTCCATGGCATAAAAAATAGCTCCAATAATGAAGTTTTAAAAAACAGTTCCAAGTCTATAAACTCATGAAAATAAAGAAAATTTCTATAAGTTGCTTTGTAACTTGAAAAGCCTGAAACTCTTGCAGAAAATAAAGGAGATCAGACAATGAGTATTAAGTGATCAGTTAACTACAACCAAAAGATAAATTATAGAGCACTTTAGGTATCAGACCTGAATAATCCATACCTTACCAAAATGAAGCAACAAACCATATAATCATTCTTGGACTTAGAAACATTCCCCAAAAGATTACCAATGATAAACCAAAACTGAACCTCAATACTCCCTTTTTCTGTCCTGTCGGTCTCCCTCCCCCCCCGACCTAAACACACACACACACACACACACACACACACACACACACACACACACAGAAATTATATCTAACGTGACCCAAATGCTTTCTAAAAAGATAAATGAGGGTCATCTGGGGCACTCAATTGCAAAATTTACAAATATAATTTAATCATACTTTGAAAGGAAAAAAAAAAGTACAGATGATACAGATGAGAGGAAAGGAGAATGACTCCAATCAAGGATAAAGTGAGAGGAGACGGTTTTGGTAGAGTCCCAAATGCCACCATGATTTCGCATCAATTTAAATATTAAGCTCTATAAAGTAAGCTAAGCTACCAACGGAAAATGTTATTTTGTGTTTCTTTCTCCCAAAAGCTATATTATAATAAGCTGCTCTGAGTCATCGACATTCTCTTTACCAGAAACTCTTATCACTAGCAGCTCATATTTATATATTTTTGGAATGTAAGCACAGAATAGGATTTTAAGTATACCTGTAAAGTTGTAACTTCCGTGAAGAAACTCAGAGACCAAATCTATAACCATTACCCTCTTTCTTCTCCCAACACTACTCTCCAAATAGAAAGTTATATGACAATACAGAGATATAAACAGAGGCTCCCAATTAATATTTTGGGAACTCTAGGATTGATACTTAGACAAATCTGATAAAATCTTTGCACCTCTACTTCATACGTTCCATCAGAATTTCAAATGAAATAAAAGTAACATTAAAAATAAAACCATTAGAGTACTAAAAGAAAATTCAGGTCTATGATATCATAATCTTGATAATGGAGAAGGTCCTAAGCATGACATCTAAGCCAGAAATCACTCTACAGTGAGATTAATAAATTTTACTATTAAAAGCTTCTATTATTCATTAAGTGTAAAACAAAATGACAAAGCACATGTACAGTGTAACTTTCTTTTACATTTTAATTTTTTCAGACAGATATTTACATCAAAATGTTAAGCAGTAGTTATCTCTATGTGAGGAGACTATGTAGAAGTGTCGCTTGCACTTATACCTTTCTTTATTCTCTAAATTTTCTACAATAAGAACACGTTATTTTTATAATTTAAAAAATAAGTAATCTTTCTTCACTTCAAACAATAAAATCTATGTTTCCCTGTCTCAACCATGGCTGCCTGCCCATTTCCTTCAGGTAAAATGATATAAATTAAAATTTTAAAAATTAAAAAAGAATTTTTAATAGAGCATGGGTTAAACAACAGAACCATGACTAAGGACTTGATGTAGTTACTAAGGTGATAAAAAAGCAAATAAAAAGTGCACCTATCAGTAAACTGATTTTCGACAAAGGTGCCGAGCAAGGCAATCCAATGAGAAAAGAAAAATATTTTTTTGAAAACTGGTGCTGGTGACTATAGTTAATGATACTGTATAGTACACCTGAAAGTTGCTAAGACAGTAAATCCTAAATATTCTCAACATAACAACAACAGCATGGTAATTATGTGAGGTAAAGGATGTGTTACCTAACCTTACTGTGGTAAACATCTGGCAATATACGTGTATCAACTGTACATCTTACATATGTACAATGTTATAAGTCAATAATATCTCAATAAAGCTGGGGAAAAAATGGGGCTGGGTAGTCTAAATAACTGGATTTGGGGAATATGAGGAATAATATGAACCTTGACCCCTAACTCACACCACACTAAAACTGACTTAACATACATCCTAGACCTAAAACTATAAAGCTTCTAAAAGAAAGTAAAGGAAAATTTCTTGTGACATGGGGGTAGGCAACAGTCTCTTAGGCAGAAAAAGCAATAACCATGAAAAAATATGATTAAAGAAATAGACGCCACATATTTGACAAAAGAAGTGATATCTAGGATAAACGGAGCTTGTGTAACTCAAAAATAAAGAACACAATTTTTTCAAATGGGCAAAAGATCTGAACAGTTGCTCACAAAAGAGGATACACAAATGGCGAGTTAAGTGCATAAAAAAGTACATCATTAGTCATCAGAGAAATGCAAACTAAAGTCACAATTATACACCACTACCCACTCACAGAATGGCTAAAATTTAAGACTCAGTGTTGGGAGGAAATGGAACTCTCCTAGGTTGCCCTGTGAATGTAAAATGATATGACCACTTTGGGAAAAGATCTGACAGTCTTTTTAAAAACTAAACATATACCTACCCTAGGACCTAGTAATTCCACTACTAGGTATTTAACTCAAGAGAAATGAAACCATGTCCTCACAAAGACTTACTACAAGATTGTTCACAGCAAGCTATATTAAGAGCCAAAGTATATAATATGAAATACCCAAAACCTGAAAACAGCCCAGGCATCCACCAACAGAAGATGCCTAACGAACGGTGGTTTATACACATAATGGAATACTAGTTAGCAATAAAAAAGGAACAAACAGCTGATACACAAAATAACATGGATGAGTCTCAAAAACTATGCTGAACTAAAGAAGCCAGATATAAGAGTACATACTAGATAGGATTCCATATATATGAAGTTCTAGGAAAGGCAAAAGTAATCTTTAGTAACCCCCCACCAAAAAAAATCAGATGAGTGACTGACTCCAAGAGAATGGGGTGTGGAATCAGCTGAAAAGACATATGAGGGAGATTTCAGGGTTGGTAACTATGTTCCATATCTCAATAAGGATTTGCATCACATGGGTGTGTGCATTTGTTAGAACTCATCAATGTTATACTTAAGATTTGTGTTTCATTGTATGTAAATTTAATCTTTAAAAGAAAACTAAACAAATACTAAACTCTACTTAATGAAAGGCATGTTTAAGTGTTCAATGGAGAAGTGTACAACATCTGCAAATTACTTTAAAGGAATTAAAAACAGAAGATGAACTGATAGATGAGGTGGACAGACATAATAAAGCAAATACAGCAAGCTATTAATTAGGTAATGAGTTTATGGATGTTTATTGTCAATTCTTTCAATTTGACTATACTTAGAAATTTTCTGTAATACAATGTTGGGGGAAAATTTAAACCATACCTTGCTAAGCTGAACATAGCACATCTTAAAACCCAACAATTCCACTCCTAGATATATATCCTAGCCTACAGAAATGTTCACGTGGCCTCCAAGAATGATCACAACACTTTCCATGATAGCAAAAAAAAAAATGAAAAATAATCTAAGTATCCATCGCGTAGATTGAAGCAATATATTAGTTTATTGTAGCCGTGAAAATTAATAAACCACAATGTGAGTGAATCTGAGAACATAATTTTGAGTGAAAAAGCAAGTCACAAAAAAAAATACAAATGTTAACCTTTTATAAAGTTTAAAAAAAAAACTAAACAATATTGTTTAGGAATACATACAAATGTGATAATCTGTGAAATAAAGCAAGGAAATGATTTCAAAAAAAAAAAAAAGTTCCAGAGAGCAGATGAGAGAGGATGAAGGAAGACTGAAAGCAGCAGCAGCAGAACACAGGTAACTTCAATAGGCTAGTTTTCTATTCATTAACTTGAGCAGTGATTTCATTAATGTTTGCTTTTTATGCTTCATAATTCACATCTGCATGCTATACTCTCTTAGTATGTTTAGAATACTTCAAAATTTGAAATGAGAAAAGAGAGCTATCAGATCAGGACTCAACCAAAACGACAACGACAGCAACTTAGGCTTCAAGATAATTATCCACTATTTCTATACAACTATTTAAGGTGCATGTAAGTCAATATTTCCTTACTTAGTCTATGTTGGCCTTACCTGGGGGCAAGATGTTATCAAATTCAGAATTTCTTGGATTTTAGAATAGTAATAAAGTACATATACTATATACAGTATATTCCTGAAAGCCCTCTGGGGAGTCTGGGATAGCACCCTGAAATCAAACACTAATATTTCTCCAGGGAAAGCTATTATTGTTTACACCAACAGAGATGAACTGCCTAAAATACTGTAACATCAGATCAGGTCAGATGTTACATCAAATAAGTTTTACCAAAAACCAGGTTTTCAGAGCTCTTTATATATCAGAACTGTGGTGGAGAGACGGTGGACGTGTACTTTCAAAGGGGTTCAACTTCACCTATCTAGTAAGTTCCACACATTACTTTTTTCAACATCTCTAGCTAATTCGTTTTCTTTAAAGATTTCCTGACCATCAAAATGCAAGTTTTAAAGTAATCCCATTTATGCTATAAATACTCAACCTTTATTTCACAAAAGAACTACACATATAAAACCTTTTTTATTCAATTTTTATTCTATTTCAGTTTTGTATCTTTTATGATATCCACATTTGTTATATAGCGGGGGGAAACGCACATACAATTTCATTTTAAATAAGCAAATAACCAGCACCAAGCTGAAAGTCTTAGCACTGTGATAAGAAATATTTTCACACAGTTTACAGGTATAATAAAATCAATCTAAGTGTTCTGTATTCTAGGTTACTGAAAATCATAAGTAAAATTTTAATCACCTTTCCCCCATCAACACCAGTCTTATGGAACAGTTTGCCCAAGCCTGACTCCCACAGGTTATAATAATCATTTACTCTCTTAAAGAAATAAAACAAATCAAAACACAAAAGCACAGAGGTTTAGAAAGACATCTCTCCAGTGTAACACTAAAGGACAATTCTTTTTACCATAATATCTGGGTAAGCAGTATGAGAAGCTTAATCTTGACAACAAAACATGGGTATTTACCCAAAAGTTTCAAACACTGCAAAAGCATACTACTCAAGATCCTTCCCTCAAAAAAAAAAAAAAAAAAAGCATTACAGAAGCAAATCTCTGTCAAAACTCTATTTTTAAATAATATCAAGCAACTCACAATCTGCAACCACAAAAGGGATATACTTTCTTCAGATTAATCTTAAGACCTCAAAAAACGAGCTGCTGCAGAGAAAGAGACAATTTAGTCTCTACACTGACAGTGTTGGAATCCAGTTCTATCTCTGCTTACTGACTGCTAGCACTTTTATGATGGCAAATTCAAAAGAGAATGCCACTCATTCAAAATTTTATAGCAAGAAATAGTTGCCAATAAAACCATTTTCCTTTTCAAAGGAAATTTAAAGCACTTACCTAAAAATATGCTAAATGCATACAGAAGTGAGCTAAATTTAATGAGCACTACTATGTACCAAGCACTAAGTTGAGCACTTTACATGTTATATAATATTTTTTCCAACAAATAGTTTTATTTTACCTTCTAGGCCTAGCCTACAGTACCTATCATAGTAATTATTATACAGTAATTTCTAGTATACTTTATCTTACTTTTGCCATCTTAAGCAGCATAAACTTTTTTTTTTTTTTTACAATAAACTGCATATATTTAGAGTGTACAATTTGGTATCCCAATCTCCCAATTCATTCCCCCCCCAACCCTCCCCGCTGTCCCCATGTGGTGTCCATATGTTTGTTCTCTACATCTGTGTCTCTGTTTCTGCCTTGCAAACTGGTTGATTTGTACCATTTTTCTACAGTCCACATATATGTGTTAATATATGATATTTGTTTTTCTCTTTCTGACTCACCTCACTCTGTATGACAGCCTCTAGGTCCATCCATGTCTCTAAAAATGTCCCAGTTTCATTGCTTTTTACAGCTGAGTAATATTCCACTGAATATATGTACCACATCTTCTTTATCCATCCATCTGTTGATGGACATTTAGCTTGCTTCCATGTCCTGGCTACTGTAAATAGTGCTGCAGTGAACATTGGAGGGCATGTGTCTTTTTGAATTATGGTGTTCTCTGGGTATATGCCCAGTAGTGGGATTGCTGGGTCATATGGTAGTTCTATTTTTAGTTTTGCAAGGAACCTCCATACTGTTCTCCACAGTGGCTCTATCAATTTACATTCCCACCAGCAGTGCAAGAGCGTTCCCTTTTCTCCACACCCTCTCCAGCATTTAATCTTTGTGCATTTTCTGATGATGCCCATTCTAACCGGTGTGAGGTGATACCTCATTGCAGTTTTGATTTGCATTTCTCTAATAATTAGTGATGTTAAGCAGCTTTTCAAGGCAGCATAAACTTTTAAATGGTACTTTCTATGCTCCTGAATAACTAAGATTTATGACTGTGTTTTTATCAGATTACTTTAAATTTTCTTTGTTAAAGGAAAAATATTTTCTATAATGAAATCAACAGAAATGCCATCCACAGTAAAACAATGATCAATTGCGACACGAAGGTTTCAATGCTAAAGTTTCAAATGTTTAAAGTGATCCTCACCATTATTTCAGGAAATATGTTTTTATAACATGCTTTCAAAAATTAATTCATGGAATTTCTTTTTGGAAAGATGAAAAAGTCCTAGAGATGGATAGTAGTGGTACTTGCACAATAATGTGAATTGTAATTAACGCCACTGAACTGGACAGTTAAAAATGGTTAAAATAGTAAACTTTATGTTATGTATATGTTAACACAATTTTAAAAATTAATCCCTTCTACTACTTGATATAATGTAATATACATGATTTCAAGCTAACTTACTATAACATGGTTTTAAAAAAAATCTTCAGCTCGTCATTTTGCAATAGAAGCACCAGCAACCTCAAAGGGTAAAGGACAATTTTTGGCCTGATAAGATTTACTGCAACTCAGAATCATAACAGTTAATCAGCTAAACACAGCAAAAACAAAATCTGTCCAGTCAGCAGCATCTGACGTCATACCAATAGTATGTCACCTTAATAAAGGTGTACAGTGTCTTGGCTGTATTAGGCACACAATAAATGAATGGACTGGATTGTTTACTGATCATGTATAATGCATCTTTTTTTTAAAAAGTCTCCGTTTTAATAAGTTAGAAAATACTTTAATAAAAAAGAATGTATAATCATTACCATGTATAAATAACTTAGTTTCAAGCTCATAATAACCCTAATAATTATGATTGAGTAAAGACTCAAGAGATGAAAGTGAAGTGTAAAAAACTTCTGAGGTTGAATATGAACTTGATGAATACTTGAGATTTGCTGTACTATTTTTAACTGAACTTTCTGGGCTTAGGTCAAAGTTTTGCTAGCAAAATACCAAAGCGAAAATGCTGGGAGTGAAGCCCAGAGTCTTTGCTTTAGCCTAGGAAAAGCTCTGCCCTTCATGCAACCAACCCTATCCCCAATAGAAGACTTCAAAACACCAGTCATAGTGTCGTGCTCCCATGAAAACATTATGAACAACACACTAATACGAAAATCAGCAAAAGGAAATGTCAGACACGTCTTACAGGGTACAGTACATCACTACATTCGGTGCATTGCACAGAAAGACATTCTTTAGTCAGTTCCTGCACTTCGGCCAAACGGTACTAAGTCACTCTGCAAATGATTCCACAAACCTCAAAGGATAACCAACAGCTTCTGAAGGAAAGTCAGTCAGTCACTGGAAAGGGAGGAGACAGTTTTTCTCATCATACAGTCAACAGATTTCTCCTGTCAGGGAGTAGAACTGCACAGGAGTTCTGGAAGGGAATCTCTAAAGGATCCAAGGATCACCTATCCGAATTTTAGTCGTCCAGAGTTAATTTCACATCCAGCGCATCTTTTTCGCTTTCTTCTCCTCCCCAGGGTAAAAACCCACACCTCTTTTTCCTATAAATGCATCTCTACTGCACACTAATCAAAGAGTCTGGGAAATACAACAGCCTATCCTAACAAAAACGAGAAATAAACAAGCATTCTACAGTGCATTTCTGATGTGTAAATCATGTTCCTTTCCTAAACAAAGCCAACTAGCAGACTTTCCAAGGCTATTAATTTGGATTTCAAAGGCCATGTCAGGAAAGAGATACAATGAAAAGGAGACTGATTCCATCCTACAATACAATTCAGGTGGATTCTTTCACTCTGGTGCAATAATCTCGAAAATTAAACACACAGAAATTACAATGCACTAAAGTGCAACCATAAGGGTTCAAATAAATACATCTGAAAACCAGAAAACCTTAGCTGTGTGTTTCAAGATTTCAGAATGAACTCTTTGTCACGTACCCCAGGTGGGTACTGACCGTAGAGACAGCACCAGGTTTCTCTCTTGCTCGGACGCCGCTCTTTCAAAGGGGCTCGCCTGCTATCTGAAGGACTGCAGCTCTTCCACCCCACCTCCCCTAACGCACAGGGCAGGCGGGAAGGAGAGCAGCGGTGCCTCCTCCCAGCGCTCCGAGACAGAGACAGCCGGGGATGACACCAGCTCCAAGGGGTATGAGGGAAGAATCAAAAGTGGGTCTCTACTCCCGGAACTCAGTCGCAGAAATGTTTGGTCTCAGACCCGCGCCCCGGCTGCCGGAAGCTGGGCGGGGTGGGCCGCGACCTCTCCCCACCGGTGGGTGGTCACGGCGGGCTGGGCAGTCGGGGGGGATCCGCGGGGTGAGCGGTCCGCGGGGAGGGTTCCCGGGCGGGGCCACCTACCAGCAAGCTCTCCACGTTGATGGGCGAGCGAGGGTCTCGGATCAGCGCCTCCAGCTTCCTCTGGCGGCTCGCGCCCGCGCCGTCCCCCGACACGGCCTCGGGGGCGCCGGGCATTTTCCCCGTCGGCGGGGGCCGGCTCATGCCGCCGCCGCCGCCGCCGGGCCCGCACTCCGCTCCCCGCGCTCTGGCCCGGCCGCCTCGGGGCCTAGCGCCGCCCTCGAACGGCCGGCTCCGTCCGGGGCTCCGGCCGGGCTCACCGGCCGCCTCGAACTCCGGGTTGGGGTCTCTGCGCCCCGGGGCCTGGGGCTGTCGGAGAGGCCGGCCCGGCCGGGAGCTGCGAGGAGCAAACGGCGTCCCCGCCCCTCAGATTCGCGCCGCCCGGTCCGCTCCTCCGCCGCAAGCTCCCTCAGGACTCAGAGGGCGGGAGCGGGGAAGTGGCGCCGCCGCCGCCGCCGGGCGCGGACTGTCCCGCCCTCTCGGGCCCCGGGAAGCTGAAGCCCAGGCTCGGACAGCTACGACCGCCGCCAGCCCGCTCCCATGGCCGCGACAGGCCGCCTGCGTCCCACAAGCCCGCGCCCCTCACACACTCCCGCGCGGCGCCCGTCTCAGGCCGCGCGCAGCCGCTACCCACAAGCCCCTCGGCCACAGCGACTGCCGGCGCGCCCCCGCTCGCCCCGCCCCGCGCGCTGCCGCCCCCGCCCCGCGCGCCGCCACCGCCTCCTCTCGCCCCTTTCCTCGTCTTTTATCGTTTCCTCCCGTCTGCCGGGCTTCACATTTCTCCTTTTTGAGCCTCCTTCCTTCTCCGCTCCCTCCTCCCCCTTTCTGAGTTCTCAGAGGGTGAATGGCCAGGCGCGCGGTCAGCGCCTCTCTTGACCCGCGAGCTCCGCTGGGGGAGGGGAGGGCGCGCCCGGGGCTCGGGTCGCTCCGCGGCTCGGCTCCCGCCTGACCCTGCGCAGGCGGACGACCCCGCAGAGTCGGAGGCCCACCCCCGCCGCCCGGTCCCGACCCGGCCACGCCGGGGGGGTGCGGGGGGGCCGGGGGCCAGCTTGTCGTGGGGGGATGGGTCTACCGGCGCCCCCCGCCCCCGCCGGCCCCCGCTGACTCAGCGCGCAGCTACGCGGGCCTCGCGTCACCCGCGCCAAAGCGATAGCGCCCGCCGGTCGCTGCCCGCGCCCGCGGAGCTCTGCGCCTGCGAGCGGCCTGCCTGGGCCACGGAGAGCTCAGCGGAAAGGCCGGGAGGGTGTGCCTTGGGAGTCAGAAACTGGAGGAGGACGGGCGGGTGGAATCCTAGTCCTGGGGCCAGAGGGCCTGCAAGAGCTGCTGCTGCCCCCAGGGCGGGAGTCCTGGACTCCCGAAAACCCTTCGGCGCATCCCCAACAGTCGTCTCCCCAGCTGGGCTGCAACACCCACCAGGAAGAGAACAGAGGGCGAGAGGAAAACGCTTTCGCTCCGCAGACCTTCTCGAGGTCTTTGCCTTTTGGGGGGCGGAAGGGGGCCGTCGTAGGGGCCGCTCGGCCGCATTCCTGCCTCTCGCGGCCCTAGCCATTGGTCAGATCCGCCCAGGGCGCAATCTGAAAAATATGTGCCAGGAGCTGTAAAACTGTTCATTGAGCCCCTTTGACCCAGTAAACCCATTTAAGGAAGTACATTTCCAAGGAAATGATCCGAAGAGGGGCGGGGGGGGGGGGAGAACTTGCATAAAGATGTGTATAGCAGGGCTATTCGGAATGTTCATAATGGCCAAAACCTGGGAATGAACCCAATTGTCCAACAACTGAGGAAGAATCCAAACAAGCTCTGTCACATTAACAGAAGGAATCCCGGCAGGTATGCAGGATCCAAGTCAAGCACGGCAAATTTTGGCAAGTACGTGAAAAGACGTATTGGAAATAAGGTTGAATAAAACAACGAAGACAAATAATTTGTACACAACTTGAAACTATGTAAAATGAGCAGCTGTGAGAACAGAAGGTGAATACAGTTGTTTTTAAGTGAATGGGATTTTTTTTTCCTTAAAGATGCTTAAGAGAACATTTAAATTTCAAAAATTGAAAAACTGTACTAAGATGGGCCACTTCAAAAATCTACACTCTGATATCCATTAAATAGTAAGAATGTTATGAACCTTTCTCACTGACACGTCAGAGAGAAGCCCATAGACGGGCAACCTTTAGGACTAAAGGTCTAACCTTAAAAGTAGCATGTTAATTCAGTGAATTTTCCAGGAGTCTCATCTTTCGTTTTGTGTTAAAGTCACCCTCTCTTGGACAAAGCAGGAAAAGTCCTGGAGGATCCAATACAGCTTTTTCCTCTCAGATAATAGCACTGACTTATGGTCAAAGGTTAGTCCTTTAAGTGAGTATGTCGAGTGACTCATTCATACCTCCACAGACCACACCAAGAGGACAGAGTGTGCTAGACACCCCACCTGCTTCTGCACTGAAGCAAAAAAAATGAGATAATCCGTGATTACCGATCCTTTTCCTGATGACAATATAATATACAAAGTGAAAGGAGCTCCACGTGGTTCTCAATTTTCAAATTAATTTTTAAGTGACTGGCTGTATATTTTTATGGAGCTTGGTGGACTAACAGAAAGCCATGATCCCAAACACTGCACATGAAAACCTTGCTTAAAAAGAAAAAAAAAATGATCGACAAGACACAGATAGCAGGCACCTCTCCATATAGTCGTTTACATACCTTGAAGAATTACTCTACCAAATCTCCCGACCCACACATTCTTTTATTATTCAAGGCCTTTATCCATTCTCATAAGTGTGTATTGTACATACCCCTATATCTTTTTCCCACATATATAGTGTTATACCATATAATAGTGTTTTGCAAATGATTTTTTCCCTTTAATCATATGTCTTAGAGACCTCTCCATGTCTGTACACAGAGACTACCTCTTTCTTTTTGACTGCTGTGCTATGTTCCATAGTGTGGATGTATAATACTTTCGTTTACCCTCTATTAGAGAGCATAGTGGTTAAGAACAGACTCTAGAAACAGATTGCCTGGGCTAAAATCCTGCCACTGCCATATACTAGCTGTGTGTGCCTCAGTTTCCTCATTGTGTTTGTTATAAAGCACTTAGAAGAATGCTGGCCCCCAATAAATGTTAGATATTATTAGTGTTTTCCCACTGTCACAAACACTGTTGCAGTGGACATCCTTCTACTTTTGCCTTCATGTGGACATATTTAAGTAGTATAGATTCCTAAAAGTGAATTGTTGTATCAAAGGGTAGGCATACATTAAATAGTGACAGATACTGCCAAACCATCCTTGAAAAAGACCACATCAGGGACTTCCCTGGTGGTCCAGTGGTTAAGACTCTGCGCTCCCAATGCAGGGGCCCAGGTTCCACCTAAAAGATCCTGCTCGCCACAACAAAGACCCAGCACAGCCAAATAAATAAATTAAAGTAAATATTTAAATTTAAAAAATTTTAAATAAAAAGGCTACACCAGTTTATGTTCTCACCATCAATGGAAGAAACTGCCAACTTCCCTTTACCTTTGCCAATATTAAATATTATAAATCTTTTTAATTTTTGCCAATTTGATGGGCAAACAAAATGGGATCCTGTTTTAATTTGTATTCCCTTAATTACTACCGAAGATGAGCATTTGTGTTTCTATTTCTTCTGAAATTACCTGTTTATATTTGTCCTTTGGATTTATTTTTTTCTTACTGATTTATAGGAGCTTTTCTGCATTACAGCTATTCCTCCTATTATAATGTTAAAATATGTGTTATGGTTTGCAACTGTTTTCTTCCAGTCTGTTGCTTGTTTTTCAGTTTTGGTTTTGGTATCTTTGGTCACACAAAATTTTTACCTTTTATGAAGTCAAATCTACCAATATTGTCCTCTACAGCTCCTGAGTTTTGTATCTGGATTGGGAAAGATTTTAAACCCAGTTTTTAGGGCACACAGAGGACTGAAACTGCAATACACTATAAGGAAATGGCAGTTCCCTGACAATACCAACTGCATCACATCCCAAATAACCCATAGAAAGAGGGTCTCCCTGGGCTTGCTTTTCTCGGAGGCATTTTTGCTGCTCTGTGACTCTGTCTCAGGTTGACTGCTTCCTTTTTAACACTCTCTCTGATGTGTCCTGAGCACAGGTGGGACAAAAACTTCATTCTAGTACTAAAGAAGAATAATGGGATGAATTGGGAGATTGGGATTGCCGTATATACAATACTAATAAGAAAAAAATATCAAATTGTACATTTTAAATATATGCAGTGTATTGTATGTCAATTATATCTCAATAAAAGTTCTTTAAAAAAAAAAAGAACAAGGACAGTCATGTACTCTGGGGGAGGATGTTGATAATGGGAGAGACTATGCATGTGTGGGGTCGAGGGTGTGTGCGAAATCCCTGTACCTTTTCCTCAATTTTTCTGTGAACGTTAAATCGCTCTTTTAAATG
Organism: Hippopotamus amphibius kiboko; assembly: GCF_030028045.1. NCBI lineage: Eukaryota > Metazoa > Chordata > Mammalia > Artiodactyla > Hippopotamidae > Hippopotamus > Hippopotamus amphibius. The sequence continues at coordinate 141,092,084 of NC_080192.1, read as the reverse complement.
TCATATTTAAAAATTAAAAAGAATTGGGGGAAAAAAGAATAATGGGGACATAAACACCAAGACTCTAGGGCATTTAAACAGGCTGGCGCATCAGTAAATAAGGTGTGATTCTACCATAGCCAGCTTGAGCTGTGGGACTTGCTCCACCCCATTTCACATGAATTTTGTCTGTGTTTCTTTTCTCTATCTCTTCATTCCTAGCCCATTTCTAAGTGGCTTGTTTAACACTGGAATTTCACCTCTACTACCCAGAAATACCTTCCTACCTCTTCTGACACTTTGTAGTTCAAACTGAGAGAACAAGAATGCCTCTTTGGTCTACTTGAGACCCAACTGCTCTGTTCTAGTTTTTAATTTAAGGACTCTACCTCTTCCCCAGGAATTAAGCCACCCTTTAGATGCAGCCTTCTTCCCCTTTCCACACATAAATAGGGCTGTAAAAGGACCATTTTTTGTCTTTCTATGTGGCACTTGCAATTACTTGTTTAATGATAGTAATTATCATTGTGTATAAGGGCTTACTATGTGCTAGGCAATGTGTTTATAGAAATTATCTTACTTCTCGAAACAGCCTTTTTGCTAATGGTTATATTACTATGCCCATTTTCCAGGTGATGTAATAGGAACTCAGATATATGATAATGGAATGAATAAATGAATTAATGGTTGGATAGATGGATGAAAATAATGAACTTTCAATGGGCTAAGCATCATGAAAACACATAACTTTCCCATCTTGTTTCACATCACAGAACAACTCAAGCTGGCATTGTCGTGAGATGCTTCTGCCCCACATAAGCCAAGATTTAATAACAGAATAACTCTCAATACAAAGGTGTCATTATTTTTGTAAACTCCAATACTATAAAGCAAGCAGGGTTTAATGGTTTATGAAATAGGGTTTCATCCCAAGTTTCATTCATGGTTCTAGTGAGAACTCCCAGTGTGAATGAGAAAATTACTGTACCCCTCTGTGAGTCAGTCTCCTCGTACACAAAACAGAAATAATGACGCTTGGTTGTCATTAAGTCTCCTTAAGATCTCCAGATGAAAGATACTGGATGCGTCCAAGACAAATTATTCACCAGTGAACTATGAAAAATTCTCAGAACAGGAAGAGCTGGTCACAGCTTGAAGGTGTACTTGAGCATAAATGGTAAGTCACTCCAAAAATACATAAATATATGTGTTTGAGAAGAGTGGTTCCAAGAAGTGTCTGGGATCCTGTAAAACTCAACTTTGATTCTAGATGGCCCCACGATGCTTTATGTGATTTCCCTGTGATTATGCATGAAATCCTCAGTTTGGAACCCAGGGCTTCTAGAAGTTGACCACAGCCTCCCTCTCCAGACTTCTCTTCCAGGGTTCCTCTTTACTTTTTCTCAAAGCAAACATACTAACTCTTCTTCACTCTTTGGTTAAGTCAATTTCCACCTAGGTGAAATATCATTCTTCTTCCCCTTCTCCACCCACCAAGCTTCTAACTATCCTCCACTCTGTCCCTTGAATGAAGAACTTGACTCTTCCTGAGCTTTGGATTCCCTGTAGCTTTTAACAAAATATTTAGCAAGGTGCTTGTTTCACATATCTGAAAAGAGCAGTGTCTTTATTTCTCTTTCAGTGTTTTTAACAACCCCCCAAATGGGTCTGTTATGTGTCTAGAGTAAATTGGGTGATTTCCCATCATTTACCATCCATCATACATTCCTACCATTCCATTCTCCCAACACTTTGGTCCAGCAAAGTATAAACCATATAGGATAAACCATATAGGATGCATCGTTCACAGATGAGACCATTCCATCCCCACTTCTGAGCTTTGCTCATACCGTTTCACCTGCCCTATCCTCTACTTCCCAATCCTTCCATCACTGCCCACCCTGGAAGGCACTCTCCTCCCAGTCCAGTTTTCTATGTCCTGCTTTCCTCCTAAATTCCTTGAGGATTGTCCTGGTTCTTTGGCAGATGCAAAAAGGAACTGATTATGGATTCTTGCTACGTAGAGTTTGCAGTCAAGAATTGGTGCTTCAACAGGTACTTAGTGTTGAATGACCAAATGACAATGAATGGATCCATGAAAAAACACAAGTGATTGTAGTTCAAGGAAGATTAGTGCCCGAAGAAATTCACAGATAACATGCTAAGGGAATGCAAAGGCTCTTGGAGCAAGAGATATCTTCTAGCAAAGGCATCAGGAAATGGAGGTGGCATGGGACCTGGGTCGTCAAGACTTGGTGGGATTTGTAAATGCCAAGAGAGGGTAGTCTTCCAAGCAAAACAAGAACGTGTGATAAAGTACGAGGTGAATAAATGAAAAAGTAAGTGATGACTAGAGAGTAGAGGCATGAGTGGTTAGAAGGAGAGCAGAGGAGGTAAGTTAAAGCCAGATCAGGGAAGACCCAGAGGCTGTACTAACATGCTGTATGATGTCACATAAGCCACTGCCCTCCTCCAGGACTTGCTGGAATTGAATATACTGGCAAAAGGCACTTAGGGGACTTCTCAGCAATTATGAGCACGATGAGGGAGGGACTTGGGACTCAGCAGCAGTATGAGAAAGCAAAGTGGAAAGAGGCCAGTTTGAGAGGTGTGTCATCATCCGCCGGCCACCATTTGTAATTAAGTGGTTTATGATCGTAAGTAATTAAAAAGTCTCAAAGCATACAAAGAAGAAAACTGTAGTTAAAGTGATCGGTCATTAGAATACGGGGATAACAGTTTTCATAATGCCTGCCTTATTCTGAAATAAGGAACCACTTTAAACTTCCTGGCCTTTAGAGTGGCACTTTGATGACTAAGTTGCCCTTGTAATATTCCATTTGCTGCCTTGGTCTCTAAATGAAGCTGGGGACTTCATGAAGTGAACACAGAGGTGGTGGGCCCACCAGGAGTCAGAGCTGTGTGGCCAGAAGTGCAAGCTGGTCGAGGCCACATCTTTAGACAGGCAGTGAGTGGTGGGGACTTGCAGTAGAGTCTCAGAAACCTCATCCCAGGCCAAGCTCTGTCCCCTTCTAGCTGTGTGACCTCAGGCAACTTAACTTACCTCTCTGAGTTTCAGTTTCTCTCCTGTGAGGAACATTTAAGGCTCCCACAGCATTTGGCTTCCTGAACAGGCAATCCAGAAAGCCTGATTCCTTCCCACCTGTCAGAACGGACAGGATGCCAGGCGTTGTTTCTTTCCTCGATTGATTTATTCATTCAGTGAAGATATCTATGTGCCAGTCACACAGTAGTAAACAGCAGAGAAGTAATCCCTGTGGGCCCCTATTAGGCTTATGATCTAACAGAGGGGAAAGATATGGCACAAATAGCCATACCCGTGAATAAGTAATTGCAAAAGTGGTAAGTGCTACACAGGAAAACTGTAAGGTGTGAAAAGAATTATGGGGGGGGGGGCAGTCTAGATGGGGGTGAGACAGTTCATGAGAAAGTAATAATCCTCTGGGAGTTCCCTGGTGGCCTAGTGGTTAGGATTCGGCACCTTCACTGCGGAGGCCCCGGTTCAGTCCCTGGTCAGGGAACTGAGATCGAGGTGCAGTCAAAAAGAAAGAAAGGGACTTCCCTGGTGGCACTGGTAGTGCAGTGGTTAAGAATCTGCCTGCCAATGCAGGGGACATGGGTTCAAGCCCTGGTGTGGGAAGATCCCACATGCCACGGAGCAACTAAGCCCATGTGTCACAACCAAAGAGCCGGCGCTCTAGAGCCCACAAGCCACAACTACTGCACCCACGTGCCGCAACTACTGAAGCCCCTGCACCTAGAGCCTGTGCTTCAAAATGAGAGAAGCCACCATAATGAGAAGCCCACGCACCACAATGAAGAGTAGCCCCCCCACTCACCACAACTAGAGAAAGCCCACACACAGCAACAAAGACCCAACGCAGCTAATAAATAAATAAATAATAAATAGAAGGAAGGAAGAAAGAGAAAGGAAGGAAGGAAAGAAGGAAGGAAGGGAAGGAAAGGAAGGAAGAGAGGAAGAGAGGAAGAGAAGAAGAAAGGAAGAGAGGAAGGAAGAAAGAAAAAGAAAAGGAGGGAGTAAGAAAGAAAGAGAGGAAGAAAGAATTCTGATGAAATCTGAAAGGATGAATAAGAGTGGGAAAAACTAGATGGAGGAGAGGAGGGGGCCCAGGCCGAGGTCAAGGAGAAAAGTCTCTTTTTATTTAACAAATAAAGGCATTTCATAACGGACAGGCTCGTAGTTATGCCACCTGCACTGTGGTTTGTTAAGAGTGACACCAGGACAGTCACAGGCCCACAACGGGTAGAGAGGAAGCCCTTGTTTTTACAGAACCCTGAAATTTAGCCCACTCACGTTTCAAGAGTTTTCTTCTACCTGTCCACACACTTGATGTTTGCAGGGTTCTTTGTGACCACTTTTCTAAATACTTTTGGTAGTAATTCTTGGAAGCAGGTGAATCTAAGAGTGTCTTGTCACATAGATCCTTGTTCGGATCAGCGCTGGAGAGGGGGCCCAGAATCTCCCTTATCGAAAGCAGCAGAATCCAATGGGAGAAGCAGATGTTGGACTCATGAGTCCTGGGTTCAGGGTTTGGCAGCACCATCTAAGGGTTATGTGACCTTGGGCAAGTCACTCAGCGTTGCTGAGCTCTGCTTCCTCATCTGTAAAAGCTACTCTAGAGAGTTGATTCCAGTGTTAAAACAATATATGTGAGGGGGCTCTGCCACTATGACCCTGGCACACACCCAAAGTCTATTCTCTCATATCCTGCGATATTCCCAGCTTGCATTCTGGGCATGGAAGAGGAGAGAAAGGGAGGTATCAAGGATGACCTCCAATTTCATGAGGTTTCCCCAAGAAAGTAACCAAGACTGACTACTGCATCTAAATGCTGTAAATTTATCTTAAGGTACATAAAAATAGATGAGTTTGTGAAAAAAAAACAGAAAAAGCAAGTAAAAGGATCGTCCTTTGTGATTCTTTTGCACTTTTTCAGAAAGAAAATATATATATATTTATGCACACACACACACACACACACACACATATATATATATATATATATATATATATAGTGGCAACCACCAAACGCTGAATGCCAATGACCACAGTCTTCAGATCTTTCCATCTCCTGCTGACATTCTCACTGACAGTGTTGAAAGAGGGCTGGACTGTTTACACGCGTTCATCGCTTGCTGTAGCCCAGCAGGACCTAAAAGGGAAAGCTGTTCAAACCTTGACATGTATCACCCGGTCAACCCCAACCAAGAGGTGTGAGCCACAAGTCTAAAGGAGGGGGCAAGCTCTGCTTTCATCTGCTTCACCACAACCCTCAAAGAAGCAGCGCTGCGATTTCACAGCCAGAGCTGAGAGCTGAGAGTGGGGAGGAGCTCAGCAGAGTGGAGATGCTCCGGAAGCAAGACGTGGGCATCATAACTTTGTGTTGTCGAAAGTGGCGTGAATTCCCACAGCATCTGAAGCATCGGCCCTCAAATATAATCCACAATTCTGAGGCAACATGAAAGCAACATGAAAGGGATGAGTGTATTAACGCTCCCTCCCTATGCCTCAGAGAATGAAAGCGGGCTTAAGGCTTACTCTGGGGCAGCATCCTTTAGTGCAAGTCATAGTGGTCCTTAGTGGAGCTCTTTATCCATCAAGAAAATGGGTGGAATGCCTACCACGCATCACGGACTATGACTGGGGAACTTGGAGATAAGTAAGGCAAGGTCATTGACCTCATGATTTGGGGAGGGAAATGGGACATACACACATGGCTTGTCAAGGAGTAAGCACTCAGCTTGCTTATTACCTGAACAAAGTGTTGACTGAATGAAAGAACATAAGGGCATAAATGCAAGCAAGCCCACGGTACAGAAGAAAGCACAGCATTTGGTGTCTGAAGGCAGAGCTGACGTTCCAGCTCACCCACTTTCCAGCTGGACATTAGGCTGGATACTTCTGCTTGTTCCAAATTCACTGTCCACCCTCCTCTGCCCCAGGGGCTGACCTCTATGGACCACCTCCCCTGGGCTCCCCTGTTGTCTGTCTTCTGGCTGGGCTCAGCCAACGGGCATCCCTGGAATAAGATTGGGAAGGAGGACAGGGTTCCCTCCCCTCCTCACTGGCTCGTCTTCTAGCAGCAGCTCTGCAGCCAGCACCTGAAGCCCCACCACTCACTACATTCTCTTCTCACCGGGATCCGGGAACATCGGGTCCTCCCCCTGCCCTTGTGGCCCTAGCTTCTCACTGTTGCTGTTGCCTGAGAGCCTCAGTATGCCTTGGCTTCCTTCAATCCCGTCTACACCTCTGGAAAGAGTTCCTTCCTGGAAACCACCTAAAACAGTTCTGTTTCCTGCTGAGACCTGACTCATTCAGTAAATTAGAACATGACCGTGAAACTTCTTAGAGTGTCAGATTCTTCCGCTTTGAAGTGGAAGTAATAATACTTAGTATCTAGCACCACACTTGAACATGGGCCCTCAATAAATGTTGACTGCTCGGATAAATGAGTGGATAGATGGCTGAATGGCTGAATGGATGGATGAATACCTATGAGAATTAATTACAAGACGTGAATGTATTAGGTATGAAAATATTGATTATAATTCTTTTTAAGTGGCAAATCAACATAATAGATAGTATTAACTCTTGATGTCATACATTGGGCATGGGTCAAGAATCAGAAAAACTGAGCCAATTTTTCCATTTGTTAATTGTGTGATCGCAGGCAAATTATTTTCCCATGCCATGCCTCTATTTCCTCTCCTATAAAACAAGAGTTGCGTTAGTAACCTCTAAAGGACCATCCAGCTTGCACATGCTATCAGCACTAAGCATTCCAGAGAAAACATACAGCAATTTGAATTAGAGAAATTAGGGAAGCGCTCAGGGCAGAGGCACGGACCTGAACAACACTGTAAGAACTAGAACAGCAGAACGACATTCCAGTGAGCAGAGACTGGAGGGGATGGAGGGGAGAGAGGTCAGTCAGTTCTGGTGACCAAGAAAAAACATCTGGCTGGAACAGAAGCCACTGTGGGATCTTAAGCAGCCTTGAACATCAGGCTGAGGAACTAACACTGTAAAAGGAAGGACTCTGACTTCCTCAAGGCCCCCGAAGCCAGTGGAGAACTAGAATTCTGGTTTCCTCCACTCGACCCTCTGAAGTGCCATCAGGGTCCCTGCCTTCAGCTCCTGATGGCAGCTGCCTTGTCCCTTTTGTGATTCTTTTCCTTGAGGAAAATTTTATTGGGTGAGGAAACCATTTGGTACAGGATATTTCTGGCACTGTTCAAATCTTGGCAAAAGGCTTGTTCCTGTCATCATCCTACTTGCATTTTAAAATCTGTTAGTTTGCAGGAAAGTCAAAGGCAAGATAATCAAAAGAAAGTGATTTTTTTTAAACTTACTGTAAAAGTATCAATCCAGAAAAAAAATGTATTGGGTCTTGAGCAAGAATATTACCTTGAAGGACCCTAGACATTAAGTCAAAGCACTTGGAAAAAATTATAAAATTAACAATAAGAGTAATAATCCCAAACTACTGTAAGATACACGGGGTTATTTGACAATGTGACCATCCCTGGGAGTGTAGGCATGGCCCTGAATTCTCGGGCCTCAGTCTCCCCATATGTGAAACAGACCCGATGGTGAGCTCTAGAAGCCTCTCCTGCCCGGGACAGTCATTCTCTTTCCCCTCTGTTGAATACAGCATTCCTGGCAGGGCACGAGGGAACTTGCACCACTTTGGTTTCTGCTTGCCTGACCTCTGACCTCTGTGTGGCCCCTTGGAGCTGCGGAACTAAGGCAGCTGCCCAGCTCTGCACCTTGTGTGCCTTTGGCCAGAGATCAAGAGGAGTCAGTGCCAGCCCGCAGTCAGCCTGGGCCTCTGTGAGGGGTCATCTAGACAGGAGCCAGCCTCCCTGCCACTGCTGGGGACAGGACCTGTCACCTCTGGTAGACGCTCCCCAGGGTGTCCCCTTGACCACTGCCCACACCACGGGGCTCACAGGGCGGTCACTGAAAAATGTTCCTCCGTGGTTGATGTTAGTTGACGACAGCCCCTTACTGAGCTGCAACCATGTATCCTCAAGACGCACCCATCCGGCAAGATACCCCTCGAAACCCCAGACCTGTCACTTGAGTTTGAAAAATGAAGCCTGCTGTGTCTCGCTCCCCTTTGCAGAGTCCCAGGGCTCCAAGAAGTCCTATGCAGGCCCATCAAACCCAGTGTGGTCCCTGGTAGCTCTCAGCCCCAGGGAGTGCCCACAATTCCTCGTCTGCCCTAAAGTCCAGTGCCATTGAATTATTCATTCATAGTTGATTGCTTTTGTGTGTGTGAACGCTGCAAAAATACGAACTTGGAGAAAGTAAAGGGAAAAAAAAAGTAGGCTCTTAAGGAGGAGTTACCTGAAGGAGCCCAGGTTTCAGTTCAAAAGCCCTTGAAAAGTTAAATTAGTCTAATTATTCTCTCATTTTTGGTCCATAAACTATTCATTCTCTGTGCCCCCCAACTGGCCTTTGTTCATGCTATTTCCTCATTCTAGAACCCCCCCCTTTATTTACCTATGAAAAGCCTTTCATCTTTCAAAGCTTTATTCAAATGCCACCTCCCCCGAAGACCCTCCCCAAATTCCATGCTAAGAATTTATTACTCGTTACTCTGTGTAATTTATTACCCATTACGCACAGGACTTTTCCTGAAGTTCTGTTGAAGGACTTTTCTTGATAGCTATGTATAAGAGCTATCATTTATTGGCACCTCTCTGTAGCGGCATTTCATTTTTTAACCAGTATTGCCAGTTGTGTGGGAGAGGCACACTAGCTAAAAAAAATTAAAGCAGCCCCCGTCCTCCATGACTCTGGGTCCCCTCCTTTTAGATCATTTCCTGGGAATCTTCTCCCCAGACACGACTCCATCTGAGTCTGTCTTGGCTACGTCGGTGGAAATTAGGCATCAACTTTCCTTATATTAAGATAATCTGTTGAAATCAGAAAGAAAACGGTTCTGAGCACTAAAAGGAAAGAAAATGAGGCCTTAATTAACAATATTTCCCAAATTAAGAGGTTTAATTCCTTGGCATTCAGACAGAAAGGAAATTGAGAGTAAGGAAATGGGCACAACAGGTCCCGTGGGACCAGGCAGAGCAGATGTCATAAAGAGCCAGCATAAATGTTAGGCTTTTGCTCAAGTCTCTTTCTTCTGGAACCAACCCTAACAAGCCAATGACATCCTAGAAGCAGCAGATGAAAGGTTGGGGGTGGTGATGTAGAGACACTGCCTGAGTCAGCAGGATGCAAGAGCTGACTGGGTGACATATATAAAATCAGTGCAAAATAAAACAGATTTGGGGCCATTGGGTGGAGGGCCAAATAGTCCTCTGAACATTGATAATCGCAACCTCTCTGGCCATCACTACACAGTAATCCAAAACTGATGGTCGCACAAGTGCCTGAATTATAAAAATTAAAAAATAGCAAAAAAAAAAAAAAAAAAAAAAAAAAAAGATGAACTGCTATATCCTCTCTTAGAAGACAGTGAAGTGTATATAAGCTATTTTGGGGAAAAAAATCTTTGTAAAATTATAAGCGTTTGTTCAAAAACAAGATTTTCCCCAAGAGATCCTCACAGTTTATTCCTCTTGTTCCTGGAGCTGTGTTCAAATGTCACTTTCCTGAACCTTAATTTAAATCTCAGCTCCACTCACCCCTGGCATGCCTTAGCTTGTTTTCTTACTGCAGTTTTCTTCACACCAGTTGTCACTTAATATGACTTATATAAGTGTTTGGTTATAAGCCTTCTCTCCTATCCCAAAGGCATGTAAACTCCACAAGGGTAGGGGTTTGCCTGTTCTGTTCACTGCCGTGTCGTGGATGAACTGTGTATCTGGCACCTAGTAAGCGTTCATTCTTTATTGAATGAAAGCATCAACGAATAGACTTAGTGATTTGGAAAACACATTTAAATTTTTAAAAGTCATTCTATGACAATGCTGGCTAAATGCAGAAAAACTATTTGAGAATTTTTAAACATAGTTGCCTTAATTCATCAGCAAATATTTATGAAGTTCATACTCTGTGCAGACATTATACATTGGGGATTTGCTTATTTTGTTTCATTCACACTTCTGAGTGCCCCCAAACTCCAACTATTCCACATGCAGAGTTACTGACATGCTTGAGAGACACGAGTGCTCATGTGCTGCGTGCATACACACACACACGCAACATGTGTCTGTAGCCTACCTTAGATTTTATCAGCTCTCTCATGTAAAGGTTTGACAAGTATGGTCTATGTCTCCTTCAGAAAATTCTTAGAAGTAGGAAGTGATGATATTGATTAGAAATGCTAGTGTTTCCCATGAGTGAGTCTAGGATCAATATTTAACCACGGTTTACTATGATGCTGGAGTCAGAGATTGATGGTATCCTAGAAAGCATACTGGATGTAGAGCCAGGCAACTTGAGTGCCAGCCCTGGATCGTTGTGGAAGAGCTGGATGATCTTGGCAGGTTACTTAACCACAAATACCTCACTCTGAGATTTTTTTTTTTTATTGGACTTTGTAAGCTGTAAAGTGCCATCCAGCTTTCAGAAATCATTATCATTTTGTTAAGAAGTAAAAAGTGCATTACCTGTTGCCAGAAATAGAGGTGACATCAGATCCTGGTGACTAATGACCCTTGAAATGCTTGGGTATCAGTCTTAATATCTTGGCCACCTCCACTGTTATGTAATTTGTTATGTGACCTGCACATGTAGGGCCTCAATTTCATCATGTACAAAAGAGGATTCTACCCAGTTCCAGCATGCTGGGATGACTTCTCTGATTCTGATCACAACTGACGGGGTCTGTAGGTCTGTAGCAGCAAATTGGAATGGGTTCCAATCCATCATGCAGTCTAACCTGGTAGTTTTCTAAATGCAAAACTATACACTTTCTTCACTCATTCACTCGTCCATTCATTCCTTCAACAAATACCTACTGAGCATCGATTATGCGGCAGAGGCTGTATTAGATGCTGGGCACAAGAAATGGCGGAGGACACAGTGCCAGCACCATCAGTGATCCAGGCTGAGTTGGAGAACCAGTCTGATAAACACACCATTGTTGTCCACATCAGGAGCCATGAGGGGACAGGAGCAGGGGGACAACAGATCGAGGCCTGACTTATTCTGGAAGAGACAGAGACAGCGTCACACGGAGATGGATTTCAGTGGGACGTCAGAGAACAGGTGGGCGGTAGCCACGCAGGGGCTGCAGAAAGGCATGTCATTAAAGGAAGGGAAGAATGTGCAAAGGTCCAAGAACATTTCACATGGCGCTTTAATAAGCACTTATTGTGTACCTATTGTATGCTAAGCACTGTAGAGGAAAGCATATTCAGGGAATAAAAAGCAGATAGGAGAGAGATGACGAGGGTTAGATTGTAAAATGCTTGAATGCCATGCTCAGGACAGACTTACAGCACTGTTGAATGCAAACAGGGAAATTATAGAACATGATCCCTTTGTGTAACGTTATTTACCTTCATCATTCAAACAAGCAACAGATATTAAGTGCTAATTATAATATATGAGACAGTAAGGATGCAATAACAAACAGGACAGAATCCCTATCTGAGCAGAACACGTCCGTAAAGTGTGATAAATGCTCTGATTACAGGAGCACCGAGCCAGAGGACTGAATCTAATCTGGGAGGAGGGATGGCCAAAGGAGGACGTCCTGGGGAGGTGACATTTTAAGCTGAACGTCTAAGAATGGAGAGAAACTATCTAGGTGGCTGGAGTGGGAAGTGGTCCAAGCAGAAACAGAAGTGCGTGTGAAGGCCTGGAGACCAAAGGAAGGAGGTGGGAGACGTCAGTAAGCCTGCGGTGGAGTCCGCAGGAGGGATGTGGCCCGGGGTCTGTACTGCAGAGTTTGGGCTTCTTCCCAAGGGAAGCCATTGGTGGATTTTAAGCAGGACAGTGACATGATAGGGTTTGTGTTTTGGGTTTGTATATCTATATCCATGCAGTTGACATTTCCTACTTCACCAGTTTGGTATACAAAAATGTCACCCTTCCTGAATATTCACATCTTAATGGCCAGGAGCCACCACACACCCAGACTAGAAGAAAGGTTCTATCTTTGAGATTCTCTCCCCTAAGTATTTTTTTGATTGAGATAAAGTTGACATGTAACACTGTGTGGTTTTAAGGTACAACATGTTGATTTGATATACTTATTTTTGCAATATGATTACCTCCTTAGAGTTAGCTAATACCTCAATCGCATCACATAATTATCCTTTCTCGTTTGTGGTAAGAATGTTTAAGATCTTGTCTTTCAGTAACTTTTTCAAATGCCTAATACAGTATAGGTAACAATTATCACCATGCTGTGCTTTGGGTCCTCAGAACTATTCATCTTCTCGCTCCAAATTTCTATCCTTTGACCAACATCTTCCCAATTCCCCACCCCCCAGCCCCTGGTAACCACCATTCTATGAGTTCAGCTTTTTTAGATTCCACATATAAGTGACCCAAATATCTCTCAAGACCCGGCTGTGAATCAGTCCTCATGGTCATGTCCTTGCTGCCACCTCCCAAAGAACATGAACTTAGCTGTGTCCTTTGAGGCTGCCCCTCTCAGTGGGTGACCAACTTCTGCCCACTGCCTCCAGGGTGGCCTCACTGCAGTCACTAACGCAGGGGGTCCATACAGTGGATCAGAACAGTGACCATCTGGGCAGCCAGAGGAAACACCAGGGTTCCTTCTGCAGCCACCTGTACATCTCCTGGACCCTGCTCGCTGCCTCCGTGGTGGCCAGTACAGGCCTGCTGTTTCCCCTCAGTATCTCGTAAGGAGAGAAGGGGGGGATCTTCAGCCCACATCACCCAGAAGAGGCCTCCTGCAGCAACGAGGCCACAGTTGAGACAGCTCTTGTGAATCAGCCCCTTCTGTGTACGTAAGCAGAAGACCACTTGTCAGAAGGTATGACTGAGGACTGGTGGGGCTGTGTCAGGAGTGGCTCTGAGGTCAGCTACCTGCTCTGCTCAGAAACAGGATCCTCTCTGACTTCAGAGTGGGGACCCCATCCTCCTCCCATCCAAAGGGTCCTTCCTAATTTCTCTCGCTGCTGTCCGGAGGGGAGCAGCTCTCCTGGAGGATGGAGACCATGTTACATTCCACTTATTCACCATGCATGTTTTGGGGGGCGGCCTGCCTGCCTCTTCTAACCCTGTACCCCTTTGTTGCAAAATCAATTTTATTTCTTTGCAGTAGCTTTTCAGGAATGGGATTTCTGGGTGAAACAGATATAGCATAGCCAGTCAACAATATTTCAAATGTATGCCTGTCACATAGTAATTGCTCAATAAATGATACCTTCTATTATTCTCATTATTAGCCGAGAAGTTATATCTTGGAAAAGTTGAGTCGTTTATTAGATCCCCATTTGCATAAATTACGGTCACTTTAAAGACATGGGTTATCTGTAATAACCAAACTAACAACTGTCCTCTCTTTGTTTATACAAAGTCCAAAGGAAACGAGACTTCATTGGAAAACTAAAATAGACATGAAAGTTGACCTCCTCATTTCCTCTTTGCCATTTGAAATCCATTTCCTCAGTGAGGCAGGAACTCAGAAGCCAAGGGCGCTCCCATAACTGGAGATTCTTGTTCTGTATTTTTAAAAATTGTTATCAGCTTATTTGTATATCTGATTTGAAAAACAAAAAGAGGGCTCATTAAAGCGATTTCCCTGTGGTGAATAGGGAGCCAATTTGTAGCCCTTGAGTGAGATAAATGAATAAGTTCCTGTGTCTGCAGCCTCAGCCCTGCCCTCCCCCAGCAGAAGCTCACAGGGAAAACTCAGGCAATTTCTAGTTTGAAAGTTCTTGTCATATTCAGCTGCTCCCAACGAAAACTGAAGCATCACCTTGTGAAGAGAGGGCAGTTGTGCAAAATGCAGAGCTGGTGGATTCCGGACATGAGCGCTCCTAAGCCGTTTGACCGAAAACATCAACACATGACAAATTTCAAACTCCAGACTGAAATGGAATCTTGCAAGTTGGCTGAGGGCCAGGGCCTGGGCCCTGGACACAGCCTGAGCCCAGAATGTGGGAGAGAAAAGGCACTCACAGTTTTCATGAAACAGGAAATAGGTACCTCCGTCTATCTGCGGCTTTGTTCCCTTTTGGTCTGGGCACCGGTGAGCCAGGGGAAGCTGGGTGGCCCATGTGGGCCTTCTCGGATTCCAAGCCATAGAAGTGGGCTGAGCCTCCCGTGTCCCACGTCCACACCCATAAAAACAAGCTTCAGGCTCAAAAGTCTCTTTCAGTCATTGTTTCTGCTCTTCTAACCCTGTCTTTCCCAGTCTTGTCTACATTTCAGTGAGTGACTGATTTCTGACTCTCTGGCTTTTGAAAATATTTTTGGCTTCATGATAACCCCTTGGACAGAATTCTGCTCTTTTGCTTCAACTCTCATCACACCCTAATTTGGCTTTTGTTTATACACCATAGATTTTCCCACTGTGATCCGACTCCAATCCTAAAGCTCTATGCATCCTCCCAGGCCCACGCTGTCCCCTTGCAAGGGGGTTGGGGGTTACAGTGATGGGGTCACAGAACCCAATTCAGAACAAGAAGGAGGAAAAGCTGATTCACACTTAAATGCTTTCCTAGTCTTTTCTACATCCATGACACCTTGGTCTTTAAAAGGCTCTAAGGCCTGGTCCTTATTTACCTACTGCACACAAGGCTGGGCTTGAAATCAGTGTTCTTTGGGGACAAGAATAGTGAGGCTGTGAAACATTAGGCTGAGTCCTTGTCTGCAAGAAGCCCACCGTCTGGATTTAGAGACCCGCGTGCTCAGAGGAGAAATGTCTCAGTTCAGAGTTTGCTGAGTTACCAGCCAATTGCAGAGGGAGGAGTTTGTGGCATGGAGTTCAGAGGACGGGACACGCCCTGGGGCTGGGGTGGAGAGGACAAGGACCAGGGTCCCCCCCCCCCCCCCGGGCCACCTTGACAGATGGAGAAAGGAAGGGAGGCAGCAGTTACTAAGCACCTACTGTGTGTCAGACTTCGTGTAAGAGCTTTGGTGGTTACCTCTGGTAATTCCCAGGATTGGGGTTGGAAGAGAAGAGGGAAGAGGGCATTTCCAGCAGGGGAATGGTGCAGTTAAAATTAATGTACATTTATAACATGAGTGACAGCCTGGTCTGAGCTTTGGCTGAATCTGTTCAAGTTGGATGTTTGTCCAGACTAACTGTGCTTCTCTGCCAGTGCAGAAACAGCCACGATCTACTTGTCTTAAATAGGTAAGGAGCAAGGTTAATTGGCTTACTCCACAGTCACGATGAATTCTTTGAGCGCCTGTAAGGCTTTGGGGACTGTGTAAATTATGAGATGGGCAGAGATGATTGTGGGTCCAGGGATTGGCTAGAAGACCTTGGCCTCACTTCACAGCCAGATGCTCAATGGTTTCAAGATGAGAAAGATGATGGGACTTTTGTGGCCTTACTGCAGAGTCCCGCCCTAAATATCGTTCCTCCTCTCATATGTAGAAAGAAGAGTGGTGACAAATGACAAAGGAATGAATTAAAAAATCAGACAATGTGTGTTTAAGTTTTTAATACCTGTATTTATTCTGCCAGCTTGTTCAACAAGTGTTTTCTTGAATGCCTCTGAAGCAGTAGGACAATCATGGTGCACAAAATAAAGTTCTGGTTCCTGTGTTTACAGTGTAGCTGGGAAGGTAGATGTTACAAAAGGCAACACACAAAGAAGTATGTGATTACAAAGTCATTATGTACAAGATCCAGGTGTGGTGGGAAAGAAGAAACATGGAAGGTGTCTCCGAGGAGCTGACATTTGAGCAGAAACCTAAGCAATGAGAGGATCCAGATGGGTAGACAGTGGGGCTAAAGGCACTTGGGCCAGCCGTGTTGCTCATCTGAACTCATGAAACAGAGGTTACAATGATGTGTCAGCCCAGGTTGCCATGGAGACTATTTAGTGTCTATAAGTCACCTGGCCCGGCGCCTGCTGCATATTGGTGGCACTGAACAAATGTTTACTGACTCTGATCCAAAAGTCCCTCCCAGCCCTAGCATTCCAGGATTTTGAGTTTCTCTCTGACGTTGGCCCCAGGGAGCCCCACCCTCGCTGTCCCGGCCTCTGGCTACCTGCACAAGCAGGGAAGAGCTGGGAGCAGAACCCTTCAGAGACCCACGACCGTGACTTCCCTGCGGTGCCTGTTGGTGCTGGGAGTCAGCTTCCCCGATCGGCAGGGAGGGCACGCACTGCTTCTCCCTGGGAAGAAAGCCACCCGCTCTCTCCCACCCGGCCTCACTAATGACAATAACCACGGTCCTGAACTCGAGACAGTAGATACTTGGAAATCCTTAGAGTCAACCTCCTCTTTACATTTACAAAGTACATCCTCATCATCGTGTGTAAACTGACCATCACGTGTAACTTTGTGAGCCAGGCAGGCAGCTACCAAACCATGCTATTTTGCAGACAAAACTGAGACCCTGGGAGGGAAAGTGACACGCGGAGGGTCACGCAGATACTTAGTGGCCCAAGCCTGGGTCTCCTGCCGCCAGTCTGTTTCTCCCTGCACTGTGGGCTTCCTGTGTTATCTGCCCAGAGCAGGCCCCGGGGGGAGGACGGGGCAGACAGGTGTGCACTTGTACTCTGACCCTTGTTTACTTACAAGTGCAAACACCTGTTGCGTGTTGTCCTCTGCCAGGCCCTGTGCTAGGCCCCATGGCGACATCGGCCTCTTTGATGGTGGTGTTTTAAGGCTTGGGGTGGCAGGGAGATGCCACAGAGGGATGAGGGTATTTCTACCCACTGCCCCTGCATCCGAGCATTCCCTGGTCTGAAGACTGCGCCAGCCCTGCGGTAACACGGTTTAACCTTTGAAACCAAATCTGATCCGCTGCCATCCTGTGGTATCTGGGTTTCCGTCTGCCAAGGGGACAGCCAATGACGGGCTCAACTTCCTTCTTCATTAGCCCGACTTTCCAGAACAAGAGGCAGAATCCCAGCTGTCCCCAGTCGTGGGTGAAGCTGTCCCTTCAGGTTTCCTTGCTCTCATCCTTGGGGTCATTTCTCACTCACCTCTTCCATTCCTGGCCAGGTGTGGAGTGTCTGTCACCCCCAGGAAGATGTGCCTACAATGCCCAGCCTCCCACCCAGGAGACCATCTCAGGGGACCCAAGGCTGGATCCGGCAGGTGGGCCCCAGTGCCAGCCCCTGTAATGGCAGGCTTCTCTAAGCTTCCAGTCCCACAGTCAAGCCAAGGGTCTTGGGGCCTTTGGGGTGCTGTTCTTTGTGTCTGGAATATTCTCTCCTCTGGCCAGTCCTCCTCCAACTCAACCTTCTGATCCAGCTGGGCTATACCCTCCCCTCCCAGCACCTTTCCCTAACCTCTATGAGTACTTTGCACTGGAGTCCTAGAGCGCCAGAGACTTTTGGAATAAGCTCTCCTTTGTTTAAATGCCCATTGGACTAGGTCTCGTCCTCCATTGCATCCGCAGTGCCTAGCCCAGTGCTCGGCACATACTAGGTCCTCACCAGACTTAATGAATGAAGGGGAGTCATCTCACTTTGCACACCCCCAGCCACTTTTGCATCGAGAACTCCCTGCTCGCCTTTCGTTGGGGGGTCTTTCTTGATGACGCATTTGACACTTCAGCTGAAATAAGCTGTGCATTTCTGGGTTTCTACTGCTTGCTTCCTGTCTGTCTCTCAACCTGCTGGTCAACAGCATGATGTGAGAAGGGGCGTTTGGAAGTCCATTGCGTGGATGTGTATGTCAAAGTTGGGGTAGGGTGGCAACAGGAGTCCCAGCTGTGGGTTTAACCCATGAGGGTTTGCAGACGGCCACCTACGTGCCTTCCTGTCCTTCGGGGATTTCAAGGATGAATAAATCAGTCTCTGCCTTCCGAGAGCTTAGCCTGAGGATCTGGGAATGAATACCATTAACAGCATGCACTATTTGTTAAGCACCTACTATGTGTGGGACACTTTATAGTCACCATCTGTCTTTTCTATAATGACCTTGCAATTTGTCAACCAGGACCATTTTATCAGCTGCAAAATTGAAATAAGTGAGCTGACTTATGTATCAGAGAGTAGAAGTTCTGGGACCAGGATGTGAAACCAGATCTTGCCAAGGAATGACTGCACCTTATTCCTTGCAAAGATGGCACTTTGGGGGCCTCATCTGAAGAGGGCCTTGTATGCTTTCCCCCCAGTCCTGACTATCCTGAGTCCTCTTCCTGCCTAGGACCCTCATACAGCAGAGCCCATGGGATGGGGCTGAGAACACTTGTGTCTAATTTAGTCAGGGACTCAGAAGTCCCATTCCTGAAATAGGCAACACAGGCACACACAAGCTGTGGTCCCCTTCTTCAGCCTCTCAACGAGAAACCCCAACGGCCCACCCTGTGTTCTGTGATTGAAAAGAAACAAGGCAGTGGCACTGGGAACACTGTTCCCAACCTGAACCTTGTACCCAAATGATGTCAGTGGGTACCAGTCAACGTGTCAATTATTAAGTGAGAAACAAGCTAAAAAAATACAACTCCTTAAGACTTAGTGGCAGGGCTGTGTGTGTGTGTGTGTGTGTGTGTGTGTGTGTGTATAGTTTGTCCACATTGGGGGGAAATTTTATTTACCGAGGTTTCACCTTTACTTTCTCAAACCTAAAGAGATCTTCATATCGAGATGCCAGTCAGTGGGAGGGCTTGGCAACCGCCCAACCAAGGGTGGGACCCTGCGAAGATGGACCTCCTTTTACAACTGGTGTCCCCGGTGCTGGTCTCGATAGCTGTAAGACTAAGTCCTATTTTCCCATTGAGTAATAAGTCTACAGTTAGAAGCAGGACTTTATTCTTTTTTTTTTTAACTAAAAATAAAGACAAGCTATATTCAGTTTCTACTGTATCTCGAATCATTTATTTTTACACTAATGAGACTTGGTTTTGCAGGACTTTAGTCTTGATATACTTGGATGGAGACTCTGTAAACAGTTCTGTTTAAAACTAAGGCAAGCCACTCCCCCGACAGATCTTCAGACAATCAGACATCTTTGGAGTCTGTTCAGGATGACAGGTCATGGCAAAACGCTATCGTCTTAAAGGAGAGAAAATGGGGTGGGCGGGAGGCGGGGAAGCAAACTGGCCTGGGGCCCCGTGGCCTTGCTCTCGGGGCTCCCCCTGGGAGCCTGGGGGAGTCGTTGTCCTCATCCGGGCTGGCGGGTGGGCCCTGTCTCCTCCCGCAGCTCCTGTCTCTCCCATGAAGTGTTTCCTGTAGCAGACACAGCACAGGCTCACAGAGGTCTCTCTGTGGCATTTCTGGAATGCCCGTCTTCCCCAGTTCTGCTGTTCTTTTTTCTTAGCGTGAAGGCAGGGGAATAAAGAGGCCTATTTATGCTGGTCTGGGCTTCCGCAGAGCACATCCCATTGCGGAATGTTTCAGACTGTTAGTGTTTCAGAGACAACCTGGACACAGCCTGGCACCTCTCCAAGGGAGCGGACGTGGAGTTGGCACCACACGCCGCAGACTCCGGCGGGGCTGGTTCTGCCTCCAGGTCAGGGGGCGGGTGGGGCTGCCCCACGCTGGGCTCCCTGCTCCTCATCCCCGCACACGGGGCACTAAGATGCTCACGGCCGGTTCTAGGGGAACAGCACCAGGTGGGCCATAGCAGCTTCCCTGACGAGAATGTCACCAGCCTCCATGCAGCCCCTCAGACTTGACCGAGTGCTGGCGTGTGCCACTCGTGTTCTCACAAAAACTCAGAGAGGTGGGTGCTACTAGCCATATTTTAAAACAGAGCAATAGCTGCAACACATCCGTCCTGTATAAAGTCACAGGCTGTTCAGGACAACTTTGGGGTGCCTGCCTCGCCGCCAAACCCCCTTTACTTTGGGAACGAACCCTGCCCACGGTACACTCACGCGGCCACCTCACCTCACACGAGCTTTAGTTAATTGGACCAGAGATGGACCAGTGACCCAAGCCAGGCCAGAAGGATATTCCCTCTCCAAGCCTTTTTTTTTATTTTTAAATTTATTTATTTATTTTATTGGCTGTGTTGGGTCTTCGTTGCTGCACACGGGCCTTCTTTAGCTGCGGTGAGCGGGGGCTACTCTTCGTTGTGGTGTGTGGGCTTCTCATTGCGGTGGCCTTTCTTGTTGCAGAGCGCAGGCTCTAGGCGTGTGGGCTTCAGTAGTTGCGGCACATGGGCTCAATAGTTGCGGCTCATGGGCTCTAGAGCCCACAGGCTCAATAGTTGCAGTGCACGGGCTTAGTTGCTCCACAGCATGTGGGATCCTCCTGGGGCAGGGCTCGAACCCGTGTCCCCTGCATTGGCAGGCAGATTCTTACCCACTGCGCCACCTAGGAAGTCCTTTCCTCTCCAAACTTTGATTGTTGAGTCGGAAATGCTGCTCAGCCTCTGCTGGGCCCTGAACGGGGGCCCCAGCAATGCCAGGCCTGATGCAGCCAAGCTGGCCTTGTGCAAAGATGGTCAGCGGGTGCTCGTCACAGAGCGCACGATGCAGCTGTCCCCGGGTGACCCCCAGCACCCGAGAGACAATTCCGACAGCTTCCCTGTGTCTGATTCCACTCACTCTTGAGACCCTTTGGTTCCCTGAAATATCGCTCTGTCTTCTTGTAACAGAATGTTCTATTACGGCTTAAATGAATGTAACACAATGATCTATTAGAATTTTTTTTTTTAATTTTATAGTGGAAAAGTCTCCCAGCTGCTATCTGGAGAGACAAAGACAAAAGGTCAGTGTGAGGTGGGTCCTGAGTGGCCTCCCTTGTACAGTGAACCACAGGCGAGCTCTGACTTGGCAAAGCTGGCCCCACCAGGTAGTCTACAGGGCACTGGTCTACCGGACGCCGGCAGGGGCAGGCCCATTCCAAGAGGGACCCAGGAAGCTTCAGCTAGGAGGGAGAGGGCCCTTTCTACCTGGTATTTGGAGATAGGAAGAGCTATTGGGGTAAACTAGGATGTCCCAGCCAAAACAAATGTCAGAGAAGGACAGCGAGAGGTCCTTTGACCAGCCCCCAGGTTGACCTCTGCTGCAGACTCACTTCCCTGGTAGATGCTCAGTAATATTTACTGAATGCACAATTATTGCCCAAGTTTTCAATTGCTGGGAAAAGAACATTTAAGGAAATGAGGAAATTTCATAAGGTGGGAACCTGGGCCTCTTGAAAGCCAAACTCACTTTCTGATTTTGAGGAGCCTGGCCGCCCGCTTCCCTGGGGAACTGTACGCCGCCCTCCTTTGCTGCCAGGCTACAGACACCGAAGACCCGTCCAACCGCACTCAGTGTAGGAAGCCACCCAGCAAGGGCTTGTGTGGGCTTGGGCATCATCTCAGGGGTGGGGCGTTTGATGGGTCACGTGTGGAAGTGCTCCCCACCCCCACCCCTCTTATTATTAGTTTGCCCATGAAGCAGACAGGATCCAGCAGAGATTAGCACTCTGCCGGAGTTTCTGGGTCGAGTGATAAAACACAACTATTTCCCTTTTCAAGGCTCTCTGAACGCTCTGTAATATTTCTATGGCTGTCACTCTCCTAGTCACAAAAATAAACCCAGGCTTAAACTACGCTTCTCTTCCTCCCTTTGCTTTTCCAAGCCTTGCGATGTCTGAAGTAACCGTGTTTGTTGTAGCAGCACGTGGTTACATCGTCTGCTGTGATACACGGGCTTTTCTCCCAAATGGTCGCGGCACCTCCCGGGAACTTTCTCCTCAGTGCTCTGAGGAGGGAGAGTGTGGGTGGGCCGGTGGGCCCTGGGCATGGGTGCTGTGTGGCCCCGGGCTGGCCCCTCCTCCTTAAAAGGGGAATGAGAACAGGTTTTCGTGTCAGATTGAGCCTCTGTGCCTTAGTCCTTTTGGGCTGCTGTGACAAAAATATCATAGGCTGAGAGGCTTAAACAACAAGCATTTATCTGTCACAGTTCTGGAAGCTGAGAAGTCCAAGATCAAGGCACTGGCACATTTGCTTCCTGGTTTTTAGAAGGTCATCTTCTTGCTGTGTCCTTGCCAAAGGGCGAGAGAGCTCTCTGGGGTCTCTTTATAGGGGCGCTAATCCCATTCCTGAGGGCTCCACCCTCATGACCTCATCACCACCCAAAGGCCCCACCTCCCAATACCATCACAGTGGGAGCTGGGTTTTTAACATATGAACTTGGGCGGGGGGGGGGGGGGGGGACACAAACACTCAGTTTATAGCCGCCTCCATTAAGCCACTCAGCTGCACAACCCTGGGCAAGTTATCTCCTCTCTCTGAGCCCCAGGTTTCTAACTTGGTTCAGATGAGGAACAAATGAGGTAACACATAAAAGGTGCTGGGCTCAGATGGGACCTTTGCAAATGACCATTCGTTGCTGTCAGCCTCCTTTCCCAGGCAGGGAAAGACGGGGTTCTCCCCCGCTCTCGCAGCCGGCTCCCTTTCACCCACCAGTGCCTGCTCCGCTGTCTCTCCTGGCTGAGCACTGGGAAGAAAGTTCAGAGAGGTAGGTCACCCATCCCACATCCTGCCCTGTGCCTGCTTCCAGAGCTGGGCATACTCTTGTCCTATAAACATGAAATGGGTGTATGCTGCGCCCAAGAGACTGTGATGCCACAGGGAATATAAGGACAAGTAAGACGTGGTCCCTGCCCTCAAGTACACAGATCCTCACAGGACGTGGGATCCAAACACAGCTGTGTACAATGTGAGTACAAAACACCATGCGCTGGAGGGAGAGGGGCCTGCCATCCACAAGGAGCTTCTGGAAAGGCTTCATGGGAGGAAAGCCTGGCTGTCAAGATCCCCAGAGGCTGTGGGGTTACCTCACTTACAACCAGGTTGCAAACATTTATAGCGCATTTAACTGTGCCAAGGGCTCTCATGAAGCTGGGCCTCTGGGGCAGAGGGAAGAGTGACATTCGGGACGGGAAGAATTCCACCTCAAAGGCAGCCAGGGGCCCAGGGCTATGAGTGCCAAAGGGATGCCCAGCCGTCCAATGTAGCAAGAGTAGCATAGAGTGTTTAGTGGGAAGAGTATGTGGTAATGTGGGAAAAAGCAGCTCACAGAGGGCCGTGGGGTCCTGAATCCTCTCCAGACACGTGCTGGCAGTCCAGCTGGTCAGGGGCCATTAGAACAAGGGCTCACAGGCTGTGAATTTCACACATCACACAAAAAATTATTTTACAAAAATGGAGGAGGAGTGAGCTGATGTGGGGTTGACAGCATTTTATTTTGCTTTGAAAGAGCAGTAAAACAATTTCCAGGGACGTCATTTCATAAAATAAAAGGTATTTTTAAAACCAAAAAAGTGGATGAGTTTAGTTTCTTGAAGAGCTCACTACATCATCTTTATTCTTCTTATTGTGCTTCAGATCAAAAACCATTTTTATGCCCTGACCCTCGCTCCTAGACTGGCACTTGGGAAGCAAGAATTAGAGGTCCAGATAAATTGTCCAGTAGCCAGGGGAGACACAACATTTAAATCCTTTAACGCTCAGCCACCCCTTGGGTGGTGGGAAGACCACTTCTGTGCTCCTTTTGTTCAGCTCTGATATGTGCCAACTCTGTACTTCCGGTCAGGTTCGAAGGGGCTTCTCAGGATCAGTGATGCAAAGTGACACACTTAGGAATAAATTCTATCAGGGAAGCAGGATGACTGGTCACCTGAGAGGAGTCCAGTGACACTGTGGGGGCCTTGATCTCCCCATATGTGTACATGGGGTCTCCTGGCTCTGACATCACCAGTCTTAAAATCAGCAGTCTTAAGAGCTGATTACTATAAAGGGGTCCCAAGTTTGGGTCTAAATTTCCTGGCAGCTAAAATGAAGGGAGGAATGTATTGAGTTACATAATTTTCTTTTTCTGACTAAAGAATGCATACAAATTGATTTGCAAGAGCCTGAAGTTTTCCCAGAATAAAGCTCCTGCCAAAACTTCCTCTGAGTGTCCCTGTAAAAGAGACACTGGGTTTTGGAATGGACTGTGGCTTCCACCACAGTGTTACGCAAGACCCATGGATGCTATTCAAACAGATGATGCTTGTAGGGCATTTCCAAGAAGACAGAGGTCATCGGGAACATCTTAACTCATGGAAGGCACTTCTGCCTTTGATGTCCCCGTGCTCTCAGGACAAGCACAGGAAGAACCTGATGAAAACATTGCCCCACCTACATCTCAGAACCACAGCAGAGTCTTCAGCATGGCTTTACTGCAAGGACCCGTTGAGGTTCTGGCTGTGTTCCATTTCTTGACCTGAGCAATGGATATTGACTAAGCTATACATTTATTTTGTGCCCTTTTCTGTGTGCATGTCACAGTAAAAAAATTTTTTTTAATAAATTTATTTCTTTATTTATTGGCTGCATTGGGTCTTCTTTGCTGCACACGGGCTTTCTCTAGTTGCAGCGAGTGGGGGCTATTCTTCAGTTCGGTGCATGGGCTTCTCAGTGCAGTGGCTTCTCCTGTTGCAGAGCACAGGCTGTAGGCGTGCGGACTTCAGAAGTTGTGGTGCACAGGTTTAGTTGTTCCAAGGCATGTGGGATCTTCCCATACCAGGGATCGAACCTGTGTCCCCTGCATTGGCAGGCAGATTCTTAACCACTGAGTCACCAGGGAAGTCCTCAGTAAAAATTTAAAAAGAAAATCTGGATGGATTTTCAAAAGTGTACAGTTTATTTTAACTCACAGTTAATTTGAGATGGTTTAGTTTTTGTACAAGTCGTTTTTTAGCTTAGTGTTTTAAAAATGAAATAATATATTTTTCTAGTCGTAACAAACATGTTTTCAGGAAAGTCTCTTTTGCATCTTAGGAGGCCCCATGCCACACTCAGTATGGTCTGTTACACACAAGACAACTATTGGGTTTGTCATTCTATCATTTAAACTTTTAATAAAATATGTTTGTTTACACAAAATAACTCATGAAGAAAATTACTGATGTTCCTTCAGAACCAATGGGGATATTAGCTTCTGTATATGTGAACAGAAAAGCAGTTGATCACTATTCTTTGAAAAGAGTACTCTGCTGTGTGCACGCCACAGTCCCCATTGGCCTATTCATGATTAAAAAGACCTTTGAAATTTCTGCTATAAAATAATGTGATTATGCCTTTGGTAACCCCTCCTAAAATTATTTGATCAGGTAACCCTTTTGTGATATAGAATATATATTTAAAATCTCATGGGGGGACTTCCCTGGCGGCACAGGGGTTAAGAATCCACCTGCCAATGCAGGGGACATGAGTTCAATCCCTGGTCTGAGAAGATCCCACATGCCTCAGAGCATCTAAGCCCATGTGCCACAACTACAGAGCCTGAGCTCTAGAGCCCACGAGCCACAACTACTGAAGCCCATGTGCCTAGAGCCCATAGAGCAGCTGCTCCACAACAAGAGAAGCCATTGCAATAAGAAGCCTGCGCACTGCAGGGAAGAGTAGACCACATCGCAACTAGAGAAAGCCCTTGCGCAGCAACGAGGACCCAACGCAGCCAATAAATAAATTAATTAAAAAAATAAAAAATATAAAATAAAATCTCATGGAATTAGTGTCCTATGTAACATGCTTTACAAAACTTTGAATTAGTTCATTCTTCTAATTTTACAGTTAGAGAAACTGAGACCAGAGAGAAGTGACTCACCCCAGGGTCACCAGTCAGAATGGCCATCATTTAAAAGTCTACAAATAATAAATGCTGGAGAGGGTGTGGAGAAAAAGGAACCCTCCTACACTGTTGGTGGGAATGTAAATTGGAGTCGCCACTATGGAGAACAGTATGGAGGTTCCCTAACAAACTAAGAATAGAATTACCATATAATCCTTCAGTCCCAGTCCTGGGCATACCCCAGAGAAAGTGCTAATTTGAAAAGACAGATGCACCCCAATGTTCATAGTAGCACTATTTACAATAGCCAAGATATTGAAGCAACCTAAATGTCCCTTGACAGATGATGGATAAAGAAGAAGTGGTACATATGCACAATGGAATATTAGCCTGAAAAAAAATGAAATCATGCCATTTGCGGCAACATGGATGGACCTAGAGATTATCATATAAAGTGAAGTCAGTCAGACAGAAAAAGACAAATATCATATGATATCACTTACATGTGGAATCTGAAAAATGATACAAAGGAATTTATTTACAAAACAGAAATAGACTCACAGACAGAAAGCAAACTTATGGTTACCAAAGGGAATGGGGTGGGGGGAGATAAATGTGAAGTTTGGGATTAACATATACACACTACTATATATAAAACAGACAAACAACAACGACCTACTGTATAGCACAGGGAACTATGTTCAATATCTTGTAATAATCTATAATGGAAAAGAATCTGAAAAGTATATATGTATATAAATATATTAGTATTATACATGTAATATGAATAGTTGAATCACTTTGCTGTAAACCTGAAACTAACACAATGCTGTAAATTAACTACATTTTAATTTAAAAAATGGTTAAAAAAATATACTGGGTAGATCATCCAAGCCTTCACATCCTGTTTCCTTCCTCATAGAGGTAACCACCGTTTTGAATTTGGTGTTTATTACTCCTAGCCATGTTTTTCTCCTTGTATCACTGTATGAGTTTGCTGGGGCTTCCGTAACAGAGCACCACAGAGTGGGCAGCTTAAACCACACACACTTATTCTCTCACAGTTCTGGAGGCTAGGAGTCCAAGATCAAGATGTTAGCAGGGCTGGTTCTTCTGAGGCCTCCCTCCTTGGTTTGCAGACAGCTGTCTCCTCCCTGCGTCCTCTTTTTTTCGGCATATGTACTTCCCTGGTGTCTCTGTTAGTCCAAATTTTCCCTTCTTATAAGGACATCAGCCAGATCAATGGTCTTCCTTCTGTGCTTGTCTGTGTCCTAATCCCTCTTCTTATAAGGACACCAGTCATACTGGACTAGGACCACACTCATGACCTCATTCTAATTTAATTACCTCTTTAAGGACTATCTCCAAATACAGCCACATTCTGAGGTGCTGGGTGTTAGGACTTTAACATGTGAGCTTTGTGAGGGGCACAAATTAGCCCGTCACAACCACCCACATACTCATTCTCCTGTGGATAGATTTTGGGGGGTTATAAACGGTGCTGCAATCAATATTCTCATATAAAACTCCGTGTCACATTTACGAACTGGATCTGTGTGCATGCCTAGGAGTGGAATGCTGAGTTACTCGGGTTATTTATTGACTAGAACTTCCTTTTCTTTTTGATCCATGATGTCATGTGTCATGTCTCCAAATATACATGAGTCTATGTCTGAGTTCATCAGCTTGTGGGTCTATTAGTCTCTCTGGACCAATTCATAAAGGAAAGGGCCTCTGCTAGGAGCTGAATTACGTGCCCCCTCATTTCATATACTGAAGTCCTAACCCCCTAGCACCTCAGAATGTGAACTAATTTGGAAATAAGGCCATTGCAGTTGTAATTAACAAAGATGAGGTCATACTGCGGTAGGGTGGCCCCTAACCTAATATGCCTGGTGTGCTTACGAAAGGGGGAAATGTGGATATAGACACCCAAGGTGGAGGCCATATGGAGATGAAGATGGCCATCTATAAGCCAAGGAGGGAGGCCTGCACTAGATGCTCCCTTGTCGCTCTGAAAAGGAACCATGATTTTGCACTTCTAGCCTCCAGAACTGTGAGGCAATACATTTCTGTTGTTTAAGCCACCCAGTGTGTGGTACTTTATCATGGAAGGTGTAAGAAACTAAGATACCTCCACTTTGCGTTTTACTTTTGACCCTTCATCCCCATCTCTCTTCACTGCTTGCAAAGCTAGAAATAAACTAGGATGGTAGTTAGGCCATATGGGTGCACTGGGGACGGGCATTGCTGGAGAGAACTGCCAGCTGCACCCTGTTCCCCCGCCCCACCTTATGAGAAAATACACAGCAATGATATGGACCAAGGCTCCCAGGATCCGGGTTGAGTCCTCAACCAGCCACAGATGGCCTGTGTGTCTTTGACAAGTTGCTGACCCTCTCTGGGCTTTAGTTTCCTCAGCTGTAAAATAAGGCTGTTAAATGGTGGTTGCCAGGGCCTGAGGGGAAGGAGGGAATGGAGAGTTACTGTTTAATGGGTATAGAGTTTGAGTTTTACAAGATGAAAAATGGTCTGGAGGTGGATAGCGGTGATGATAGCACAACATTATAAATGTATGTAACACCACTGAACTGTACACTTGAAAATGGTTAAGATGGTAAATTTTATGTTACATAAATTTTACTGCAAGAAAAAAAATTGGGGGAAAAATAAGGCTGTTAGTCTTGGGATCTTCCAACTGTTCTGTTTATGACACAGCATTTTAGGTCATCAGGAATAAAAATATTCTGCTGCCTCCCACTCTCTGCAAACTTGGGTGGCAAAGATGATTTCAGTTCTCCTAATTATCTGGGCCGTGAATGGCTCTGCCTCATCCTCAAGATGAGTGTTGTTTTTTTTTTAAATCTGAGCCTCTGCAGGTTTTACAGATGGCTATCTGTGAAAATCTGTCTATTGTAAGACTTTGTGTGTGTGCGTGCGTGTGTGTGTGTGTGTGTGTTGGAAATGCTTATAGTAATTGCTTATCCGATTTCATAAGGATGCTGTCTGGCCAGTGTCAGAATGACTACATCCCAACAGAGTTTGGCCAGATTTGAACCAGAGCCCCAAGTAATATATATAAATCTTCCCTATGCCTGGACCATGGGTAATGGAAATCATCAGACACCAAGCAACTGGTGTGTTCCAAAGGTTTCAGAACTGAATGTTGGCTCTCTGGTTCCCAGCCTGGCATCTGGCCTTCATTAAGTTATAAAAAACAGTTTATGGCCCTTCTGGTTCCAACAATAACTTTTACAATATTCATGGTGGCTGAGTGGTTATCAGAAAAAGAATGCCAGCCAAATAAACTTCTCTGCATCCTGGCTATTTGTCATGGGTGGTGCCAGCCATCTGCGTTAGCTTTTTAATCTTGCATCAGCCCTGGAAAGCAGGTGTTAGAATTGCTATTTTCAGATTTAGCGCAGAGAGGCTTAGAGACTTTACCAAGCTCACACAGCCAACAGAACCTGGGTTTGAATCCAGGTTTTCTGACTCCCAGGCCAGCATTCTTTTTTCTTTTCTCCTTTTCAATGCTACCTAGCTAATTTTGATGACAATTCTACTTCTTAAAATTTTATTTCTTAGTTCAGTTAAACCCTGAGCTCCTACGCCTCTGTAGGCTAACGCCTCTCATACTGTAACATGCTGCTCTGCGCTGGAATCGCTAGACTATATTCTGTGAGTACATGTAGGTGCTTCATAAATATGGGTTCAGAGGAGAAGCAGCTGAGCTCCCAGCACGGTTTACTGCACTAGAATCTGGCTTCCAGTAGCTTCCTCTGGTCGGTTCCTAGTCTGCCCTCTGCAGCAGGGGTCCGTTTGGTGGGCGCCATGATATACCACCTAGACTCCCCTGCCCTGGAGGACTTGCTCCTCTAGCTGCTGGGAGTGCTGTCTTCAAACAACCCCGGCTGTCAGGCCCTTCAGGGTTTGCCCCAGTGGCAGAGAGCTGGTTAGTCCAAGGTTCTACCCTTTCCGTGGTGGCCACACCCACCAGGGACAGTAAAAAGGCTTTTTTAGCTGAGTCCCAAGGGAGACAAATGTGAAAGTCATCCTGGCTCCTGTGTTCCCTGTGGGGGTGACAAGGCGATCGTCAGGCCTCATCTTTTCCCCCTGCCTGGCCCCACTTCCTTCCTCTCCCCTCCTCGAGCCATGGTTCCATGACGCGCCTCAACAAACATCCTGTCTACACACTCTTCTGAGTCTGCTTACCAGAGGACGCACCCTGTACCAGCACCCACCTCCCTCTTCTTCCTCAGGATAGCCCTTCAGAGACTGGAAGAGTAGTCCAGCTTCCTGGAGACTCCTCTTCTCCAAGCTACACAACCACACAACCTTTGGCATGATCCTGGCTTCTGAGTGCGCCCCATCTTGGGCATTGTCTCAGGTGCTTCTGAATTCACTTTCTGGGGGCAGTGGGGAGCCTGGTTTTCTGGGACAATCCCAAGACACTGGGACTTTCTCACCGACTATGGAGGCTGTCACTGGACTGGGGAAGCATCACTTACTCCCTTCACAGGAACACATTTAGTTAGAAAACCTAACCTTGGCAGGTAGTATAGGGCTGCATTTCATCTTTCCAAGTCTCTTCTGCCCCCAGAGGGGAGTGAGCTTATCACGCATCCGGGAAAAACGACCAAGTAAACGCAATTGCTGAGGCTCTTAGAAACTGGTGTCCACCTGCCTTTGCAGGGTCTTGATGTCAAGGGAGATCTGACATGAAAAAGAAAAGTTTATGACCCCTCTGCTCAGCAGGTGAAAGTGAATTTAGTATTTTTAAATTAAATTCTGAGGAGTGGACCTTGGGTAACTGGATTCCTTCAGGGTATCACTGCCTGTGCCCTGCCCTGGACACGGTGCCTCCCTGCCGAAAGGGATGCATCACTTAGGATTCTCTGGTTGCAAATAAGAGATAATGACCTAGTTTAGCAACAGTAACAAACGAAGCCAGAAGGGGAAATTTATTTTAATGTGTTTCAGCAAACCTAAGGTCAGAAACGCTGCCAGGACCCAGAAAGGGAGCAGATGCACTATCTGGGCCCCCTGTGCCTGAATTCTGCATCCGTGCGTCAGTATGTGCGCACATGTGTACTTGGGTGTGCATGCAAGCTTTCGCACGTGTGTGAATGCGTGCGCATTGTGGAGTAAGTGCCTCATGATGGCAAATTGCCAATTGTCCGTTCCAGGATTTATATTTAACCACATCAAGATACTAAGATACTAACTGAATTCTCTTGGACCCAGTCCTAAATTCCTGGGAGATACAATTTTATTGGTAGGTTTTGGTCAGCCATTAACTTCTGATGCAGTTAGGCAAGGATACCGGGGAGGATCACGTAGTCCAAACCTGCTGCCGCGACCCAACCCTGTGGATGTGACCCACAGTCCCCAAACTGGACACTCCCAGCCAGCCTTGGAGACCATGCTGTGATTGATTTTAGCTAGGCGGCTCACTTAGCTGATTTAATGGCTAAAATCATGAAGCCCTACTGCTCCCCCTGCATTGCATCTGAGGCGACCAAGCAAAACTTTTCTGAGCCCACCTTGGTGCCGAACACTGTGAGGCACAGTCTTGCCTTCATGAGCACACAGCCTAACAGAGGACTAACAAGAGAGGTGAAAATAAAACAAACTGTGAAAGATGGTGAGAATCTCTGTGTTCAATAAGAAACACTATCAGTTGTTGAATGACTATTATATACCGGGTGTTATATATATATTACCTCTAAACTTCACAACAAATTTGTCAGGAGATACTATTATATGCCCATTTTGAAAACCAGGAAACTGACGCTCCAGGATGTTAATTAAGTTATCTAAAATCACGTTTGTAGTTAAGTAGTAGAATTTAGGATTTTTTTTTTCATTTTCTTTCTTCCTTTCTTCCTCCCTCCCTCCCTCCCTCCCTCCCTCTCTCTCTCTCTCTCTCTCTCTCTCTCTCTTTCTTTCTTTCTTCTTTCTTTTAATACAGTTTAGGATTTGATTCCAAATCTGGTTAGTTCTAAAGCTGGTAGTCTTCCCGGAACAATGTATCACTGTCTAAATAACAAATAGATTACACAAGTAAAACCTTAATAATTCATACATTGTATGATTCAGGGATGCCTTTAGGGGCTGTGTGTTGCCAAACCACTCAAAGAAACACTGAAACATTCTGTCAGTCATCGGCAGCCTGGACTTTAGACCGGTTCCTTGTAAATTCTGGGATGGGAATACTTCACTGAATTAATTTACTGTTCCTGTTTTGTGCTTATTAATTGCTTTGACAATCATCCAGATGCTTGTGTGGACTTGGTCCAGGCATATGGTGCCACCCTTGAGTGGCATATGGCGAGAGGACAGCCTGGATGCTTTGCTTTCAGAGTTTCTGATTGAGGTAGGGAAGAGGGGCAGGCCCTGCTAGGGGTTGGTGTGTCACCTGTACAAGACAAGGTGGGGGAGTGGAAATGGAACTAGAGTTTGAGCCCAAATAGCTGGCTTTTCACTCTAGTACTGATTCTTAACCATGCTGGGACTCAGGCAGAGTCATCCCCATCCCTGAGCTCCAGCTTCCTCATCTTTAAAACAGTCTTATTAAATCCAGCTTGCCTCTCTCTCTGCATTGCAATAATTATAGTGATTAGTGTGTGGCAATCATAGTTAGCATGTACTAATAACGGTTAAATTTTACTGGTACTTCTGTTTATTTCCTCACAACCTTAAGAGGCCGATGCTATTATTAACCCCATTTTACAGATGCAGCCACTGAGAGCTCAAAGGATAAAACAACTGTGCACCAAACCAAGTCTGCCTGGACCCAGAGCCTGGCCTGGATAGTCTATCACTTATCAGTTGTCATGATTGCCCTGAAAGGCCCTAATCCAGGAAGCCCAGGGTGTGACCTATGCTGGGTGGGAGTTGGGGAGGGGACAGATCCTCTGAGCTCCACTGTCTCACCTTCATCATCACCAAGGAAACGAGCTCTCCCTTGCTGTTGCCATGGAAACCACCTAAGCTCTCTCTTTCTCTCAACTTCACCATGGAGACAGCCAACTGGAAAGTAGCTCCTGGAGTGGGAGGAGGTCCCCGCAGATGAAGAGGGGTGAGCATGCCTGCAGACACTTCTTTGTTGTCTTCCAGGCAGCAGCCAGTAAGAACCTGGGGCTGGGAATTCCCACTCCGCTGAGGAATGTGGAGGCATTCCTGGAGCTGTGCAGAAATACAATGTCAAAGCCAGGATGTCCCTGGGGAAACATAGGTTTCAAGAATTGTTTTCTTAATTTATTTCTAGAGGCGGCCTTTCCCTTAGTTAATCACTGTCCAGTTCAAAGAAAATTCCCAAATTTTCATGTCTCACAAAATGCTGAAAACCTGCCTGGCCGGGTCTTCTCTTTGTCTAAAAACTTCCAACCTGCTGGGTGACATTGGGTAACTCAATTAGGTCTCCCCAGTACTTATCAAATAAAGTGGATGGGCTAGTTCAGTGACCCTCAGACTTCCAGATTTCCAGGCCAGTACAAGTTCTTTAAAAACATGAGGCTCCAGAGACTTCCCTGGTGGTCCAGTGGTTAAGACCCCATGCTCCCAATGCAGGGGGCATGGGTTTGATCCCTGGTCAGGGAACTAGACCCCTCATACTACAACTAAAAGATCATGCATGCCACAACTAAGACCCTATGCAACCAAATAATAAGTATTTTTTTTTTAAAAAGACAAAAAAAGAAACCACGAGGCTCCAACCTTGGTTGCCAGACTTTTATTTTGCAAGCTAAGGACATAAACATTTAAAAATCATGTTTAGTCTCCAGAGGAAGGATGGTGCGATGGTGAAGTGAGCACAATGAAAACAGACCACCAAGCTCCGGTCCTGACTCCACAACATCCTTCCACAGCATATGTGCCGACTTGATCTCCACGTCTAGTTTCTTTGGAAGTAAAATTGGATTAATAATAGCACCTATCTGCTCAGCGTTGCTGATTATTAGAGAAATGCAAATGGCCATCATTAAAAACTCTACAAATAACAAATGTTAGAGAGGATGTGGAGAAAAGGGAACCCTCTTACACTGTTTGTGGGAATGTAAGTTGGTATAGCCACTATGGAAAACCCTTATGGAGGTTCCTTAAAAAACAGAAAATAGAATTATCATATGATTCAGCAATCCCACTCTCGGGCATATTTCCAGACAAAAGTGTAATTCAAAAAAATACAGTCATCCACTATGTTCATAGCAACACTATTCAAGCCAAGACTAGCCAAGACATGGAAACAACCTAAATGCCCATCGATAGATGAATGGATAAAGATGATGTGGTACATCTACACAATGGAATACTACTCAGCCATAAAAAAGAATGAAATAACGCCATTTGCAGCAACAAGGATGGACCTAGAGATTATCATACTAAGTGAAATAAGTCAGAAAGAGAAAGACAAATACTATATGATATCACTTATATGTGTAATCTAAAATAAGACACAATATGACAAAGGAGGCAAGAACATACAATGAAGAAAAGACAGCCTCTTCAATAAGTGGTGCTGGGAAAACTAGAGAGCTACATGTAAAAGAATGAAACTAGAATACTACCTAACACCATACACAAACATAAAATCAAAATGGATTAAAGACCTAAATGTAAGACCGGACGCTATAAAACTCTTAGAGGAAAATATAGGCAGAACACTCTAAGGCATAAATCATAGCAAGATCCTTCTTGACCCACCTCCCAGAATAATGGAAATAAAAATAATAAATAAACAGAGGGGACCTAATGAAACTTAAAAGCTTTTGCACAGCAAAGGAAACTATAAACAAGACAAAAAGACAACCCTCAGAATGGGAGAAAATATTTGTAAATGAAGCAACTGACAAAGGATTAATCTCCAAAATACACAAGCAGCTCATGCAGCTCAATATCAAAAAAACAAACAACCCAA
The DNA here is from genome assembly GCF_030028045.1 of Hippopotamus amphibius kiboko. NCBI lineage: Eukaryota > Metazoa > Chordata > Mammalia > Artiodactyla > Hippopotamidae > Hippopotamus > Hippopotamus amphibius. The sequence goes on along the minus strand of NC_080192.1, from coordinate 141,057,560 downwards.
GCCAAAAATGGGCAGAAGACCTAAATACACATTTCTCCAAGGAAGACATACAGATGGCCAACAGACACATGAAAAGATGCTCAACATCACTAATCATCAGAGAAATGCAAATCAAAACCAAATGAGGTATCACCTCACACCAATCAGAATGGCCATCATCAAAAAATCTAGAAACAATAAATGCTGGAGAGAGTGTGGAGAAAAGGGAACCCTCCTGCACTGTTGGTGGGAATGTAAATTGATACAGCCACTATGGAAAACAATGTGGAGGTTCCTTAAAAAACTAATAATAGAACTACCATATGACTCAGCAATCCCACTACTGGGCATATACCCGGAGAAAACCATAATCCAAAAAGATACACGTACTACAGTGTTCACTGCAGCATTATTTACAATAGCCAGGACATGCAAGCAACCTAAATGTCCATCAACAGATGAATGGATAAAGAAGATGTGTCACATATATACAATGGAATATTACTCAGCCATAAGAAGGGATGAAATTGAGCTATTCGTAGTGAGGTGAATGGACATAGAGTCTGTCCTACAGAGTGAAGTAAGCCAGAAAGAGAAAAACAAATACTGTATGCTAATGCATATTTACAGAATCTAGAAAAATGGTACTGCTGAACCTAGTGGCAGGGTAAGAACAGAGATGCAGACGTAGAGAACGGACTTGAGGACACTGGGGGGAGGGGAAGCTGGGACATAGTGAGAGAGTAGCATCAATATATACACACTACCAAATGTAAAATAGATGACTAGTGGGAAGCTAACACAGAGCACAGGGAGACCAGCTTGATGCTTTGTGAAGACTTAGGGGGGTGGGATGGGGAGGTTGGGAGGGAGGCTCAAGAGGGAGGGGATGTGGGGATGTATGTATACATGTGGCTCTTTCACTTTGTTCTACAGCAGAAACTGACACAATAGTGCAAAGCAATTATACTCCAATAAAGATTTTTTTTTAAAATGAAAGAAAAATAAAAAATAAAAAAAATAAAATAAGACACAAATGAACCCATTTGTGAAATAGAAACAGACTCATGGACATAGGGACCAGACTTGTGGTTGCCAAGGAGGAGGGGGATGGGAGAGGGATGGAATGGGACATTGGGGTTAGCAGATGTAAGCTATTACATATAGAATGGATAAACAACGAGGTCCTAATGTATAGCACAGAGAATTATATTCAACACCCTATGATAGACCATAATGGAAAAGAATATTTTTTTAAAATGTGTATATACGTACAACCGAATCACTTTGCTGTACAGCAGAAATTAACACATTGTAAGTCAACTATACTTTGCAATGTTTTATTTAACAATATATTTTTTATTAAAGGTAAAAATTGATTTAAGATGCTATAAAAACGTTTATTGAATCAAGAAATATATATAATAGCATCCATCTCTTCAGGTCCTGTGGTGATGAAATGAGACAAACTGCATAGAGCTTTTAGCACAAGGCTCGGCACAATGGCAACACTCAAAAGCTAACAAATATTATCACCATCACCATCATCTCATACAGCAAGTTTTAACAACAAAGAAATTAACAGGAAAAAAAAATAGAAAAAAAAAAGAACCCAATCTAAGGCCAAAAAAAGGACAGTGTTTCAACTGGATATATTTAGCTTTGGGGGGGCATTCCCTGGCGGTTCAGTGGTTAGGACTCTGTGCTTCCATTGCAGAGGGCAGGGGTTTGATCTCTGGTCAAGGAACTAAGATCCCGCAAACCACGTGGCCAAAAAAAAAAAAAAGATTCAGTTTTTGGGAAAAAGTCACCCTATTGTCCTCTTTGACTCTCCATTCCATCAGGGTGAAACTGAGAATCACTGGATTCCCTGACCTTTAGGTTCTTTCTGCTCAGAGAGGCAATGCCTTTGTAATCCTCAACAGCCTTCATCAGACGAAGGCGTGTCCAGGGGCCCACAGCCAACGATGAGTGACAAATCAGGTGCCTTCAGTGGCCATCCTGAACCTCAGGCAGGCCCGGCTCTGCGCGGCCAAGACCTCTTTGTGTCCGGCCGGCCGGTTTCAGGAAATAAGGAAGCACAGACACCCGATCCCAGTCTTTCACCGGCCTCCTCCCTGTCTCTGTGACGTCAGGGCTAAGCCACACCGGCAGTTAACTAGGTCCTAGGGTCCTGGTCTGGGATGCAGAGTCTCCAACGCCCGGGCTTTGTCCTCCGCTAAAGCTGTTTGCTTGGTCCAGTTCCTGCGCTGCAACCCCAGCCGCGCCCCGTGTCCCTCCAAGCAGAGGCTGATTCGGAGAAGCCTCGTCTTCCAATTTAGTCTCCCTCCGCCTCCCCCCACGGGGACTTGGGTGGTAGAGCAGTCGGAGGATCAACAAACAGCAGAGCCGAGGAGCCCGAAGAGCTCTGAAAACAGAGAGGGAGGCCTTCAGAGTCAGAATGAGTAAGCACCTTCGTCTCTGGGCCTTCATTTTTCTTTGCTGTAAAACAGGGGCAATCTTGTCCCCCCTACAGATGGGGTGAAATAAGGCGCCTGGGCTCGTAATCGTAATATTCATTCAGGAGCGGGGCCAGGTTTTACGGGGGCGCTTCTTCAATGTGGAGGGGCTTCTTCAAGAAGAATACAGATTTACAGATACGAAATTGAACATGAAAGGGAATGTTTACTTAGGAGAAAGACGTCAAGACAAACGACACGTGTTTAAAACCCCCAAATACTTGTGTTTGTACATCACAAAATCCAGAAGAATCACAGATTTTATTAACATATGCATCTATAACACTTTTTTCTACATTTTTGGGGCTGTGTACACTTTGCTTGTCTCTTCCTAGGCCAGTGATTTTGTAATAACATTTTTACAGAGAGATTGTAAAGTGGATTCGGTCTGTTCCCTAGCACAGTGGATCCAAGTTTGTTTTTTTTAGTACTGATAGTTTCGAGTAGATGTCAATGAGGAAAAAATTCTCTGCTTGCAATCTTACCTATTCGTGATGGAAGAATTTTCCTTGGACTTATTCTGACTCGCTGCTTCTCCACAGCCCCATATTTTTGCAGCTACTCTGTGTTCATCTCACAGTATGGCTTTTAGTCCTGCAGCTTTCTGTTATGATACTTGGTGGGTCCAAACAGCAGGCCCTCAGAGGATGCCTAGGAGCCATTCGTCCCCCAGAATGGCTGGCAGTAATTTAATGGGAGTGATTTTGAAACACATTAATATATCCACTAACCCAAATAAAATGTGTCTCTAGGCCACTCCAAACATTTATGGAGCCCAGGACAAGCCTGCATATGGAGGTCCACATTCTTATGTTTAAAATAAATACCTGAAAGTTATCAGCCAAGCCATCAAAGTGTTAAATAACTTATCTTCCATCCTCCTACCTTGATAACCTGCAAGGCTGGGTTCAAATTTAGAATTCTCAGAATCCTCGGAGAGCCATATTAGAATGTGTTATGTGGCGAAAGCTGCTCCTTCCCCGGCTCACTGCTAGGCTGTCTCCTTCTCCTCCAGGAGAGAGCACTGCATTTCTACCTACACAAGCACGTGGACACTGGCTCACAGCTGTGGGAAGCTGACCTCACAGACTGCATCCTTGGGCGTAGTTGCTCTGGCTTCCAGTTGGGTTTGGCCAACGGGAGGCGCCTACAGGAAATGGAAGGGGGTGGGAGGACAGAGCGATGGGGTATTCACTTCAGCTTGGTGATGCTTCTGCCTCGTGGCCTTCTCCTGCGGGTGCAGCTCTCACTGAGTTCCAGTAACGGGTCCCCCTCTTGCCCCTCCAGGCCCATGGGTGGCGGGGGCTTTCCTGCTCCTGCTGGCCCCGGGATGCTTCGCTTTCCCGTCCTGGTTTCGCTGACACCTTTGTAAATAGTCCCTTTATTACGCTCCCATGAATCACCTCTTTGAAGAATGCCATCTTTTTCCTGCTGGAAGCCTGGATGATATAGCTGTTATTACTATCTCTTTTAGTTTAAGAAACATGTCTGATTTCTTGTGTGATCTGACAGAGTGAGCAATCCTTTCTGAGGCTCAGTTTCTCCATCTGTTAAATGAGAACGTAATACCCCAGCCTTTCCTCCTTCACAAGGATATTGTAAGAATTAAATGAGTCAATATAGCTGAAAATACTCTGGGGGAAAAAAAGCATGATAATAACTCTATTATTAGAATTATTAAATGTAATAATAGTAATAAAGTTGTTCCTGCCCAGAGATCTCCTCTGCTCCCTCTTGCTCCTCTCCAGCACCGGAGCAGTACCTGAGTCTTCAGTCCCTGGCAAAGCTTCTGTCCTTTGTTGCAAAGTTCTGTGCTGCTGAAAGATGAAACTCTGTGACCAGAGATACACCATTCTCAGAGCTGCTGCCGCCACATTTTGACAAATGACCACAGTGGGCCCAAGGCTGTGCTATAGCCCTTTTGGAGCTCCCTCTCCCAAGCAGATGCCACCCTGTCCTTGCAGCCTCTGGGATGTGTTTGCTGAGAGCAGAGCGCAACGCCCTGGCTGAAGCCACGTGAACTCCAGGGTCCCTCCCTTGGGAGCAGAGGGTGGGTGGGGTAGGACTCAGTGAGAGCTGGTGTGGACTCAGGCTACTCCAAGCTCCAGGCAGAAAGAAAATAGCTAGTGGAGTATGTGTGATGGGCTGGGATTGCGCCCAAGCTGAGAGTGAGGACAGTGGCCCTGCTGGGCACGGTGTTCGTTTTCTGTGCCCGTTCAAAACAGGAGCATGTCCCTGGGCTTCTCCTGCTGCTCTGGTCCAGCCTCTTAACCCATTAAGTATTTCCACTGTCCCTTCTTTCCAGCCCTTCCTCTCCACGAGGCTGACAAGGGAGGGACACTAGGATTAGCAACATTAATCAGGGGCCTCCGTGTGTTCCAGAGATCTCTGCCCCACGTTGTTTGAAATCAGAAGTCAATACCCCTGGAGCTACAGAGAAAACAAGGATGACCCAGTGGTTTGTTTCCTTTCCAAAGCTGACCCCAAAGTCTCACCCACGATATCACTAGCACATCTGGGTTACGTGCGTTTCTATGGTCTAGCCTAGGAATCTAAACCCTCATTAATTACACGGTACCCATGGGAAGGTCTGTTCTGATCCCAGACTCTGAGATCCAGTGGACATTTTGGACATGGACCAGCCTCACGTTGGGAAATGCCTGAATTAACTATAGTCGGACATATCAACTCCATCAGTGAAGCCAGCCTTGGAAAGCTGGGTGGGCTTTGGAGAGGGACAGAGAGGAAGGGAGAGAAATATAGGTGGCACAACAGTGTGATGACACTGGGAAAAGGCGGGGGGCTGCAGCACGCACGGGGACACTCTGTGGCAGTCACCAGACAGCTCAAAGAGGAAGGCTCCCCAGAGTTCGTCTCTGTCAAGGGCCTCCTCACAGGCACCCCTTTTCTGTCTGGCTCTGTTTAACGGAAAACAATGCCTGTGGCCCGCTCCCTGGGACTTCGCCTCAGGAGAAGCTATGGGAGCAGGAGTGCGAGACAGAGGCCTTCCAGAGGCTTCCAGATTTAAACCAATCCCATGGACACGAGACAGAATTGCCTATAGAGAGTTGTATTATAGCCAAGTGCCAGGGTATATATTTATCTCTGCCTGAGAGTCTCATCCCTTTTTAAAGAAAAAGCCACACATTTGGCCAAAAGACGAAGTGGAAAAAATGTACTCTTGAACAAATATTCAGGATGGTTGCTCAGAATGTTTGAAATGATGAACTGTGTGAGAAAAAAAAATGCCTGTGGCAAATTGTCAGCAGGCTATATTTGGGGGTCCAAATCCAGGGCCCCGCCAACTGATTTCACACAGCCCTAGTGTTTTTCCATGCCTATTTATAACTATCCACACATTCACACACAAAAAATGTGGTGGACATCCGACTTCGTTTTTAAATGACTGAAATGTTCTAGATGTATCAGGTTACAGCCCGTGAGAGCTTTTAATGCTGCTGTGATTAGTCTTAGGTACTGGGAAAGGGATTACTCAATGTGCAGAAAACAAGGTAACGGGATCCTTTGGGAATTTGGGAAGTATGAAAACAACTTGTTAAAAATTTCCTTTTTAAAATGTAATTCACTTCAACTAAACTTTATTGGACATCAACCACATGAACGGGGTAGATTGAGACCTAAATATGAGGAAGACACAGTCTCTGTTCCGAAGGAGTTTTCCCGGGGTGGGGGAGGGTTCAGATAGTGGAATAAAATACATGAACAGGACCATCAGTGCCTTAACAGAACTGCTGACGAATGTATTAGGTGCGCAGAAGAGGGAGTGAACTAATGGGCATCGGATTCTCTCCCAGCACCCATTCCTCCTCCTCCCTTTGGGGAGACACCGTGGTTGCAGGGAAGTAGATGCTCCCACCCAGCTTCAGATGTTGAACACGTGACCAGCTTGGCCAATCAGTGCACTCATTTTCCTGGGCACAGTGATTGGCTCTGGAGTGACCATGAGCTCTAAGCTGGACCAATCGGGGTGAAGATCAAGCTTTTGGCTTAGAAATACTGCAAAAGAGACTCTATCCGTTGGTTGTGAAGGAAGAAGCTCCAGGAGCTGCTGGAAGATTTGTGCCTATGTGGTGAGTCAGCCTTCAGATGAAGTTGAAGGCAGAGGGTGAATGAAGAGACAGAAATAAATGAGTCTGTGAATCACCATAATATTCCTTACCTAGCACCATTTTTATTTTTGATGTTTCAGTCACAGGACACAGTAGATTCCTTGTCATGCTAACATCGGTTTGAGTTGGGTTTTTTTGAACTTCCAACCAAAATCATCCTTACCAATATAGGATGAAGTAAGATGTACTTCCTGGAGGAGGTGGCTAGTAACCTAAAACTTGAGGATGAGTAGGATTTGGATCAGTGATATGGGAGAGGACAAGGACGTTTCTGGTAGCTGAACTGTTGCATGCAGCTGATGTGGCACCAGCCATATTCCTACTAAACCGACCCTGGAAAGGTTGGGCTGGGTCAGATCGTGCAGGTAGTGAAGGACACAGTAAGAAATTTGGTCCTAATTTTGTAGGCAGTATTTGCGTGGGTGTCATGGGAGGTTGTCCCCTGCTTCCTCAGATCCCTTTCCAGGTACCAGGAGTTCATTTAATTCATTAGCATTTGCTGTTCAGATGATCATAGGTCAAACTTTACAGCAAATATAAGACAAAGCCAAACTGTTGCAGTGAAAAAGCAGAGACTGACTGTATTAGATTCCTAGGGCTGTCATAACAAATTTCCACAAACTGGGTGGCTTAAAACAATACAAATTTAATTCTCACACAGTCTGGAAACAGCAAGCCCTACATCAAGGTGTTAACAGGGTCGTACTCCCTCAGGAGGCTCTAGGGGAGGATGTTCGCGTGCCTCTTCCAACTTTGGGTGGCCCCCGGCATTCCTGGGTGTGACAGCATTGCTGTAATCTCTGTCTCTGTCTTCATGTGGCCCTTCTGCCCTCTATCTCTCTGTGTCCTCTCCTGTCCCAAAGGACACCAGTCATTGGGTTTAGGGCCTGCTCTAGATCCAGGATAATTTCATCTTGAGATACCTAACTAATTATATCAGCAAAGACTCTATTTTAAAGTAAGTTCAGGGGCTTCCTAGGTGGCGCAGTGGTTGAGAATCCACCTGCCAATGCAGGGGTCATGGGTTCGATCCCTGCTCCAGGAAGATCCCACGTGCCGCGGAGCAACTAAGCCCATGTGCCACAACTATTGAGCCTGTGCTTTACAGCCCGTGAGCCACAACTGTTGAGCCCATGTGCTGCAACTACTGAAGCCCACGCGCCTAGAGCCTGTGCTCTGCAACGAGAGAAGCCACGGCAATGAGGAGCCCCGCGCACCACAACGAAGAGTAGCCTCCACTCACCGCAACTAAAAAGAAAGCCCGTGCACAGCAAAAAAGACGCAACACAGCCAATTAAATAAATAAATAAATAAATAAATAAATAAATTTTAAAAATAAATAAATAAAGTTCACATCCTGAGGGTCCCGATGGCATGAATTTTGAGGGGAGACACTATTCAACCCACTACACTGACCAAAACCCAAAGCCAACTTACGCCAGTTAAACCGCGAGGCCCCCCCTCCCCTGATAGCAGCTCTGGGGACTTTGTGGGCATTGCTGGACCCTCAGTCCTCCTGTGAGCCCCCAGCTGTGCCCACCTTAAAGATGAGAATTAATAATTTATTGAGAACTTGCAATATAAGAAATACTGCACTAGGGAATTCCCTGGTGGTCCAGGGGTTAGGACTCTGTGCTTTCACTGCCAAGGGCCTGGGTTCAATCCCTGGTCAGGGAACCTAGAGCCCACAAGCCATGTGGCAAGGCTGAAAAAAAAAATGCTGCTCTAAAAGCCTCCTCTTCAAGCGTATGGAAAAAAAAGACTGCACTAAAAGCCTCCTTGGCATCTGACAGGACAAACCTTTTCAAGGGAGGAAAATCACAAGAAAGAAGGAAGGACATGGCAGGGAGGCCTTATAATCCCCCCTGTACAGATTTGGCTCAAAAACGCAAAGTGACTTGCTCAAGTGGAAGACAGAGTGCTGGGATGTAAGGATGTAGGGACATTCTTTCTAACTCGAAACATGTTGTTAACCGCTCTCACACTGCTTTCTTGGCTCAGAAGGACAAAAATAAAAGGTAGCATGAAAGTCTCATGAATTACCTTGACTCTTGGCTTTATCCCGATGGCCAAGTTTAGGGAGAAAAAGAGAAGTTCACTGCACAGTATATTTGACACCCTGAGCTCCACCTGTGAATTTACAATTTTTACTTTCAAGTGCCTTTAATGGCATGTTGGAAAGGAGTAAGTCAACAGGAGATGAATCTCGTGCTTTTGGGACATTTTGTTGCCGGGCTGAGCAACAGCCTGACTGTGGCAGGGGCATGTGAAAAGGGAAGCCTTTCAGGGAACATCATCCAATTTGTAGATATTTAAAAAATTAGTGACTGTTTTGACAGGGGCCCAAGAGAGAGACTTTGGATTGAGTCATCATAGATTACGCTCTGAATCCAACAGGCCAAAGTGATTTTATGGCTCAGAAGTCTAAAACAATTGGGACAGGCTTTCTCAGGGTTTTGGAAACAAACCAGAATATGTTATCCTTCTCTTGTGCAAAACTACAGTGTATTCACGCCTGGCATTCTGTGTGCATTTCTGATGGTTTGATCTCAAGAACACTACTGTAGTTTCTCATTTGTTTCACTGATGAGAGATAAAGGTCTAAACGTAAGTGAATCTTCCAGGTAACTGAATATTATTAACTGGAGAGCTTAAAAACACTAAAGTTCTGACCATTTGGGGAGGACTTTTCGCAAATGGTAGTACACATCTTCGCATTTTCTGAGACTAGAAAATGAAGGGATAACTCAGGGTCAGTAGTGGGAGCATCATTTATCCTCCTCGACTGTCCACAGCGATGCTGCCAGTGGCAGGACAGCTCTGTGGTGACTCTGGGCTTCAAGTTGACCCAACTTTGAATTCCAGTTGTGCCATCTTGTAGAAGTGACCTACCCTCTCAGACTCAGTTTCTTCAAACATAAAATGAAAATAAGGAATTCCCTGGTGGTCCAGTGATTAGGACTCCATGTTTTCACTGCCAAGGGCCTGGGTCCAATCCCTGGTCAGAGACCTAAGATCCCACAAGGCGCCGCCAAAACAAACAAACAAAAATTCTTACATCCTGGGGTTGTTGTGAGGATTAAAAGAGATCAGTTTCATACATAATGTGCACATCGTTGTTACCAATGATGCAGAAGAAAGCCAGCTATTATTGCACCTGTGCTAACCAGCCCCCAAGACTGTTACTTTCATTGCAAGGGCATGGAGTTCATTGCGTTTTACATCTGTTGTGTGTTTTTTATGTTCTCTTTTTGAAGCGGGAGGTGGTCTGGCCGTGTCCCTGCTGCCCATCTCTTCCCTGCAGGGGGCGCTTGTCTCAAGTTGCAGCCTTCATACTTTCTCATTCCCTTCACTCACCTAACATCCACTGGTGACAAAATACAAAGTAGAAAATAAATGCTGAAAAAGAGTGCCAGATACAGAGTTTTTAAAACTGAGAGGAGAGGAGGATGAATAAATGAAGAATGAATGAGTGAGTGTGTCATGGGTGAAGGAATTGACAAGAAGGTCAAAAGAGCAAGAGGGGAGTCCCTCGAGCTGACAGGCCCCTCCTAGAGTGCACACTGAATCTTCCATTGTCATCAGATATCTGCATGCTCCATCACAGAGTCTGCCTTTAGCATGAATGAAAGATCTAGAAGAATCTCTGAGGTCCTTTAGGTCCCACCCTTCAAGATGCAGTTATGTAAACTTTGGTGCCTCAAACTCAACAGATCCAGAATACTAGGTGTTGGGAATTTCCTGGTGGTCCAGTGGTTAGGATTCGGCACTTCCATTGCTGTGGCCCCAGGTTTAATCCCTGCTCAGGGAACTAAGATCCCACAAACTTCATGGTATGGCCAAAAAACAAAAACAAAACAAAAAACAAAAAACCCCAAAACCCAAAACACTAAGTGTTTGACATTTACAGCCAAAACTGCCTCTCCCCTCTACATGCCTATTCCATCTGCTGACGGTACATCCAGGGACACTGTTGAACATCTGGGAGATGTTAGGACCCTACCCCCTCGCTTGCCTCCCACCTCCAGTTACCCCAAAGAGATTCTCCTCTACATAACACCTCTGCCCCTTTCCATTTCCCTTCCTCACCTTGGAGTTCCTTTGATTCCTTACTTTAAAATTTGCTTGTGTCTTCCAGTGAATGCAATACCATGCATGCCTTTAGGGAGGAGGAATTCAAGGAGATGGGACTATGACATCAAAGCTGCAAAGCTGGGGAGAAGAATGCAGTCTGGGAAAGGATGGTACCCTTGGCAATAAGAGGTCCTTTTTTCGGTTGTGATTTACTTGGGTGGTTTCAGTCTAAAGTGCAATTCTAATCAGCATTATACTGAAATATCCACGTCACAATGACAGAGACTTGCCATTAGCTTGAGTGTTGGGTCTGAAAGGACTGAGTGAGTCTCCAGTCCATAACCTTTATTTTGCAGATATGAAAATTGGGCCCAAAGAAGTAAGTGGCTTGCCCTAGTGAGTGACAGAGCAGAACCTTAGAATCTAGGGTCTCCGAGTCCCTAGATTCAGAACCTAATGTTTTTTTCCACCAAATCAGTGGTTCAGCCTGGATTCACATTAGAATCACTTAGAGAGCATTTTTTTAAAAAACAAAAACAATAACAACAAAAACCTATGTCTGAGCGGCGCTTTCCCCCAGGATTCAGATGTAACTGTCCTGGAGCTCAAACCACTGGACAAGAGCTAGATTCATTCTATTCCTAGCTGAGCCTTTTACCCACTCTCCGATTCAGTCCTTTCATATGAAATAAAGAAAAAAAAAAAAGACTATTTCAACTCAAATGTAAAGCAGAATGTAGTTACTGAGTCAGAAAACATTCAAACCAAAATGACATGAGAGGGAAATTAGTCTAGAAATTTAGCTGGGGATCCCTTTCTACAAATGAATTCTTAAGGGGTACCCCACTATTTAAACAGTTAAGGCTGGAGCTCATTGGGTGCTGTGGGCATAGAGGCCCGAGACTGGGCAGTGGGACAGCAGGGAGGGGCAGGAAGCTCCCGGCTGCAGGGGTGACTGGGCATTGGTGGTGGTCTTCAGCGCCAGCACCTGGTTTCCCTGCTCACCTGTCAGGGAAAGTAGAATCTCAGGGAGGAGGAGAACCGAGTCAGTGGACCAGGGAACGCAATTGGGAGGGGCCTGGGAAGTGTGTTTCTCCCATTCTGAGATGTTGGAGGTTGTAAAATGTACTGCTGATTGAGTAACAGCTTTGTAGGGATAAAAGAACCACTATTTGCTGATGTCCAAAATTTAAGAAAAATTAATGGATAGTAACATACCTTAATCTGTACAGTTGATTACATGTAACTTTCTTTTATAGTGAACAGCTACAATTTTTCTTTAAGCACATCCCAACTCTGAAAATTCTTGTGAATTCCCTTCTGCTGTAGGCAGGCATGCATAGCACCGAGATGACGTGTGATCTTCCTACCTGAACTTGTAACCTTGGTCTCGTGAGCACCTTCAGAATTGACCAGCATACTGGGATTCTAGATTGGCATTTCCGATTTGGTTAAACTCCTAGTTTCATTGTTGGTTTTTTTTTTTCTCCCCTAATTGAATTACCTATTACTGGAAATAAACCAATTTTCTTGGAAATCGGCCAGGAGCTTTTGATAAATGGTTGTTCTGGAGCCTGGGGAAAGATTACTTTTTAGTTAAGAACAGACTGCATTAACCTTTCTTAACTCAGAAGAATCTAAGATATATTCTGAGAGATTTGGTGGTTTCAGTTGCATTTTAATGTATTGGTACATGAGAGGCAGTCTTTGGCATATAAATAACTTTTTGTCTTAGGGCTGCAATGAAGTGTAAGATTATGAAGACGAATTTGGATGAGAGTTACTGAGATCTGCATTTAAGATTCGGCAGTGCATGACAGCACCAGCGCAAAGAATTCAACTGTGGGGAAGATGGGGTGAGCGCACACATTCTGGGAAGAACTCAACCTGCACGTGGGCGTGCGATGACCATCAGACCACGCGTCACCACCTGGACCCGGAGATGCTCCAAGGGCTGTCTTTTAATGTTCGGTGTTAGCTACAGGACGCATCTTTCAGAACTGTTAATCGTGTAAGAAAATATTAGCTAAATTTGGAACTTAAAGAGGGGAGTCCAGGGAAGGAGGTTGGATTTTCTGTAGTTTGGGCAGGTGAGGACACACAGTCATTATAATTTACATATGTCCTTAGTTTGTAGCCCCAGCTTGCCGGGGTCTGAGGCCACATCGGATACAATGAAGTGTGGATAGGGAAATGAGAGAGAAACAATTTTTAAACATTCACTTTCTATGGACTGTGTTTTTGGTTTTAAGACCTTGAGTGAGAAGCCCAGGAATTCACAAAATTGCAAAGGAAATGGTGATGGCAAACACTCAAAGACTTGCCCCTGGAAGATGGCACAGTGCGTCGCTCTCAAGCAAAACCCTCCTCCAGCCTCTGCACACGGAGAAGAGATAATGCCCTTCCCTGACCTCACACAGAACTCCAGACCCAGATGAACTGCACCCCCGTTTTTTTCCAACTGTAATTGTCCTTGCTGAGGGGCGGGGGAAGAGAGAGAATGGGACATGCTTCCATTTTCAAGGGTAGCCCTGACAGACTGTAGTCTGAGAACAAGCAGAAGCTTTATAATCCACAAGAAGGACTAGCGTGATGAAAGCGAGGTTGCCGTTGTGAAATTGGAAGCAACATTTGAGACTTAATTCTGACCTAGTGATACCGTCATAAATAAACTATTTATAGAACCATTTCCATTTTGGTTAGTAATTTTAGATCGCTGACAGGAAGGTCACATTGTTTTGCTCTCCAGATGCCTGACGCAAAGTTGTGGGGGTCTCTCAATAAACCCACAATGGTTTCTGTATGAGGAGAGCTGGGGTTTTGTGCTTTTCCAGGCAGAATTTCAATAGCGTGTTGGGCGTTCGAGACCATCACTTGGAGGCATCACCTTGGCTGTGTTTGTGGGCAGGTGGGAAGGGACATCCAAATCTATGCATGAAGAGGAAGTGGTCCCAGATTCCAGATAAAGTCCTGCGTTACATGGGCTGTATGAACCCAGTTGGACCACTTGACATTTCGAGGCTAAAGAATCTTTCAACTTCTCAGACTCTGGCAGGAATAAGAGAACATCTTGAATATTTATAAAATTTAATGACCTCTTGCGTCGTTCCTCTTGAAGGGAGAGTTACATTTCTGGACCCCAGTTTCCCAAGGTTTCCAGAATGGATGTGTGCCATTAGCTCCCCCTGCAGGCCTGAGTCTTTCCTTCCAGTGAATTCCTGGAGGTCCACTGTGCAAATGGATTCTGGACTCAGTCATGTTTCCCAGATGGGACACTTCAGCTGGTTGGAACTGACCCATCTTTCTGCTGGGAGCTGCACATCCTGGGAAAGCACCTTGGTCTGAGCCTATAATAAGAACATAAATATGCCACAGGAGAACACAGACTGAAACAGGAATTCCAGGGCCCAGGGAGTGAGTTCCTTGCACAAAATGCATTCTTTAAGATTGTCTTATCTCTTTCCTTTGTAAGCACCGTGACCCTTTGGTAGATTCATCACAGCTAAAATTACCTTTGTGAGAACCGTGGGCTAAGAAACGATGCATGTGTCCATGGTATGTTAAGTCTGCAAATTTTTTTCTCAAGAAGTTTTGGATTGTCCCAAATTTTATATGCTAGTTTTCTGGTCCATTCATTCATTCAATAAATACTGTGATAGGCATTCTTATATGTGACCCACATGTGACAGATCTTGTTTTAAGCACCTGGATAAAGTGAGGACAAAGACAGACTAATCCCGGGCTCACGGAGCTTAAGTACCAGTGTGGAAGACACACAATAAATAAGGACATGAACAAATGTATAATATAATTTCATGCAGAGATAGTGCTATAAAGAAAATAAAGCAAGATAAAGGGTTGGAGTGACTGGCGGGGTTTACTCTTTTCTAGAGTGGTCAAGGTTGGTTCAGTCAGAACCTGGATAACGTGAGACAACAGTCTGTGCCAAGATGTGGGTGAAGATCCTTTCGGGGGCAGAAACAGCCAGTGCAAATGCCCTGGGGCAGGAATGAGCTTGGTGTGTGCCAGGAACAGCAGGAAGGCCTACGATAGAGAGAGTTAAGGGGACAGTAATAGGAGATGGGGTCCAAGAAGTAGGAGAGTGGATGGGATCCATTATGTGGGATCTTATAGAATATAGTGAGGAGTTGGGATTTATTATGAGAGGAGAAGCCATCAGAGCCCTGGGAGTAGTGGAGTGATGCAATCTGATTTGTGGTTTGAAAACTTCACGCTGGCTACTGTCTGGAGCAAAAGCTCAGGGAGAACACATGTGGAGCCAGAGAATCTGGTCAGGTGGCTACTGCACCATCTTAAAAAGAGGTGATGGAGGCTTGCTGTTGGCCATCTCAGTGGGAAGAAATGGATACACTCTGGATGTATTCTGAGGGTAGAGCCTTTGGACTTGCAGGTGAACTGGGTGTGGTAAGTGAGAGAAAGAAAGCTATTAAGTATACTCCTGGGGTTTTGGTCTGGGCAGCTGGGCCATTAGCTGAGCTTGGTAGACCGGGGGAGGCACCCGTTCGAGGGGGTGGGTGGAATCAGGAGTTCTGCTTGGACAAGTTGAAGAAACTTCTTAGTCATCCATCTGGAGATGGCGAGCTGGCAGCTGGAAACATGAGTCTGGGACACATGCTCGACGCAGGAATAACCGGGAGAAACTATTCCAGGAAAGGGAAGCTCTGTTCTGCAAGATGTCGTGACACCGGGTTGAGAGCCTGCTCCTCTCCTGGGCCTTGGTTTTCTCATTTGTGAAATGGTGGGGTTGGCCGGTCTCCAAGGGTCCTTTCCGATAGGCGAGTGTAAAATAGAACATTAGTTATAAATTCAGGGAGCAGCAGCGTGGGCTAGGCTGCTGCAGTTGGGACACAAAATTCAAAAGAGGTGAAAGACCCAAGGAAGACTGGCAGCTTATCTCAGGAGTCAGAATTGGAAATGTGTCTTTGCAAAGCAACCACAGCCGCTGCTTGTTTCGAAAGTGGGGGAAGGAAACCCTTCAGCAGCAGAGGGTGAACTTGCTCAAAGCAAAGCAGTGGAACATCCGGTGTAAACAGGCTCAGTGGGGAGGGGCAGTGAAGTGGTGCTGCAGTCAGAGCCCCCTCCCCATATCCCCATGACCGATACCTACAGACGCCTGTGTCTGTTAGGAGCACTGCAGTTCAAGAAAATCTCGAGAGGACTTCTGATTTTGTTTTTTGCTTTACTTTTTCCCATACTGTCCTGAATTGCCTAGGTACAATTTCAGTTTAATTTCTGCCTCATTTTTCTGGAGTCCTTAGTATCATACAGCTTTACAAAGTGCTGTCACATCTCTCACCCCCTCACTTGAGCAGCAAAACAGTCCTGTGGGCTAGGAAGGTTAGTATCTAATCTTGTTTTAGAGATGAAGAAACTGAAGGTCAGAGATTAGGTTAAGTAACATGTTCAAGACCGCAAAAACAATAGAGGGTGAACTTATTTTTGAACTCAAGCTTTATGGGTCCCTAATTCTTTCCTTTTACCAGTATTCCAATTGACTTTCCAAACTGAGAGGCTTGATCAAGATCACTTGACCAAATTCCTGATGCTGCTATGCACAATTATTCAGAGCTTTTCTTTTTAGATTGGAATGTAATTTATTTATTTTTTTTAAATTTATTTATTTTGGAGTCTTCGTTGCACATGGGCTTTCTCTAGTTGTGGCGAGCAGGGGCTACTCTTTGCTGTGGTGCACAGGCTTCTCATTGTGGTGGCTTCTCTTCTTGTGGAGCACAGTCTCTAGTCTTCAATAGTTGTGGCACTTGGGCTCAGTGCTCCTCGGCATGTGGGATCTTCCCGGACCAGGGCTCAAACCCGTGTCCCCTGCATTGGCAGGCAGATTCTTAACCACTGCGCCACCAGGGAAGCCCCTGCATTGCTTTTTAAAATTAGCCTCAGAGGGACTTTCCTGGTGGTCCAGTGGTTAAGATCCCTGGTCGGGGAACTAAGATCCCACATGCCGTGGGGCAACTAAGCTGGTGCACCGCAACTACTAAACCTGCACGCCACAACTACAGAGCCCATGTGCTCTGGAGCCCACATGCCACAACTAGAGAGAAGCCCTCACACCATAACAAAAAGCCCACTCGCTGCAACAAAAAGATCCTGCATGCCACAACTAAGACCCAACACAGTCGAAAATAAATAAATAAATATTTTAAAAAAAATTAGCCTGAGAGGTATGCATCATCACTTTTTCACATCCTGTTGGTTACAAGCAAGTCACAAGCCTGCCTAGGTTCGAGGCAGGGGGCACAGACCCTGCCTCTTGATGGAGGGTGGCAAGGTCACATTGTAGGAGAATGTATAGGATGGAAGATATTGTTGCAGCCACCTTTGGAAAAAAATTACCTGCCATTCTGGTGAGGATATGTTGTCTTTGGGTTTCACCAACACACGTATCAACTAACATCATTAAAGTATGGTTGGGGGTATGGCTTATGGCCAATTACGGTTGATGGAGTTTGAATCAGTTCTCTCAACCAGCCAATCAACCGAGGGACCAGCCTGTCTAAAGCAACAGCTAATAAGTGGCAGATACTGAGCTTAGAGCCAAGGAAACAAGAGTGAATCAAAAATATCTCCATCCTCAAGGAGCTCCTGGATCTTAAACTTTATGTATATAAACCTAGCTGGGGTAGAAGTTTAAAATACGGATTCCTGTCTCCCTTCCTCCATCCTCATCCAGTTTGTCAGTTCCATTTGGAGCCCAGGAATCTGCATTTTAAGAAGCCCCTTGGGTGGTTCTGGTATAACAGAGGAGGACACTTTGAGACTCATGGGTCTAGCGGAGCCAGCAGTTTGGTTCAGAGAGTGAGTTTCAAAATCATCCTTTTTGCCTGCTCTGTGAAAACGCATCCGGGCCCTTTAAATATTGCCAGCTGGCACAATATTAAGCTTTGACAGTAGAGGGCGCCAGAGAGACACTGCAGGAGGGGAAAGGTTTTGCTTTCGGGTTCTGGTGCGCTTGCTGGGCAGGCTCCTGCAGTTTGCAGCTTCTCAAGCACATGGCTCCGGCAGCCTGTGCAGCTTCCCCAAAGTCTGGCTCCTACAGGGCATAGTGGCCAGCAGCACCTAGTGGCCAGCAGTTTTCCCTGGCAGCCCCTCTTGGGCCATTTCATAGCAGAGAGTCAGCCTCTAGTGAGACACCTCCTGTGAACAGCTTTCCCCAGTAACTAAGAGGGTGATTTCTGGCAAATTCCAGAGTGCAGATTTCCAGCAAGTTCCACAGCACCACACTGACCTCTGTGCTTCTGGCCCTACCCCTCCAATATGATCTGGATCTCAGCCCTGAGTGAGTGGGGTCTGTACCTCGGACTCTGTCTCAGTTCTAGGTGTAATGACTGCTCCTAATATCAGCTATGCCTGTATTCTTTAAAGTTTTCTTTTCTTCTTTTTAGTCAATCCTTTGTTACTCCAACCTTTTGTTATAGTTAATAAGTCTTTATATTAAACTCTGCTTGTTCAAATTACTATGTGGTTCTTCAGACAACTGTCCAAAAAATATTCACTCCCTTTTCCTCAATCTCTATGGGGGAAATGTATTTTCCTGCCCCACTGATGTTGGGCTTGGTTGGTCATGTGACCTGCTTTGCCCAATAAATATGGGCAGAAGCCTCAGCCTTAAGAGGCACCACATGTTTCTACTTGCACCAGGTAGCCACCACCATCCCTTCAGCCTGGGTACCTAAACGAGACTGTCCAATCCACAGACCTGTGAGCTTGAGGATAAATTACTAACATTTTAAGCCACTGAGTTTGGGGATGGGTGGGTAGGGAAATTGTTAGAGCATTACCGTGGCAATAGTTGACCAATGTACTATTTCAGGGGTAGCTGCCACAAATACAAGATAGGACACGTGGGAGAATTTATTTGATTATCGGCACAAAGTGAAAATAATGCACACTTCACATTTTATCTAAAACGTTTTGCAGTTCTATATAGAGGTGTCTACATTTCACTTTATCATATTCAATGCATCTATTTAAAATGCTGATGTAAAGAATCTTATCCATGCTTTCACTTTGCAAGTCATGGTTTTACAGAGAAATACCCTGACCCTGTAATCTTCACCGGAAAGGAGGAGTCAGAAAAATTAAATCCTCTCTTTCAGATCTGTCCACTATGTGTACCGGTCACAGCGATTTCTAGAAGAAAGGTCTTGGTACCACTGCCAAATTGTAGCTTCATAAACATATGCCGAGTGAGCTGTTTTCCACGGAGACGACTCATCCAGTTGGCGTCATCCTACACAGTGAGCTACTAAAGATACCGTGGTCTCAGGGCTGACGTCAAGCTGATATGAGAATTCTACACAGCTGAGGGCTCGCCCTGAGTCCCAGATTGGAAACGTGAGCTTGCCCACATAAGAGGGTCCAACTAACTTGACAAATGAATCCTCACATGCTCCTCGTGATCGCTTGTTTAAAAATGCTCGAGTGATTTTTCATTGCCTGGACTGCTGTGGAAGGTTGCCTATTGCCAAAAAAACAAAAAACAAACCGCAAAAATCAAGTGGAATATTTCCTAAGGCAGGGTAGAAAGAACAAAGTATAAAAAAGGGCAAGAAGTTCCACTGCTGAAAAAAAAAAAAAAAAGGTGGACATTCCTGATCAAGGAGCCACACTTTTAGGAAAGTGAGCTGTGCTGTTTTATTTTTAAAATGAGACGCCGTAAATGACACACACACACTATACAGCAGGCATTCTGTGTACTAACCTCTCCCCGGTCTCATTTTATTTCTTCTACCCTTATTTGCCCTTTGCCCCAATTTCCTTAACTCTCTTTTTTAATCCTATATTGTATATTTTTATAAAATTTTGGGACTTTAATACAGTGTGAAGTGCTAATAAGTAAAAATGTCATATTTCAGAGTATTAATAACTATAAATTTCCTGTGACAGATTATTTTAGGTGAGTCTGCCTAAAACAGCTCAAATCAAATTCCCTAACTGAATATAAAAATAAATATTCCAGATTTCTGAAATCAAGATCTAAAGTTACCCTAGACTACATATACATATATATGTATGCAGATATGTATTGATTACAAATCTCATTATATATAATCTCTCTCTCATATATATATATAAAACATATATATATATATATATAAAACATATATATATATATATATATAAAACGAGACTTTTAAACACAAATTTTCAACTACAGCTCCAGGCGTGCACTGCCCAGCTAAAATAGTCTTGCTGGTGAATTATGACACCAAACTACAAAACCAGCCCTACCGCTTTAGTCAGTTTGCTTCTTTTCACCTGGTATCATTATACTGTATGTATTTATACCCATATGTACTGGTCAAGGGAAAAGAGAATTGACCAGTGGTGGAAGAAACAGAACCAGGTAGTTGTATGGCTGTCACGATATGATAGTTAACATTTGCCCCAACTTCTAGAGTTGTCCAAAAATTAAGATATTTTCTCATGGCTACAGCATGAACCAAAAGAATTTTAGAACCTATAAACACATAGCCTAGCAAGGAGGTCACCTCTGTCTCTAAAGAGAGTCCAGGACTGTGAATCATACGGTCACAGGTCCAACTCCTGGTTCTTATATTAACTAGCCGTGTAGCCCTGGGCAGGCATGTCACTTACCCTCTCAAGCCCCAGCTCTCTCATTTCTAAAATGAGGGTAATGATACCTACCTGACAACATAATGTGAAGATTCAACTATTTATATCTCTTACTCCAGTGACTGGCATGTGAAAAGCACTCAATAAAAACTGTCATTATTATGCATAGTTAATAATTATAACAGTCATAAAATGTAAAATGATTCATAAAAGCACAACAGATCTAGATGTCGCTGAAATTGCCGCAACTCACTACCCAAACAAGATACATTTACCTCCAACCCAATTTTCCTTTTGCACCAAATTAAATCCTGCAGTGCGACAGAGAAGAATGATTCTTTGCAAAGATTGTAAATATATTCTCAAAGTGAAAAACGAAATGAGAACCTGTCTACAGACAAACGAGTAGGCTTGTAATGACATTTCCACTGAAGCTGTCATTAGAGGATCTGAAAGAATTTTGCAAAGTACTGGACATGATGTTCAGCTACTTTGAAAGCTGACAAGTACTAAGCAATATATTGCCTTGTTATAAATAGCAATCAGTGTCACGATCTTTTCTTTCTTTCACCAGATTATATGACTAAGTTACCATATGTTAAGTGGAAACAAATTTTTAAAGGCTTTTAACTAAGCAACATAGAAGCAATCTTTCTTATAAGTCTGATTTTTTCCACCAGGAATACATTTTTTTGTTGTTGTTGTTATAATTTTTTTTTTATTATTTTTTTGGGGGTACACCAAGTTCAATCATCTGTTTTTATACACATATCCCCGTATTCCCTCCCTCCCTTGACTCCCCCCACCTCGAGTCGCCCCCACCCTCCCCGCCCCACTCCTCTAAGGCATCTTCCCATCCTCGAGTTGGACTCCCTTTGTTATACAACAACTTCCCACTGACTATCTATTTTACAGTTGGTACTACATATATGTCTGTGCTACTCTCTCGCTTCGTCTCAGCTTCCCCTTCACCCCCCACCCCCTCCCATACCTCGAGTTCTCCAGTCCAGTCTCTGTATCTGCGTCCTTGTTCTTGTCACTGAGTTCATCAGTACCATTTTTAGATTCCGTATATGTGAGTTAGCATACAATATTTGTCCTTCTCTTTCTGACTTACTTCACTCTGTATGACAGATTGTAGTTCTATCCACCTCATTACATATAGCTCCATCTCATCCCTTTTTATAGCTGAGTAATATTCCATTGTGTATATATGCCACATCTTCTTTATCCATTCATTTGTTGATGGGCATTTAGGTTGCTTCCATATCCTGGCTATTGTAGGAATACATTTTTTTAATTAATTTTTGTTGGAGTATAGTTGATTTACAATGTTGTGTAAGTTTCCACTGTACAGCAAAGTGAATCAGTTATACATGTATTCACTCTTTTTTTTTTAGATTCTGTTCCCATGTAGGTCATTACAGAGTTTTGAGTGGAGTTCCCTCTGCTGTACAGTAGGTCCTTATTAGTTATCTATTTTATATGTAGTAGTGTGTGTATGTCAATCCCAGTCTCCAAATTTATCCTTCCCCTCACTCCTTTTCCCCTTTGGTAACCATAAGTTTGTTTTCTACATCTCTGACTCTACTTCTGTTTTGTAAATAAGTTCATTTGTAACCTTTTTTTAGATTCCACATATAAGCAATATCATATGATATTTGCCTTTCTCTGTCTGACTTACTTCACTCAGTATGACAATCTCTAGGTCCATCCATGTTGCTACAAGTGGCATTATTTCATTCTTTTTTTTATTAATTAATTAATTTTATTGGCTGTGTTGGGTCTTTTTTTGCTGTGCGTAGGCTTTCTTTAGTTGTGGTGAGTGGAAGCTACTCTTCGTTGCGGTGCGTGAGCTCATCATTGCCATGGCTTCTCTTATTGCAGAGCACGGGCTCTAGGCATGTGGGCTTCAGTAGTTGCAGCACATGGGCTCAACAGTTGTGGCTCACAGGCTCTAAAGCACAGGCTCAATAGTTGTGGCGCACGGGCTTAGTTGCTTCCTGGAGCAGGGATCGAACTCATGTCCCCTGCATTGGTAGGCGGATTCTTAACCACTGCGCCATCTAGGAAGCCCCTATTTAATTCTTTTTTATGGCTGAATAATATTCCAGTGTGTATATATACTACATCTTCTTTATCCATTCCTCCGTCGATGGACATTTAGGTTGCTTCCATGTCCTGACTATTGTGACTAGTGCTGCAATGAACATTGGGGTACACATATCTTTTTGAATTATGGTTTTCTCCAGATATATGCCCAGGAGTAGGATTGCTGGATCATATGGTAGCTCCATTTTTAGTTTTTTAAAGAATCCCCATACTGTTCTCCATAGTGGCTGTACCAATTTATGTTCCCACCAACAGTATAGGAGGGTTCCCTTTTCTCCACACCCTGTCCAGCATTTATTGTTTGTAGATTTTTTGATGATGGCCGTTCTGATCGGGACAAATACATTGTTAATTATCCTAACATTACCACCTGAGTCAACCAGAGGCTGCTTAAGAAATAGCCACATGTAAAACTATCTTACAAAATGGGAAATCAGTTCAATGCATGGATTCCAAACTCCGTGAATGTCAGCATGAGCTTGTCTCCCCAGGGTTGGTTTCTCTCCTCCCATGTGCTCTGTGGCCACATCTGCCTTTCTCCCCTGCTCAGGAAGAATCCAGGTGCAAATTCTGCCACTTAGGAAGAGTATTTGAAACTTTATTTATTTAGGTCTTCTTTGATTTTTTTTCATCAGCATTTTGTAATTTTCCACATACAGATCCTTTACATATTTTAAGTGTATAACCCAAGTATTTAATTTCTTTGGAGTAAATCATAAATGATAGGTGAAGGAATTTTAAAAAACAAGTTACTAATAACAACAAAATGTGCACAAATCTTAAACGTGCAGTTCAATAAGTTTTAGCAATTGTATACACTGCCGCCACTAATACAACAGAGGCCATTTCTGTCACCACAAAATTTTCCAACATCCTTTGTACTTCCTTCCCATCTGTTAGTGATCCTGTATTCTCACACTTACCCCCACAATGTCTTCTCATTTTTTTCCTAGGGCTAAAGTTTAATACACAGAATTTTACATCATCTTAGGTTAGATTGCCCCACATAATGGTGACTGTGCTGTCTGCAGCAACTTATATTGGAAGAATGAGATATTAATGTCAATTAAGATATTTGTAGCCTTGTTCAAAAAATATTTCATAATGAAAATTTAAAAACATTTTCTTGGGACTTCCCTGATGGTTCAGTCTTTAAGAGTCCACCTGCCAATGAAGGGGACCCAGGTTCGATCCCCGGTCCGGGAAGATCCTACATGTCGTGGAGCCACTAAGCCCGTGCACCACAACTACTGAGCCTGAGGCTCTAGAGTCCCCGAGCCACAACTGCTGAGCCTGCACACCGCAACTACTGAAGCCTGTGCACCTAGAGCCTGTGCTCCGCAACAACAGAAGCCACCACAATAAGCCCACACGCTGCAACTAGAAAAAGCCTGAGAGCAGCAATGAAGACCCAACGCAGCCAAAAAATAAATAAAATTTTAAAAATATTTTTTAAAAACTTTAAAAAATTTTTTCTTGTAAGAGTATAAATAAAGTAATAAAATTTTTTCCATTTTGAA
Organism: Hippopotamus amphibius kiboko; assembly: GCF_030028045.1. Lineage (NCBI taxonomy): Eukaryota > Metazoa > Chordata > Mammalia > Artiodactyla > Hippopotamidae > Hippopotamus > Hippopotamus amphibius. The sequence continues at coordinate 141,033,635 of NC_080192.1, read as the reverse complement.
CTTTGAGTTTTGAAAGTTCATTATTCTGATAGAAAATTTTATTTTGGATATTTCAAGTATATGTATAAAGACAGATGGATAGAAACAAAACTAGGAAGAAATATGGATGATTCTTTGCATGTCTCTGCATTTTCCAAACTTTTTTCTATGACTATATATTGCTCTTAGAATAAAGCAATAACATCTGTGGAAAATGTATTTTCTTAATAATGGTGTTGAATCCCTTTATATTTACTTTGGTCAAAGGGTCACAGAAATGTTTTCATCTAAGAGGCCCCATAGCCTTCAAGCTGTGGCACTTCTCACACAAATGCTAACTGGCCCCTTTGTGCTTCTACATGGATTGTGACACATTCTGGGAAAAGACAAAAAATATCATTATAGATAAGAGAAAGTATAACCAGGTTTGTTTTACTTACAGGAATAGGCAAAGTTCTGTTTCTCAAAGTTTTAATATACATTCTTTCCAGCTCATAATACACAGTGATCCTGTAATTTCTTTTTCCCCCCTTTATGAGGAGAAATGAGTAGGGATTTAAAAAACAATGTGATTTTGGGGCTTCCCTAGTGGCGCAGTGGTTAAGAATCCGCCTGCCAATGCGGGGAACACAGGTCTGATCCCTGGATGGGGAAGATCCCACATGCCGCAGAGCAACTAAGTCCATGTGCCACAACTACTGAGCCTGCACTCTATAGCCCTCAAGCCACAACTACTGAGCTCACGTGCTGCAACTACTGAAGCCCGTGTATCTAGAGCCTGTGCTCCACAAGAGAAGCCACCACAGTAAGATGCCTGTGCACTGCAATGAAGAGTAGCGCCCACACTGCAGCTACAGAAAGCCCGTGCACAGCAACGAAGACCCAATGCAGCCAATAAATAAAAAATAAAATAAATAAATTAAACAAACAAACAAAACAATGTGAGTTTAGTGAAATGGTCAGGACACCTGTGCTGGGCCCGACTTACCAGGCCGTGAATATTCAAAACACTGACGCCTCACAGCTGCTAATCAATTATGCTTCAAGCAAGCTAGGTGTTGAGTTTATAATTCATTTACACGCATTCCATAGTTGTTGATACCATACAGTGAATGCTAAAACACCTTATTGATAACTACGCCATAAGGTAAATCAGCTTAACTGCTTTAATAGCTTTATTCTTATTAGAACTACTATAATTAATCTTTGATAATAAAACATTTGATTAAACAATTTAAAGAAATATAATTGGTTTAGTTACGGTGTATTAACCTCTTGGGGGTGCTTATAGCAGCATTTTTACTAGAACTTCCCATGTGACAGAAGTGATCTCTATCTGTGCTGCTGCATGTGTGAGACACCAGCCACACGTGACCATGGAGCCCGTGAGATGTGGCTGCTGTGACTCAGGAATTGATTTCATTTTATTTGATTTTACAGTAATTACAGTTTAGATTTAAACAGCCCCATGTGTTCAGTGGCTGCTGTTTGGATGGTGAAGTTTTAAAGAGTAAAGTTCAAACCAAGATAAAAGTAAGCTCTACGTACAGGTTTTTTTTGTCCTGTATGAATTGGAAATTCTGTCTCTATTACTGAAATTCATAATTTTTTTTAAAATTAATTAATTAATTGGCTGCATTGGGTCTTCATTGCTGTACATAGGCTTTTTTTAGTTGTGGCAAGCTGAGGCTACTCCTTATTGTGGTGCACGGGCTCCTCATTGCAGTGGCGTCTCTTGTTGTGGAGCATGGGCTCTAGGTGCGTGGGCTTCAGTAGTTGTGGAACACGGGCTTAGCTGCTCCACAGCACGTGGGATCTTCCCTGCCCAGCAATTGAACCCGTGTCCCCTGCATTGGCAGGCAGATTCTTAACCACTGCGCCACCAGGGAAGTCCCTGTAACTTTGTGAGATACAAGAGGTCTGCAGAGACCAAAGAACAAAAATGATGATTAACTTGTTTTCATCTTAATATGATTTATGGACACATTAGACCAACCAAGAACAGACTCCTTTTCTGATAAAAAAGGAAGTGATCAAATCAGTATAATTCATACTGCGTTAACTCCCATGTATTTGTAAGTTATTATTAGCCTAATGCGGCCTGAATATGATCACTAGGGTGAGCGTTCGTGTGTTCTGGTGTCAGATGTTCATTTCCTTGTAAATAATTATTTTAAAAACATGAAGTATGACTTCTCCTTACATTATTGAGAAGCTCTCCTCTTGAGAGTTACCTGGAGCCCAAAGTCGCACCATCTCTTCTTAATGGGAAGTTTCATCATTTTCTTCACGAAATTTGACCACTCCTTCCCACATTTTTTGTCTTATTTTCCATTCCAGGCATGGAAATCGCTTTATGGAAAGTCTGGCTTTGTGTCATCATCAAGAGGAGTGTTGTAAGCCCCAAGCAGCTTTGTGGCCCTAGTATATGAACCCCCACCCCCATGCCCTCCGCCCCTGTTTGTATCTGGATTGGCAGACCTGACCTCACACAGGAACTTCCCCCCCGCCCAGCTCTGCACCTCCGCTGTCTCTCATGAGTCACTTGCAGTGAGAGGAAGAATGACACTCTCAGGTCCTCATTCGTCCTTCCGCTCGTGGGCTCCCCATTTAGACAAGAACATCTGTGATCAGCTCCCCTTGACAGCAGGTCTAGGTCTGCTCTGAATGGTGCTCCTTCCCAAAAGGAGCATGTTTCTCCGTGGAGATTTCTGAAGACAGTCCACTGATGACTTTGCATCCAGCTAGGTCCTCCCAGGCCTTGTGAACCAAGAGAACTGAACCAGTACAACGCCCTCCATGGCTTTCCCTGCTCCAGAGAATAGCTGGCCAGGAGGGCTGTGTGCACACACTTTAAACAGGACTGAGAAAGCCCTGGGCATGATCAGAAGCCTCCGCACCGTGGAGCTGCTGCCTCTCCCTGGCAGGATGGTGAGGGCAGCCACAGGACGCTCCATGCACAGGGTGAAGATGTGCCCAGGGGAGGAAAGAACAGTCACAGTTGACTGTGTTAATTACCCACAACTGGTTCCAAAGCTTGGGCTTAACAGAACTGATACACAGGTAAGCACAGCTAGAATCTCTGGACACTTAGTCCTAAAGACAACAGCACTGTGGCTACCTTAGGAAATTAACAGCACAGGTGTTACAATCTCTCACTTTCTTAATGGAAGATGAAATCTGTGAATCCTCACCTATTTCCCTGGGAGTTGGAACTCATCTGGCTGTGCCTGGAGCCTTCGCTGCAATAACAATCCGATCACAGAAGGCTGGGATGCTCTGGATTCCTCCATCCGTCACTCTGCTAACACAAGGATCAGACAAGCATCCTTTAAAAGCAACAATGTGCCCCCTACCATGTAAGAAGCCCCTCTGATGGATTGATAAAGATTCAAAGTATGAATATCTGTTCAATTACAGCCTCAAAGCAGAATTCAGAACAGCCTCATTTCTACTAGGTGTTTTAATTTATCAATACTTATATAGTATATACTATGTACCAGCCCTGTACATTAAAAATACTTCAAAAGTAAGTACCTAGAAACAGTAGCTCTTTTAATCCTCATATAACGACCTTACGCATTTGATTCCTCTTTTGGATACATAATAGATATATCTCCTTTTCATCTTCCCATTCCAGTTCCCATCACTGGCTAGGACCAAACCATGAACCCAGACTAAACAAACATGTGTGTTCCAATGCGATTCCACGCAAAACACCCTAGTCCATAACTTCAATATAATCTATACATTTTCTAAAATGGCTGAAGCAGAAAATAATCTTGTTTCAATCTAAATGTCCATCAACAGACAAATGGATAAAGAAGATGTGGTACATATATACAATGGACTACTACTCAGCCATAAAAAAGAATGACAATACCATTTGCAGAAAGATGGATGGACCTAGAGATTATCACACTAAGTGAAGTAAGTCAGACAAAGACAAATACCATATGATATCACTTACATGTGGAATCTAAAATATGACACAAATGAACTTATCTACAAAACAGAAACAGAGTCACAGACATAGAGAACAGACTTGCGGTTGCCAAGGGGGAGGGATGGATTAGGAGTTTGGAATTATAACCATTATATACAGAATAAGTAAACAACAAGATCCTACTATATAGCAGAGGGAACTAGATTCAGTAACCTATGAAAAAAACATAATGGAAAAGAATATAAAAAATGAATGTGTATATATATATGTGTATATATAACCTAATCACTTCGCTGTACAGCACAGATTAACACAACATTGTAAATCAACTACACTTCAACAAAATAATTTTTTTTTTAAATTTTGTTTCCTTGCCAGTCGTCATTTCTCTCCTCAAGCCCCCTCCACATCAGGAGGGCGAAACCTGGTATTTCGTGAACACTTATTTTAAGCTGGATACCGCATTTCCCTCTCTTAGACTGACCACTTTAATGAGTGATCACCCTGAGCTCAGAGAGGTTAAGTAAAGGACTTACAGCCTTCTGCTATTAAGTGGCAGATCCAAGCCCCCTGCATCCCCCTTTCTGCAGGTGGGGAACTGGCCTGTTTGTCTTTGCACATCCAGCACAATGTGCAACATACATTTGAGGAATGAAGGAAGGAATGAAGGAACAGATCCCAATCTTCCTGACTCTAAGTGGCTCTCACTAGGATGACTGTGCAGACGGCTTTCTAAAATACAAACCCAACCTTAACCCCTGACTGATAAAGAACAGCAACCCTTTATCCTACAGGAACTGGAGAGTCCTGGAAGCTCCATCACAGTGTTTTTCAAACTGCAGCTTGTGACTGATGAAGTCTTTAAAGAGTGAGATGGAATTCATGGAAGAGTGTATTGCAAGGGAGTGAGGTAAGCATTGTGCGGGAAACACCTGTGTGCGCTGGACATTTAAAACGTCATCCTGCTGCCCTCTGACCTCTCTCTGCCTTTGCACATATTGTTTTTTCGTCTGGAATGTTCTTCCCTTGCTCTGCCTGGGGACCTCTAGCTATCCTTCAGGCCCCAGCTTAAATGCGTAGCCACTCCATTCTCACCCATTTAATTCTCATCCCTCCCTCTGTTGTGTGCTGGGCTCTCCCAGTGCTGTGGGTAAAGGTGAGGCCCATGCCAGGTTTTGGGGTTGGTTTTTTTTTTAATTAAAAATGTTTTTTGGCCAAACTGCACAGCATGAGGATCTTAATTCCCCGACCAGGGATGGAACCCACAGTCCCTGCAGTGGAAACTCGGGAGTCTTAACCACTGGACTGCCAGGGAAGTCCCCCATGTTTGTTTTCATCTTTCAAATGGCCATAACAGAGCTTGTCTCAGAAATGACTCTGAAATGTTCACTCTTTTATAGACCTTTGCTTGCTGTTAATTTTTATTGAACATAAATTTATTTAATGTCTTATAATTTCCCATGATTGTCATATTCGGCTTTTACCAGCAATACAATTCCTCCACAGCTAAAGCTGAAAAATAGTGAAAAGTTTGAAGACTACCCACATCCACTGTGATTCTCAGATGTGTCTTGAATGAGGTGAGTACCAGGAACACGCTGGTGATGTTATCTGCTCTCTGTTTTCCCCTACCCTCAACACTGACACGACCCCGTTTAAATTAAGAATGCCGCCGGGGCAGGTTTCAGAAGATCCAGACATTTTTTTAGCCTAAAGAAACGGTGATCAAAAACAGGCTGATTGACCCTGGGGGACTAAAGCAGATCAAAAATATGAGTAAAACTTACACTTTGGGATTCAAATACAATTTCTCTCTTTATAAATAAATTGATTATGGGCAACAAAAGACACTTAAAGGAAACAAGGTTCACAGAACTCTGATTAAACCTGAAAATAATCCCCCGCTCCCATCAATTTCATGTATGTTCTTTATTTTTCCATTACAACAGCTGCCTTTGGGGACACCTAGAATACATTCCAGAAGAAATGTGCAAAGGAGCTCGGTTACCGATCTGACGTCGGCTGGATGGTTTGCTTTTCTTTCCGCCTACACAACCCCTATGCTTCAGGCCTGAAATGCTGCAAATATGCTGTTAGTGCTTTGCAGCCCAACCGCATAACTGCCCCATTCATGAGCTGAGCGGTTCTCTGTTGGAACACGCTCAGCTTACAGACCACAGGGCGACATTCCTGACCCCACATTTCAGGGCAGTGTAAACAGTTGAAGTGGCCACCTTTGTAGATACCACTCCCAGGTTTTAAAAAGACTGTAAGGTGTTACCTCCTCTCACCAGAGTCTCGGGCTATAAATAGAGGAGAACTAGGTACTTGCTTTCCCCCACAGTTTGTGCACTGGCAAAAGGCCAAAGAGAATGCAAGGTAACCTTGGGGATAAGAGCCTTGAATCTCTGCAGCAAACCCTTGTCCTCATTACAGTAAAGCAGAGCGGAGATGAAGGAGGAAGGAAGGTGACAGCTCCTAGTGAGGCTGGTCTGCACTGATGCAGTTCAAACCGTGTTACAGCACATAGCATCGGAACACAAATCTCCAAGAAACAACCCATGTCACAGCCGTCCACTTGGACTGAGGGTCACCTTGGCCCCAGGAATCAGTTTAGAATCACAGACAATGAGAACCAGTTACCCCCTGAACAATGCGGGGCTTAGGGGCATCCATCCGGTGCCGTTGAAAGTCCACATATAATTTTATAGTCTGTCCTCCTACTCCAGATTCCTCTGCACCCACGGGTTCCACCAACCTGGTAGGGTATGATGCTATAGTATTTATGGAAAAAAATCCACATATAACTGGACTCACACAGTTCAAACCCGTGTTATTCAAGGGTCAGCTGTACAAGGGAATTTTACAATTAGCCTATAGGTGAGAAAACAGGGTGATTTCTCCAATGTCATACTTAGCCAAGGGCAGAGCTGGGGATGCCACACCATGGGGCCATTATGGGTAGGAAGCGCGTGTGGGGTATTTCCTCTCTCTCAGACCCATCCCACCCGTCTATGCTCTGTCCTGTCACGCTGGGGCTGGGCCTTGCAAACCCCATGGCCTGTCCTCCCCGCTGGCCGTTTGGGTGCTGCGAAGCAGGCAGTGGTAGCAGAATGAAAGGCAGGAAGGGGAGAGAAGTCCTTCTTCCTTTTCCTAGCTCCTGTCAGTGTCCCTGCAGCAGCAGAGGGCTGTGTGGCTCATTTCCAGATCCCTTTGGTAGCCCCAGCACTGGCCCTGGTGTCCCCACAAAAGTGCCAGCACTAGTGGCTCTAACCCCTGTAGTGGTATGCAAGCCAGTGTGTCCCACCCCCAATTTAGAGATTTGAGCACCACCCATTAGGTAGGTGTCTCTTTCCCCACCAGAGCACTGTGTGACATCTCCTCCTGAGTTGTGAGGGCCTCTCCTTTGGGCTCCTGGGTTATGGGAATGCTACTTTACCCTGGGGGTGGTAGCTGCTTCCTGAATTATTAATACCTGCTACCTCAAGGTCCTTTTTTGCTACTTCAGCCTTCCTGTATTAACCCACCTCTGATGTGATACCTACCATGGTTTTATTACTGGACCCTTCCTGATACAGTACTTGGTATTAAGAGTGTTTGTCATACCGTCTTTGGCACACGTGTTTTACTGAAACATCTAAGGCATTTGCTACTTCCCGCTCCACAGACCCAATGTCATGGACCAATGTGATGTTCTGAGAGGTGTGAAGACAAGAAAGATCTCTGTAGACTAGATTATGGCAAGCTGCAGACTAGATTATGGCAAGAACAGGAAAATGGACATAGCTAGAATATAATGCCAACCTCTTAACAGTTGTAACTTCTTTCTTCCCCAGTGATTCCACTTAGATTTTAACATGTGAGAATTAGTGTAAATTCACTTTATCAACAAGAGTGGGATCTGAACATTTATTTTTAAAGTCCATGCTATTCTTAGCCAAGACATGGAAGCAACCTAAATGCCCATCGATGGAGGAATGGATAAAGAAGATGTGGTACATATATACAATGGAACATTACTCAGCCATAAAAAGAGAGCAAAATAATGCCATTTGCATGGATGGACCTAGAGATTGTGAAGTCAGACAAAGACAAATATCATACGATATTGCTTATATGTGGAATCTAAAAAAAGGGTACAAATGAACTTACTTATAGAACAGAAGCAGAGTCACAGATGTAGAAAACAAACATGGTTACCAGGGGGTGGGGGGGGAGGATAAATTGGGAGACTGGGACTAACATATACACACTACTATAAATAAAGTAGATAACTAAAAAAACCTACTGTATAGCACAGGGAACTCTACTCAGTGCTCTGTGATGATCTACATGTGAGAAGAATCGACATAAGAGTGGATATATGTATATGTATACCTGATTCACTGTGCCGTACAGCAGAAACCAATACAACATTGTAAATCAACTGTACTCCAATATAAATTAATTTAAAAAATAAAGTCAATGCCATTCTCAAGCAGCATCTGCCTAATTGGAAACAAGGGAAGAAATCTGAAAACTATGAATTGTCCACTAGATGGCAATCATTACACAAATTTGTGTTAGACTCCCATGACGCTAGTAGCCAACAAATGGATTAACAGTCAAATTTTATTGATTGGGGCTTTCTAGGTGGCTCAGTGATTGAGAATCCACCTGCCAATGCAGGGGACACGGGTTCAATCCCTGCTCCAGGAAGATCCCACGTGCCGCGGAGCAACTAAGCCCGTGCGCCACAACTATTGAGCCTGCGCTTTAGAGCCCGTGAGCCACAACTATTGAGCCCACGTGCTGCAACTACTGAAGCCCACGTGCCTAGAGCCCATGCTCTGGAACAAGAAAAGCCACGACAATGAGGAGCCCGCAAACCACAATGAAGAGTAGCCCCCACTTACTGTAACTAAAAAGAAAGCCCACGCACAGCAAAAAAAAAAAAAAAGACCCAACAGCCAATAAAATAAATGAATGAATAAATAAATAAATAAATAAATAAATAAGTGAAAATGCCTTAAAAAAATTTTTATTGATCACAAGCAACTGACAAGTTGGGAGTGCGCCGAAGGTATGGCACTGGTTTGGTGTGAGACTGTTGTGAGTCTTCACTCATTGACTTGTGGCAGAGACTGCTAGTTGTCCCCAGACATACTAGTTAGGATGGGCTTGGTTATGTTGCAGTAACAAATTAAATTAAAATCCCAATGATCTGACACATTTCATGCTGCATGTAGATGGGCAGGGCAATTCCATGCAGTCTCTCAGGGATTCAGGACGATGGAGGCTCCAGGATCTTGTAGCTGCATCGCCTAGAACCTATGGCTTTCTTGGTTGCTGCGGCAGGAAGAGCTACTGCAGAACTTTTTTTTACATGTCACTTCCGCTTGTAGCCAACTGGCTATAACTAGTCACAGAGCCTCACTAGGTCATCTTCCTGTCCAGAAGGGAGAATTGGATCTCCCCACACCTCGTATCTATTCTCTTCTTCAATGGCAATAGAGCTCTGGGTGTTAACTGGGCACGTGGCTGCCCCCTCCCCCACCCCACCCCCATGACATTTCTAAATCTAAGTGGCTAAGTTGTGGCCAATGGATGTAAAGTGAAGTGAGGTGTAGGAAGTGCCCTTAAGGAGAAGTGTACCCGTCTTCTCTTTCTTTACCCTGCCTGCCGGCTAGTATGTAGACACAATGGGGCTCCAGCAGCGCTCCTGGAGTTTGAAGTGACCTTGGGAATGGAAGCCAAGTTCTTCCAGGAAGGAAGAACTACCTGGAAGGAGCCTTGGTCCCTGACCCCCTGGGGAGCCATACCCTCTCTGGACTACCTGCAGACTTCCTGTATGTGACAGATGAACTTGTATCTTTTTTAGGTCACTGTTATTTGGGTTTTTTTGGCTACTTGCAGCTGAATTTAATCCTTACAATGTTGTATCCCAATGCAAACTCTGTTATGGGTTCTTTCCCAGGAAGTAACATCCCTCTTCCCCTTCCATGTTCAGAATTAACTGACAGACAGACGTCTGAGAGACAGAGGTCAAAGCATCTGTACCATAATTAATAAAGCTGACTGGAGACACAGCTTTAGATTGGTGGACAAAGGCTGTGGCAATTTCCTAAAATCAGACAACAGTGAAGTTGACTCTTCTCTGCACAGATGATGTCTCTGTAGCCTGCAACACTGTTTGCTAGCATTTCACCCACCGCAGGATGTCTTTCAAAACTGGCATCAAGCCTCTCAACCCCTGCTGCTGCTTTATCAACTAAGTTCAGCGTAATATTCTCAATCCTTTGTTGCCATTTCAACAGCCTTCACAGCATCTTCACCAGGAGCAGATTCCAACTCAAGAAATCATTTTCTTGGTTCATCAATAAGAAGCAACTCCTCATCTGTTCAAGTTTTATATTTATAACAAGCATAATAATAACGAAAAAGTTTGAGATATTGCAAGAATTACCAAAACATGACACAGAGACATGAAATGTACCAATGTTATTGGGAAGACAGTGCCTACAGACTTGTTGGACACAACCTTCAATTTTTAAAAATCACAGTATCTGAGAAGCACAAAATGAGGTATGCCTGTACACACAGAGAGGTGAGCCGTGATGTTCAGGAAAGAGTGGGCAGGAAAAGCCTGGAAGCTAGTCCTGGGGATGCTTACTTCAGCAGTTGTAGAAAGAAGAGACCAAACACCAGAAGTTGGAGTGATGGGAGAGAAAGATTCATTTATGTAACACGTCTACAGTTTACAGAGGACTTTTGTTTACATGATCTCATTTTACTCTCAAAACAATTTGCAAAGTAGAACATTTGTCACATTTCACAAGTAAGGAACTGCTGCTTAGAAATGACACTATCACCTGCGGCCATGCTGCCTTTGTTGGTTTTGGGGGCACCACCTTCTTCTTCTGTATTTCCCCTTAAAATAGAGGTTAACGGGCCTCTCCTCTTCTCCTGCTGTACCTCTCATTAGGTGACCTCATCTACTCTGATGTTTAGCCATCACATAACCAGCAGCCGCCAAATCTACAAGCGGAGCCTGGGCTTCTCCACGGAATACCTGACCTACACACACACCTTCTGCCTGAACCCGCACAGTCACTATGTGTGCCCAAGACGAGGAGCACAGCACAGCGAGCGGCCCCGGGCTGACAGAGGCAGCCGCCAGGGACACGAGGAGGGAGGAGGCTGGTGTTCAGCAGAGGGACAGGACTGGCAAAAGCCGCTGGAGCTCAGGGGTGTGCGAATCCCAAATACTCAGCATTATTTTTCAGGATCTTGATTTCTGACTCCTATGCTAACTTTTTATACATGGTCTTAATTTCACGTGGCTTTAATTCTTTCTCTGGAAGCAAGAGAAGTTTAAAATATGAATTTGAATGACACAAGAACCTTGTACGTCATATGAGCCAAGTATTATTAGTCTAATTTTACCATTCACTCACTCACTCATCCACTGATTTGTTCAAACATTTACTGAGCACTTTTTCTGTGCCAGGTGTGGTGCAAGGCGCTGGGTTTAACAATGATTAAGACAAAGTCCCTCAAGGAGCTCACAGTCTAATGGTAAACTACTGAGTAAACTGAGGCACAGAGTGGTAAATGACTTGCCCAATGAGGTAGAAACAGCTAGGTACTCAGAAACGTGGGACTAGAGCTGGAGAGAGGGCAGGGTACCACTAACGCATCGTAAGTAAACTCCTTTGAAGAGCAAGGCTGCATACAGAAACATATTAGAAAACCTGCTTGCAAAAAAGGTTAAAATAGTTTCCAATTTTCACCATGATTGGATTCATGTCTTGCAAGGAATTAAGCCATGACCTGATCGCATTTGTACACTTGCCCCCAAAGCTTGGGGGCATGCCACCAGTCTGTTTGGACACAATGACTCTGCAGGGAGCTTGAAGTCCAATTTTAGTGCTGGGAACCATACTGAAATACTTTCATTAAATCCACGAACTTTAAATGTATTTATGATACTTCTACATGTAGAAGTTTGGAAAAAACTCTCCTCTAACCCTCATTCAGAGGATTCTAATAAGTTATAGATACCACAGAAATTAGAGAATATGTCTGTTACTTTCCATATATACATTATTTTGGCTGTACAGGGTGAAAAGTTTCACTTAGACATTTCATAAGTGATCTAAACATTATACAAATATATACAAAGACATCACGTCCAGATGCGTGCGTACACCCGTTCATTGCAGACATGAACCCGTGTAAGGCAATTTCTTTTGTGATAATGACACATGATTTGTGCAGCACAGGGCAGGCAGATCCACAAAGAACTGTCCGTCCAGCCTGCCCGTCTGTTTCAGCAATACTCAGTGATTTAGTAATTTCAGTAGGCAAGATGTCTATTTCACTGACAAAAAGCAGTGAATAATTATAAAAAGAGTTGTTTTCAAATGCAGAAACCATAATTACCCAGTAATCTAAGTAGTGAACTACCTTCGAGTACTCGAAGGTACTCCTGGCCTTCCTGTGGCTACTGGGACTGAGGAAACGTCAGGGACGACTCCTTGCTCTGAGAAGCGCATCTGCTGCATGATTCACCCACACGGAACGTCCCCAAGGGCTCAGGGCGCGGATCCTCAAGGGCCATCAGTTGCTCACTTCGAGCAACTCTTCACTTTGCTGTGCAGGATTTTCTTCTGAAAAATAAGAAACACGAGATAAATCCCCCTAAGTGATGGTCTGAAAAGCTGACAGGTAACAGAACTCAATTCAAGGTCTTAAAAAAAAAAAACTGGAAAACCTCAGTCAAGAGCCATATTCTTACGTTAGTGGCATAAGGCTCATGTTCCCAGTCTCACGAGAATAAACTAGAGCTCAAGTATGTGCCCGACAGCCTGGCCAGCCTTCTCTCACGGAGACCACACTCTGGAACCAAGTACAATTCGGAGTTCTCACCAATATCAAAACCACATGGAGTTTAACAACAGAGTTGTTAGAAACAGTCTAAACTATAGTAAGAATTACCTTGTGATTTTTTAACTCATGTTTTTATAGCTAGGAAGAATAAAAATATCTACAAGGCCATAATATTCATTTATAAAACTATACATATTTTAAAAATCATTAGAATTGTACATTTTCCTAAACATCGCAAAATCGGTGCATTTACCTTTCTCAGGGGGAGGGTGTTCCGGGCGTCTGCTTTTAGATGAAGAGGTCCCTACACCGTCTGCCCCTTTACTACTTGAATGGCCCTGCTCCACTTCACATAAATACACATCGATAGGCCCTTTGGTGCTCCTGATATGCACTGTGATAGAATCCTAGCAAAGACACAGAAAACATCCAGATGAATGAGAGAATTCACTAATTGTATTTTTTCACTTATTAGAACCGTAAAAGCTTCAAAGGACACTTCTGAAAGTTGTCATTCAGGTAGTTTCCTTTCTATCATATATTTGAGAAAATTATGTACTTAGCTTGAGTCACAGGAAACCACTGGCCAATTCACACAGTTAACACAGCTACTTGATTGCGCAGTAATGGTTTCAGAGCCGAGGGGGACCACCTCAGTACTCAGGAGCCCATCTTTCTCTACTCAAGACTTCACCCCTCTAAGGAGTATGTACTTCAGACTCAAAAATCAGAATATATCAGAATATATCTGAATCTAAATAAAACAATTAGGACTCATCACCAAGAAGTCACAATTTGAGTGTGACTGGAGTAAACGAAAGCTGTTCCTTAATCCATCTGCAATACACCGTCAAGTAGCAACTGGGGCCTCACAGGGACAGCGGTCTGCTGGGGATAAAAGGCAAGGCAGGTGGAGAGAATTTCCTCACTAGGAGGGAGGTAAGTCCCTACCGCCGTGAAGAGGACACCTCTTCAGCACCGACGGGTCTATCAGGCTATCAGCACTTGATCTGTCCTAAGAATGGCCACCCTCCTTGGTTCTGATTGCACCCTTACCAAGCAACCTTCTGATGACAAGTATCTTTCAATACAAACTCTCCTGCAAGCAGCTGATAGTGTTTCCATCTACACAGCAATCCTACTTTTCATTTCAAATGTACAGTTTAGTGTTCTCTTCTATTCGTTTGTCTTTTATGAGCTCGGTTAGTGAGTTAATTCCCTACAGCCCTGGCTGACACCGGATCTTACTTTTGGAACCTCCACACTGAGGCCAGCTCTTGGCGATTCCTCTAAGAGGCACAGTAGTACAACGGTTAAGAACAAACGCTGAAGCCAAACAATCTGGGTCTGAATTCTGTTTCTGTCACCTACTGCCTGATGGTGAGAAAGTTAATTACTCTTTCTGCGCCTCACATCCCTCGTCTGTGAGAGGACAGTCATCACAACTGCCACATTTGCTGTGTTATTCAAAACAAATTAAAATGTGTAAAGTGCCTTGAGCTGCATCAGGTGTGCAGCTGACACGCACACACTGCTTATAAGGTGCTGGGATGGCAACAAAGCGCAGCCCGAGCAGTTGGCCTGCCGCCCTTTAAACCTTCGCAAAAGCGCAGGGCTACCTACTTCTCTGGGAGCTGGAACATCCAATCTGGTTTCTGCCGGAGCTTTAACCGCAATTACAATCTGCTCATGGAAGGCTTGAATGCTATGAATATCTTGATACGTCACGTATGCTAGTGTGAAAATCAGTCAAGGGTCTCTAAGCAGAGTGGGGAGATTAAAACGTTATTTCATATATAATTCTTATGATTTCATAAACAATTCTTAAGATTTTATAAAGTGTTTTACAATATTTATAACTTGAAGAATCCCTTTAAACTATACTACTGTGATGGAGAAAAATATTAATAAAGTCTGACTCTCTAAAACAAATATAATGCATGAAGGTATTCACCAATGCCCCCCTCCCCACCCCCATTCATTGCTAGATCTTACTATGAGAACCTTTGGGGAAAAACAGAGTTTTCATGAGAATTTCCTAAAACGTAAGGTGGACAGAATCTTTAAGAAGGTGAAACAACTTAGAGAATCAGTTTTTCAGGACTATCATGTACTTATGGGATTTCCCTTATCCAAAATTATTTTCCATCTCTACTGAATTTTTCTCTTCTATTGTGTTGCTTGAAATTTTACCAATTACATGATTTAGTGGGTTTCTCCAGCATTCTTTTTACTCCACACACTTCTTGACTGAGTGTAGTAATAGCATTTACTTTTCTTCTAATATCTGTATCGTAGAAAGAGAAGTTTTGACCGGTGTCACGTTTAAGTAAATTTGAAGTACGGAACAGCTCAGAATCAGTGATGCCTCAGAAAGGTGCTGCATGGGCAACAGGGCAGCAAAACAGTCTACGAGACCTGGGAGGAGATCTGTACCAAAGACAAGTCTCCCCCTCTGGTCCCAGAGACACTGAGCTTAAGAGCAGGACCAACATGCAGCTGCGTCAGGCTTTGTGGACTGGAATGGCAGTTTAAGTACCATTTCTATGGCAATTCATTCACTTTTAAGGGTCTAATTTTGTACCTCAAATATATTAATTAAATCCCCCAAGTTGACTCTACTATTTAATCTGCTTTGAAGAGTTTTTTTTAAAGGTACATGATTAAAGGATATCTTTCATTTTCTTTGTCTTCTGTTAACTCAAACAACTGCTGTGCACAGTCCTTAATTAGCTCATCCAGAGCATCCTCCATCGCCGATAAGTCGGAAAGTTCCTCCTGCAGCTTCTTCTGCTGGGGCACTGCTCCAAAACTGCTAAGATCAGATCCTCTTTAAAAGAAAAAGATCACTGTCAATAACATCTAGGAGATTACAAATAATACAAGTTAGGTTACTGGAGCTTCACCAAACATTTACATTAGGTGTTTTCCACAATGACAGACGGACACCAGGTACTGAATTCCACTCCTGCCCTCCCATTATTCTAAACAACCATTATTTCTCCTGGTTTTTGTCCCCATTTCTATTCCCTTACAATGAGACTTTAAAAACAAAACCAGCATCATACCCTATGGAAATCAGCAGTAGTAGGGAAACCTTACTGAAGTTTAATGAGCAGTGAATCAGTAACACCCAGTCTGAGCCCAGCTCTCCTTCTCACAGCATGACTTTTAACAAGCTACAATCTTTTAATCATTTAGTTTTTACATATGAGAAACAAGGTGTATTGGCCAAATGATAGTTCCCCTGCTAAAATCCTGAGTCTTTATTTTTCCCTGCTGTGCATATTCTCTCTGGTTCTATCTGAATATAATGATCATTTTTTCAAAGATATATTTTCTTTATTCCTGCCTGCCCCAACATGACATGGCCTGGGCAACAACCAACACTCATTCTTTTCTTCAATCTTTATAGAAAATAAAGAGGGAAAAGACTGTTACTACTTTACCTTCGCTTGCTAGTTCTCAAATTTGATTCTCATTAGTGAATCAGACACAATCTCATATTAACGCCTAAAATGTTAGTTATTTAGCAAACATGTTCAAGTTAGAATTCAATTTGCATTCCCATACTAATGAAAAAAGAAACTCCTTTATGAATCTGTTCCCTCTAACAGCTAAGTTAATTAATTAGAATCATTTAATGATCTTTGTTGGTAGATTTTTCATTTGCCTGAAAGGTCTCTATGTACTTGGATGCTGGAACTGTTTCTTATCCAAAATACTTGCCTGCTGAAACTGTAACAGCTTTCTTCCTATAAGCGTGCCCCGCACATGTGTGTACACGGACACACACACACATCTACATTTATACCATAAGATCTTCTTTCCATGAGATCCTTCCTAATCATGTGCTAATAAGTTTTTAGCAATTGACCTTTAGATATTAAGTCTCCTGATTTTTTTTTACATTCAGGGCATTGCGTTTCGAAGTGTGATATGCACCATAACCACTTGGGGTCGCTGTTAAGAAGGTAGGTGTCTGCCTTTTCCCCGTACTGAATTACAACCCCGGGGGGGGGGGGGGGAAGGCCTCTTAAGTGTTTAAGACACAACAGTGCAAGAACCACTGTTTCACAGCCTTAACTGATTTCCCCGATATCAATAATCAGTTGGAACTGAGGAAATATATTTTTTTAAAACTCTTATACAATTAGATACCCCCTTATCTTGAAAAGTGAAATTCTTAAAACTAATCATGACTCCACTTAACTTTTCCATAATATTGGAATGATATTCTATGTCTATGGTTTTTAAATGATACCAAGCAGGGGAAAAAAAAAAACCTGCCAGTATCTAGTTTGTTTTAAGCACAGTATTGTCACTTATTAAAGAAGGAAAAAAAAACATGTAAAGTTTGAAAGCAACTCACATCCATCGAATATGGTTCTTAGACTTTTTTTCAACCAGATCGATTCCATCTAAAACATTGGTGATGTCATACACTCTCCGTTTCCGCACTCCCAGTTTTGTTGCAACCTTGTTTAAGTCAAGAACGCCTCCAGGGGCAGATCTGACAAGATCCATGAACTTCCGAGTTAAATACACCAGCGACACATCAAAACGAGGCCTCTTCGCTTTCAGAGCTTCTGGGAAACAAACAAAATTCGTAACATTTTAAATAGCACTTCTTTCTCAACTTATTAAAAAAAGCTTTATTTCTTCTTGATCAGTAAGCACAGACATCTACAGATATCCTACACACTGACCAAATCACAGCTAATTTTTACAAAATCAATTTCTCAAACTGGATAAAAATGTATTAGCCTATTTCAGGGGAACAAAGGCTTTAGACTTAAGGGAATGTTTAAAATATGCAACCAGTTTCCACTGAATATGTGAATCTGAATGGCATCATGTCAGACACAAAGTGGTGAGTCTGCACTGGTATCCACACACCACTTTTAGGAACAGGATTAGAAATGATTTTTAAAATTAAATTTCTCACTTGGCCTTCAAGTTAAATTTTTTATAAAGCAAAGTTTGAGACCTGGCTTTTAAAAAAATGTTTAAAATGTTCCTAATCATGACATAGTGTAATCCTGTCTGATGAAATTTGGAAAGAGCTCAAATTAGTCTTCTAATTAGAACAATTATGATATATATACCTTCAGAAAAAGTGGCATAACTATTTTTCTTAACTATTCATTACCCTGTATTAACTTAACACATAAGCAAATGAATGGGGGGAAATCTCTTTACTCCTTCATTCACTCAACTAGTACGATGATTTTGGTTTTTCATACACACCCTGACTCTACACACACACACTCTCACACACACACGTCAGTATGTATATACATATAGTTTTAAAAAACAAAAATAGAAACATACTACTTTTTAACATACTGTTCTTAATTCAATATGGTGAATATCCTGACTTGTCAACAAATGTATTTCAACTTTATTCTTTACAGCTGCATATTTCACTGCATGGAACACTTGCTAAACTTAGCCCGATAATGGAAATTCAGATTATCTCCAATTTTACTATTTTGCACAATACTTCAGTGAATCTCCTAGTAGCTAAATTTTTGCATGCATCTTTGTTTCCTTTAGATAAGTTCCAATATGTGGAATTCTTAAGTAAAAGGGTATTTTTAAATGTTGCTAAACCTGTTATCCAGGATGTGGATTCTATCAATTTTACAAAGTGTATGAGGGCCTCATCTCCTGCCCTTGCCAAAACTGAATATTATCATTCTTTTCATCTTTTCCAATTTGATACTAAAAATAAAAGTTCTTATAGTTTAGTGTGCAAAGGAAATAACTTTACAAATAATTTAGTTGTCCTGCTGGTGTGGAGTATGTGATTACTCTTTTTTTCCTACTTCATAGCACACCACAGCATACTTCAAAAGAAACAGTCATGCTATCTTCAATCAGAAATGCCCTTATCTGGAACCTGTATATCATATTCAATTCAAAACCACTGGTGATTACTCCAAGAAATAAAAGTACATATTTTATACTGCAAATGTCTTCTATGTGGAGACCACTCCTATAATTAAGATTAAACAGGATTAAATAGGAATTAAATTTTTAAAAAAAGGAAGCAGAAGATGGTTTCAATTCTACATAAACCTTGGAAGATTACAAATCAGAAATTCTGACTTTAAAAACATTTACATCTGATTCTTACACAATGCAGGAGTTAACCTGTGTATAATTTACTGTGGCCCTCTGTATCTGCGGATTCAATTAACCAGACCATTTACTACTGTAGTCTTTACTACTGAAAAATACCCTCATCTAAGCGGACCCGCACAGTTCAAACCGTGTTATTCAAGGGTCAACTGTAATGATATTAAATTACTAACAAGACATGGTCTTATAAGTTCGGGATAAGTATATTCCTATCATGTCAGTTTATAAAGAACCAGTATTAACTGAACACCTATAACTAAAGGAGTTCCTTATTCCACAGACTAGCAGGAACTCTACCCTGAGATGGGTGTGTGAGAGGAATTCAAAGTTACATGAGAAATGAAATAAAACCTTAACTGGAGAGGGAAACCGGGAAGGCCTCCTAATGGGCGTGTGCTGGGAACAGAGCACAGAAAGACAGACAGGAAGGTGGAGGGCAAAGGGCTGAGTGAGGCAGAGGGAACAGCAGAGCCTCGTGGAGAACGCAGCGCCTGTCTACAGGGAATCCACAGCTTGTACAGTGTTCGTGATGGGGCAGGGTGTGCGGAGTGCTCGGGGATGAGGCTGCAAAGTGCAGCGAGCATCGGCCTTCAAGGGCCTTGTCCTTCTGTCTCTCCGTTCTCTGCCTTGTTTCTTACAAGGATGTGAGGATTATGAATTTAATACGAACAAGTAAAAGCAAATAAATGAGTCAGGGTTTTCTCCATATGGAACAGCATCACTGCAGAATTTCAGGTTGAGCGACATCAGCTCGTTTCTGTTTAGAAAAATCACTCAGGCAGTAGAATGGGAGAGGCGAGGGGTGAAGGAGCCTGGAGCCGATGATGGACTTAGCTGACGAGGCCACTGCTGCCGTCTGGGAGAGAGCGAGAGCCTTACCCGTGGCTAAGACTGTGGCCTCAAGTCTGAGTGTGGGGCTGAATCCTGACTGAGCAAGTTACTTCGTCTCTCTGGGCCTCAGTTTACTCACCTATCAAACAGGAATAATAATTCAGGCCTGTATTTTGAAAGGTAGTTGTGACAGTCCACGCAAAGAGCTGCGTACAGGCCAGGCACTGTACGAGCGCCATAAACATGACACACGAGTGCAGGCTGGTGGTGCACGGTGCACGAAGGAGCCGCTTCCACCGCAAAACTGACCAAACCTGGGGGCCAGGTGGGGGTGGGTTGTGGCAGGGGCTAAGGAGAACTGAAGGTTGATGTTAGGGTTCACAGTGGGTGTCTATACACCACCTACCCACCGAGATCAGCCGCGAATAAAGAGGAAACGGGTGGGGCCATTTGTTGTAACAATTTCTAGGAAGACAGGGAACTATGCGACTGACTCTGAACGCTGACCCACGGCAGAAGCAGATGGAAAGAGCACACGGAATGGAAGGAAACCAGGAAGGCAGAGACTGTGCTCGTGCTTGTGCCAGACTGCCTTCAACTCTGCGGATGGCAACAAGTGCTCTCACAGAACTCTGGAAAACACCCCTAAACACAGGCCACTCTATTTTAAAAATGACATTTTCAAAGCAATGCAGAATAAACTGGCATTGTGCACATTAACAGCCCACAACCTCAGGAGCTTTTGCTAAAATTCCAAGCTTTACATTTCAGGGTACAAATAATACAATTCATTTAAGTTACTCATCAACACGTGTATATTTAAAATAAATGATTTAAATCATATGAAGTTCAAACTACAAAACCTAAAACCTATTCAGGAATCAACTTACTTCTCATGGACACATATTGTACATTATCTTCTAAATTAATCCTTATTTTTGATGGCTGGAAAAAAAGATACAGAAATTTAACTTAGTAATTTAAATACAATGCAAATGAACAGCAAAAACAAAATCAATGCAAACGGACGGTATTTTACTGGAAGACAGAAAGGTTTGATTGTTTTTTCACCCTGGGTAATAATTTAGGTGTGAAAAAACCAGTCCTTCTTCTAAACTATATTTACTCTAACTGTAATCACATCCAGCAATGTTCACAGTTTTGAATTTCCAAAACTACACGGGCCTCCATGTAAATACGGAAGGAGTAGTTAGAGAGACAGGGGTGGGGGAAGAAAGGAATGGTGATGGGGGTATGAATATGAGAATTTATTACTAAACAGACATTCATTTATTGACTGCATCAGGTGCTGAGGATAAAAGGGATACAGAGATGATCTGGACACGGTCCCTGACTCTGCAAGGTGCAGCAGAGATGTAAGTTACCATCAAACGAATGAATGCTCACTGCCTGCTGATGAAGTGTAAGTGGCTCCAAGAAATGTCCTCACAAACTTTCACAGGCAGCCACGAATTCCCCTGATAATTAATGTAAAAACAGCATTTCCCATCATGGAAAATAATGCATGCTACATAACTGGAAACTCTGGTATTAGATTAATAAAAAAAAACTTCTTTTTAATTCCTAGGACAACCAGGAAATTAGTAGTAGCTCCACTATCAATGCTCACCATTTTACCAGCTGTTTGGAGGCTATGAAAGTTTATATAAGCTGGTAGTAGCATTTGCAATACATTTAGAAATTGTTTTCACAAAAAATAAATAAAACCTTTAGATAAAGCTGCATAAACAGAAACCCATATTAGCCTCTGGCTTTGAAAAAAGTATGACACCACGTGCCTCCAGACAGGCTGTGACCAGGTTTAGCTCCTGGATAAGTAAAAAATCGCCCTCGAATGGGCTGCAGCAAAACCGGGATAAGTGAATTTCTTAAGGTGCTCTAAGAAGAGTCAACAGGGCCCTGGATACCCCCAGTGAGGGAAACCACAAGGATTCACAAGGAACGGGACCCCCAGCTGAGCCCTGAAGACAAACCACATTTTGCCCGAACCTGTGGGAGGGTGGAAAGGGAGCAAAAAGACAGGATTCCTGGTGCAGGAAGTGAAATCAACAAAGCTATGAAAATATCAAACACCTGGCACCTTTTGAAATACAAAAATACACAACACTGGCCAGTGTAAAACCAACTTACTACTGAGGCTGGAAGGGCATGCTAGCGCCACTCTTGACACGGAGGACCGACCGTGAGAGTTTGGACTTTCTGCTGTAACCAGTGCAGAATCACCACAGATTTCTGAACAAGATATGACGTCCTCCAGCTCTTGGTTTAGGATCTAAGTGTGGTGGCAATACGGCAAAAAGACTGAGGATGCAGAAGCCTGAAGGGAGATGAGCAGCTGAGAGCCTCTTTGCTGGTCAGTGCTACAGTCCTTGACACAATGATCCCCTTATCATCTTGACAAGATGACAGCATCTGTCAGCTAGCTAACCTGACATGCACTAATTCCCCTGAAACAGAATTCCACTGTAACATTAATTTAGCTGTTACATGTATACCTGCTGGGTGCAAAACCAGAGTGGGGAGAGCCCATGTGGGGGCAGGGGCTCTGCCTGGCTCTCAGCCCAGTGCTGACAACAGTGACTTGTGAACACAGCACCCAACAGTGCCACACTGAAGGGCAGTCCCAGTCAAGTCAAATATCAGACCAGTATGACCAACTGTCACTGCTATTTTTACATTCAACACTTCTGCTAAAACAGTACTGATGCAAGATTCTTAAATGAAAAAAAATCCATCCTCATCACACTGATATGAAACACACATCAACAAATATCCTAAGTTGTTATAAATATTATGGTCTGTTTATGAATTTTCTATTCAGTCCACGATCTGTTACTTATATATCTGCAGCACATTACTGCGTTTACTGTAATGTCAGAATAAATCCTGAGAACGAAGGCAGACAGGGTTAACAGAGCAGTGCCCCAGGTGCCTCCTGCAAACAGCCTTCTGTTCTTAGAGCAGCAGGGCTGAGTCCTGCACACAGTACTCAACGGCTTCCAAACAGGCTGCCTCCCTATCTCTCTCCACATACTCTAGAAGGGCACCTTTCCTGCTCTATACCCCTCCCTCTGGTCTCCTTATCTGGACTGTTGCTCTTCACAGCTTGGCACAGAGATAATACCTCAATTAGCAACATGATAAAGTATGACTTCCTTTCCCCCACATTCTCTGCTATAAACTACATAATGGCTCTACTCAGATCTGTGGGAAAACAAGACACCAACAGCACCCATCATTTTTTCCCCTTTGAATATAAAAACACCAGAATCTCTTTATTTTGGAGGAATCACAATAGCACCATGGCCCCTCCGGGACAGACATCCCAAACAAAGATCGTATAAATCCTACAGATCTACAATTCTGGAGATATCTGAAGTGCCCTAGCGATAACACATTCATCTCATTTATACTCAAAACAGTTCCTGGTTTAAGATCAGGTTCAGGATTTCTCAGATGCTGGGAGATCCCACCCTTGTCTGTAACACGGTGTAGGGATAACTGCCCGTTTTCCAAGCTATCGTGAAGATTAAATGACAAACTTTGTAAAATGCACAAAGCCTATGAAACCATAAGAGACTATTATTACTGTTTACCTTTTACAACCAGAACAGTGCCTGGCACATTTAGGCACCTGGTAAATATGTTAGACTAGTGAATGGAAGAGTGAAATAGGATCTTGCCATGGACGGCTTCCACTGATAAACAACAACGAGTACCTACATCACAGGGACACAGGGTGAAGACTCCCTCTCAGGTACACCATCAATAAGGACCACTGAGAGACCATGGAGCCTCGTGTTCTGTTTTCTAACAGAAATTTATTACCTGGACAGATTCAGTCTGACAATCCTGGAAAGCCCTTCCAGGTACTCTAACTTGGGTGAACCGCATACAACAGGCAGCTAGCAGCTTTTCTGGGGGTAAATGGGACTAGATAAGAGTTCTTCTTTTGAAATGGCTTTAAAATCAGCATAAAGGTTTCTTCACACAAAAGTTAGTGGGCTATTAACAAAAAAAAAGAGCAAATGAAATGTCACCCCTACACTGGCCCCTCAGAGCAGAGCAAGGCGGCTTGCCCTGGAGGGAGACTGGTGAGGCTCAACAGGACGAGGACACCCCTGCAGGGACCAGGAAACGGGCAAGGAGGTGAGCACAGGGCTCCCAGTGAAGGTGAGGAATAACTGAGGCCCCTCCCAACAGGAGCCTGAGCGTGTGAGCGCCTTTCAGGGGTACACGTTTTCCTTTTATTTTGAAATAATCTCAGCCTTCAGAAAAGATACAGAAATAGTACCCAAAACTGCCACATACTCTTCACCCAAATTCTTCAAAGGCTAACGTTTTACTACATTCGCTTTATCTTTTTTTTTTATACACACACATCATTTTTTCTGAATCATCTGAGGGTAAACTGCAGACCCGTAAATAATTCAGTGTGCAGCTCAAGGACATTCCCTTAGACCACCAGAGCATAACTACCAGGAAGTCTGTTCAAGACTAAGCAGTCTTGAAAAAGCCTGTCAGTAGAAATCTGGACTTGGAGGACGTTGCCAGTAAGGGTTCAAAAGGAAGGGGGACTTGTTAGAAACTTTCAGAAGGGGGATCCTTGTTACACTAAGACAGAGCCCTGGAGAGTAGACACTAACTCACCGGGTAACCTAACCAAGCAGATTTCCACGCAGTGTTAACGGTGGCACCTGGTTTCTCCTTGCAGCTCACTGTACAAGGAGATAGAGAGAGACCCAGGAAAGGACTGTTAAACAAAAAGAAGCCACGACTTAGCAGCTTTAAAAATTCTCAGCCTCTCAAGAAGCTAACAATTAAGAAATGACTTCTGAGAAAGACCAAATCAAAGGCACTGCCTGCAGAACAGAACCTAAAGATGAAGGTGAGGGTGAGACTGAACAATTTTTGGTGACGTCCTCAGAGATCAAAGATGGTTACCTCAGTGCCACTCAGTCACACAAAAGGCCCTTGAAGGTAATCAAGGAGGAGCCTCCCAGATCCTCTCAACCTAAGGACTGGGCCTCTAGGAAGCTTCAGGGCACTGTCCCTTGGCCACCCCAGCAGCAGGCCAAGGTAGAGAAGAGTTTATCTCGAAGAAATATGTGGGTGGGATGTGTGTCTACTGAGTGAACCACAACAACATTCACAGGACATCCACACAGCTCCTGAGAGAATTATACCTGCAAAACCACTGCCAGCTTGGACTAAAAGGAACAAAGTTCAAATTGAAAAGAGGCCACTGGACACCCTCAAATTATGCTCACAGGAAGCAGGCTGAAAGAAGTACTCAGCTGCACATAGATACCACCTTTCATGAAAAAGAAAGACAGGCTCAGATGGTGGAACCAAGAGCCCGGGGGAAAGGTGGGAACATGGAAAATTGTTCCCAGACCTTGAGACCTAATCAAGAGACTTCCCACATTTGCCAGGTGGCATTTCAGAGCCGCTCTGGACCAGTTACTCCTCTGTGACTCCCACTCCCCTCCTTTACGAACAGGAATACCTACAGCAGTTATTCCATGTCTGTCCCAATGGTGTACGATGTATGCTGAGTATGCGGGGGGGGGGTCAGGTATCTTGTCTTTTAATTTTTTTATTTTTAATTTAATTTAATTTAATTTTTTCCTAGGCCACACCATGGAGCATGCAGGATCTCAGTTCCCCGACCAGGGATTGAACCCTCATCTCCTGCATTGGGAGGGAATAGTCTTAACCACTGGACTGCCAGGGAAGTCCCTAACTTGTCTTTTTAGGGTCACAGGCCTAACGGTCTCAAGGAACTGCACCTGAGGAGCTGTACTTAAAGAACTATACCCGAGGAGCCTGAATTCTTACCTTATTCTGTGAGTATAAAATCTGTTATTCTGAGGCTCATATTGTCCCAGATTAGGCCAATGGAAGTCTTTTCAAAGTGGCTTCCGCACAGGACACTTATTTTTGACCGTCTCAGCATCTTCTGGATGGCAGTCCTCAGAGGAACGCTCCCTCAAACTTCTATGGCACTAACCTGCCCAGGTGCCAGCAGAGACACTGCTGCTTCTAGTTCTGACAACCCACCACGGGAGGCACTGCCAACATTTCTGTTCCTTTAAGGAAGTCTCACGGAGAGGCTTTCCCTCCTCAGGTACTTCCCCAAGGACACGCCAAGGGAGAGCCTGGCAGCAGCCAAACCTCAAGACTGGATTTCCTCGGAAACCTTCCTGTTCAACCCTCAAGCTGCTTCTCTCTCTCACTTGTTCAGGTCTCTCAGCCTGTCTGTATCTCAGCCAGGAAGAGGCGAGCCCCCACGCTGAAGCCACGAAGGCTGCTCTCAGCTCTCTAGAAACCAGCAGCTCCTGGGGGGCAAGTCAGCACACTCCAAGCTACTTCACTAGCGCTCCAAGTCTCCCATCTCAAAGCCTACACCTTTCAAGTTGAGATCTTAAAGGAGAAAGAATAGAATAAAATGAGTTTTAGGAACTAAAATCTTAAACACTGCCTCTAAATTGGTTAAAAATTTCTCTACACAGATGCTTCTTTGTACTAATTGCCTGTTTGCGGGAATAATATCCCTTTAAGAGCTCTTTGGACACACACTTTTTCCCAAGGTGACTGCATTCTTGTCACACATTCAAATTTTCCTTACTTTTCAATGTGCAGACTAAGTTCCATCTCTAATCAATACTATGTTCTGCCTTCACAAAATTCCAGTTTTCAAGCCATTCACTGAGAGAACACCAAACATTCAGTACACATAACTATTTTTTACATAGCATTTAACGATACAGTTTACTAAATACATGCAGTCATTAGACAATCAAAAAATGCTGAGATGGGTGTTTAAATCACCATTTTACAGCCATGAAAATAAACACTCATACATTCAAACACTTACAGAGTACCTACTTCATTCATTCAATAGCTATTTGCCAAGTTTTTTTCCAAGAAGCACCAAATGTGCTGGAGATGCAAGGAGGAAATGGACAGTCACTGCACTCAGGGATGGAAGAGGGAGGCGTAAGCACAGGGTGCTCTGGGAGCACAAAAGGAGCGCCTAATCAAGTCCTGGAAAGTCAGGAGGGCTTCCGACAAGTGACCTGTAAACCTAGACCTGAAGATCCATGGGAAGTAACAAGGAAAAATGTGCTTTAAAGAAAATATGTTTTTTAAAGGGGGAGTGCAGCATAAAGGGATCCAAAAGAATATGGAGATATGGAAAATTCAGCAACTATAAGCAGTTCAGGAAAGATAAATCCAGAGGTCTGATTATACTAACAAGTTTCTCCTCTATCCTGAGAGCACTAGGGAACCATGATAGATTCTTTAAGCCAAATGACATGATCAGAAAATGCTTTAAAAAGGCCATCATGGTTAGTTACTACGTGGGGAATATATAGAAAAATCAGGGGCAAAACAAGAAGCATGAAAACTGGTTAAGAAGACAACAATCCGAAAAACAGATGATGGCTAGAAGTGGCAAGTACTGGCGATTAATTTTAATTAGATAGGAGGGAGGGGGTCCGTGTGGAAAAGGCAAGGATGATGCCTAGGATACTAGCTTGGGCAATATGGGGGGTGTGGGGCCATTTATTGCAATAGGGGACAGCGAGCTCCTGCTTGCTTAGGTAAGAAGATAATGAATCCCATTTCAGATGCAGGAGTTTGAAATCTAAGTAGAGCTGTCTAGCAGACATTTGGAAAGCTCTGAGCTGGATTTATAGATTTGGGAGTCACGAGGTGGTAACCAAAACTACCAGACTGGATTAAACTTCAAGGGATGTGTGTATCTTCCGATATTAAATGCAAAATAAAGTGGCTTTTCTATAGTAAGAGTTCAGAGTTTTTATCAAATTCTCAAACATTAAGACCACCAATACAAACAGTAACAGAAGTCGCCCTACATGAAGAAACTGTAGAGAAGGTAGAAGATCTGAATAACACCAACCCGGAGGAAATGGGAGAAGGAAGAGTTTACAAAAGAGGACAGGAGAGGCCAGATAAGCAGAAGGAGCACTGAG
The DNA here is from genome assembly GCF_030028045.1 of Hippopotamus amphibius kiboko. Lineage (NCBI taxonomy): Eukaryota > Metazoa > Chordata > Mammalia > Artiodactyla > Hippopotamidae > Hippopotamus > Hippopotamus amphibius. Next base: position 141,005,837 of record NC_080192.1, on the reverse strand, counting down.
AGTATGCGTCCAAGGGGCCATTCAATGGCAAGTTTCCAACACGAGTGAGAGGTCAATTGTGTCAAAACTACAGAAGGTACGGAGTGAGACATCCGCTGGACGTGACGAGGTTGCTGATGACCTTGGCTAGAACAGTCTTAGAGCTGTGCTTAGGGCAGAGGTCTCCCAGCAGCAGGTCAAGGTGGTAGGCCAGGTGAGCAAGCAGAGCCCGGAGTGCAGATGACTTTTCCAAAAAGTTTGGCTGCGAGGGGGAAGAGATACAGGAGGTAGGTGGAAGGACATAAGGAATTAACGGAGGGCATCTTTCAAGATGGAAATGGATTTAGGATGCGGTTTAAGTAGTCGAGACTTTACCATCCGCAGTCAGACACTGTGAGGTTAAATCCAGGCTTTTCTACTCACTAACCACAGGCAAACCATTTAACAGCTCCAAAGTCTATTTCGGCAACTGTACAAGAAGAAGAATAATCCCTTAGGGCCGCTGTGCGGCATTAAATGAGATGATGCTCGGAACCTATTTTTGAGCACTGAGTTCTCCTGATGTCTGGGCACACTGACTTCAGGCAACGTCTACTTACTAGTAACGGGAAGAACCCAGCAGAGAAGTCGAAAACACGGGGAGAAGTGGAAAATGATGGGTTCATCGAGAGTCCTGCGCATCGCGGAGCCTACACTGCATCTAGTCCAGAGCAACAGAGGAAACTGACCTTCTGCAAGGAGTCCAATTCCCCACTTGCTCTGCCAAACAGCACGGAAAATACCTTGCTGAAAGGAACGCTGTGGGGTGGGAAATGTGAGGTGTGAACGCGGCCTGAAGTGGCTGCAGTTAAGCAGAGTGGGAGAGGAGGCTGCAGCGAGCACGCGGGAGAGGGCCTGCAGGGTCCCGCGGAGCTGGAAAAGCACGACTGTCTCCAGCAAAGCGGGGCAGTGTTCTCCAACACCGCTCTGCAGCCGGCGTGAAAACCAAGGAAGCCGCCGGCAGACTCGCGAGCGGATGCAGAGGAGAAGGCGAGAGGTTCAGCGAACGACCGGCCTGCCTCCCGGGACGTGACGCGCAGGGCGACAGCCGGGGAGACCGAGGGGCAGCCCCGGGGCCACTCGGGCGACGAGCGCACGACCGAGCCGACGGCCGGCCCGGCCTCCCCGCGGGCCTGGGACCCCGCGCCCCGCCGCCGGGACCCACGCCGGCCCCGGACTCACCAGCAGGCCCTCCACGTTGATGGGGTCTCGGCAGCGGCGGCGCACCGTCTCCTCCGCCGGGTCCACGAGCAGGCTGGGCGGCTTCCGCGCCGGCCGCTGCTGACTCATGCTGCCCGGCCGGCCGCCCGCCCCTCGCCTCGCCTCGCACCCCGAGAGCTCTCCCGCCTTCTCCCGCCCGGCTCGGGCGCCGCCCCCAACACGCCGGGGCCCGGGGGGGCCGAGCGCGAACCGGGCCCCCGGCCCGCTCGGTGGCGCCGCCGGGCTCGGCCGGCCCGCGGACGCGCGCGCCGCTGCCCCGCGACCCCGGGAGCTGGAGCGCGGGCGCGAGGAGAGCAGGACGACCGGCGGCTCTCAGGGCGCCAGGCCCGCCATCTTCCCGCATGCGCACTGCGCCGCGCCCAGCGCGCATGCCCGCCGCGGCTGGGGGGGCTCCCACGCCCCGGTCCGCTCCCGGAGGCCGGAGCCCGCGAAGTCCCGGAGGGCGGAGTCCGAGGAGAGGACGGCGAAGGGAGAGGAAGCCGCGGAGCAGGAATTCCGGACGAAGGGAACGGGGCGAGAGGAAGGAGGCAGCCGGGGCCACGCGGTTGTCGCCTCGGAATTCTTGACGCTAAAGACCGTAGTATCTGAAGGTTCCGAGCGCGCAGGGATGTTAGGTTACTCTTGGGCTCCCTCCGCACATCTCAGGTGCTTGCCAAGGGTTGAGGCATAGGAAATGTTGGTAACCAGACCGCCGTGGAATTGTTTACTTACCAGCATCTTTCTTCCTCTCCTTGTTTCCCTTTTCTTCCTTCCTTTCATTTGAGGAGCAAATTATTGATTCCCTAAGGTGTCGGAAATCGTGCTGGGCACAGGAGATATTCGTTTGAATATGGCACAATCTCAGATTCCGGTGGAGGAGACAGATAAGTAAAGGAACACTTAAAGATGGAGCCACTTCGCTGTACAGCAGGAATTATCACAACATTGTAAATCAACTACACTTCAATAAAAAAAGGAAAAAAATTGTCTCAGTAAGAAAGGTTATGTGTGCCCAAAATCCACTAAGCAGGTAATAAAAAGTGGAGTTTAAATGCCAAGTAAATAAATAAAAATAAAATAAAAAAATAAAGCTGGAGCCAGACGGCCTGTTTTCAGATCCTGCCTCTCCTGCTTAGAAATTTACAAGACCTTAAGACAGCAGCTTGATCGCTCCCTGCCTCAGTTTCCTCATCTGTTAAATGGGATTCATGACTACTTACCTCATCAGGTTGTTGTGAGGATTAAATGAATTAATGAATGTAGCCTCCTTAGAACAGGGAAAAGCCCGGGTCTGATGTAAAAAGACAGTACTGTGTGGTAAGTGCAGGGTGGAGAGCAACTGCTGAGCTGTAATAGACCAAGAGCTTCCAGCAGCATAAGGTGGGTTCTCACTAGACTGTCATTTCTTGAGGCCAGAGGCATTCTTTAATCTCCAGAATCTAGCACAGTTCCTGGCAAGTAGTAAGTGCCCCATAGTGTTTGCTAAATGAATGATTTGAAATAAAGGATAATCTAGGAGAAGTCTCTAGAAGATTGGATTTTGTTGCAGAATGGAGAATTTCCCAGCAAGAGTAAGGGACACCTTTACAAACCACAGTCTCTGAGAAGGCAAGCTTTGGAGACCAGAAATGGCTGTTTTTAATTTTAAAAAAAGACATAATCCAGCAGTTGCTATATGTTTAGCATTCTGCTAAATGTTCTGTATACATTTTCTTATGTAAATCTTATATCAAAACTGAAAGATAGGTATTTTTCTGCCCAATTTACAGATCAGGAAAATGAAGATTAGCAAGGTTTACAGAAGTTACCCACCGTCCTGGCTAGGCAGTTGCAGAGGCAGGATTTGACTTCACAGCTGATTGATTCAGTATGTGGACCCTTGCGGAGACTCTTGAGGGGTGACTAGATTTTCTACAGCCAGAGGTGTGGTGGGGGAAATGAAGGTGGCTGGGTCTGGGTGAGGGTGGCAGGCACTGCAGGCTGAAGCCTGAGCCTGAGCACAGCTGTGGAGAGTCAGGGCTGTGACACTGCCCTGCAGACACGTGTAATACCTGTGACTTGGCTTTACTCTGACACTTAATCATTCGCACATGTTTTTGAGCCTGTGCCTGGCGTGAGTAGATGCTGAGGAGGGACCTAAGCCTGAGGGGTCCTTACCTTGTGCTCCAGCGGCCCCCACATAACCAGAACGCGTAAGTACTAGCTTAGAATGTGTATAACACCCTATGGAAGCACAGGGAAGGAAGAAAAAAACAACTGGGTTTGACATAAATCACAAGTGCTTTTTCACACATCTTCCTGTGAGGTAGATCTTTCTAGACTACTTTACAGATGAGGATACAGAGGCTCAGAGAAGTTTAGTGACTTACTCAAGGCCACATCCCCAGGTGGCTCAAGTGCAGGACTTCAGCCACCAAATCCTTTGCTTTGTCCATCATGTCCTACTGTGGTGCACAGACAGTTCCCAGCACAGACATTTTAGTATTTCCATTTCCAGTCCTGGTTTTGTGTGTTTTTTCTGGGGTAAGATGGTGCTAGGGCAAAACAGGGTGTGGACTTTGGGACTTTAAAATTAGGGCTGAAGTATAGGCTGAGTGCAGAGGTGTGCCTGAGGAAGGCTGAAAGGCCTTGCCTGTCAAGGGATATTTACTTTCTTCTGTGGTAAAATCTCCTCCCCAGAAATCTGTGAGGAAATGGCCACGTCCAATAGGGCTTTCTATAATAATGGAAATTTTGCACTGTCCAATGTGGTAGCCACTAGCCATGTGTGGCTGTTGAGCACTTGAAGTGTGGCTAACGAGGAACTGAATTTTAATTTAATTTGAATTTTAATAGCCAGGCTATTAAATAATGGCCACCATATTGAATAGCATGGGTGAAGATGCAACAATGTGGTATCACCTAGTCTGGTGAGATTCTATGTGTGGTCTGTAGACCTTGGCATTGCCATCACCTGGGAGCTTGTTAGGAATGCAGACTTTCCAGCTCTACCCCAGACCCTACAGAATCAGAAACTGAGGGTTTGGGTGTACTCTGCCAGGCACTGATCTAGCCCAGCCCTTTCTTTTCCAGGTGAGGAAACTGATCCCTGTCCCCCTCTCCAAGGGCTGATAGACCAGCTAAATTGAAGCCAAGTTAAATTTCTAATTCAGTGTTTCGGGGTTGAGGACTTGAAACAAATCCAGTGGTCACCACTCTAACCTACTCTTTGCTAGGTGTCACAGCCTTCTCCATACGCCTCTCATGCCCGCACAGGCATTCTCACATCTTCAGCAACAGGAGGGGTCCAATGGGAGGCAAGGAGAATGGTTAGGAGGGGGCCAGTCACCGAAAGGGCAACTGATGACAGCAAGAACTGGGCGGCGCCAGGGAAAGTAGAGAGAAAAGGACAGATGCAAGAGCTGGAAGACAGACGTGAAAGGAACAGAGCTTGGGGGCTGATTACGTTTAAGGGAAGGCTTGGACCCGAGGTGGCAATTTGGGGACTTGAAGTCCAGGCGTAGGTGAGATTTGCTCAAGGGCAAGAGGAAGGGCAAGATGGGGCAGGGCCAGAGGGCAGAGCAAGAGAGCAGCCAGTGTGAAAGGGCCAGCAGGTGCCATCACCATGGTTTACAATAAGCAGTTTTGCTCTTGTTGTTAAATTAAACAGCAAAGGTAATTAAGAGGGAGTCGCTAGGGAAATAGAAGGTGAATGTAGACTTGGGGGCCTTAGAGGTTAAAAGAAGGGGTGTTTTCTCTCTTTCTTCCCTCCCTCCCTCTGTTCCTCCCTCTGTTCCTCCCTTCCTTCCTTCCTTCCTTCCTTCACTCTTTTATTCTTTCTTTCCTGCTTTGCCTCCTTCCTTTCCACCACCACCATCTCCTTTGTTTTTTTTAAGATAGAAGAGACTAAGATTTTTTAATGTTGATGAGAAGGAGCTGGTAGAAAGGGAAAGGCTGAAGATGCAACAGAGAAAGAGGATAGCCCTGGAATGCCGGCAGGGATTCCATACAGAGCGCCAACGGAGGAGGAAATTGGAAACAAGAGGAGGGCTCCACCTCCGCGGTGACAGGAGGAAAGTGTAAGGACAGAGACAGATAAGCTTATAAGTTATTTTTAGCAGGAAGTTGAAGGAGGTCATGCTCTGTTGAAGCCAAAGTCATCTGCTGCGAGTAAGGGGAGATGGTAAAAGTGGGGATTTGGGAGACACACCGGGCACTCAGTAAATATTCATAGAAGGATGGATGGTTGATGAACAATAGCATAGAACGGTTTGGGAAATGTAATAAGATTTGGGATTCCGCTGGAGATTACCTCTGCAGCCCATGGCTGTCTCTCATGTCTCTAATGGATGTATTCTCGTGTGAGAATTGGAGGAAGAAGAGGCATATGTAAAAGTTGGCCAAGGAGAAATGGTGGCAGCAAGGACTGTTCCTCATTAGTTTTCTCTATGTAGTAGTCTGAGTCATAGAACCTTACGCACAAGAAAGAGGTCTTGGGGATGATTTAGTAAAACCTTCTCATCTCACAAGGGAGGGAACCAAGAACAGAGAGGCTAAGTGACTTGCCTAAGATCAAAAAGATGGTTTCTACGATTAAAAAATGGACAGAAGAACTGAATAGACATTTTTCCAAAGAGGAAATGCAAATGGTCAACAGGCACCTGAAGAGATGCTCAACATCACTAATCATCAGGTAAATGCAAATCAAAACCACAGTGAAGTAACACCTCACACTGGTCAGAATGGCCATTATTAAAAAGAACACAATAATAGGTTTTGGCGAGGATGTGGCGAAAAGGGAACCCTCCTACACTGTTGGTGGGAATATAAATTGGTGCAGCCACAGTGGAAAATGGCATGGAGGTTTCTTAAAAAGCCAAAAATCGAACTACCACATGCCCTAGCAATTCCACTCCTGGGTATATATCCGAAAAAACTGAAAACACTAATTCAAAAAGGTACAAGCACACCAATGTTCATAGCAGCTTTATTTACAATTGCCAAGGTATGGAAGAAACCTGTGTCCATGAACAGAGGAATGGATAAAGAAGATGTGATGTACAGATAGGTATATCTATATATCTATGTATACACACACACACAATGGAATACTACTCAGCCGTAAGAAAGAATAAAATTTTGCCATTTGCCTCAACATGGATGGACTTGGAGGGTATTATGCTAAGTGAAATAAATTAGAGAGAGAAAGACAAACACTGTGTGATTTCCCTTATAGGTGAAATCTAAAAAACACAACAAACTAGTGAATAAAACAAAAAAGAAGCAGACACAGATACAGAGTAGTGGTTACCAGTGGGGAGAGGAAGGGGCAATACAAGGGTGGGGAAAAAGGGGTTTTTATGGGATTATACGAAATCATGTGTAGGAAACTTTTTGTAATGGTAAAGCACTATAGAATTTTAAACATCTCTTATTCAATAATAATAATTTTAAAAAGATGGTTTTTAGAAGGCTGCCCCGCAAACCCTGGTCTTCTACTTCCCAGATCCGTGTCCTTTTTAGGAAGGTGATGAGGTGCAGGAGAGGAGTGTTAGAGAGGTGGAAGGATGCTGAAAGAAGAGAGAAGACACGGAAGGAGAAACAGAGAAACTCGGGCTGGGGCACAGCCTGCATCCACCCTTATTAGCCTCATTAAAAGTATCTTAACCCTTAGGATCCTCAGTTTCTCTGTTTGTAAACCGAGGGTAAACATACCTGCAATTCTGCTGTATTAGAGATAATGGGCGTTAAATCCCTGGTGCCTTGACTGCATCTTCAATGGCAACAGGAACTTCCCAGTTTCACAGGGGCTGTTTCTAACCAAGTCTCCAAGCTCCCTACCCCAGTGACTAAAAATGTTTCTAAAGTGACATCAAGTGAAACAAAGAGCCAGGCGGCTGACACTTTGTTCTGAGGTTTTGTTCAGAACTTGACAAGCTTTCCAGAGAGCTCCCAAGAAGATGCTAGCCCACAGAAGTTTTCATTGGTCCAGATGCTCCGATTCAGTCTCTCCACTTAGCAACAGTATTTGCCTCCTGCTTCAGAAAAGGAAACAAAAAAGTAAGCCTGCAGTTAAATACACCCACAAGGGCAAATCCCCGTGAAAGCCTGTCAGAAAAGAGCTGTGGGAAAGATGAGCTATTGCTGTACGCCTGGGTGAACTCCAATGAGGAAGCCACAAAGGGGAGGGAGGGTGGGCACGGAGACTTGTCAGTTCCAGCCCCCCAAAGGGTTTCAGACATTCCCTCCTCCAGATTCTCAGTGCCCCACGACTGCCCTCGTTGTCATTGTTCCTGGACTATTTTAACTGCTTCCTAATTCATTCCCCTGTCCTTCCATGTACAAGGCACTCTATACTATCACTGTCAAATTAAACAACTGCCTTTTGGGGAGCGGCTGTTGACCTCACATTGCAGGAGAAATCTTTCTAAAGCGCGGGTCTGATCTCATCCCTCCTCTGCTTAAAATCTGTCCGTGTGCTTTGTCTGTACTCTGCTCAAGGTTAGTGTTTTCCCCTGTGCACTAGTCACTTGCCTGCTTGGCTGTCTACCACATCACACTTTTGGAGGGACGGCAGGCACTGGGTCCCGGGCACTCAGGGGCCCCTGCCACCTTATCAGAGTCACTGGATACATCACTTTCTCTGGTTCAGTCACATTAATCTTCATTCAAGTCCTCAAAAGCTTTCCTTCACTGCTGAGTCTTCTCCTGTATTGTTTTCTTTGCTAGAACATTATTCCTTTGACGCTTCCCCTACCAAACACCTCATCCTTATTTTGCACATTCTTCCCCCAAAAAACCTTCTCTGAACCCCCCCATGAGGCTAGTGCCCCAGGCTCCTCCCCGTGTGTTGTCTGATGAACCCCACAACCTAGACCAATGCCCCCAGTAACCTTTCACCATCAATAGGTACATTACGTGATAAATAAATAACATTTGAAAAAAAATCCTTACTATGCTGACTTTGAAATGTAAATTCTAAAGCAAAACATGAAACCCAAAATATAGAGATAATATTTTTATCTTAAATCTTTGAAGCATACCTTACAATGGATTTTGTTTTAATTCAGTACTTATCAGGTTATTTATAAACTTAGCAACTTTTATTTTTCCTCCTACTGAGTTTTATGATGAATGATACTAATGTTCTTGGTATTTCTTAAATATCATAGGTTTGTATTAGTTTCATTTGGGAAAAAGAAAATCCATTTTATTAATTGTGTTGTATTATTGTGCTATTATAAAGATCCATTTGTATTAATTCTGTTGAAAGAAGACATACTATCAGCAAACTTGAAAACTTTTGTTTTATTTGTTAGGTAGTTACACATCATTTATATAATGCAAAAGATAAATTATAATACCTTCCCCTAAAAGAAAAGAAAGTTGCCAAATATTAGAGAATAACCACATTGGTTTCAGATTTATGATACCAACAGCACAAAAATATCATTAGACCTTTGAGAGATTTTGGTCAATGATAAGCAAAAAAAACCCGTTAATTTTTTGAAGAGGTCCATTTGTATGGCTCAAAATTCAGAAGGTACCAAAGAGTAAACAGTGAAAAATGTCCCTTCCACTCCCGTCTCTCAGCAGTAAAATCCTCTCTTTGAGGCTAACATTGCACTGGTTTTGTATGGATTCTTTTTATTTTTTTTTATTTTATTTTATTTTTTATGTTCCAAATGTGATGGGTTTATTTTATTTTACTCTGATGCAAAATCAAAGATTCCACTACCGCACAGAGACCAACACATTACAAGGTCATGAAAACGTGGTGTGGGACATGCAGGGTGTGACACACAACGGGAGGGTCGGTCGTCTCCTCTGCAACACTGCACCGTCGCTGAGGAACACACTGAAAATAACACTGCGGAACTGAACTGAAACGTGGCACGAACGTGACAACTTCCGGGCATGCCTTCAAGCACCCCCCCTTACAATGACTCGATATCTAGGCTTCAGTGTGGAGAGGATTACAATTCTTTGGAAGAATAAAAAGTTCACACTTTTGAAATTTCACAGAAGAATTTTAAGGCCAAAACATAGTGGGTTCATTTCTCTTCACCTCCAGGGACAAAGCTGATGCTTTACTCAAAACCACATTAAGCTTCTAGTTCAAATCCCAGCCCGACCTTGTGCCCTCCTGCACTGAAGTTCTTTCCATCGATTAGAGCTGACAGGGTCAGTTTCACGCCTGGTCGAAGGGTCTGCGTATAACCCAGTCCAATCAGGCTGGCATTATTTACTTTAGCAGAGAGCGAGGTTCTACAGTCCAGTCTGTACTTGGCCGCAATGCCAAAACGGGTGTTGTTACTGCCGGCCGTCCACGCCAGGTTTATCGATGTTTCAATCTTCTCGCTCACTTTCTGGTAGATCGACCCTCCAAATTCAGTGCCGTCGTTCACATGAGTGTGCAGCTGGAAGTCTGCGGCCTTGTAGCCCAGGGCGAAGTTATTCTGAGACAGTTTGGACTTGGCTGTGTCAAAGCTCATCTGATAGCCAGCAAGCCAACCTTCAAAGGCCAACACTGCCCAGCCATAGATGGTTGGTCCAGAAAAATCTATATCAACATTACTGCCAAGACTGAAACAATCCCGTTTATAGGAAGCCTTCAATTTCCCACTCTTCTTTCCTGTGTTCGGTACAAATATGGTATCAAGAGTCAGTTTCAACCCTTCAGCCAACTTATTCTCCAAAGAGATTTCTGTCCCAAGGGTATTGTCTGTGTTCCACTTCTGGGTGAAGGTCAGGCCATAGTTACAGACCTTGTATTTGGTCTCTAGGTTGCCTGATGCTTTCCCTGTATCAGTGTAAGCATGACCAGAAGTAGAAAATTCCACTCCACTACATGACTTGGTTCTCAGATCTATTTTGACCATGCCAAATCCATATCCTTTGTTGAAGACATCCTTGGCAGCCTTTCCTAGGTCACAGTAAGTCGGTGTGTTACACATATCTCCGACCGGAGGGCCTGTCCGCTCCGCCAGGAGGGCCTGTCCGCTCCGCCAGGGCACCGCTGAAGGTCTTCTTCAGACCAACGCCGTCCGCGCCTGCGCGGCCCCACGCCCGCGACGCCCGCGGCGCCTGCGCGCCCCGAGCCCCGCGCCGCGGCTGCGCCGGAGTGTCGCGCCGGGGTCGCGCACCGCGGGCGCGAGGCGGACCTGGATTCTTTTTAAAATTTGTTTATTTTATTATTATTTTTTTGGGTTCATTGAGTCTTCCTTGCTGAACGTGGGCTTTCTCTAGTTGTGGTGAGTGGGGGCTACTCTTCATTGTGGTGTGAGGGCTTCTCATTGAGGTGGCTTCTCTTGTTGAGGAGCATGGGCTCTAGGCGCGCAGGCTTCAGTAGTTGTGTCATGTGGGCTCAGTAGTTGTGGCGCACAGGCTTAGTTGCTTCATGGCATGTGGGATCTTCCTGGACCAGGGCTCGAACCTGTGTCCTCTGCATTGGCAGGTGTATTCTTAGCCACTGCACCACCAGGGAAACCCTGTATGGATTCTTGTAGAGATAATTTATGTGCAAAAACTCCTCTATGTTATTTCCCTCCCCCGTGTTTGCACACTAATAATCATACAATTTCTTGATTTTTTTTTAACCTAGCAGAATATCTTGCAGATTGTTCCCTAACAGTGCAACAAAAATTTTCCCAGTCTTCTTTATGTCTACACAGTATTGCATTGTGTGTATATTCCATAAATCACCCATGACTTTCTCCAAGTCTGGACACTTGGGTTATTTCCAGTATTTTGCAACCATAAACAACACCAAATATAGATCAATCTCATTCAACCTTCCTTTCACACGGATGTGAGTGTAGCTAAAAGAAAAGTGGCTAGCAGTGAATTACAAGGCCAGAGGTGACTCTGACATTGCCAAATTATCCTTGAAAGAAGTTGAATCAATTTACCTCCCCTATAGCAAGAGCTAAGGTGGAAAAATATGATAAATCAGTTTTCACTTGGCCTTTAAGAAACAGCATTGCTTACTCTATCTCAATACATTTCTTCAGCAAAAGCATCGTTATTCTTTCGGATAGAAAGAAGCTGTACATCAAAAGGCTACCAAATGCCAGAACACTAATTTTTCTTTGCTAATGCTGTCATAGTTTTTCCAGTTGTTTTGACTAAAAGTCTGACATGTCACTGAGATATACATATGAATTTTGGGATACATCATGATAGTTATACACATGCATCATGTACATTACATATGCATCATGTATATTACACTATTACATTCCTGAGGAATGAACTCCTAAGAGAATATCTTTGGAGAAAAAGAGAATGATAAGATTTAATGTGATGGGTACCGACATCTACAGTGATATTGTTGACATTCTTTGCATTTCTTCAGTCTTATGTTATTTTTTTAATATTTATTTATTAATTTATTTTATTTGATTGTGCCAGATCTTAGTTGCAGCAGGTGGGCTCCTTAGTTGTGGCATGCAAACTCTTAGCTGCAGCATGTGGGATCTAGGTCCCTGACCAAGAATTGAACCCCAGCCCCCTGCACTGGGAGCACGGAGTCCTATCCACTGAGCCACCAGGGAAGTCTTATGTGATTTTGTTCTGTAAATGCCATTAGAGATTAGGAAGGGGGTCCTTAAATCTTGCTGTACAACCAGCAGAGTGATTTATTCCTATACACGTTATCGGACCAAAGCATCTTCTCTATCAAACTTTTATACAATTTAATCTTTTCTGGTTATGAAGGTCCAAAGTTACATTGCTAGTGTGTGCCTATGTTGCAACCACATATTTAAAGAAAGACCCATTAAAGTTGAGCTGCTATATTTTATTCCACTTGAATTCTATTCAAGCACAATTTAGTTTGCTAATGTGTTACTGATTGTTAAATGTGTCCTACTTAAATGTTCACCTCGGGCCTCGCGGCGGCCTCCGCGGGCCGCACCACCGTCCCCTCCCCCGGGCCCGGCCCCGCCCCCGCGTGTCCCCTCGGCGTCCCTTTTGGCAGGAGGCACCTTGGCGCAGAGGCTCTGGATTCTCAGGCCTGTGTCCCCTCCGCCCGGAGCGCCCTTCCCTCAGAATCCAGGTCCTAGACGGCGGTCTGAGGGGCCTTCCCTAACCCCGGGGGCAGACCCAGCTGCTCCGTCCTCTGGGCGCCCACAGAGCAAACGTCCTTGGTGTGACCCTGAGCCGTCTGTGGTCCTGCCTGTCTCCTCACCATGTGCTTCCTCCCCCCTGAGACTTTGCCCAATCACAGTGGAAGGCACACAGAAAAAAAAAAAATGTTCACCTCCCATGCACTACCCCCATGAAATACATCAGTTGCACCAAATTTGTTTTGCCCCTCTGGCTCTTTCCCTTGTTTATCTGACATTTGATACCAGACAGTATGATGCTAGCAGCCAGGTTTACAAGCAGGCCTACCGTTAGCTGAAGTGTAGTGCCCTGACTCTCCACCAGGTGGAGCAGCTTCACCTTAGGGGATGCATTGAGTGGGGCCTCTGAATTTGGGGTGGTCAATATTCCTGGTGAAATGGAGGCGGAGTGAAGTAGAGTGGAATGCAGTTGGAGTTGAATTTAAGGTTTCAAATGCCACATCTAGGCATCAGATGTATTTTGATCCAGGTGAAATTTAGCATCTGTGGTCTGAACCACCTGTAGGAACAAGTCAAATCCTATTATTAGGGGTTGAACTGTGTTCTCCGTCCCTGCCTCCTTCCACATTCATATATTGATTTTCTAACCCTGGTACCTCGCAATGTGACCTTATTTGGGGAGAGGGTCCTTACAGAGGCAACCAAACTAAAATGAAGTCACTGAGGTGGACCAGAATCCAGGATGACTGGTGTCTTTATAAGAAAGGAAATTTTGGACATTGACACATGGAGAGGGGAGAGGATGTGAAGAGGCAGGGAGAAGCCACACACGTGAGCCAGAGAGCAAGGCCTGGGACAGAGTCTTCCCTCACAGCCCTCAGAAGGAACCAACCCACCGACACCTTGACTGGGGGCTTCCAGCCTCCAGAACTGCGGACGACATATTTCTGTGGTTTAAGCCCCCAGCCTGTGGTACTTTGTTCTGGCAGCTGGAGCAAACCAATATGCCTACCCACTCACGTTTTGGGAGAATTTAAGCTGGGTTTAAGCGTTCACTAGGCTAGAGAAACATTTCCTCTATAGAAAGTGATAGCTAACAACAGAAACTGGGTTATAGTTTAGAGAGATTTATTATAAGCGAATAAACTTGACGTCCCCTTAAGCCATTCAGACACTACTCTTCATGTGGAAACAAGTGGTCAGCTGATAACAAATGAGTCTACACGGGTCCATGCGCACAAACAGAAGCTTCTGAAGGCTTCCACTCGGCCGATGGATGAGGAAAGAGGATGCCGCCGGTGCTCAGGCAGGAAAGGAAGGAGATGGCGTGTATATTGGTACGTGTGACGAGATAAACAAACACACAATAAAGTGAAAGTGTGTGAGAGAATGAGCTTGTGTCTGGGTGGAGTCATGTGAAAATGTGTGTATGTTAGAAAGAAAAAAAAATGAGAAGAGTTGGATTTGCAAGAAATAGAAATACGGGTGGAAGGAGAATGTATTGGGCTGGCGAAAAGTTCATCCAGGTTTTGCGTAAGGTGTTGTGGAAAAACACGAATGACCTTTTTGGCCAACCCAATACCAAGGGGAGAAATGTTTGTGTGACAAGGTGTGTGTGAGTGTGTGTGTGTGTATGTGTGTGTGTGAGAGAGAGAGAGAGGGAAATATTCAGTGTCGGTGGAAAGAAACACGTGAGAGATGTACATATGTGAAGGAGAGTCACATGTATGTTTGAAGTGTGAGCTGTGTGCATCTAAGGGCACAGTGTGTGTGTAAGGAAAACGTGTGTAGCCCCAGCATAGATGCGTAAGGGGGGGCATCTGTGAGGATATGTATGTGAGGAGAGAAGAATGTGTGTGTGTAAGCGTGTGAGGAGAAGTACATGTGTGTGATTCTTTAGGATAATGCTGGTCAAAGAAACAAATGTGCCCAGAAGCCATGTCTAATTGCCTTCCTGACCCGGTGGCCTCTGTGAACCCTGCATACTGAAGGAGCTTAGAGACTGACAGCTCCTTTGTAAGACTGAGGTTGGCCACCGCAGTTTTTTAGTTAGGTCCCATTTTTTGTCAACAACATTTTAAACTAGCTTGATTCCCCTCATTTAAGAAAATATCTTGAAATTACTTTTTCAAGTTTTGGTTGAAGTTCAGTAAAGACACAAAACAAGTGGGTCAGGTTCAGTTCAGGAAAAAAACAAACGCTAATCATTTGTGTGCTCGTATTTAAATCAATGAACTAGAAGCAGAGAGGTGATTCATTAAGCAGGAAAATAATACACGTTTCACGGAATTTCATTTCTTATTAATTCTTAATGGATAGGAGTGTATGCACTTCTCAAATTAATTATTGATTTAAAAAATAGGATTAAATGGTTTCCCCAAAGTCATGGTATCAATTAGCTAAGGCAGGGGACATCTTCCTAAGAATTTTTCCCCAGCAGAAACCTCATATTCACTTTAATTCTTCTGGTGAATCAAGTTATATTTTTGTCTTTATTAAAAGTCACTTCCTTTCTAAGGTTGGGTTTCAAGGAAAGGAATTCATTTTTGGAATGACTTTCATAAAATGGGGGTTAAGCAGGCTAACTATGGCCCGTAGGCCAAATCTGTTCAGCTGTGTAGTTTTTTTTTTTTTTTTGAGGGGGGTGTCTTTTTTTTATGGCCCATGAGGTAAGAATGGTCTTCATATTTTTAAAAGATTATACTTTAAATGGTTATGTAAATACTTTTATAATTGAATAGTGTGGATTTTGCCTCTTGGCTGGCAAAGCCTGAAATAGTTCCTTTAACCTCTCAAAAGGAAGTTTGCTGATCCTGTTCTGTAGGATTTTATTCGCTTGATAAAATGTAAGCTGTCAAAATGTAAGGCGGAAAAAAGTAAGTACAGTGATTATTGGTTTAGCAATTGCAGGAACGAATCTAAACCACAGAACTAACACATTGATTAATGTGAATTCAACACAGCTATTCTGTACATATTTTTATAGGAGTGGTTGAAAAACTGTGTATTCCCTGGAAACACAAATGCAGTGAAGGATGTTCACTGCAGTCTTGTTTCTCACCGTGAAAAACTGATCAACTCAAAAGTCCATCAACAGAAGAATGTATGTGCAAGTTGTGCAAGTCACACAACGGAATACTATTTAGCAGTTAAAATGAATAACCTAGGGCTATATGTACGATGAGATGGCTTTTACAAACATAATTTAAGCAAAACAACATAAAACAAACCAACTGGGTCACAGAACAAAACACAGAGTATGATAACACACAGAACGGTGTGAAACTGGTAAACACGCTATATTTGAACACAGCCGTGTGTAGTAACACGAACACATGCACATGTAGTAATAGTATAAAAACATTGATGGTGGGGGGATGTTTTAGAAAAGCACTGGTGTTTGGTGGTGGGGAGGGGGGAAGAATTGGGATCAGGGAGGGTGGCCCAGGGGCTTTAACTGTATCGTGATATTTATTTCTTACATGCATATCTGAAGAAAGTATGGAAAGAGGTTAGGACTGGCTCGTTGTGCGCACACAGGGAGGGGCTTCTGAAGTTACTCTCTCTAGTGCCCGTGTGAAGTAGTTCATAATAAGAAAAGGAAAAGGATGGTACTGCCAATCAAGGTGCAGGAAATCTACACAGATTGATCCCGGCAACATCTTTACCCAGGACCTGTTGTGTGCTGGCACTAGCTGGGGGTGCCACCCTCATTCCCTCATTTAACCGCGCAGCTAGTGAACTGGGACTGTCTGCCCTCATCCTCAAGGACACTGTCAGACTGGCCCAGGGCCACGCGTTGTGGGGGTGAGTGGCGGTGAGGGTACAGGGCTGGTCGCGTGACTCTAGTTAGCTGCGCCTCACAGGTTCCTGAAATCACCGGGGCTTCTCTGTTGCTTAAAATAACAAAGAATTCTCAAGCTTTACTCCTGCCCTGGGCTGACTGCTCGGGCTACCTTAGCACCAGCCTCCGGCGAGGTCTGCAAAGATTTACTGGAGGTTCGTTGGTTGGTTCAGGGAGAGTTGGCTGGGTTGCACCCGCAGGTGCCCACTGTTCCAGAATCTTTCTCCTCTGCTGGCCTCAGACAGGCTCCCTGGTGGGCCGCTGGCTGACCCCGGCTGTTGGGGACCCGGTCCCCCTATCCCTCGCTGCTTTGAGCTTATCTGCTGAGGGCAGGAGAAGGGCGCCGGAAGCCGAGGCCCTCGGGCGCCGGGCCAGCGCGGCCCTCCGCAGGGCTCAGCCCGGGTGGCCGGGGGTGGGCGTCCCGGGGCCCTTGGATGGGAGACTTTGGGAAGCCTCGGCTCCGTTCCTGCTGTCTGGCAGACCTGCTTTGTTGCCTTTGGGCGCCTGGGTCCCAAGCGACAAAATGACCTCTGGTCTCCGAGGGTTCTTCCAACGTCTGGCCGGACTCCCTCCCCCGCTCAGCCTCCGGTGGCTGGAGGGGCTCCCAGTGTGGTCCGGCGGGGAGGTGGGGCGCGTGCTGGGCGGCGGGACGGGAAGCTGGGGGAGGAATCCCTCGGGGAGATCAGAGAAGAAGGCAACATCTCCCGCGAGCACGCGGCGCCCCTAGCCCGGTATCGGGCCCTCCAGGTGGGGAGGTCGGACTTTGGCGGGGAGGGTGCAGGGCCCGGGAGAGGGGACCCGGCACGTGGCGGGGGCGCCGCCTCCGCCGCTGGGCGAGGGCGGCCGGGTTAAAAGCGGGGCGCGAACCCGGGCCGGCGGGCGGGCGCGGGGCTCCGCTCCGGCCCTCGAGCCTCCTCCCCTACGCCCGACGCCTCCCGCTCCGGCCCCGGCGCCGCCCCCGCCGCGACCCTTCCCCAGCGGGGTCCCGGGGCGGCCGAGCCCACCGCCGGCCCTCCTCCGCGGTCGGCCCGAAGACCCGGAGCGGCGGACTCCCGGGGGCGGCCGAGGTCAGGGGTCAGTCCCGGGCGCGGGCCGCGCTCCGCGGATCCGGGCTTTGCCGCGCGCCCCCCGGCCGGCCGAGCCCCGGAGCCGGGGGAGTGAGCGCGCGGGCGGCTGGGCCGGCCCTCCGACGGCGGCGGGCGCACCGGAGCGGGGCCGCGGCGGCGCGAGGACAAAGGGCCGCGGTAAGAGCGGCCGCGGGGCGCGCCGGGGGCACCTCTGGCCGCGCAGCGCCGGGGGGAGGCGCCGCCGAGGGAGCGCGCGGGCGGACCTGGGCACTGTCCCGGCCCCGACCCGCCGGGAGGCTGCGGAAGTGTCCGGGTTCAGCCTGGAGGGCGCGTGGGGATGTGGGGGCTGCTGCCTCGTGTGCGTGCGCGTGTGGGGGTGTGTGTGTGTGAGTGTGAAAGAGAGAGAACGAGAGGGATCGGCAGAGCTGGAGGTGGACTCGGAGCGCGCGCTCAGCGCTTGGCACATGGTGAGCGCCCCGTAGGTGAGAGCTGGTAAAGATGACAGGGGTGGTAACAGTTACTAGTTTGAGGGTGTGCACGCGTGCGTGCATGCGTGTCCTTGTCTATGTGTTTAGAGAAGCTGGAGCCGGAGGTGGCGGCCCCATCTCCCCAGCACTTGGGACACGGGAGAAAATGGGACTTCTTTCCAGAACCGCCCTGGGACTGTCTTTGAGGGGTTTCGACCCTTGGAAAGTCCGGTTCAGGGGAGGAGGAGGCTTATTAGCTGGATCCCAGTTTGGGGTCTCGGGAACAAAGGCTGCTTCCCTGAAGTCGAAGAAGGTGTGTGTGTGTGTGTGTGTGTGTGTGTGTGTGTGTGTCCGCCAGGGCGCCAGGCGCGGTGGAGGCGCTGATGGCCTTTCACCGAGAAGGATGGTGGGCCATGTTGCTGTCAAGCCTTTTTTGATTCCTGGTCATGAAGACCAATAAGAAAGAGGAGGTGCTTAATTTGTACACTGAAGCTTTTCTTTAGCAAACTTTTATTATAGATGTAAGTGTTACTCAGGACTTGGAAGATTTTTGTTTGTTTAGTATCTCTTTTAAACAATATGTAAATTTTAACTTGATAAAAACTTTTATTCCTAGTGAGAGCATTTTACTTTCTGCGATTAACACTGCGTGTTAGAGAAGGGGGAAAGGTGGAGGTGTGGGGCCGGTTTCAAGCTTCATCTTACATAAAGCGTTGTTTTCATGTCACTTGGCTTGTAGCACTTTATTACTGGAAGTTTTAAAGGCCAATTAGATTCCTATCCCTGTCTTAGAATGTCTTAAATATCTGGGCAGATTTGAAGAATTCCTTATATCCAATGCATTGCTTCTAGAGCACTGTTTTTGGGTTTGCTCAGAAAAGTTTGTTTCTAGGAAACAGAAATCGGCTTAAAAATGTGAAACGATTAAATGGAACACAGGTGAGGAGAAGTCTTTTTCCTACTGAAACCTGATTCATTTAAAGTTTGCATTGTAATCTGTGACAACTTCCATCCCCCACAGCAGTGGATGAGGTGGTCACTGTTCATTCTGGAACAAGTTTTTTTGCTTGTTTGTTTTTTTAATCGAAGTGTAGTTGTACAAAATTATGTAAGTTACAGGTGTGCAATGTAGCGATTCATAATTTTTGAAGGTTATACTCCATTTGTAGTTGTTATAAAATATTGGGTATGTTTCCTGTGTTGTACAATATATCCTTGTAGCTTATTTTCTACCTGTTTGTGCCTCTTAATCCCCTCCCCCTATATTGCCCCTCCCCCCATGACTCTCCCCACTGGTAACCACTAAATTGTTCTCTATATCTGTCTGCTTCTTGTTTGTTATATTCACTAGTTTGTTGTGGTTTTTTTTAGAGTCCACATATAAGCGGTATCATATAGCATTTGTCTTTGTCTGACATTGCACTTAGCATAATACGCTTCAAGTCCATCCATTATACTGCACATGGCAAAATTTCATTCTTTTTTATGGCTGAGTAGTACTCCAGTGTATATGTATACTCTACATCTTCTTTATCTGTTCATCTGTTGATGGACACAGGTTGCTTCCATGTCTTGGCTGTTGTAAATAATACTACTATGAACATTGGGTGCATGTATCTTTTAGAAGTAGTGTTTTTTGGAACAAGTATTCTTTAAAGGGTAAGAAGTAAGTTCAGGTTGAAACTGAAATTCTATCCTAGCCTTTCTTGTTACTGCTTAATATGGCTTACTTGTGGTTTAAGATGTTTTTAATTAGTGAAAATAGCCACTTGCACCAATACATGTAATCTTTTACTGGGTGGGTAGTTTGAAGCTACACTTTAATATCAGTATTTTTGTCGTGTCATTTTTAATAGGAGAGTTTGTAGTCTAGAGCCTGTCTAAAGGTTTCTGTGCTTAGTATGAAGTTGGTAACTCTTTCATTTAGTAAGCAAGTGGCTGAACTCCTGTGGCATTACAGATGTTCATTCTACCGCCATCATCATATTTGACATTAGAAACCCCCATTTTAAGAAAATTGTGTCTGGTTTATGGATTCAGCATTTGAATTATGTGGTGATTCCAGAGTGTTCAGAGGCAATCTCAAAGTAGAGCTAATAAACGGTTAAAACATTCAGAATGAAAAGAAGATAGACTATAACTTAGAGAGGCAGACCCCTTGCACCCCCATGCCCAAGCACAGTCCTCAGAACTGAGCCAAACGAGGACATTTAATCAAAGGCTGAGATATGGACACTTGATGCATTAAGTGGGTAAAGGGAGCTTGCTTTTAATAATCCACATTTCCCTGTCCAGCATGCTTCAGTGGTTCTCTTCAGTTTCCCCTAGGAAGCCTCTAGGGCTTTTGTGGAGGTAACTGACCATTAGGACTGGCTGAGGGCAGCTCATGGAACCCTGGTTTGGCCATTCCAGAGGGTCCATGGACCTCTAATTCCTTCAAAAGATTCCAGTCAGTTAATCTTTGCAGTTTGTACACTGCTTAATGGGCATGCTTGTGTTTTTGGTTCAGTTTCTGAATATACAGATAAATTATAGTACTTTAAAGCTAATTGCCCTTTAAAAAATGAGAAAGACTATTGTAGAAGTTATATTTGTGACATAAAATTTAAAAACCTGAAGAAGAGTTGAAAACAAAGGAAAACTGGAAATCTATGATCCAGATATAATTACTGTTAATATTTTGGTGTGTTTTTTTCTGGTCTTAAAATTAAGTTCTATATGCTTCTAAACATTGGCCAAAATTTTATATATATATAAAATCTATGTCATTTTGTATTTTTAAATATAAAAGTTATATTATGAATATGCTTATTATTTCATTGATATTGTAATGTAAATTACAATTTTGTGTTCTCTTGTGTGGATAAGTTATAATTTAGCTATTGGTCTAGCAGACTCTTGGGCTTTTCCTTTTATTTGTGCTTTTGATGTTCTTTCCATCTTGATAAAACATCACTGATTGATGGTAATACACATTTCTGAAACTTGCCTGCCCTTAGAAAATGGCAAAGAAAAAGTTTAACTTAAAGGATATACAGTGGGAAAGCATGCAGTCTTGCCTTAGTCTCCTCAGTCTCTTAGCTCCCTCTTAATTATCTTTTATGCCATTTATTTGTGTCTGTAACACGATAATTTGCATTTTCTTTACCCCACCAAATTATGGGCTTCTTGAGGAGAGCAACTTCTGCCTTAATTTTGTATATCTCCCTCTAGTGGCCAGCCAAGACTTGGCATGTCACTGATGTTCAAAATACTCTTTTGGGGGGGGGAGTATATTTTAGGGGCTCTGTGGGGGGATGTGCAATGACAAATCTTGATCCAACCGACTCCCCCATTACCTTTTCATTGTGGGAAACTTCAAGCATCTACAAAAGTAGAAAGATCATATCCTGAGCCTCAGTGTGATCTTATCCAATTCTACAATTGTGAACATTTTGTCAATTTTGTTTCTTTTATCTCCTCCCTCCCCACACTGCAACCCTCCTGGATTACCCTGAAGTAAATCCAGGACATTACAGCATTTCATACCCCTGGGTTTTTGATGATGAGTTTTACTCCAGATCCACTGAGAAGGGCATGTTTTTGGGAAGGTGGGCTTGCTGGGAAGCTGTGTAACAGACATGCCAGCGACCTGCCTATCTTGTTTTTTTTCCTGCTTTGTTTTAAGAACTTTTATTGAGATATAATTGACATATAATAAATTGTATATATTTAAAGTGTACAACTTGATATTTTTTCTTACTGGTAATGTATATGTGGCAATCCCAGCCTCCCAGTTCATCCCTGCCTATCTTGTTCTACTATGACCTTGGGTGGGTTGGATCCTCTGGCTCACCTCTCTGTCACCTGACAACTTTGGCCTTGGTAATCCATGAGCTTCCTTGCAACTTTTACTTTATTTGAGCTCAGGTCTGCCTTGTAGTCTAATGCAGTAGTTCTCAAATTGTAGTTGCTGGGCCAGCAGCTTTGGCATCACCAGGGGATTTGTACAAAATACAGATTCTCAGGCCCCATACCCAGCCCTATTCAGAAGCTCTGGGAAGGGGGAGATTGGCCAGCAATCTGAGGTTTAACAAGCCCTCCAGATGATTCTGATGAACAGCCAAGCTTGAGAACCACTAATCTGTGAAAGTAGCCAAGAGATCTACAAGATTTAAAAAAATAAAACCAGAAGCCAAAACCTACCAGAAACTGTGCGTTTACCTGTCATCAAGTTCAGTAAGTCAGTCCAATGTCAGCTTCTTTCCTTTGTGCAGAGTGATATCAGCTGTGGGGTGACTGTGAGATCTTTTGTGAATCAGCAACTCTGATTGATAGTTATGGTTCTTGACTTAAAAAGATTTGGGAAAGAAATGATTAGATAAAATCTTTCTGAACTGAGGTATAGGTAGGCAATTTTCATTAAAAACAAAACAAAACAAAACAAAAGGTTGAGAACCGCTTCCTGGGACACACCACACTTGTAATGACACATTTATTTGTTTGATGTCTTATCTCCCATGGCACATGGTAAGTCCTGTGAAGCATCGAGTCTGCTTTGCTCACTGTCCTGCCCCAGCGCCCAGCACAATGGCTGGTCCATAGTATGTGCTCAGTAAATATTGAGGAATGAATGAGCTTTTGTTCTTTAGGGAACTTACAGAACTCTGGACAGAGCCAAGCCTAATACTGGTAGAAACAATTAGGGAACAATTAAGGGTTCTATTTTGAGATCTTGACTACAGTGTAGGAGAATTTGAGCCAAAAGGTCAGTTAGTTTCATATCTGTCAAGTAAAAGTATCTATTACGTGCTTACAATGTCTGGGACTCTGGGGAGAAGTATGGAGGGCAATACAAGAAAAGAGTAAAACAGGGAGCTCACATGTATAAGACTACTTCATTGATTAGTAACTACCTTGCATTCCAGTGCTTTCAGGCATGAGAGTTAGCTGAATAATAGTAATTATTATTATAGCCACTGCCGTCCTTAAGCATCTACCACATAAATAGTGTTCTACAGGAATCACCTAAATATCTGTTCCCTGATGTGAACTAATTGGTAAGTTTTGAAATTTTGTATTTTAACAAAATAAAAACTCGTTGATATCTTCATTTGCAAAATTTAAAAACGAGGTTAGAAAGTTGTTTCCAAAATTAAAAAATCTGTAGACATGATGTTTTGTAAAGGTAACACATGTTTTAGCAAGAAAACTCCATTGTTTATTTAATACATATGTATTTATTGAGTATGTACCATGTGCCAAGTACTAGTCTAAGTGCTGGAGGTACAGCAGTGAACAAATCAGGTAATTCCTGCCCTCATGGAACTTACGTTCTAGTGGTAAGATTGACAGTGAACCTCTGTGCTGTAAGTGATTTTCATTTTCATGGAAAATATGGTAAAGATTCTATTACCTAACATCACAGTCTGGCCATATGCAAGCTGTAATATGTTGCAGCCCATGGAGACCAGGCAGACAGGTGTGGGCTTTCTGCCAACCCCTCTGAGCTGTGGGATGCCCACTCTTTCCTCATGACACTGTTCCTGCTGTATGTGACACGTGCCCTGGGGGTGGGGGGGGTGCCAAGGTCAGTCCATTACCAAGGCTTAAAGTATTTATGATTTTTAAAGTAAGAGATGCATAAGAAAGATCCAATATTGCCTCCTTGTGCTGCCCTGTATTAGCTTGGGCTGTCATAAAAAAATACCATAGACTGAGTAGCTTAAATAGCAGAAATTTATTTCTCACAGTTCTGGAGGCTAGAAATTCAAGATCAAGGTTCTGGCTGGTTTGGTTTCTGGTGAGAAGCTCTATTCCTGGCTTGCAGGTGGACACCTTCTTGCTGCGTCCTCACATGGCCATTCCTCCCCTCCTCCCACGGGGTGGGTGGAGAGAGAGAGCGAATTCCCTCAGCTGTGTCTTCTAATAAGGACACTAACCCTGTTGATCAGGGCCCCACCCTTATGACATCACTTAACCTTAATTACCTCCTTTTAGGCACTGTCTTCAGTTTCAGCCACACTGGAGTTTGGGCTTCAACATGTGAGTTTTGGGGGGACACAAGTCTTCAGTCTATAGCACACTCCAAAGATTGCCCCCTTAGGTAAGCATGCTCAGTTTTGGAGCCTGCAGGTATTGGGTTAGTTTGCAAGAGCACACAGGGGCTCTCAGCACTGTTTTGGGGGGCTTAAAGGAGGAGCAGGATTCTTCTTGTGTAGTGGGTGAGGCTGGAGCACACACAGGTGACACCATTGTTGGCAGTGATCTTTTTTGTGCCTGGCATGGACTGAATGTGTATACCCCTGTGCAGCCTAGGGCAGCACATGACAGGGTACTTACCTGTAGGTGTTTGTGGGCTGTTGGTAGACGGTTTTGGACTGGAAACAGCACATAAAAATTTGCTAAGTCCTTCAGAAAGTAAGCACTTCTGGATTTGAGCCATCAGGTGAATTCCCTGCCACACTAATAAGATCTACCACCATTATTCACTCATTTCTTAAACGTCCTGGCTTATTTTGATGTTGAAGGCACACAAAACGTGATCTCTGCTTCTGGTGACAAATGATTCTATCCATTTCCTGTGCCTCTACTTCCTGCCTGATGTTCTTGTCTTCTGTTAGACTTGAATGTGACTCAATTTAGGAGTAATATATCACCAGACCCCTCTGGGCCTTGGATTTACTAGGGCTTCTTTGCTCTTTAGAATCCATCATTCCCATGTTTTAGATTGAGAAGCTATCAGAAAACTGGGCAATTGCAAAAGTGCGACCAAACTCTTTCTCCTAGGTGGTGAGGGGTGATGATCTCTGTGCATTTCTGTTCATTTCTCTTTTTCCACATTCACTCTGCAGATGGCCATCCTATTGCATTCCTTTTTCAGTTTTGCCACCCAAGGGTGACCCTGTGAGTCAGGGGTTAGAAATAAGAAAATGGAAGCTGAAAGAGCAAACCTGCGAACTGGTTTGAGTGGCTAATTCAGGCACATCTAGTAAGATTTAAAAATTAAACACCATTTAATTACCCGATGGCATTTAAATAACAGAAACAGGGTCCTGCAAAGTTAGTTACCTTCATTATGGGCACCATTGAGTTTAGTTGTATTCTCACATTGTAAGAGTTTCACAAAGTTTTCATTTTAATAGTGTAAACTGTTTCAATTGTGATGGATATGTAGCTTTGCAGTTATTTAGTTAGATACATGGAAATAAAACCCAGTTCCTCTTCTCTTAGGATTATAAGTGGGGTAAAGTCAATGGGAACCAACATTACGTGGCTATTCTGACCAGGTTCTGGGTTGGGTTGATAATACCTGTGAGGTATAGGTATTATCATTCCCATTTTATATGTGGGAAAACCAGAGTCCAGAGAGGTTCAGGGACTTGATCCAGGTCATGTAGAAGTGAGATGCTGTACCAGGATTTGAATCCACAACTGTCTGACCACAAGGCTGTACAACTGTGAAGCCAAATCTTAGCACCAAAAAAAAAAAAAAAAAAAAAAGTCTATGTCTATTCTGTTATCTGTCCAAACTGTCATCTGTTTCAAGTTAATTTCTTTTTTTAGAAAAATAAATTTATTTATTTATTTATTTGTTGGCTGTGTTGAGTCTGTTGCTGCGCACGGGGTTTCTTTAGTTGCAGTGAGTGGGGGCTACTCTTCATTGTGGTGCGCAGGCTCCTCAGTGCCATGGCTTCTCTTGTTGCAGAGCGCGGGCTCTAGGCACGTGGGCTTCAGTAGTTGCGGCATATGGGCTCAGTAGTTGTGGCTCATGGGCTCTAGAGCACAGGCTCAATAGTTGTGGCGCATGGCCTTAGTTGCTCCGTGGCATGTGGGATCTTCCTGGAGCAGGGATTGAACCTGTGTCCCCTGCATTGGCAGACGGATTTTTAACCACTGTGCCACCTAGGAAGCCCTCAAGTTAATTTCTAATTGGACTTTTCATTTGTCTGTCATTCCACCGCCCTTCTCTTAGCCCCAGGGCTGTTCAGAGTAACAGCCGTATCTCAGGAGAAACGTTCTGCCTTTTTCCTTTCTATCATCTCCCCTGTTTCTTTCTGAGAACCTGCATTTTTTTTCAAGGCTCTTATGGGGTATTATCCTAAAAATCTTCACTTGGCCCTCTCTTTTACTAAGCTGTGTGTTGGTTTTGTCTAGAGAGTTAGGCATTATGATTCCCGTAGCTCCAAGAGAGGTACCTTTGCCTGACCGTATCCAGGATGCTGGCTTGATTTTACTTTCATCTTCTAATTATAATCTTTCTCCTGTTAACTCATGGCTGTTCACAACATCTGTTAGAAGTGAGCAGAGGAGAGAGGGTCTTGATTGAGCAGAAAACCAGGAGTACTGTGAGCTCACATCTCTGAAGGTTAAGCTGTCCTCTCAAAATGTTAGTTTGAGAGCAAACTCAGTGTGCTTGATCAATAAATCCATATTAAATGCTCACTCTGTGTCATTGTACACTGTATTGCGTTGCGTGCGGTGAGGGACACAGAGAGGTGAGCACGGAGCTTGCCTTCAAGGGCAGTTTGTAGACTATAGACATGTAAAGTGTTGCTGCTATCCTTACTAATGGCTGCAGACATGATACAGTAGAAAAAGTAGTATTTGGGCTGGTGTATTTGGGGACAGAGAGGACGTGAACCTGATTGAGAGCAGGTGAGAGGAGAAAGGAGCAGTTAGACTTTGTCCTAAGCTTGGGTACCTTACACAGACCACCTCCCTAATCCTTACTCATGAGGTGGAGGGTTGGACTCATTGTAGACATGAGGACATGGGGGTGCAGAAAAGCCGATGGACTTGCCCAAGGTTACATGGGCAGCAGGTGGTGGGAGACCCATTTTTGTCTGACTCCAAAGTGGGGGAGTGAGAGCTGCATAGAGCCAGGCTGATGAGATGAGCTTGTGGGGTGCTGTGGTCGGAAGGTACCCCCAACACCAAACCATTTCCCTTTTCACCACACAGACTGCAAAGACTTTAGTGTTGTGAGGTATCTTCGGGATCAGATAGTTTGGTCTGTGGACTAACTATGTCAGCATCCCCTGGGAGATTGTTAGACATGTAAATTCTTTGGTCCTTCCCAGACCTGATGAACTAGAGGCTTTGATGAATCCGTATTTCAAAATCCCTCCAAGTGAGTCTTCTGCGTGCCGAAGGGTAAGAAGCACTGCTCTAAGTAGCTGCCCCAGCACTGCCCTGGCAACGGGTCATTGGAAGGGATCTTTGGTCTAGAAACCTGGAGTTCATCCTGGCACAGCTGCCGACTTCCAGCTTCCTTAGTCAGACTTGCCTTTAGATGATGATGACCCTGCATCAGTTTACTTGGCAGTGATCTGAGTGGTTAAGCTAATGGGAGTGCAGTTAAGAGCTGGTATCTGGAGTCATGCAGACCCATGGTCAAATGTGAACTCAGCTATACTTGGGCAAGTGATCTTCTCTAGGTCTGTTTTTTCATTTGTAAAATGGGGTCAATGATAATAAACACCTTGTAGAGCAGTGGTAGGAATTCAGTGTGTTGCATGTCAGGTGGTAGAACATTGCCTCCTACATAGAGAGAGCCCAAGCTACTTCCTCCTCCCTCTCCTCCTCCTCCTACTGTTGCTACTATGAGGGTGAGTCAAAAATTATCTGCACTCTGGCTGTAGAATTTATTTTAATTTTTAGAAAAGACAAATACATCGTTTTCGACATAATCTCCTTGCTTTTAAATAGACACTTTGTCCATCTGTCAACAAGTTTTCGTATTCCCTCATTAAACAAAGTTTTAGGCTGAGCTGTGAGCCGCGAGTGCACCGCTGTCTTCACTTCATCAGAAATGAATCTTTGTCCTCATAGGGCTGCTAACACCAGTGCAACCTTCCTTGAACTTCTCTATCCATTCACATACACTTCTTTGCGACAAAACGCTTTCTCCATACTGTGCAGTCTTCGATAAATAACGGCACCAGGCTCACCCTCAGACCCCCAAAAACGAATCACTGCACGCTGCTCTTCTTTTGTGCAGATCACAAGTGGGGCATCCATTTTTGCTTGCACCACAGTTACAAATGAACTGATGTATAACCTTCACACCTGCACAGCAGTGACTGGGGAGGCAGTAGCCTCGAACGGAAAGCACGGATAAGACAGTGCGGCCAACAGAAGTTTTAATAAAACTGGAGCGTGGATAAGTTTTGGCTCACCCTTGTATTACTCCTTCTTCTCCCCTTCTTCCACCACTTCCTCCTCTTCCTCTTCATGATGATGCTGGTGATAATATACAGCCTGTCTCTGGGCCTGAACGCAGCGGTGCTCACGTCCCACCGTCATCCACGCCTCTGGCTCAGTTCCTATGGTGATGGCGATGGGGCATCCTGTGACCTCTAGGCTCCCCCCATTTACATGGGAACTGGGCCTGTACTGTCATCTGCTTATCTCACCTCTTTTTCTTTAGCGCTGTTTTCTGTGAGTGGTGTTCTTTGAGCATCGTAACTGGGAAGCAGTCGGTGGTTTTGCACAACTGGCTGCTGCCGTTTATGAAGCGCCTACGTCGTGCCAGCATTTTTCACTGTCCCTGAGCCTCAGCACGGCCTCAGGATGTAGGATCTGCGATACACATTCTACAGCTATGTAAACAGGCCCAGAGATTTACCTGCTCGGCAGAACTGTAGGTAATCGCTATTTTTGTAGATTGAAATGGTATGATGGCAGTTTTGAATGGTTTAACCTAATAGTTTTATCATACCACATAGTCGTTTTTCACACACTTAAAAAAATGGTCCTGGGAATTCCCTGGTGGTCCAGTGGTGAGAACTGAGCGCTTTCACTGCTGAGGGCCCGGGTTCAATCCCTGATCAGGGAACTAAGATCACATAAGCCACGCAGCATGGCCAAAAAAAAAAAAAAAAGTCCTAAGGATATTTTCTTATCTCTTCTAACCAAAATATTACCTGCAAGGACACATTAAAAAATTGTGTTCATGCACTTTCCCAAGTGCTTCACGATGTAGCTCAGTCCTCACACAGCCTTATAGGGTGGGTGCTGTTATCAGCACCCTCATTCTACAGACGGGGAACCAAGGCACAGAGAAGTTAAGGGGCTTGTCAAAGGCCACACACCAAGAAGTGGCAGAAAGAAACACAATGTGGACACAGAAGTCTAGGCCCAGGGCCTGAGCTCTAAGCCTCCCTGAATCTCAGGATAAGGGATTTTTGTCTCAAGTAAGCAGCATTTTTGCCACTGTGGACTTTGGACAAGTGGGGGAAGAAAGGACACGGGCCTCCCTGAGCACCTCCGTGAACCTGTGTTAGGTGCTCTGTGTGCCCTCTCACCTAATTTTAGCAGCAGACTTGTGATGTAATGATGGGCCCATTTTACAGATGAGGAAAACCAGCTGGATTTCAGGCCTCCTGGTGTCTGACTGCAGAGCTCTGTCTGTCCTTATGCTGGGTGCCTCTTCCCTCTCCTTCCACTCCTGTGATAGAATTGCCTTCCACTCCTGTGGTAGAGTCAGGAATCTGATGAGACCGTAATGGGCACTGCACTGTTCTTAACTCACAGGGATGCAAATACCTCTGAGATTGGGGTTGGGGTCACCAATGGGGTCTTCTTTAAATGATCTGATCATCGTGGTAGGGAACAAAAGTGCCCTGTTGGGATTTTATATGTATCTGAGGTCATTTACAGGGTGAAAAAGAATAGAATCAGATGGAGCCCCTTGGACGCACCCTTCTAATCCCGTTAATATTGGATAAAGCTTGCAAATTCC
Source organism: Hippopotamus amphibius kiboko (assembly GCF_030028045.1). Classification (NCBI taxonomy): domain Eukaryota; kingdom Metazoa; phylum Chordata; class Mammalia; order Artiodactyla; family Hippopotamidae; genus Hippopotamus; species Hippopotamus amphibius. The sequence goes on along the minus strand of NC_080192.1, from coordinate 140,976,468 downwards.
CAGAGAGATTTCTCATGCGGAGACAGTGGCAAGGAGCAGCAAGTGCATCTCCCCCAGCCTGTGGCCACACTCCAATGTCTAATTAACAAAGCAAGCAGTCTGGACCAGAGCTTTCTCTCCTGCTCAGGTAGCAGTGTTATAGCAAGTTGCTAGCAAGACTGTCTTTTTAAAAATGCTGATAGATATTATTTATTTTTAATTAACATTTTCATTTTGAGATATTTACAGATTCCCGTGCAGTTGTAAGAAATAATACAGAGCATTCACGTACCCTCTACTCAGTTTCTCCCAATGGTAACGTCTTGAAACACATAGTACAAAATCACAACACTGATACAGTCAAGATACAGAATTGTTGCATCACCACAGCCATCCCACATCTTGCTCTTTCGGTGCCATGGCTGCTTCTCTCTCACTCCTGTCATCCCCTGTCCCTGTCCCCTGGCAATCACTGATCTGCTCTCTAGTTCTATAATTTTGTTGATTCAAGGATGTTATATAAAGAGAATTATATAGTATGTGATCTCCTGAGATTGACCCTCCCCCCTGCCCCAGCATAATTCCCTGGAGATTCATCTAACTTCTTTTGAGTATTAATAATTCATTTCTTTTAAATTGGTGCAATCACTATGGAGAACAGTATGGAGGTTCCTCAAAAAAACTAAAAATAGAGTTGCCATAAGATCCAGCAATCCCACTCCTGGGCACGTATCCGGACAAAACTGTGATTCAAAAAGATACACGTACCCCTATGTTTACAGCAGCACTAGTCACAATAGCCAAGACATGGAAACAACCTAAATGCCCATCAACAGATGAATGGATAAAGAAGATGTGGAATCCTATGGAATTCTACTCAGCCATAAAAAAGCATAAAATAATGCCATTTGTTGCAACATGGATGGACCTAGAGATGATCATACTAAGTGAAGTAAGTCAGAAAGAGAAAGACAAATACTATGTGGTATTACTTATATGTGGAATCTAAAATATGACACAGATGAACCTATCTATGTAACAGACTCACAGACATAGAGAATGTACTTGTGATTGCCAAGAGGAAGAGGGGGAGGGGAGGGATGGATTGGGAGTTTGAGGTTAGTAGATGCAAACTATTATCTACAGGATGGATAAACAACAAGGTCCTACTGTACAGCACAGGGAACTGTATTCAGTATCCTGTGATCAACCACAATGGAAGAGGATATGAAAAAGAATGTATCTGAATGACATGTAACTGAGTCACTTTGCTTTACAGCAGAAATTAACGTTGTAAATTAACTATACTTGAATAAAATAAATTCAAAAAAATAATTTATTCCTTTTTATTGGTGAGTTGTATTCTGAGCTATGACTCTACCACAGTGTAACCATTAACCTGTTGAAGGATACCCAAATTGTTTCCGGTTTTTGGCTATTATGAATAAAGCTGGTATTGACATTTGTGTACAGGGTTTTCTGTAAACATGAGTTTTCATTTCTATGGTATAAATATCCAAGAGTGCAATGGCTGGGTCTTATGGTAGTTGAATATTTAATTTTATAAGGAACTGCAGAATGGTTTTCCAGAGTGGCAGTACCATTTTACATTCCCGCCAGCAATGCATGAAGATCGAATTTCTCTGCCTTCTTGGTAGCATTTGGTATTGTCACTGTTTTTTTATTTTAGACTTTCTGATGGGTGTATAGTGATATCTTATGGTGGGTTTAATTTGTATTTTCCTATTGGGCTGATGAAGGTGAACGTCTTTTCACGACTTATGTGCTTTCTGTTTATCCTCTTTGGTAAAATGTCTCTTTTATCTATCTTTCTTGCCCATTTTCTAATTGGATTTTTTTAACTGTTGAGTTTCAGAGTTAAAAAAATATTACAGGTGCTGGTCTTTTGTTGGATATGTGATTCGCAAATATCTCTTCCATTCTGTAGTTTGTCTTTTCTTAACAGGGTCTTTTGCAGAGCAAAACTTTAAAATTTTGATGAAGTCCCGTGTATCAACTTATCATTTTAAGGATTGTGCTTTTGGTGCCAAATCTAAAAGGTTTTTGCCTAGCCCTAGATCATGAAGATTTTTTGACCTTGTTTTGTTTTGCTTTTTCCTAGAAGTTTTATAGTTTTGTTTTACATGTAAGCCTGTGATCCATTTCGAGTTGATTTTTGTATAAGGTGTAAAGGTTTAGGTTCAGATTCATTTCTTCGCCTATGAGTATCCAATTGTTCCAGCACCGTTTGTTGAAAAAGCTATCTGTCTTTCCTTGAATTGTATTTGCATGGATTTCTTTTAAGATTCTAAGAACTGATGCTTTTTATTATTAAGGCAAATATACTGGGCCACATAAGTGCCTGCAGTTTGTACAATAAATTTGAGGTGATTGTGTAGCTAATTACAGTCAGGAGACCCATAAGGACAGTTCAGCTTAAGGACACTGGGGGTCAGGGCTTGATGGCAGTTGTGGGGGAGTGAGAGTCAGGGCCCCAGGGACTCTGGGTGGGAGGCTGAGTTCCTCTGGAGTTTTGCTGCTGCCGTGCAGCTGGGCCGCTTCCTCTTCCAGGCAGGGGTGGTGACACCGGGTGTTCTGGGTCAGCCTGGGGCATGCTGACCCGCGGGTGGAGTTGACCTTGTGGAAGGCACGGGCAAGACCGGGTTACGTTCCCACTTCGTCTCTCCCATCAGCTGCAGCCCTGCCTGATCTCTGGTGATCTCAGCTGTCAGCTCCCATGAGGTTTCCCCCACTCCACCGCCCAGGGTGGCGTCCAGCAGCTGGCTATTTCAAAACTTGTGTCTAGGACATGCAGAACTCCAGTGCGATCTTGGGAGTGTGGGTTTGCACTGACAAGTTTGTGATTATTTTTTAAATGTTTTATATTACACACAGGTGCTCATTGGAGAAAAATTGGATAGCACAGTTCAGCAAAGTTTATCTGTAATCCTCAGACTCTGAGATAAACACAAAATTATTAATTTTGGAGGGAAGTTTTTTTTCTGTTTTGTTTTTTCTCATTTCTTTCACTCGCTGGGCTATCCAGACACAAAGCTCGGTTGGAAAAAAAAAGAAGAAAAGAAATTGTTCTCTCATTGGCTGGATCTGGGGAGAGGTTCTGATACTGTGGATGACATCGTAGATGAGGCTGTGTGTGTGAGAACAGAGATCAGCGCTGGGAAACGCAGCCGCATCGGAAGGTGGGGGTACCAAGGCTGGTGGGGCCATTGCTGCCAGAATGATCTTTTGTTTCCCCTGCTCAGCTGTCCAGGATCATGGCCGAGGACATCAAAGACACATCTCAACCCTGTTATCTGGCCCTGGCCTTTGCCCCAACTGTGGAAGGGGTCTCCCCACAGGGAGTCCTAGAGAGCAGAGACCCTGGCTTCTGTCCCACCATTAATTCCAGGCAAGAGCAGATCAATAATATTTGCATTAGCCATGTACATCCGTCTCTCTGTTTTGTTCTGAGAAAATTTTATTTACCTAATTAAAAGATTAAAAAGCATTTTCTTTGCATTTCAAATGTTATGCATGTTAATTGCAGAAAAAATTATAAAACATAGAAAAATACAAACCCCAAAATTATAATTCCGCCACCTAGAAATAACCATTGTTTGCATTTTGGGATGTTCTTGTCTTTCTCACGTTCACATATAATAGAAATTTTACAAAAAATGCTATCATGCTGTACATACAATTTCCCTATAGGTGTGCTAGGACCCTTTGACCATGTCATTGCTGTAAACATTCTACTACACAAATTTTGATATCTTCAGAGTATTCTATCATATGTCACTTTTACATAATTTCTTTACATTTTAGAATTGTTGCTTTAAAAATTAAGATGCTATTGTTACTTTTTCTGCTTCGCAATTCTTTTTTTTTTTATAAATTTATATATTTATTTAATTTATTTATTGGCTGTGTTGGGTCTTCGTTGTTGCACACAGGCTTTCAGTTGCTGCGAGCAGGGGCTACTCTTTGCTGCGGTGCTCAGGCTCCTCATTGTAGTGGCTTCTCCTGTTGCAGAGCATGGGCTCTAGGCACGCGGGCTTCAGTAGTTGCGGCACATGGGCTCAGTAGTTGCAGCACATGGGCTCAGTAGTTGCGGCTCATGGGCTCTAGAGCACAGGCTCAATAGTTGTGGCACACCGGCTTAGTTGCTCCGTGGCATGTGGAATCTTTCCAGGGCAGGGCTCGAACCCGTGTCCCCTGCATTGGCAGGTAGATTCTTTACCACTGCTCCACCTAGGAAGTCCAGCCATTCTTATTGTAACAACTAAAACATTGTGTATAAAATCACCTGCTTTTGCTTCTTATAGGAACTTTGTAAAAGTATCATTCAAGTAATAGATTGTTACTTTGTTGGTTGAAATGGTACTAGCTGCTTGGAGTAAGGGAACCACTGAGACTGACTGAGTTTTGCTGAGCAAATAGTGGATACTTGACATCTTTACAACAGGAAATGGACCCTGCTCAGACTTCTGGGCAGGGCACCTGGGTACCTCTGTGGGGGAGAGACTCAGGAGGGGAACAGCAGATCAGTCCCTGGTGCGTTTGGACCAACTCTTGGCTAAGAAACAGTAAGAGAGAAAGTGTAGAAAGTCCTGGCAAACTAGTTTGATTTTGGTGTTAGCCTGCGATGTGGGAAGTGTAACAGATCATGAGATACCATTTTACTCCACATTTTCATCTATGATGTGACTTGGCCATGATGCAGGGCTCCGGTTTGCGGTCCCATCTTAGAGTCCTTGGTCATGCGCTGTGCCAGACTCTGTCTTTGTCCTGACCACACTGCGTGTCATCGCCTGTATAGCTGCACCTTCCCGGCATGGATTGCCCAGCTTTTGAAGGTGGGAAACCAGACTTTATCACGCGGGCACTCCTGGGACCCCAGCTGAGTACTGCAGCTTCCTGGGCGATGAACATGTGCAGCCCCTTTAATTCAGCCATGTTGCCTAAGACTTTGCAGTTATTCACTTGGGTCCCAAGCTGTTTTTGAGTAAATTGCCACAGTGGTGGTGGGAGCTGAGAGGCAAAAGGATGTGACTGAGAGGAAGGTGTCTTGTTTCCATGATGGGATCCTTTCCATGATGGGATATGAAGTACTTTAGACAGGTTTCCTGATTACTCTAACCCAGTTCATTACTAAGGGTGGATTCTATTTTATGTGTTATTTTTTTAAACAACTTTTATTGAGACACAATTGACATACAATAAACCGCATATATTTAAAGTGTACAATTTGATTTTTTTTTTTATCAGTAATGTATATATGGCAATCCCAATCTCCCAGTTCATCCCCCGCCCCCCATCCCGCTTTCCCTACTTGGTGTCCATGTGTTTGTTCTCTGTGTCTCTATTTCTACCTTTCAAACCGGTTGATTCGTACCATTTTTCTATATTCTGCATATATGTGTTAATATACGATATTTGTTTTTCTCTTTCTGACTCGTCTATTTTATGGTATACATTTACCAAAGGAAGAGATAATTTTGAGATATGTCTCTTTCTTGTAAGGTTTGCTTTTTTTTGCTTTTAGGAATCATATTCTTAGAGTTCCCTTTTTATTTATGTTTGGGTGGAATGGATTTTTTTTTTTTTTTTTACTTATTAGAGCCCAGATTTCCTTTTTAAGTTTAGAGAATCAGTACAACTTGGCGCCTCTCTCAGTTCATCTGTTTGCTCCTTTAATATCTGAACAAAGGCATAATGATAAATAGGATGGAAATATTTACTGGCCACAAACATTGTATCATGTTCTTCATCTGTATCTCCATCTACTTCATGCATTTTTAAAAAATAAATTTATTTATTTATTTTTAGACTGCATTGGGTCTTTGTTGCTGCTTGCAGACTTTCTTTAGTTGTGGAGAGTGGGGGCGACTCTTCATTGCAGTGCTCGGGCTTCTCATTTCAGTGGCTTCTCTTGTTGTGGAGCATAGGCTCTATGCGCACTGGCTTCAGTAGTTGTGGCATGTGGACTCAGTAGTTGTGGCACACGGGCTTAGTTGCCCCTCGACGTGTGGGATCTTCCTGGAACAGAGCTTGAACCCGTGTCCCCTGCATTGGCAGGCAGATTCTTAAGCACTGCACCACCAGGGAAGTCCCTATGCATCGTTTTATCAGTAGCACTTCGTATAGCGAATGCTCATAGAAGGCTGAAGGAATGCATAATTTCACGCTTGTAACGCACAGAGGTAAGTTTTATTGTCTCCATTTCACAGTTGAAGACCAGAGGATGAGAAAGCCCCAAGGACCAGGTCCTGCAGTTGGAAGGGGTCAGTTGGGATTCCAGCTGAAGCTGTGCAGCCTCAAGGCTCTGTTGCTGCCACTGGCTTGTCCAGCTTCTGGGGGTGGTGGTGGGGGACAGGCTTCATAGAGTTGAAAAATGAGAGGCAGCGGCGCTGACTGATACAAGGCATTTCCAGAGGCGTAAGAGACCATGTTGTGGTTGTGGGGGCCTCGTCTCAGCCCCCAGCTTGGATGGAGCTTTCACACATGCCTTAGGTCAGAGATGACCTCCCCAACCCAGACACCCTTGTAATTCTAAGGTGGTTGGAAGATGTCATTTACTCTTTTTATTGGTTTCCTCAGAAATTCTCATGAGGAACGTCTGTGGGGAAAAAAGAATTAAGAACAAAAAAAATAGGGCTGCTTTGTAACCTCAGGAATTCCTGATGTGGTGGAAACAGTCAGAGACTCATCAGTCAGCCAGAAGATGTTAGTGTAGCAGCAGCCACCACTTCTTACCTTAAAATTCTCTTTAGATCTTGATATACTTTAATGGAATGACGGTATTTCCTTCCAACTTTTAGTTTTGATGCAATATTCTTTTTGCAGTGATGAAACAAAAACATTTCCAAATCTCTATATTATAAATGATGCGTTTAGAGAAAGGTACGCATGCATCAAGATTGTGATCAGTAGTAGACACAGCACCAGAATATTGATTTTGTTGAGGAAATCCAATAAAAATCAGTGAATTATAACACATGGTGAAAGTGGTTGAATTTACTCGTGAACAGACATTGGGAGGAAAGCGGTAGTAAAGTAGGCAACTGATAACTATTAAATTGGGGGAAATGACCATGTTTAGTGTTGGCAGACCTTCAGGGGTGCGGGGGTCAGAGAGACAGAGCAGTCTACTTGCAGCTCTGCGGTGAAGACATGACAGGCTGGCGTCGAAGCTGCCCTATTTGCTTATCGCCACAGCAATTATTTATGGAGCGCCTGTGGTGTGTCAGGCACCAGGGACAGACTGGCAAGCCAACCCCCACCCCTACCCCCACCCCCGGCTCCTGTGTGTATGGTTGTTCAGCTGAGTGAGAGACACAGACTTTATCACACAATCCCTGAATGAACAAGGAGGGATGCACTCAGACAGGAAGAAAGTTCCAGAGAGCAGAGAGCAGAGAAACGTGACCTGCATTGGAACTTGATCTGATGATGACTTGGCAGTAAGTGCAGAACCAGGGGGGCGGGAGGTGGGGAAGGGGGAGTAGGGGGTGCGGGTGTGGTGGGGGAGGTTTGTCCTCACCCAGGAAGCAGTGTGAGCATTGGAGGTCTCAGGCCTGCAGCACCTGCCTGCAGTGGGGTTGTCTGGAGGGCAGAGGTGTGCAGCCAGCTGGGCAGGTGGGGACCTGCGCAGCCAACCTTTTGGGGTTTGTTAAAGATGAGAGAACTTAACCACAGAGCAAGGCAGAGCTGCCGAAGGGGCTTAAGGGGCTGGGGTGGGAGTGGGGAGTCGTGGCCAGGTCAGTGGGCCGCCCCCTGACTCTGTGTCCTTTCCAAGCTGCCTCTGAAAGCTGGATGTTCTCTGCAAAGCTCTCTTCCGGGTCTTTGAACACAACAGCACATGGAGCTGATGGGGTCTCGGGGGGTCTAGCCTTCAGTTTCCTGAGCTGGCTTCCAGGTGGTCTTCCAGGGGCCCTCCAGGGGAGTTTTCGCCACGTGGATTGGGAGTTAGCCGTGAGCTTTTTCAGACAGTAGCCGTGATTAGTGTTTCCACCGTGTCGTTCCTCTATTGCAAGACCTGTAACACTGTGAGCATTTGAGGCGCTGAGGACCATTAATGGGGTGACCCCCTCCTCTTGCTTGTCCACACTCTGCCCATGTGAAAGTCCAGCAGAGCCCCAGTCTTCCAAGAAACCTCCCCTATGTTTGCAGATACTCACCTATCCCTCTTTTCTACGGGATTTGAAGCTTATTGTCCACCTGACGATTTGGGGGGTAACAACTTCGACACAGATGAGCCCTAGGTCCTCGATGACAGGGGAGGAAGGATTTACTCTGCACTTCCCAGCTCAGCATACCTGGAACCCAAGGCAGCTGGCAAGCCTCTGATGTGTTACATGTGCAGCTGGAGAGAAGCCAGCACCTGCTTCTTCCTTTGCTTTCCCCAGCTCCAGGTCTCCTGACTTCAGCTTCTTTGATGCGTCAAGGAACCAAATCAGAGGGTCTGACCTTCATAGATGCTGCAACTAAATTCAGATTTTCTGATTTTCCATCCAGTTCGGCAAGAGAGGGAGCCTCTTTCCTCCCTGTCTTCTTTCTTCCTTCCCTCTGGGGTGTGTGTGTGTGTGTGTGTGTGTGTGTGTGTGTGTGAGATGGGGTGGGGGCACATGGGGGGACATCTGTACAGTCCCTGAAAGAGGGCCGTCTGGTGCTGCCTCCCACGAACAGAGGCCAATGGAGCAGGGGTTTACATCATTCGCTTCCTGAATCCTGTTCCCAGGTGAGTTTCAGGGCCCTGATCTCTGGGCATAGACGTCTCAAGATGGATGGATAATTAGAAGATATACGTCTGTGCCCTCACCTTTGGGGTCACTTGGTAGATTAAACTCATTTAATCCTGAAAAGGTCAAGTAGGAGAGGCATATGTGCCCGTACATAAGGGCCCTCTTTTCTCCACAAGCCTGGGATGGCTGTGGTGTGTTTAAAAATAAACTTAGAAATGTCCTTGTATGTGTGAACATGTGTGCTGTGGATGTTGTTATATGTTTGTTTCCTTAAAGAGTCAGCGATGGGAATCAGGCCTTAGGCAAGATTTAGTCAATGACCCTTGGGCTTCCCAGGGAAGCTCTTTGGATGGGATTTCTTCACCTGAAAAGAGAGGAGATGGGACGAAGTGATGTCCATCCCATTCAGCAGTACCATCACCTGTGGCCTGGGAGGGTTGTTTCTAACCATGATGCATTCTTTTTTTTTTTTTTTAAAGTTATTTATTTATTATTTATTTATTTTGGCTGCACTGGGTCTTAGTTACGGCACATGGGCTTCTTAGTTGCAGCGTGAGGACTCTTAGTTGTGGCACGTGGGGTCTAGTTCCCCGACCAGGGATTGAACCCCAGCTCCCCACATTGGGAGAGTGGAGTCTTACCCACTGGACCACCAGGGAAGTCCCCAACAATGCATTCTTCTCTCAGTTTTTGCTTGACTGAAGATGCTGGGATTTCCTATCCTCGAGAAGGGAGCCGGCTGTGTAAGCAGGTGGTTAACAAGAGGTTGAGCCAGGGAGGGAACCGGCTGGGTGGTGCAGACGATTTCTCTGGGGACTGAGCCTGTGTTACTGCCTAAGGGGAACCAGCCACACTTTCTCATCAGTAAGGCCAATGGTGACAGCCCCTCCGGCCCATGAATCTATGCTTCTCTTCCCATGATTGATGGTAGGCCTTTCTGCACTTCCTCCCCAGATCTGTGGTATTTCTTTAATTAGGTTATGAGAAACGTACTGCAGCAAATGGAGAACATTAGGGCATTGGGCGGTGCATTTATTTTTTTTCCATTAGCCCAGATGCCTTCTCAATTAGAAATGGGTGGCGGCCTCCCTCAAAGTATATACAGATAGAAACAGTCATAGAGTTCTCCCTCTCTCTCCTTTATTCATTTATTAAAAGTTTGTTATGCTTAGCTGTTGTGATGTGTGCTGGGGAGGAAAGAAAGAATGTGGCCCGGGGCTTGCAGCTTCATTGGTAGGAGAAGTACCATAAGGGGTAACTTGCAAATGCAGGGGCAAGGAGGAGCCCTTTTGGGTGGAAATGTCTCAAAGAGCTTCATGGAGAAAGGTCATCTGAGTTCATACTTTAAAGAGATGTAGAATTGGGTCACGTGAAGGGGAAAGGACATTCCTGGTAGAGGTCCCACTTTTTTTTTTTTAATTACGTATTAACTGATTATCTTCCGTTTGGTTTACAGCCAGTGATAGAGTCCTCTGGGGTCTCATTTTCCATACAAAGGAGGCGGTTGGACTTGGAGGTGATGAAGACATCACCGCAGGGCAGGGGTCTGTCCCGAGACAGGGCAGGCAGAATGAGGGGGAGACCAGCCCTGCTGCTGCCGCCACTCCCAGCTCCTGGCCTTTGCTTCCTGTTCTGAGCCCGGTGCTCGGAGCCAGCCAGGTGCCTCTGAGCACCTCCTGATCGCTGATTCTACCCCTGACAGAAACCTTGCCCCAGGCCTCTATCAGCCCTATTTGCCGGGGGAGGTCAGGGAAACCCGGGGAGGTTAGGTGACTGGCCTGAGAACACAGGGTGTGTGCAGCGGGTTCACGTCCAGGGCCCCTGACTGCAGCCTTTGCATCGGCGTGGACTGGGCCAGTATCCCAGACGCTCTGCCGTACGCCGTGGAGGAGTGTGCTGGGCACAGAACACTCTGGTTTTTCAGAGAGTCGCCCACAGTAGCTATTGTCCTTTTATTTTTATTTTTTATTTGTGAAGTATAGTTGATTCGCAATGTTTCAGATGTACAGCAAAGTGATTCAGTTATACATATATACACACACACACACATATACACACGTATCTGTGTATATATCTATTCTTTTTCAGATTCTTTTCCATTATAGGTTATCACAAGGTATTGAATATAATCCCCTGTGCTATACAGTAGGTCCTTGTCATTTATCTGCTTTACATATAGTAGTATGTATCTGTTAATCCCAAATTCCCAGTTTATCCCCCCCGCCATTGTCTTAAATGCAAAGCATTTATGTCACTTTATGTCTTGTGTGAATTAAATAGACTGATTTTGATACAGAATTATACAATAATAAATAACTCATTTAATCAAGAAATTAAAAACATACCAGTTTTGCTGAGTAGGTGACAGCAAGCATTGACATCTCCTCATAATGAGTCCATGGTAACAACAAAATCATAGTAATAGCAGCAAAAAGTGACTGACCACTGTGTTCTAGGCACTAGATCAGGTGCCTTGTGTTTGATATCAAGAAACAATAATAGTGAGCGTACATACTGTGTTTAAGTATTTTAAAGACGTTGCCCAGAACTTGCTGTTCTGTGAAATGGGTGTCTTTATCTCTGATCCAGGAATCCCTGGGCAAGGACCTACAGCTATACAGACCCTGCTTCTCAGAATCCTCCCTCCACTGAGGACCAGGTCGAGCCCCACATCACAGGTGGTCCACACTTAGCCTGGCCTTCGGCTGCCCCTACTCGAGGCTAGAGTCCTGAGACCACGGAACTCCTGACTTGTTGAGCTATCATCATGCCAGCCTTGGAGTGGGTGGGAGAAAGTCTCTTTTCTCCTTTCTTTAATTATTTTAAGTGGGGATTCTGGCCCTTTAATTCTTTTCATCAACTCATCTAAATCGGGGCTGTATTGCTTTCCAATAATGTATTGAAGAAAATATCCCAGGAGGGCACTGGCGTCTGGAAAACACAAAATTTTTCATGAGATACGTTTTCAGCGGCTCCTAGGTAGTTTCTAGCCGTGTCTCCAGTGGTGGAGGCTTGCCCTCTTTTCCAGCAAGGGGTGGCAGTTGGGGGGGGTGACAGTGTGGGTGGGGGAGGAGAGAGAGGGATAAAGAGAGAGAATGACCACAAGCAGGCTGTCCCCACTGTCCCCAGTCCCATGTCCTAGGCCTGCTCTCCTAGTCCATTTCCCACCCCTGGATCTTCCTTTTCCAGAGATTCTTGGTAGTTGGAATTTCTGTTTCCTTTGGGAGGGGAGACCCCACCCCTGACAGCCAGGGTTGGCCTTGCCCTCGGCTGTCCCTCCCCACTCCCTGCATGGGAATGTTTCCCAGAGTCTTCATTTTCCAATAAACAGCAGCAACCCACGGGCTCTTCGACAGAAGAGGCTTTCTGAGCATGATGGTCTCCCCTCTGTCCTTCACCTTGCCTGGGGAAGGCTCATTTCCCCATCCTTCCCAGCATCTTTGACGGCCACTCCCACTTTTATGTGCCTGAATGAGAACACACAATCCTCCCGGGAACAAACAGTTATCTTCTAGGACAGATGTAGACTTAACCCATATTTAGAATGGAAGAAAACAAAACAAAAGAAAACATCCTTTCAAAGCCAGCATAAACTATAGAGATTTGGTTTCAATGCGGTGAAGACCATTTCCTCTCTAGATCTACACCATTTTACGTCGTTTGCCATGTTAATCTCTTCATTAGCTGTTGCCCACCCAAAACGTCCTTTGAGGTTGCCTTCTGTACCTAGAGATTCTCTGCCTGAAAGGTGAATCCAAACTTTTCCCTTTCCCTTTGAATTGCCAGAAATTACCATTTCCCTTAAGTCCAAACCTTCAGAGCCAAATCTGCTGTTTTGCCTTTTCCATCTTTTATTGTGGAAAAATTTAAACACACACAAGAGAAACGAGAATATTATAATGAACCCCCACATACAGTCTGCCTTCCATATCCGTGGATACCACATTCTCAGGATTCAACCAGGCATAGCCTGAAAATATTTGGGAAAAAAAATTCCAGAAAGTTCCAAAAAGCACAGCTCGATTTTGCTACTCTGGGAACTATTTCTGAAGTAGTTACATTGTACTAGGATTATAAGTAATTTAGAGATGATTTAAAATATTCGTGAGGAGGTGTGTAGGTTACATGCAAATACAATGCCATTTCATATAAGGGACTTGAGCATGTGTGGATTGTGGTATCTGACAGGGGTCCTAGAATGAATCTTCTATGAATACCAAGGGACAATTGTATGCATTTCCCATCTTAAAAAATTAGCAACATGTGGGCAATTTTGTTTTGTCTCTCCTACCAACAGTTTTCTTTTCCCTTCTGGATTATTTTATAACAAATCCCCGATAAATCGTTTCATGCAAAAATACTTTTGTGTGTTGTCTTGAAAGGTATTCTCTTTTCAACAAACCATTATCTGAAATAAAAAATTAACAGTGATTCCTTGTTGTCCCAAATATCCAGTTAGTGTTCAGTTTCCCCTGATGTTTTATTGACGTGTTTTTGTTGGAATCAAGATCTGAATGAAGTCCATGTATTGCACCTTATTGATAAGTCTCTTAGGGCTCTTTTGATTGATGACAGTTTTTCCTTTTTTTTCTCTCTTGCTGTATATTTGTTGAAACCACCAGGTCATTGGCCCCTTGCGTTTCCCTACTTTTTGGATTTTGCTGATGGCATCACTGGACTGTTGTTTAGTATGTACCTTTGTCCCTGTATAAACAGTAAATTGGTAGTTTGTTATAGAGGCTTAATCAGACTCGGGTTCAATGTTTGGCCAGAAGTGTCCAAGTGATGGTGTGTACCTCACATTGCACTTCCCTGGGAGGCACAGCACACCTGATTGTCTCCCTTTGTGATGTTTGGATCGGCCAGTGGGCTCAGGGATTGTCAGCCTGATCTACCCATTTATAAATTCCCCATCAACCTTTCAGCGTGGGATTTAGCCGCAAATGACCATCCCTGCCAAGATCCCTTATTTCATGAGGGATTGCCAAATGATGATACGCTAATTTAGAATTCCTTCCTCATTTATTTGCTGGAATTCTTTTATAAATGACTTTTCATCATCAACTACCTTGCTACCCTGAAATACAGTTCATCCAGGAAAGCCAGCAGAAGTGCTTGGCTCTTCATCCACTGGTTTTCAGGAGAATGCGTGGTTCCCTAGCGTCCTGCAAAGCCGACCGATGAGTGTTTTTTTCAGTTTTACTATGAATCTATGGACTTTTAGCACATGCAGTGGGCTCCGTTCCATGAAGTAATTATTCCTTTTGGTGCTCAAATTGCCTGCCTCTGGCCAATGGGAGACTTCAAGCCGGTGGGCACGGCCCTCAGCAGTCTCTCTGAGAGCAAAGCTTCTGCCTACTGGATGGCCTTTTCCAATTCTGAAAATCAAGGAGGGAGTGAGAACAGGGCAGGGGATGGCGTGCCAGGTCAGGGGAACGGCAGGGAGACAGACAGGAGGGTGAATTCAGGGCAAGGTCAGCACATAGAGGGGCACGTTGAGTGTGGAGTGGAGAAGGCAAGAGCAGCTAGATCTTGGAGAACCTGGTTGCCTTTCTGATAAGGAATCAGATGGAATCTGATGGCGACTTGGATGGGAGGGGCGGCTGGGGGTTCACACAGGTGAGCAGCCCTCCTCAGTCTTACCTGTGCCCCTAATACTCTCTCCTGTGATGCTTCCTCCCTTGTATCCATTGTCTGCTCTGCTCCTGAGCTTCTTGGGAGCAGGACTCATTCCTAATTAAACAGTGAACCCACACCTGTCCTAAAGCAGATGTTCCTTATAGATGCACCAAGTCTCTGAGGTAAGTATTCTCAGATCAATGCTGGGCTCATAACAGTAGTCCCATCTCTTAGGATTGTTGTGGGGATTAAATGAGACAATACACCTCAGATGCTGGCCCAGCACTGGTCTGTGCCGAGCACCTCCATAGAAGTGGCCACTGTTACCATCAGTGAGACTTTTCCCTGCCCATCGCTTTGCCTTTATGTTCCTAGAAAAAAATCTTGATTCAGTCTCACTTGCTCTCTGTCACCAGGGACTTTCTAGCGTGCAGCTGGTAGAATTTCCAGGGCACAAGGCAATGCAGTTATACTTGAAAACAGTGCCAGAAATACAAAAGCTTTTTTTTTTTCTTTCCCTAAATCAAGGTGAAATTTATATAACATAAAATGGACCATTTTTCAAGTAAAAGGTTTAGTGTCATTTAGAACATTTGCAATTCTGTGCCTCTGCCCCCTCTAACGACACTGTCTTTAAATTCTTTTATTTTCCTTTTTAAAAGCTTTGGGAGGGACACAAACGCTACATTTCTATGGACCAGAATGAAACTTTTGTGTTTTTTATATTTGTTCTCACTCCTTTTTTTTTTCTACCTGGGGCAGCTGCCCACCCCCCGCTTTGCAACCGCGATGATGGATGGATGATGAGTAACATTCTGGCCACATCATGAGGCCTTTAGGCCACGCCCCCCGCCCCCCCTCCCGGGGCTCCCTCGACCCCTGGCTCCTGTGGAAGGACTCATTTCTTAGAACCATCCTTCGATTAAGTGGAACTCAAAGAAAGAAATGATCATTTTTTTTTTTTTTTTTGCAGTTTATTTTTTTTTATTTTTATTTTTTATTATTATTATTATTTTTTTTGGGGGGTACACCAGGTTCAATCAACTGTTTTTATACACATATCCCCATATTCCCTCCCTTCCTTGACACCCCCCCCTCGAGTCCCCCCCACCCTCCCTGCCCCAGTCCTCTAAGGCATCTTCCATCCTCGAGTTGGACTCCCTTTGTTATACAACAACTTCCCACTGACTATTTTACAGTTGGTAGTATATATATGTCTGTGCTACTCTCTCGAAATGATCATTTTTATGGTGCTGAAGTGGAAGATTATTTTTAAAAAATCAAAGAAGCAACTCTCCCTATGAATACAAGTTAAGGCACTCGACAGACATTTATTGAGTGCTTGCTACATGCTAAGCCCTGGGTATTTAGTGATGTATTAAACAGATGTGACTCCTGCCAGGATTTTCTTGGTGACATCAGGGCATGGGGAGATTTGCTTGTTTCCTAAGACTTTAGAACAAAATTAGTCTTGAGTTTCTAGTCCCCAGGATTGTATTGGGTTGGCCAAAAAGTTCGTTCAGGTTTTTCTGTAAGATGCTGCCCACTGCCAACCCACTAGCTTGTCTTCTGTTGTGTATGTATTTACTGCGTTACTGTCATTTTTTAGATTCCACATAGAAGCAGTATCGTATGGTATTTGTCTTTCTGTCAGACTTACTTCTCTCAGCATAATGTCCCCCCAAGTCCATCTGTGTTGCTTCAGTGGTACGATTTCCTTCTTTTTTCTTGGGCGGGGTGTTGAGCAGTATTCCATTGTGCGTGTGGGAGGGGGGAGGGGGAGATGGGGGGTGGAAGGGAGGTGTTGCATCTTCTTTATCCAGGGCGTGCTCACTTGTGTTTGTGGGGGGAGATATTTATCTTTCTTTTTCCTCTCTATGGAGATCATGGCGGGGGCATATGTAAATAGGCATATGTGAAAAATGATTCTTTCTTCCTTCCCAAAATAAATACTGGGGAAAGTAGAGGAAAAACCTCAGCGAACTTTTTAGCCAACCCGATAGAAGAGCCCCTTGTTTTGGTGAGAGGCGCAGGGAGGTGAAAGTTGGGTGGGAGAGACACCGGGTTGGGTTGTCTTGTCAGCCGTCATAGGAGCAAAGTATCCATCCCTGAGCCTCTTTCCCTGTCTGATCAATGACCCAGCACTAGATCTGAAGGGTCCTCTCGAGAACAGAATGAAAGAAATGCCCCTTCTCTACAACTCCCGAGACATTTTGCACAGTTTAGCTAGTTTTATGTTTTCCTGGAGTGAATATGATTTAGGGTTTATACACAAAGATAATCGGGTCAAAATGACCCTCCTTCAAGTTGCTGGAGCAGCTTGGGTAAAGGAACCCAGGGACTGTGGGAAGATGACTGTGGGTTCTTTCATCACCCCATCTGCCTGGGAGCGGACTTTTTGATAAGGTTGGACCTTCTCTGTTCTTGAGCGGAGAGGAAAAGTTTAAAAATAATAGGCTTACTTGGACCTGATTGTTTTCCTGCTTGTTATTCATAAACGAGACCATGTAAGTACACAAGGCGTGGTTCCAGAAAGCTCTGCATATTCATCAAATCTTCTTGTTTTTTAATATATTATGTCATTTTTATTTGATTTCTCATATCCTAAAGTTTTGCTAAGTTATATGGTTGTAATTTACAGCTTCATATATGGGATTAAAATTTTTTATTGAAATATATTTGATTTACAGTGTTGTGTTAGTTTCAGGTATATCTCTTCTCTTTGATTTTCCAAGGAAAGATATTTTTTCACTCATCCTGGGGGTCGATTAGGGACCCACAGCTCATCTCCTTGACAGAGTGGTGGGTCTCTTTAACTTGGTCCCAGCATGGGAAGAGTAAGGGCCTCTATGGCACGCTTGAGGGATTTCAGTCCCCGAGTTAAAACATAGGCTTCTCAGGGAAGGAAGTTTGAAGTAGCTTGGCCATTGGAATTAATTTTTCCAGGAGCAACATTCCAGATTTCTGCCACAAAATGGACTCTCTGAGTCCCTAGCTCAGACCTGGGCTCCTAGGGAACCTCTTAGTCACCCTTCAAGGCCCACTTCCTTCAGGAAGCCTTCCCCGATCTCCTTAGCTGATAGAATTCTCTCCCGTTTCTGAGTTTCTGTAGCCCTGGGTTGGAGTTTTGTTTGGATTCACCAGAAACCTAAATTAACAGGAACATCCTATTTCCCAAGCATTCCAATTCATTGAGGGTTCTCAGTCTTGCTTTAAAAAATTAAGAACAGTGGCTTCTTTGTAGTATTTCACACTTACTTTTTATGAAATAAACCAGCGTTTGAAGTACTTTCCCAGGCCTGGCTTTTCTTGGTACTGAGTGTGACATGTTGGCAGACTTTCTGGCTTGGCATGTCCTGCTGCACTTATGTGGACTCTAGCAGGACTGGTGGCAGCAGCATAATTTGTGGTTTCATTCAGCCAGTATTTTCTGAATAGTAGCCCGTGCCAGGTACTGAACTGGGCTCAGAAGCTGAAGAGCTGCCTGGGTTCTGGTCTCTGCCCTTAGGAACTCATAGACTAGAGCGGGAGAAACGAATCTCCTTACTCCGACAAAATAGGAGCGAGAGTAACTCTGGAAGGTTCAGTTGGACCAGTGTGGAACAGGTGGGGATGGGTGGAGGAAGGAATATTTCTGATTGGGAGCCTGGACCAGATGGTGTAGAGTTGGATCTATACAACCAAAGACAACGGGGAATGAATGGTGTCTCCAAATCCCAGGACACAAAGCAGTTAACATTGAGGACCAAATGTGGATATGCAGCCTCCTGGGCTAGGCTTGTTTACTACAGTTCGTGTGTAATCCTTTAATCAATCCTATTGTGTCGGCGTTAATGTGGTACCTATTTTATATTGGGGAAACCTGAGAATTAGAGAAAATAAGTTATTTTCCCAAGTTATCTGCTGTGTTGTTGAGCTTCTAATTCATCAGCTGGAGGCTCTGACTCCAAATCCTACAACTGTCCAGTGGGGGCTCACCCCTTTGCTAACAAACATACCGCAGCCATGTTTCTATTATCAAAGCTCCGTGTTGTGTCTTCAGATGTATGTGCTCTTTAACTGCTTTCTCCAGGAGGGGGCTGGCCCACAGAAATGCTTGTCAAGGAAAAGGGGGGGGGGTATTGATTGATTGCAGCGGGCTCGTTAGAGGGAAAGAACTGGAGTTAACTCTGGAGATATCAGTTGGGCCAAAGGAATGCCGCTGAAGTTTTGGGAAATTACGTGCTGAATATCGTGACCAAGAGACACCTGTGTATCTTTCAGGGCTCAATCTGTACACCAGCTCTCCGTGCTGAGACCATTGCTTCTTTCCTTTCTTATAGCACTCATCATGTATTGATTTAGTAATGTCGCATTTTGCCCTACTGGGTTGTGAGTTCCTTTGAAGTTGAGAGCAGGTACCATCCATCTCTTTGTGTCCAGTGCCTAGCACTGTGTTTGGCACAGACTCGGTACTTAAGAGCTACTTGTTAAATCCATCCACTCAATTATCTACTCACCTGCCCATCTATCCATCCATCCAACCACCTATCCATTTATCTACTCATCCAACCAACCATCCATCCATCCATTTATTTATCATCCCTTTATCTACCAATCCATCCAACCATCCATCGATTCACCCATCTATCTACCTGCTCATCCAGCCAGCCAGCCAGCCACCTATCTACCCACCCACTCACTTATCTAATCACCCATCTGCCCATCCATCATCCATCCATCCATTCAACTATTTATCCACCCATCCATCCATTTATCTATCATCCATCTATCCATCCATTCACCCACCTACACATCCATCCATCCATCCATCCATCCATCTATCTGTCAACCCATCATCCATCCACCCACTTATTTATCCATCCATTCACTGACCCATCCACCCATCCATCCATCTGCCCATCCACCCACCCATCCACTCACCCACACATCCATCCATCCATCCATCCATCCATCCATCCACCCACCCACCCACCCATCCACTTATTTATCCACTTATGCCTCCACTCACTGACCCATCCACACATCCACTGATCCACTCACTCACTCAGTCCTTCATTAGGTGTCCTCTGAAGAGTACAATGTGACTGGTATTATGGCTATGCTGAGGTAACAGAGATTGAGTCAGATACAGACCATGCTCTCAAACAGCTCAGAGTCTAAGGATAATGAGAAGAAAATGTGACAAATAGGAAAAAAAATGATTGAATGAAGACTTTATTATCTCCAAGACTGGGATTTTCTAAGAGGATATTAGGTCATTTCTTTATCTTAAATGATGTAGATATGCATGAGGCAAGCTCTCCCTCTCTATCCCTTTTCCCCCGTATTTCAGCCTCTCTGAGGTTTTCCCTGGCACCATCTGGCCCCTTGCTCTGCTGGAAGCCCTTTGAGACGTGAGGCTCTCCACAGGAGCTGCGTGCAGAGGGCAGGGCAGGGGGCACTGACCTGGCGGCTTCTAGGTGGCCATGTCGCCGTCCCCTCCTGCGTCTCCCTGAGAGGAATGCTGCCTAAAAGGACAGAGCAGATGTTCTCTGGGAAGGGTGATCATTCATCAGCCCCTCCAGGGAAAAGGAGGTGACAGCACATTTATCTGAGAGCAGAGGCGAAATCCTCTGACATGATTCTTCATTCATCCATCCTGCTAGCGTTTTGTGAAACACTTCACTCCTGAGGGGCAAAGTGAATTTGCTCACCTTCTCCGGCCTCTGTGATTGAGAGGCCACGTGGAGATGCTTAGGGGGGCTGAGTTAGCTTCGCAGGACTCTGCATCGGGCACGCTTTGGAACACAGCCCCAAAGAAGCCTCGTCAGAGCTCAGTGGTCTATTATTTTCAAACTATCCCGGCAAATCCATCATCTGTTTTAAGTGGAAAATTGGGGATGACCTATGTTGCAGAACTTGGTGGATTTCCCTGACAGCAGCAGGACCAGCACTGGCTGTTTTCAGACTTGGGGGTCCCATTCCCTGCTGATGTCCCTGGACACGTGCTGTCCACAATGAGCTCCTTGTGGTCCCCCTGTCCCGGCTTCTCCTGAATGTGCTGATTCCATCCACTGGCACTTGGGCATCTTTCTTGCCTCCACCACCTGGTGGTTACTGAGTGCTGGAGATTTCCCTCCAATCCTCTGTGCGTGTGTTGTGGGGAGGGGCCTGTTTTCTTCTCTTTCTCC
Organism: Hippopotamus amphibius kiboko; assembly: GCF_030028045.1. Classification (NCBI taxonomy): domain Eukaryota; kingdom Metazoa; phylum Chordata; class Mammalia; order Artiodactyla; family Hippopotamidae; genus Hippopotamus; species Hippopotamus amphibius. Next base: position 140,955,953 of record NC_080192.1, on the reverse strand, counting down.
CCGTGATTCCTCTGGGACAGGTCCGTGGTTTCTTTTCTCTGGACAAGTCTCTGTGGCAGGTCACCTTCCTGCCACTGCATCCCTGGTGCTTCCAAAACATGAGTTCAGTCATGTCACTCATAGGCTTCAAGCCCTGCTGTGCTTTCCCATCAGGACTCAGGGGCTGATATGACCTCTTCTCCTTACCCAACTTCCAGCTGCAGTGGATGGAAGATCAAGGAGACGGAGACCAGAGTCTCACCTTCATTTCTGCCAGGGCTGTTGGCCTGTGTGGTTAAGGTGTGAACCAAGAGGACTGGCTGATTCTCCCTGCCCGCCCTGCCCCTGGCTAGACCTTGGGGTGGGGGGAGGTCCATGTAAGGGAAAGCTTCACAACAGTTGTATCTAGGAAGCTATGACTCGGCAGCAGACCATGTGCCCCTGCTTCCAGTTCTGCTCACCTTCTGCATCTCTTGGGTTCAAACTTACAAGAGAGATTTGGCCCAATTACTCCTTTTGAGTCATTCCATGCAAGTTCCTCCTCTCCACTCTGCAGGGGAGGCAGAATCTCTTATTTGAAATGGGAATCCTGGGACTTCCTTGGTGGCGCAGTGGTTAAGACTCTGAGCTCCCAATTTAGGGGGCGCAGGTTCGATCCCTGGTCAGGGAACTAGATCCCACATGCATGCCGCAACCAGGAGTTCGTATGCTACAACAAAGGAACCCACCTGCTGCAACTAAGACCCGGTGCAAGCAAGTAAATAAAAAATAAAATAAATATTAGAAAAAAGAAAAAAGAAATTGGAATCCTACAACAAAGGCAGGGCAGGAGACCCGCTTCTGTTGGGAGCTTGGTCAATAGAGTCTAAAAAGTCCCCTTGGTGAAAATAAGGTTTACGCCATTTGCTATGGACTGAATTTCTGTGTTCCCGGAAATTCATATGTTGAAACCTAACCCCAGTGTGATGGGATTGTGGTGGGAACTTTGGGAGGAGATTTGGTCCTGAGGGTAGAGCATTCATGAAGGGGATCAGGGCCTTTATAAAGGAGACCCCAGAGAGCTCGCTCCTCCCTCCTGCCCTATGAGGACCCAACGAGAAGATGGCCGTCTGCAGCCTAGAAGAGGACTCTCACCAGAACCCACCATGCTGGTGCCCCGATCTTGGACTCGCAGCCTCCAGAACTGAGAGAAGTACATTTATTGTTTATAAGCCACCCGATCTGTGGTGTTTTGTTATAGCAGCCGGAGGGCACTAAGACAGTCACTGTGGAAGCTTCCCTGGGCTTGCCGTCACAGGGTACAAAACCGAGTGGCTTCAGACACAGAAATGCAGCCTCTCTGGAAAGTGGCAGCTGAGCTTCCTCTGGGGCACTAGGGAAGGGTCTGTTCAGGCCCCACTTCTAGCTTCCGGTAATTCCTTGGCTTGTGACAGCATAATTCCAGTCTTTAACACGCACGGCGTTCTCTGTGTGCAGGTCTGTGTCCAAATTTCCCCTTTTATAAGGACACCAGTCAGATGACGCTGGGGCCTTGCCTCCTCCAGGCTGGCCTCCTCTTAACTAGTGACATCTGCAATGACCCTCTTGGCAAATAAGGTCACATTGTGAAGTGCTAGGGGTTATGGATTTTAGAAGACAGTTCATCCCATTACAGTTACCTTCTTGACCTGAAAGGTGCTTAGGACTTTGACAGGCAGTGACATGGAAGAAGGGCATTCCTGGGGTGGTGGTGGGGGGGGGTTTGGTGCACAGCAGGGGTAAAAGCACAGAGGTGGGGGGGCGCTTCTTCTGTTTCTCCCGAGGAGTCAACCATCTTGTACTTGATCTGCGATTCACGTCACCCTGCAGAGAAGCTTATCCCTGGAATAAACTTGGGCCCTTTAATTACATATATTACTTCAGATTTAGGGGACTTCACCCTTCCTCGCCACCTGGACCTAAGAACCTCCCCGGATTGCATCTGGGCAGTGCAAAGGGGGTTAGAAATATGGCAATCGAACGACCTATTCACTGATAGGAGATGCTTGGCTTTGGTTTGGATTTTGTGTTGATGCTGCCATTCTGAATTGACTGTCTCTATTGATCAAACCCAGAGGATATGTTCAACTGCCCATGTTACTGAGAGCAGATGTTTTAGGAGTGATGCTGGCATTGTTGGGAGAATTTGCCCGAATGGAGAGCGAGCTGGTCACTGGAGCTCTTCCCTCGCTGTGGGTTGTGTTCAAACACCGTGGGCCCCACCCTGCCCCTTGCCCTTAAAGAGGACACATGTGGCTCTGGGCACAGCCCTCTGTGCCTCGTGTGTTATCTTCACAGCCTCCTGGGCTCCTGTGGCCACGGCCTCCCACTTTTCTCCCAGAACCCGGGGTGTGTGACCCCTCAGTCACTTTGCCCCATTTTTCCTGTTCTTTTTGGCCTGGGGAGCGGACACTCATTTTTCACCTTGTTCACTGGGGCTTCCTTATGGCAGTTTTCCCTGTAAACTGGGCTTGACTTGGGGCTCTGACCATCCAGCCCTTGGGGGTCCCTGGTACATTTCGGAGTTTCAGCTCCTCACCTGTAGAATAATCCCATTGTGGCGCTGCCCTCAGGTGGTTCCCCTACCAGTCCCGGCAGGGCTCCCTCCGTCCTCCTGGGGCTCCAGGCTACCGTCCCAGGCATCACCAAGGCAACATGCGTTTTGGAACAGCGTTTTGGAGCCCTTTACTAAGACATTATAAGTGATTACAGCATATTCGCGCGTCCGTTTTTCAAAGTCTGTTCTTCAAGAAACGATCTGATTAACAAAAATCTATGCATTCACGATTTTTTATTTTCCTGGCTTGAGTTGTGACTGCTATTGTTCAGTAGGTGAGTGACTTTTCCAATGTGTCCTTCTTCTGTCTGCAAACACTGTTCCACTTGCTTCTCCTTTTGCAAGTCCCCAGAAGGTCATGGCTCCCTGAAAACTCTTAAAAAATACCTGTAAAAGAGCACTTTATTGGAAACTTTCAGGCACTTGGAAAATATGCTATTGTAAATGAACGTTCCCGGACATTCCCATTTTGTGAATTTTTTTTAAACCGATGGTGGAGCAGGTGGGCCACTGTATGGAGTCAGTTACACCCTTGGTTCTACTGTCATCTCCTGTGTGGTCCTGTCGTGGCCAGGCTCAGTTTCTCTATCTGTAAAAAAAAGGGTGACAATGAACGTAAGAAAAAGCCACCTTCCCCACTCAGTTATTGAAGACTAGATTAAAGTCCTTGGTATTTTATTATCACCCGGTATAAGTCAGCTTCCGGACCTTACAGTCCTTGTTTAAAGGGATCTTCCCACACAATCATGTTGTTTTACAGGTGAGTCTCACCCTAGTGCAGCCCTAGATCCTCTTGTTTTAATGTGCTAATGTAGTTCTTGTTCCTGTTGCATTTAACAACTGGTAGCAAAACACTGAGGGGTAATTAAAAGCTGCTGGAAACTTCAGAGGACCCAGAGAGTTTTCCTAGGAGTGGTTGTTTTTATTTTCCTTTCCTGTGGGCATTTTACTAGAGAAGCTGATTTAGGGCTTTTTCTTCAAGAGCAAAGGAAAAAAAGGAACCAGTGACTCTAACAAAATGGTACATGCATATTTAATTACTGGCAATAGCGCTCTTTTATCTCTTGCAAACAGGGGTGGATGACCTGCCCAGGAAGCAGGGGGCCTCTTTCCAGATGGGTGTCTCATGTCAAGGTCATCAGGAACAGGGGAGGCCGGTCAGGTGGGAGTTGATGACTTTAGAGTCACTGAGAGTTGAAAACGAACCCAAAAAAAGTTCACTGTAGGAGAAAGTCACGCTCATTTAAAGGTAAATTTGGATTGTCTGGGTAACCGGTGATGTTTGTTTCTTTTCAGTAGGAAGAAGTCTCTGTTCTTTCTGGGGCCTCTCATTTGTGCCTCAGACAGAGTTGAGAGTTTCAGAAGTCCAGGGTCAGGGCATCGGACAAGATGAGGTTTGTTTGCGCCGCAGCTGGGAAGCAGCAGGGGTGTTGATTAATGTGGGACATCTGTCCAGTCCGCCCTTTGGCCAGTGACCTTTATCTTGCCAAGGCTAACACCTATGGAAACAACTCACTGTAGACTCAGGGGTGATCTGAAATTCTGTCTGGCTCGGTACCCAGATGTCTGTGTGGAGCAGAACAACTGCAGAATCTCTCCCAGCGCCTCAGGCCGGTGTCCAGTATCCACAGGTTGAACTGGACCAGAGGAGAGGTGGAGAGACGGCAGGCCTGGGAACATCTTCCATCTGTATTCAGATCCCACCTCTGCCTCTTCCTGGCTGTGCGTCCTTGGGCAAGACACCTGTCTCTCCGGCCCTCACGTTTCCTCTCCTGTTGATCTCAGAGGACTGCGTGAGGGTGAAATGATGTGTCAAAGGCCCAGCAGAGGAACCTTCTGGGGGCAGTTCGTGTGCCAGCCTTATCAGATGGATAATCAATACTTAAAACAGCCACCTCTGCAGGCTTGTAAAATAGCACTTGGATATTTTTGCATTTGCCTTGCAGTACCTGGTCCTGTCTGAACAGCCTCTTCTCCCCAGAAGGTCAGCATGACCTCATTGTCTGGGACAGATTTGGCCTTGCTCTGTTTTGGTCTTATCATGACTTTTCATGCTGTGCTTTCCAAAACACATCACACATCTTGTCACTGGCTGAACAGACGCTGGACTCTGTGCAGCCCGGGGCAGACAGCCCTGTCCATCCCTTTCCTGACGAATGGAACCCTGATTTGGTTCAGGATAGCAAAGTGCCTGGCTGAAAACCCAATTTACCAGGCTGTATTGGAGTGTAGGTGGCGCTAAGGCCAAGTTCCAGCCGATGTTTTATAAGCAGAAATCTATTGGGTGAGACTCATGGGAAAACAGTTGTTTTCCTGGTGAAGAAGCCCTGCTCCTTTTGCCTTTTGCTTTTCTCTCTTTCTTCCGGGCTGGACTGTGAACTTCAGTGGCCACCTTCCAAGGCAGGAGGAGCTTTGGTCTTGAATGTCATTGTGAGAAGGCCACCCTGGCTCTGGCCTAGCTCCCTGCAGGCTCCTAGTTACATGGGAAGAGTGAGCCCCTATTGGGTTGAGCCACTGTGGTTGGGTTTGTGTAACAGACATCCAAATACGATGCTGGGTATGTGAGGTGCTTCCCTGAGCTCACACTGACACGACTGTGTTTAAATGTGTTTCACGTGGCCTTTTCAAAGATGTCTTGGTCACATTCTCTTTCTTGTGCCTGTTTCCTTCCAGAATGACCTACCCTGTAGATTTACTGGGGCCTCTTTCCTTAGCCATTTGGCAAAGACACAGGAGGCTGTGTTCGTATAGACATCCTGCCTCTGGTGGTGACAGAAACACCTACTGGGGGTGCAGCCACCTGTCCTCAGGCCGGGACTGCCCATCCAGGCACAGACCAGCCCCACAGGATGCGGCGTAAGATGGAGGCCTGGCATCCAGTCCCAGAGAGGGGTCAACACTTCGCCGGGTTTTATCAAAGACTCACTTTTATAAGTGCCAGGTTAGTTCGTCTAGTGAGAGAAAGGTCCACTGAGGGCTTGAGGTCACGTGGATTAATTACTAACGTAACTCTAGTCTTACAAATGGTTTTAAGCACGTCCTTTACTCTTCCTCATCTTTGCCACTTTTTTTTCCTTCTTTACATCATATTGGCATTTTATGAGACCACGTGACCCTAAGCTTTGTTCCTTTATGTCGCAAGTTCCTCTAATAGGAGAATAAGAGAGAGAACATAATGCAGTGGAAAGATCACGAGTTTTGGATTTCGGTAAACCTGCACTGCAATCTGAGTTTTACTTACTAGCCATGCGATCTTGGTTAATGTCTACAAGCTTTTCGTTTTCTCATTAGTAAGGTAGGAATTTTAGTGGAGATTAGTTAAGAGTGTATGTCGAATACTAACGGCATTCTTAGTCTCCTCAGCTGCCCACTCCTTCCTCCCTTGTCTTATTCTTGGGAGTCAGTAACTTTCAACCTTAACTGATTCTTTTAGTAATTCTCTTGCCATTTCTGAAGAACATACTTTGCTACTTCTTGATTTTTATTTTACTTATTTACTTTATTTATTTATTGGCTGTGTTGGGTCTTCGTTGCTGTGCACAGGCTTTCTCTAGGTGCGGTGAGCAGGGGCTGCTCTTCATTGTGGTGCGCGGACTTCTCATTGTGGTGGCTTCTCTTGTTGCGGAGCACGGGCTCGAGGCGTGTGGGCTTCAGTAGTTGTGGCACTTGGGCTCGGCAGTTGTGGCGCATGGGCTTAGTTGCTCCGTGGCATCTGATTTTTGAATTTTAGGTGATATTTATTCACTTCCCCATATGGATGATAAGGGTTTTGCCCTCTTTCACATATGCCCCATTCTTCCCATACAGATACGTCCTGCCCTCTGTCCTGACAGTATGGTTATTTATAGTGTTTGATAGCTCAATTCAATGTATGCATGACTATGCCTGAGTAGCTGAGCCAGGTATATACTACTATTAGTTTTTTCTTTTTCCCGCATAGCTTTTGTTTTCCCTAAAATTAATCATTGCTTATTTTTTTTGGTATGCATTGATCACTGTTTGTCTGGTGATCAGCATAAAATGGGGAAATGATAAATGCTAGCAGGCATGTTATGAGAAAAGAAAAGACATGTCAGTTCTCCAGGGGAAAGGTTCCACCCCCCAATAAATTCTTAAATTAGTTTCTGTTGTGGGACATCATATAAATGATATTGTGACACAGTGTACTTAATTTTCTAGCAAATGCCAAAGCCAGTTCCATATGGCTGGTTTCCATGATGGTATTGAAACAAAGCCAAAGTTACAATATTGCAATGCAACTCTGGGAACATGACTCCATGAGGGACCCAGTTAATGGGGTTGAAAATGTCTTGTGCTGAAACTTGATCCAAGAGTAAACTTGGGCACCTGGTGGGTTGGATGGATGGCATGTCTCCTGGCCTATCTTTTCTGCTGGTCAGCCTCTCTAAATAGCAGGACTGCACTCATTCATTCAGTTAGACAGCCAGGCATGGGCTGGGCTCTGGAGAGTCTGTAATCAACAAAACAGATGTGGTCTTTGCCCTCATGGAGTTCATGGTCTTGTGGGAAGATAGACACTCCAGCGTGAATTGTGGGTGTGATAAGTGTTGTGAAAGAAAAAGGCAGGATGTGTCACCTAATCCCAGTTCTATCAATAGTTGAACAAAGTCTGCCACCTGGATTGTTCTGCTGATCAGGATTCCCCAAATCCCTTCGTTTCCCTTTCCTTTAGCTTTTTTGCTGGCGTTCTCTTTTCTGCATTGACATGAAAACAGCTGCTGAGTGGAGTAAATCCACACGACCTCAGAATCAGTCTTTCTCAGGCTGTAAAATCAACCTCCGTTTGAAAAGGAACTTGCTGAGGGAAGCAGTGCAGCTGAGATGGGGTTGAGATGGGGTTGGACACGCCTGTCTACACGGGGAAAAGGCCCTGAATTCACATGCTTGCTGCTGTGTCTGAGGAACAGATCACAGAAATCCAGGGGTCACTATTCTGGTAGAACAGAAGAACAATGACTTCTCAAGGTTGGAGACCTGTCACTTTACATCTATTCCAAATTCAAATTTACATCAGAGTTATGAGTGGCAGGTATCTCTTTCAAATCCACCCATAAAAGGCAAGAATTTATAAAGTGCAAGCAACCCCAGGTGAAAGTAGCAGAATTATTTTTTTGGATTAAGTGTTCTACTCCTTGTTTTTAAAATGACATAACGGTTTCTTATTATAAGGCAGAGAGTTGGAACAGCTGATAGTTTTGAGTCCCCTCCGGACGCTGCCAGCATTAAGTGGTACTCAGTCTGTATATCCTGGAAGAAATCCTTAACACCAATACTCATGTGGAATTATATGCATGTGTCAAATTTCACTTTTTTCTTTGCTAGCTATAGATATTTATTCCAAAAGAAGGACCACATCAGGTTTTTAAAATTAAGTAATTAATTAATTAATTTTTATTTTTGGTGGCGTTGGGTCTTCGTTGCTGCGTGCAGGCTTTCTCTAGTTGCGGAGAGCGGGGGCTACTCTTCGTTGTGATGCACTCTTCCCAGTGCGGTGGCTTCTCTTGTTGTGAAGCATGGGCTCTAGGCACGCGGGCTTCAGTAGTTGTGGCTCATGGGCTCTAGAGCCCAGGCTCAGTAGTTGTGGCACACGGACTTAGTTGCTCCGAGGCATGTGGGATCTTCCCAGACCAGAGATTGAATCCATGTCCCCTGCATTGGGAGGTGGATTTTTAACGACTGTGCCACCTGGGAAGTCCCACATCACTTTTTTCAAGATTGGAAGTAATTAGATTCAGTAATTACGAGGGTAAGTAAAAAATTATCTGTGCTCTGACTGTGAGGCCAACAGAAGTTTTGATATAATCGGGGTGCAGATAATTTTTGACTTACCCTCGCAGATTCAGTAATTAGATTTGATGAAGAATTAGCCCTTGGCAGTTTTTTTCCAGTGGCTTGGACGGTTCTCAACATTATCAAAACATGACTGTGGTCACTAGAAGTGCAGAATTGTCTTGCAGTATAGTTGTTACCTTCAAAAATAATCAGATGACTATTTTCACTTTCTCCTACTTTATATGTTTGTTTTGCACAATGACTTTGAAAATTCCCCTTTGGCAGGATTCAGAGGATCTTTTTCATTTGAAAGTAATGGGAAGAAACTCTAAAAACAATGAAAATACCAAATCTGTATCAAACCTGGGAAGATGGAAGAGTTCCCTTACCCCTACCAGGGAAACAGACCCTATAAAATAGTAAATAGGGAAACCAGAATATACTGTGGGACAGGTACTAAAACTATAAAATACAAGTGAAATAGTTAATATCCACAGAAGTTTCTTTTTGGTTTGGTAAGATAAACTGAAGGGATAGTTTAGGACTTTAGCAGGGACAAGTGAGAAACAGATAACTAATAAACATATGAAAAGATGCTTAACTTCACTAGTAAAGAGGAAAATGCAAATTGAAACTACAGTGAGATACCACTTCACACCCACTAGATTAGCAAAAATTTAAGTCTGACAGTGTCAAGGGTACGTAAAGTTGTGGAACAACCAGGCTTATTCACCCAAACTAACACAACCTTTTTGCTCTAGGGGCACCCTTCATGTAGCCTACAACGTGAATAGTGCCCCCTGGAGTTGTGTGGCAGCCTTGAGACATGTGTGTGTGTGTGTGTGTGTGTGTGTGTGTGTGTGTAATGGGAGACATACATGATAATGTTTATACTGGTGTTATTTGTAATAACACACAAGCAAAACAAAAACTAGAAGTCACTCAAATAGGCACCAACTATGGAGTGGAAAAATAAATGGTGGTATATTTACACAATGAGCTGCTACACAGCTGTGAAAGCAACTCACAGATACAGGCAGCCTCCTGGGTGAATTGTACAAAAAAGCATATCACAGAAAACTCATACAGCGTGGGTCCATTTATACAGAGTTTAAAATATGTAAAACTAGGCAGCATGTTGCTTAGGTTGAAACAAATTCAATTAGCTTGTCAGAAATGCCACATTTCAGGCTCTAAGCCAGAGTGACCGAAACCGAATCTGCATTTTAACAGGACCCCCAGGTGATGTGTAGCCATGGTAACGCTGACCTTTACCAAATAGGAAAGAAAAAAAGGTGAAGTTAAACTTGTCTTAAATTTTAGGTTAAAATTAAGTTAAATAAATCAAGAATTTTGTTGACATTATAAAGAAAAGCAAGGGAGTGATAAACATAAAATTCAGGGTACCAGTTTTCTGGGGGTGGGGATGGAAGAAGAGCATGCGACGGGGGGACATTAAGCATGATGAGATGTTCTTGTTCTTACACTGGAAGTGGGCACATGGATATTCATTGCATCATGAGTCTTTTTAAAAAAATATTTATTTACTTATTTGTTTGGCTGCACCAGGGCTTCATTGTGGCATGTGGGATCTTTAGTTGTGGCATGCAGGCTCTTAGTTGCGGCATGCGAGATCTAGTTCCCTGACCAGGGATTGAACCCCGGCCCCCTGCATTGGAAGCGTGGAATTTTAACCACTAGACCACCAGGGAAGTCCCTCATGAGTCTTTATCACATAAATGTTTACAAATATCCTTTTGTATCTGTTCAACTTTAATAAGCATAGTTCAAAAAAAGGAAGGAGTGAGGGTAAGGGTTGTAACAATGTGTGAAAGCTGCCTGGAGGCAGTAGGCCCTGAGGTTGGCCTGGGAGGATGGCGTGTTTGGCTTTCTTGGAGGAGAGGCCATCCTGGGTTTCTTTGGGATCAGAGATGCTGTGTGCACGTCCATCTAGCCTATAACTCTGCCGGGCCCTGAAGGCAGTCCTGTGCCAGGGAGAAGGAGGACGCAGGTGGTCGGATGGTGGGCTGGTGTTGAGGGGGCAGGTACCCCTGGGAGCTTCCCAGCTTCCTGACAGTGACTCAGGCCTGGAACTGAAGGACAGCTCTTGGGACAGTTGCTCTCCATTCAGCCCCAGTAGGGTTCCCAGTTTACCCTGTGAGTATTGTCACTTGAAATACACAAGTAGCTGTTGAGCTGCAGCTGTGGGCGGTGAAAGAGATGATGTAGCCTGGACCACTCATTTTGCAGAGGTCAAATGATGGGCCTCCTGGGGAATGGCAGTCAGGTCAGGGTGACTCTAGCACTCAGGTCCTGTCATCTTTTCCACATTGTGCTGTCTCAAAATGGACTTCAAGCTTGATGAAGTTTCGTGAGTGTAAATCCCCGCCCCCACGTTGTTTATACATTTGTAAAAAATTTAGAAAATACAGAAAATTAAGAAGAAAAAAATTTGTCCATAGTTTCATTTCCCTAAATATCCACTGTTAACATTTCAGTGTATTTCCTGCCAGTTTTTTTTCTATGCATTTAAAAACCTGCAACTATAGTAGGTACTAAGGATGTGAGTAATATACTGTCTCTGCTTTCTATCATTATTTCATGATTTTTGTCATTTAAGTGTGTCATATTAAGCATGTAAGGAACTATCTTGCTAATGAGACAACATTAGCCAGAATAAAGTGGAAAACGCTCATGGATTCCTGGAGAGTTGACCAACCATCAGATATTTGGGGCCGTAAATTATTTTTTTTTAATAAATTTATTTATATATTTATTTATTTATTTGCTGGCTGTGTTGGGTCTTCATTGCTGCGCATGGGCTTTCTCTAGCTATGGTGAGCGGGGGCTACTCTTCATGGTGGTGTGCAGGCTCCTCATTGTGGTGGCTTCTCTTGTTGTGGAACATGGGCTCTAGGTGCGCAGGCTTCAATAATTGTGGCACATGGGCTCAATAGTTGTGACACATGGGCTTATTTGCTCCGTGGCATGTGGTATCTTCCTGGGGCAGGGATCGAACCCGTGTCCCCTGCATTGGCAGGCAGATTCTTAACCGCTGCGCCACCTAGGAAGTCCCGGGGCCATCAATTCTTTTTTCTTACTGCCTATAGGAGCACCTCATCAATAAATACCCTCTTGGTTTTTATTTTATGCTGGGAGCTTGGGAAGCAGATGGGCAGGTTGGGTTTCCAGGAGCTCCAGTCTGGAGCATCCGTGAAACTTCTTCTTGTGTCTAGTAAAATTAAAGATGGTGCATTAATGACTTGCTCGATGGGGGCTTGCTTCTGGAAGGCAGAGCTGATAATGTCCTAACTGTGAGCAAAAGCCATAAAGGAGCTCTCTTTTCCTAAGCCTTTAGTTTTTGTTTTAAGATTCACCACAAACTTTAGCAGTGAGAAAAAAGAGTGCAGTTACTGGGTCATTCTGACCTAGAACCAACTGAAATACTTCTAATTACTGCGGCAGACAATGATGAGTCATACCTAAGCTAGCTGGTTGCCTCAGTCCTATGTACTTCATAATCAGACTCATTGTTTTGTCGCCAGTGGAACATTTGCTGCAGTTTGTTTGGGTCTGTAGGAGGAGAGAAGTCCGTGCATCTTCCCAGCACAGGAGCTGCTCGCCTTGCACTAGTGCAGCGGGAGGGGTCTTTGTGTTATCAGGGTTTAAGCTCCCTCAGAGCAGGGCTGTGGCTTAGTCATTTTCATCATGGTGATACCAATAAAAGCTACCATTTCTGGTGGGGGGGGAGTTGAGGGAGGGAGGGAATATGGGGATATGTCTATAAATACAGCTGATTGACTTTGGTGTACCTCAAAAACTGATACAAGAGTGTAAAGCAATTATATTCCAATAAAGAAAAAAAAGCTACCATTTTTGAGCACTGGCTGTGTGCTTGACAGTGTAAAATGTGCTTTATGGTCCTGGTGTCATTTAAGCCTTCCAACAGTCTTATGATATAGATGTTATTATCTTCAGTTTGCTGAGAAAACAGGCTCTGGGAAATTAAGTCACTCAAATACCCAGTGTGTATAAGCTAGGCACCCGGCGGATGCTGGGTGAGTGAATGAATGATTACTCTAAGCTAATGTAAGCAAAAAGCAGAGGAGAGGACCCAGCCAGCATGAGCCCAAAACTTAAGAGGTTATGTTATTCACCCAGTTATTCATTTTTGCAATTTTTAAGCTCCAAATTTGAGTAGCAGTGGGGGAGGTGAGGGGATTTCACTGTAGGCAAATAACGTAAGACATGGATGAGGGAATAGGTTTGTGACCAGCAAAAAGATCAGCTTGACCAAAAAAAAAAAAAAAAAAGAATGGAAAAACACAAGTGTCAGCCACTGTGCTAAATGCTTTACTACATCATCTTATTTAAAACTCACAAAACCCCTTTGAAGGAAGCCTTGTTATCGCCATATCTCCTTTTAGGGGGGAAGAAAGGGACTCAGAGAGAGTTCAGGAGCTGCCCGAGGTCACACAGCAACACGCGGGCCAGGATGGGAACCAGGCACTAGCTCCATAGATGCTTTCCCATAAAAAAAAAAAAAAAAAAAAGAAAGCCAGGAGCGGAGATTTCATTAATTATGCTTGAATTTTATTTTGCTTTTGATGGAGGGAAAAAAACCCGGATTATATACGGATTTCTTTTATACTAACAAACCCAACAACTGGCCCTATCCCAGGAAGAGATTCCAGCTCAGCCAGTGCAAGGAGAAGGGCAAGCAGTTGGTGAAAGTTTTGGGGTTGCCAGAAAGAATGAGCTTGAACTGGTGTGCAGTTCAGTGGTGGTGACCAGATTTTCCCAACCAGAATCAGCATGGCGTGCCCTTTGTTTGCCGCCCACCCCACCCTGCCCCACGAGTCAGAGGAACTCCTGAAAATGTAGTTTGCGTGCAGAAATACAATCATATGATCAGTTCTGATATAATGAGACATATGTTTATAAAAATCACTGAAACATGAAAAATTGCACCATAAAAACCACAAGATTTGTGGAAAAGATGGGGTTATAGGCACAGAACTCAAAAATTTCATCAATGACAGATTGAAAAAAAAAAAGGTAAACGCCTAATAGAAAAGGGAAGCACAGTTTTACACATGAGAAACCGTTAAGAAACACACAAATGCTGCAATAAATATGGAACTTTACCTGGATGTGCAAGATAAATGGAATTTTGCATGTGGAAGTGGGCATAGGAAGGGTTGCAGCTTGTGAGTTACTGCATTGGAAGGGTTGCACCTTGTGAGTTACTGTGAAGTAGAGGAAGGAGAGAGATGGGGAATCATATGGAAACTTCTAACACCAGCTGTGGATGGGCGTGGCTTGTAATATATGCCGAGATTGGAGGTGGCTGGTAGGTGTTTGAGGTGTGTGGTTTTGCCTGTTCCTAAGCAGCTCACTTCAGCTGGGCACCATTTTTCTGCATTCACCTTAGTGTTTCTTGCAGAAGAGGTCACACCTAAGGGCACACACAATTCACAGTATTCAACTTGTTCTGTAATTTATTAATCTGTTGGTACAGATTTGTGGTTTAAAAACAAGTGTTAGAGCAGAACTGACCGTGTATGGGAAAACATAGCAGAATAGACAAACTCTTACCTGTTGAAATGTGTATGACTTCCATACCTCTAGCTTTTCCACTCAGCTCTCTAGTTAGGCAAGGGTCCCAACTAGAGACTAAATGTGTCTGCTGGTACAGTGAATCTGTCCATCCTTGTCACGTGTAAGGTGGAAGGGATTTGGCTGGGGGTGGGGGGGAGAACATCATTTGATATGGAATAGAAGAGAGGGCTTTATGGCCGGGAGATACATGGCACTGAGCATAGATTTGCAGATGTAAATTCAGAAGGAAGACTCACATGGGAAACGCCCGGCCGAGCTGACACTGGGCCGCGCTCTCGCTCTCCTCTGCAGGCACCTATATGTTACTTTCACATCAGAAGCCTGGTTTTGTTTTTGTTTTTTTGTTTATAAATCTGTTTATTTGTTTATTTATTGGCTGCACATGGGGTTTCTCTAGTTGCAGCGAGCAAGGGCTACTTTCCGTTGCGGTGCATGCGCTTCTCATTGCAGTGGCTTTTCTTGTTGCGGAGCAGTGGCTCTAGGCACACAGGCCTCAGTAGTTGTGGCACATGGGCTCAATAGTTGTGGCTCGCAGGCTGCAGAGCGCAGGCTCAGTAGTTGTGGTGCACCAGCTTAGTTGCTCCGAGACATGTGGGATCTTTCTGGACCAGGGCTCGAACCTGTGTCCCCTGCATTGGCAGGAGGATTCTTAACCACTGCGCCACCAGGGACGCCCCCAGAAGCCTGTTTTGACAGCAGTGCGAAAGCATAGTCAGTTCAAAGGTATTGTAATACAGGTCTGATGAAGGCAATTCCCTCTTGGCTAATTTTCTCATCATGGTGATGATAATTTATGTCAATTTTAAATTAGCAAAGTATGGAGAAGGTGAAAGAAGCGTTAAGAAACCTTGAATTCTTCCACTGTGATCATGGCCTGTATAGTCAGTGTGATCTGTGTGCCGTCACTGTTCTAGGTACCCTCTGCATATTCATTCACAAAAGCCACACAACAAGCCTAAGAAACAGGTACTTTTATCCCTTTTATCAGAGTGGGGAAACTGAGGCACATAAAGGTTAGGTAAGTTGCTCAGGGTCAAATGCCCAGTAAGTCAGGATTCAAACCCAAGCCTGGGCCAAAGCCAAGATGTATCTCTCTAGATCTCTCTCTATATAATGAAATATCATATGTCAATACATTATATTACACATATGTGTATATATGTATTTCTCTCTCTGTTTCTATAACAATTTAAAACCTTTTTCTTGCTGAATGTTGTGTGCTAAGTATATCCGTATCATTTAAAAACTTCATGCATGGAGCCACAGGCGTGTGGATATCGGAGACTGCATTAAGCCTTCCTTTCCTGTTGGACATTTCTGTGGTGTCCAGTTTCCCACCATTGCAGCTAGTGCTCTGAGTGGCGGGTGGTGGTAGGCACTCCATGTGGGGTCACCTCCTCTCAGTCCCCAGGTATCCTCAGACCGGAGCTGCTCCCCCGACCCAGGGAGTGAAGCCACGCCTGGGTTTTCTCCCACAGCCTTGCTCGAGCAGAGCCACCAGGGGGCGCTGCCCGGCCCGTCTGTGACGGGGTGGGGACAGGTGGGGTCTCCACCTGCCTTGCTGGGGAGACGGGGCTCAGCCTGGGGAGGAACAGGTCTGCGACACGGAGCTCTTCCTTCCACCCCACGGTGGTTTTGAGGGCTGGGCCTTGAAACAGCTGAGAACTCTCTGCTGACTGGGACACCAACAAGAATACTCTAGCACTTTGGGCTTTGGTACCCAAAGCAGATGACGTGAAACCCCCTGGGTCCTATCCAAGTCATCTTGGCGGGCAAATAAAGGACCCTGGAAAGGAGATAAAAATCAGAGTTAAAGGGATTTAGCACAAATGAAGGGGGCTCCTGTGATTTCTTTTCTTCCCTTTTGCAGTAAGGATTTGAGCAGGATGGCTGGATTTCCAAGCGTTAGTTGCAACAGGAATGTGTAGGGAGATCTGGACAAGAGCTGGTGTTTTCATGATTTCCAGAGTGGTGGAAATGACTTACATAAGAGAAGTTTAAGAACGAGCCTCTGTGACTCTCAGGGGACTTCTTCTGGCCAGGTGTGTTCCTCGCTATTCACGGAGGCTGTTGTTTGGAGGGACACGTGCTTCCCAGGGTTGACGCCACACCTGTGGTCCTCCGGTGGCCAAGCAGGCTGCCTGATTCCCGTGGCAAAGCCCGTGCTCTTCCCTGACCCTTTGTTCTCTGCGCAAGAGGACATGGTTCCACGCCAAGTACAAAACTTTCATGTTTGAAAAGACTCGGTTTAACGGTTGGTGGTTAGACCGACAGATTGGTATGTACCTGCGTGGAGAGCACTCTGACCCAGCAAAACACTTCAGTGCTAAGAAGACGGAAAACTGTGGCATTTGCCATC
This sequence comes from Hippopotamus amphibius kiboko, assembly GCF_030028045.1. Lineage (NCBI taxonomy): Eukaryota > Metazoa > Chordata > Mammalia > Artiodactyla > Hippopotamidae > Hippopotamus > Hippopotamus amphibius. Next base: position 140,939,625 of record NC_080192.1, on the reverse strand, counting down.
TGACCCAGCAGGAGCCTGGGGCAGATGGAACTCAACTTGGAAAGTCTGCTGCTGGCTTTTTTTTTTTCCCCTTCCTGGTTGTTGTTGTAGCCTCGGGAGCAGATACTGCCTTTGAAACCTTTCCCCTGGCTGGCTTGGCTTGGGGAGCCAGGGTGTCAGGTCACTGGCACTTTTCTTGGGGGCATTAAGGGCTCCCCGCACGATCAAAGGCACAGCTGGCAGGGTGAGGGCTCAGTGAGCGCTTGCCCTTTGCTGAGCTCAGCCTGCCCCTGGCTGGTTGCTTTCTGGCTGCCTGAAATGACCAGCTTCTTGCAAGGTACGGTGTGTTGGACACTGGGAGCGGAGCACCCGCTTTGGGGGGTTGGAGAGGTTGGCGTTGGCTTTTCGGCTGATGAGAAAGTCAGTACCGGCCCGTGTCAAGCAGAATAATGCCAAAGCGTTTGCCTTTTCAGTAAGCCGAGTGAATCCCACTTAATGAATTTGTTTCCTCATTTTTACTGTTGCAAATGGTATCTAAAGCGCTTGGAACTTATTAGTTTTGCACAAGCTGGACACCAAGGAGCAGTTAGTCTAATTATAAATGATGTGCTAAGGAAATGTACAATACTCTTTGGATCCTGCCTGGTGGGTTCTGGAGAGAAGTTTTTCCATAGTTTCTTCTTCTCTGATAATCTTCCCTTGCTGTATTCTGAAGCTGCTTCTCTCCCATTCAGTTCTCCCTGCAACCGGGGGTGGGGACATCGCACTTGCTGGTCCCAGAGGAAGCACCATCCGACATTGTGTAGATAGATGTCTGGGTGGTGTGGTGCTGCGGCAGCTGTGGGCAGGACAGTCCTGGTTAGAGAGACAAGCAGATTAGACAGAAGTCAAGCCCTCAGCCCGGCTTTTCTTCCTTAAACAACACCTGTGGAGTTTATGAGTTCCTCTAGGGAAAATCGCAGAAATCTACATTAGAATGCTGTTTCCTGCCAGGAGGACCTCAAAGAGTTTATAGGAGACCATCCTGCAGTCTGAATGCGTTTATGGCCATATCATATATTCAGGAATGGGTGTGATGCTCTAGGAGTGTAGGGACTCTTCCTGTACTCCTAGAGCATCACACCCATTGCTCATACAGGAGGGCCCACCACGCTGCAGGGAATTACAGGAGGAGGTTGGAAATTCAGTCTTGAGAAGCCTTTGCTTTTGTTTTGTTTTCTGAAACTTTGGTCTCATAAGAAATAAATCACCATACTTGTGTGTTGGCTGAAGGATTCTTGACTTTTGCTGTAGGGATGTGGGAGGAGGAAGGAACGGGGGTTAGTGGCAGCTCAGATCTGAGCTGGAGTTTGGGGTGTTGACTCTGGGAGCGGCTGTGTGGGTTACCTTCTGGGAGGCCGGGAGGTCAGCAGGGATTCTGGGGGAGGGCTGTCTTCTAGAAAGGAACAGATGGGAGGGTCTGGGGACCAAAGGTGTGTTTTGGATGCGATTCAGAATGGAGGCAGATGGCAAAGGGAGGGGAAGAGGGGCCTGGCGGGGGCTGTGGATGGGTTTTCTCTCCCGTGAGCTTGAACTCCAGCTTTGACTCCAGGGGACTGCTGCTTTCTTCTCTGCCGTGGTCACCTCTCCAGGTGAGGCTAGAGAGGAGGCAGACGACAAGCATGAGTGGGTACCAGACCCGCTTTGTACGTAGCTCAGCGGACGCTGGTAAGGGAGCAGGCTGTAAGCAAGGGGATGGCTGGAGGGTCCTGAAAGCCTGGGGCGCTGGGCTCCTCTGGCATCCCGCGACCCCGGCCCTTCTGCATTGCAATGGTGGCACCACCGACTTCCTCCTCCTTCTAAAGCCCAGACTCCCCTCTTCCTCAGTCTCCACGTGAGCCTCCTTGAGTCTCAGTGTATTGCAATATTCTCCTATGTACCTCCTTCCGAAGCCTACATAATCTCTCTCACAGTTTGATTGTTCGGCTTAAAGTCCTTGCCTGACCCCTTAGGGTTAAACTTGAACATGTGTTCGCAGGGCTTAGTCCAGACTGGCTCTCAACACCCTCTTACACCTGCTCCATATCTCATCCCCCACCCCACCCACGTACCAGCGTCTAGAAGGACCTGTGTTCCCCAATCACACGTGGGTGTCACCCCCGGGTCAAGCCTGGGTGTGATGCCCACCTCCTGCCCAAATACCCTTTCTTCTTTTCGGCTGGCAAACCTGTCCTCATCCCCCAGATTCAGCTCTTCCAGGAGTTACCCTGAGATTGCCCTGAGATAGAACCTTCCACGCCCCTCTGTTTCCTTTGGAGCTGCCCTCTCGCCTAAATCCCTGCTAAGACAAGGGCCACACTGCCTTGTTTACCTGCACTTCCTTCCTACCTGTGAGTTTCTTCAGGTCAGGGACTCTGTGTCTTTTACTTGCACCCTTAGCTCCAAGTAGGAATGAAATATTTCTGCCACATATTCAAATTAGACTATTTAAGTATTTAACTTTAAGGCAAAACCATGAATCTAAAAGGAAGGTTCTCTGCTTCTCATAGAGGAAGCAGAGAACAGGCCCGGTGTTGTCGATTGGTGGTTTAGGACGGACCCAGCTGTCTGAGCTTGGTTCTGAGACCTTGAAGGCCTCCCGCCGTGTCTTCTCTTTGGCCTGGGGGGGCCTGGGTGGTGGTGAGCAGGGCCTCTCTCTGGCCACGGCGGGGTAAAGCACAGAGTCAGCAGCTGACGCTTTGCCGGATCTCGTCCAAAGAGACAGTTCAGGGCTCCGTGGGCGATCCGTGAGCTTGGCTGCTCCATCCGGCAGTTCAAGCCCCCGAGGAGATGGGGAAACCCAGATGCACCCTGTGTGGCTTTACGGGGAGCAACCCGGAGCCCAGTGAGGTGCGTGCAGAGTGCTGGGGGTGGGGGCGGGAGAAGGGGCCATGAATGTCGGCCTCAGTGTGAGCTGAGGGGAGAACAGGCACAAACAGGGCCCATGGGGTAGCAGAGTGTTCACGAGGAAAGAACAGAAGTGCACATCTTGTACTTCGATGCTCGCGGAAAGGGCTCCCCTCTGACCCTGCTTGGAATGGAAAATAGTCAGGTGAGTTCAGGTAATACCTGGGGCAAGGAGGCATTAGCTAATACGCTTTCTGGAACTGTAACAGCGATGGCATCCTGCGGGCGTCCTGGGGGCCGAAATGAAAACCTCAGATGTGTCTACTTGGTACCCCTGGGGCTTCTGAGTCTGCATGTGATGCTATCAGACGGGACCAGGCTCCATTTCTTTGCCATCCTTGCTATAACCCTGAACAGGTGGTCTCCCTCTCCTTTTCCATCTCCCTCTGCCTCCTTTTAGGAGTTATCCGGAACCTGCAGTATTTATGGGAAATACAGAAGTGACTAGAATAGTTTCTGATGTCAAGGAGCTTCAGGTCTGGAGAGGAAGAGGGATAAGCCGTATGGATGACCTCTAGTTGGATAGGCACACTGCAATTGGTGTACTCCTAAAGGAAGCCAGTGTTGCTACCTTGTACAGTGAATCAAGTTAAGATCTCTTATTAGCAGTTAGAAATTAGAATTATGAGCAGTTAATTCCAGTTTAAGAGAGAAAACTGGAATTTATTAACATCTACTATGTGCTAACAACGCTATATATGTTAGTTCATTTAGCCCTCGTTACAACTCTGGGAGGTGGTTTGTATGTATTATCCTCATTTTACAAATGAGGAAATGGAGGTTCAGAGAGGTTAGGTACCTTGCCCGAGGCCACACAGCTCAAAAGAAGCATAGTAATAAATGAAGCCCCTGGTAGTCTTATTCCAAAGTATTATAACGTATGCTTTTTACTACCCAGCAGGCAGATTATGAATGCTTTTGCATTTGAAAAATTGGTAAAGTCCAACTTTACTGAGGGGTTTATTGTGTTATAACTCGAAGGGCCTTGCAGGACCCTAAGAGTCCTGCTGGTTTTGATCTAAGTCGACACCATGGCCAAGAAACGAAGAGCTTGCCCCCAGCACATCGCTGGGCTCAGTCTCCACACACAGAGGGACCCAGCCAATGATGTGTGCCTCTGGAGGAAATGGGAAGTGGGTGAGGGTCTGTGAATGGATTAATTGGAAATCCCTGTGGGGAAGGGGGAAGAGCTGGCTCTGATGGGTGAGCAGCAGTGGGAGGTGATGGCTTTATTTTTATGAGCAGAATGACTAGTGTGCGTCAGCCAGGGATACACAGAGCTGGGTGTCATCTTAGGAAGTGAGTTCCAGCCATTCCAGGGACCAATAACCATTATTGACAGATGGGGGTTCTGGGTTTAAGCAGAGGTGTCCCGTTACTTGACTGATAAAAGGCAAAGTGAAAGGTGCTCAGAAAGGAACAGGAAAATCATTGTGGACCCAGAGTTTAGCTGGACACAGAACTCTTCAGAGTCCCCAGAAAATGTTGATGAGCTTTTTAAGTGAAATGGATTTTCTGCCTCTTGGGCAAAACTTTTGATTTTTTTTCCCCCTGCACCCCGCGCCTTGTGGGATCTTAATTTCCTGACCAGGGATCGAACCTGTGCCCTCTGCAGTGGAAGCGTGGAGTCCTAACCATTGGACTGCCAGGGTATTCCCCAAAACTTTTTGATATTCTAGTCTTTAAAAAAAAGACAGAAAGAAAAAGGAAAAAGGTCACTTCAAGGAGAGGCCGGAGTGGGAATGTTTTTCTTTCAAAGGGCTGGAGTCTAGTTTAATCCCTGCATTTATCTCCAGGAAAGGGCCAGTCAAGCTGTCGGAGAGGCAGACACTGTCCAGGCCCTGGCTGGGCGGCTCGCTCAGTGTTTGTTTGTCCTGCCTGTCTCTTGAAGCGGCAGTGAGCCTACTCCCACTCCTCCCTCGGGGAGACCTGCCTTCAGGTAGCATTCTTAGAATGCTCTTGCTTTTCTTTCTCTGGCTAGAAATGTGTCATTTTAAGTGGAGATTTTCCTTTGCTGGGGCTGTGTTTTCTTGTCCTGGCAGCCCCCCTTTTGGTAAAGCACCACTAAGGAAGAACCTAAGGTAATCCTCTTCTAATCAAAAGTTTTGGCTGGACAAGTGGACACCATTAAAAAAGCAAAAACCAAAACCAAGAACTTGAAAAAAATGCTCCCTTTTCTGAAGTCACTGGCTTCACTGAAAGCAAAGATTCACTTGCTTTGGGCCATTATTGGACATTCTAAAATTGTCCCAAATGTGAGACCTTGGACAAATCACTTAATCTCATCCTGCCTCGGTTTCCAAATATATAAAATGAGAACCATGCTGTGTGCATTTTAGGGCCATGGTGAAGATGATATAAATGACCCATGTAAACCAAGCAAGGTGTCTGCACAAAGCGGCCCTAATAGTTGATGACTATTGTTTTGGTTACTATGTGAACTGTTCTTGGGGTTTCTGTTGCTAAAGGAAATAATAAAGATGTGAAGAAAATAAATGCTTTTAAATCCCATACACAGTCTCTTCACCTGTAAATGAAGACAATAGGACTTACATCACAGGACTGCTGACACAAAGTAGATACTAAGCAAATATTGGTTTTCTTATACTTTCGTTCAAACTCGGCTCCCCCCTCATATATGTGTATATATCTGTCTGTTGATTTATAAATTGCATGCATGGACCTCAGTATATCCTGTATGTTATTTACACTATAAAACATATACTGAAAAATAATATAATGATTAGATAAAATGGATACAAACAGAGGTTTTTATATTTTCTCTTTTTATTCACCTTGGTTGTGATGCTGCACTGTGTATGGTAAGTACTACAATAGGGACTTCGTAAGGTCGGTCACGTGGTTCAGTGAGTATAGGTAGAAGCTTCTTCTATGAATAGTTGCAGGGTCTTATGGGCTCCCAGAGTACCAACGAGAACACTGGGGCTGGCAGGACGTCCGGTTTCAGATGTGTGTGTATGCTTAGTCTTTTGAGGCTGACTTTCCAGTGCTATCCTCTAGAAGTTTGGAGGAATGCCATAGCTTTCTGTAAAACTGGGAATTGTCTTGACATAACTGGAAAAAAACACTACAAGGTAATGGTAATACAGGTTTATAACCCTTCACCTGAGGATGTCTGAGGTTTTCATGGAAGAGATTCTTGGAGATGGGCTTTTAATTGCAAACCAGGCACTAGCTGTGTGTCATTAGACAAATCTCCCAACCTCTCTGAGCCTTAGTTTCTTCATCTATAAAATAGGGATACAAGTAGGGAGAGAAATAATGACCAGAAAGGATCGTTGCTAGGATTAAATTCAGTGATGCTTGCGGAGATGCTTAGCAGGTGGCCTGCCTTTGCTGTGGGTCTGTGATTTACCATGATCTTCAATTGCTCTTCTACTGAGATTCTCTGTGATGTCCGTCTCCCATTTTTATGCTTGCATTTCATTTATTTTTTAAAATGTAACCTTCAGCTTTTAATAAACATAAACGTGCACACAGTCTAAAAACTTAAATGTTATAAGCTTTAAAATGAAAAACACCGATCCTCTTCGCTCCTATTTCCACTTCAATTCCTGCTACCTAGAAACAACCATCTCTTAATTCTTTCTTTTTCTTTACTTTTCTGGAATTTACCTCTTTATTTACAAATAATAACTCATGCTGCAGTTTCTTAATTATTCCTAGACAACTTTTCATTCTTATGGTGGATTGAGAATTGAGCGTTCTCTCATCTCTCTCCCCCTCCCCACCAAACACATGTGTGCACCCCCCTTTTACCTTTCCCCATCTTCCAAAATAGTTGCAGGCACACCTTGGAGATATTGCAGGCTCAGTTCCAGGCCACTGCAATAAAGTGAATCACATGAATTTTTTGGTTTCTTAGTGCGTATAAAAGTTCTGTTTATACTATATGGTAGTCTGTTAAGTGTGCAATAGCGTTATGTCTAAAAAATGTATGTACCCCAATTAAAAAGTACTTTATTGCTAAAAAATGCTAGCCATCATCTGAGCCTTCAGTGAGTCAGAATCTTTTTGCTGGTGGAGGGTTGGAAATATTGTGAGAATTGCCAAACTGACACAGAGACAGGAAGTGAGCAAATGCTGTTTTTATTTGATTATTGAAACATAGTTAATTTATGTTGTTTCAAGTGTACAGCAAAGTGATTCAGTTATACATATTTATATATATATATTCTTTTTCAGATTCTTTTCAATTATAGGTTATTACAATGTATTGACTATGGTTCCCTGTTCTGTACGGTAGGTCCTTGTTGTTTACCTCTTTTAGATATAGTAGTATGTTTGTTAATCCCAAACTCCAATTTTTCTCCACCAGGCCTCCAGGTCTTCCCTCCAATTTTATTCCAAACATCCTTGCCCAACTGACCTGTTTAAAACATCACCTTTATCATCATAAATCCCTAGTTCTGAAGCTTCAGGGCTGTGACCTACTAAAACAATGTCTAATTTTTACTCTCAATTTGTTTGTTTTTTTCACACCATGGTGCCATCTTTGCTACTCATTAAATGCACTTACTTTCTTTTTCTAAAGCATGTGTGTATTCGTGGAGCTTTCCTGCCTTTGTACCCTCCTGTTTCTTTCCCAAATGCTAGCCCAAATTTTTGGCCAAAAATATCCTACTCTTCCTTTTCCACCCACTTTGGGTACCAGCTGTTTTGGACCTCCTGAGTACTCACTGATATCCCCCAAGACCTCTGCCACGCCTTACGTTGTAGGAATTACAGGCTATAGCACTTTTTGTCACTTGTTATTTATGATTTGAAATTCTTATCTTTTCACATGCATGTTCAGATTTAGCTAGAAATGAATGGTCATGCACTGACTACCAAGTGCCCTGCTAGGCACTTTCACAAAAGTGCCTAGACACTTTCACTGTCTCTTCTACTCTCTGTGATGACCAGTCAGTTCTTTAAAGAGCCCATTTTACAGATGAGAATACTGAGGCCCAGTGAGCCACACATTCTCTCTCCATCTACTTACCAGGCTCCTGTGCATTAAGGTGAAGGCTGTGGTTTGGCCGTCGTCGCTGTGGTGATGGGCACTGCTTCAGATTCTGTGGTTGAAGAGATCACACACCAGCATTGAGAAGGGCTGGGCCAGGCCTTGGAAGGCAGGCAGCGGAGTATGATGTGTCAGGGTGGGAAAGGAATTCCTGCAGTTTGCAGACTTGAATAACTGCAGCAGGAGACGAGCAAAGAAGATGTGCCCAGGGACCAAGTGGTCAGAGCCCAGCCCCTGGAGGTCACAGGTGTCACCTTGGATCCACGAGGCTTTGGGGAGGAGTTTGGCTTTGATGTTTGACCCTGAACAAGGCTCTCCTCTCTCTGGCTCTTTAGTTCCCCACGTGACAGTTGTGGGATCCTAGCGCGCCCCAACTGGGCCTCCATCTCAGCCTGCTCTGCCCTCGGATCCCAAACCCTCCTCACTGGCAGGTGGTCTTGTCTGTGAGATGGAGCACTGCCAGGTGTAGGTAGGAAGTTTCCACACCATTTGATTGTGGTCCAGTAGGACTAACGAAAAGGGCCACAACACTGTCATACGATTCTCGGTGTCCTTCCCCATCCTCAGTTACCAGCATCTACTTCGGATTTCAGATGCTTCATTAGGTGGGAGTGGGGTCATTGCCTCTCTTATTATTTGCTTCTAGACATTAAAGCTTTGATGTTTGCTCAGGGCTGTAAAATACAACTTCCATTTTTTTGAGTGTGAACACTCTTCTGTCTATGCCGTTGTGCCTTTTGTGTTTCTCCCCACCTCCTTCCCTCTTTCCTTCCCCTGCCCTTCCTCCCTCCCCCTCCCCTTAATTCTATTTTCTTTCAACAAGAGTTCTCCCAGGTCACTTATCATCTCTGAGACTTGGATTTGCCATCTTTAAAACGGGCTTCATATTATCCCTCACGTGACTACCGGGCGCACGGAACAAGGTGCCTGGCATGTGGGAGCCGGACGATGTTAGTTTTCTCTCTTCCTCTTTACTGCTCTGTCCACACCAGGCATTGCTCTGCCTTCACCGCTGGAGTCCTCTGGGGTCAGGGCGCCCATCGGCTGTCAGGTGAGTGGCACAGGACCTTGGGAAGGGAGGGTCTGGATGCCCTGAGCATTTCTTTCAACCATCGACTGATTCTGCAGGGGCCCCAGGTAAAATGAGCCAGACTTACAGCTCCTTTCTGTGTATGTTGAGCTCTTCAGACAAAGGTCTATAGAAACAGGAGGCATTTGTGATGTTATTAATTGGCGGCAGCTTTCCACGGACCACCCTGAATGGAAATGAACGCAAGTGGCCCCAGAGGTGGCCGGTAATCCCTCATTCGTGTGTTGAAAGATGCAGCGGGTTGAGAGAAAAGGCAGAAGGCAGACCGAGGGCCCTGCAGCCTCTTCTGACTCAGCCTGTTAGGTGATTTTGGCCGATGCCCTCTCTCTTTCAGGAGCACTTTCTTCTTGTTGGGGGTAGTTCCTGAAGCAATGCTCCCACCGGCTCATTTCCCCAGGCTGTAAGCAGAGGCTGACCAAGGGGGCCCTGTGCTCAGCAGTTATTGCCACAAGCAGGAAGTGTTTAATGGTTTCCATTTACTTTTAGTTGCAAGAAGGAAGGCTGAGCCTTTCTTACAACAGAGGCAGAAAATCAACCTGATGACTCGGGCCCATTTTACCCTCGGGAGGGAAACCAGAGCTCCTTAGGGCACCAACGGTCCCATCTTGAAATTGCTTGGCCACCTACAGAGTAAGGACAAGGGGGATTTCTTCCCTATTGGTGTGTGAGGTGGTACCTGGCATGTGAAGCCAGTCTTACAACTAGCGTGATTATGTGCGTCACACACTGTAATGAAGCAGGAAGCCACTGTCCTGTGGTCCTGTCGGGGATGGCATCTTGTGCTTTTTTTTTTTTTTTTTGGCTGCGCCATGGTACGTGTGGGATCTTTGCTCCCCCACCTGGGATTGAACCCGGGCCCCCTGCAGTGGAGGCTCGGAGTCCTAACAACTGGACCACCAGGGAATTCCCCACCTGTGCTATTTCTAGGTCAAATGCCACTTTGAAAATTAACAGTAGAGGAGACACAAAATATGTGAGGATGTAGAAAAGTTAAATAATCTACTTTCATACCCTGAAGAGAGTTTAATCTTTTCTCATATGACAGCATATTTGTAAAACTGGCACCCGTCAGAAAGAAACCCTTAGCAAATTTTAAAAGTAGCGTTTTTAAAGACCACAGTCGTGATTATCCAATAAAAATTATAAATAAATAATATAAGGCTACTCCTTCTTCCTCCCAAATTCTATTTAGAAATTAAACCTACATTCCTGGATAATTATTGAATCAAAAAGTGAATCCCAAGGGAGATCATAAACTGTCTAAAAAGAAATGAAAAGGGGACCACTTTACACTATACCAAGGGGCCATTGCACAGGAGACACCCAGAGGAAAATGTGTAGCCTTAAATATCTCCATTATCAGAGCAGTAAGATGGAAAATAATGATGACCATAAAGTACTCATTTTAAGAAGTTGTTTAGAAGTACAACAAAATAAACCAAAAGGGAACAGAAAAAAGGAGATCTAAACAAAAACTAAATGAAATAGGAAATAAACAGAAAACATTAGGAAGGAATGTACATTTAAGTGCCAGTTCGTGGGAAGGACTAAACAGAATTTAACCATATGTCTGATCCCAAAGAAATGTCTGAGCAAATATCTGAACCTTCACTCAATGCAATGTAATGTAGCCATTAAAATGGTTCTAACAGCATTTGTAAGAGGATTGGGTGAAATGTTTGTTATGAAATGTTCAAATGAAAAGAGCAGAATCGAAAATTGTATCACAGAGTGATTATACCTGTGTGGATACGGTCTCCCATCTCCCTCCTGCTCCCCGGAGAATTAAGTCTGGAAAGAATGCATCAAAGTATGAGAAAGAACAGAGCACTGACGTGTGCTCAACACAGAGGAACAGTAAAGACGTGCTAACAGAAGGAAGGACCGCATACTGTATGATTTCATTAATAAGTGTCTATAGACAAAAAGTACGCTAGTGGCTGCTTAGGGCTGGAGGATTGGGGACTTTGGGGGTGACGGCTAATGGGAATGAAATTTCTTTTGGGGGTGATGAGAGTGTTCTAAAATCAATTGTGTAATGGCTGCACCACATGTGAATATACACTAAAAACCATTGACTTGTACCCTTTTTAAAAAAATTAAAGTATGGTTGATTTACAGTGTTGTGTTAGTTTCCGGTATACAGCAAAGTGACTCAGTTATACATATATATCTATTCTTTTTCATTGTTTTCCATGATAGGTTATTACAAGATATTGAATGTAGTTCCCTATGCTATACAGTAGGACCTTGTTCTTTATTTTATGTATAGTGAGTGAATGGGATGGTATGTGAATTAGATCTTAAGTTGCTACAAAAAGAAAAATCACAGTGGTTATCTTGGGAGATGGACATAGTGATTTTCCTCCTGTTTTTCCACCCTCTTCTGTAATTTCCAGATTTCCAGATGTAATTCTGCATTACTTGTCTAATGGAAACATAATAAACTAAAAACACTTTAAAGGAAGAGTGTTCACAGTTGGCCTTTTAGCAGAGGAGGCAAGGATGGGAAGTCTGCTGGCCTTCCTCCTGAGAAGGTGAAGGCAGACCAGGTCCCGTAATCCTGAAATCGGGGACTGGTTGTCATGGATCGCTGCTTTGTCAGCTGCTCTCACACAAAAGTGGCGCCGGGCTATTCTTCTGCAAGTCGAGGAAAAGAAAGTGTCATTTGTCTGGGGTCTCTCAAAAGCAGGATCACCTCTCAGGGAAAAGCTGGGGGTCTGTGAAACTTGCAGATGACTAAGAGCCAATTTCTAGTAAAATCTAAGAGGTGTCAGACTCTGCTATGAGTGCTAAATTAGAGAAAGCTGTTACTTATATAACTTCCTGTAATTGCCCGGCAGTAGCTGCAGCTGAGAGCCGAGAGCTTCCCGCTCCTCCTCTTGGCTGAGTGGGGGATACAGGGCCCTCCCCTCCTTGCAGTCGGGATCCCTTTTACCTTTGGACGTTGTGCTCGGGGTCAGGCTTTTTAACCGAAATTGAAATGCCATTTTAACAGAAGACGCCTTCGTCTCTTTTGAAGATGGGAAACTCTTACGCTGGACAGCTGAAGACCACGCGGTTCGAGGAGGTCCTGCACAACTCCATCGAGGCCTCGCTGCGCTCCAACAGCCTGGTACCCAGGCCCATCTTCTCCCAGTTGTACTTGGAAGCAGAGCAGCAGCTTTCTGCTCTAGAAGGTAGGAGATACGTCCATGCCTTTCTTTTACCGTGTGCGGGAATGTTAGCAGTGGGACTGGAAATTCTTTCCTCTTCTGAGCAAACTGTAGAAACTATTGGGTCTCAAAGAACAGAATTATTAGAAAAGAGAAAGTTGCATGTGCATCCTTACTTGGCTAAAACTGTTTCAGCCATAAAGTTGCAAGGAATAAAATGATTCGTTGGACTAGTAGGAGAAGGAAAGGGCCATGTTAGCCTGTTCTGAGTTGGATGTTACTTTTATTAAAAGGTTTGATGGTCTCACTTGAATAAGTAGGACTTTTTAACATACTTTTGACCCTCAGTTATATTTTTCTTTTTCTTTGTGATTTGTGGCTGTATCTTTGCAAAGGAGTGTGGGTAGTTTTTCTTTGTGATAGCAGTTATAAAAGCCCTCCAGAAACTGTTAAAAACCGAGACCAATTGTGTGCCAGGAATAAATTATCTTCAGGCCTGGGGTTAGGTTTAGGGTTTACTTGATTATCCAGAGAGTAAACTGACTATTTTTCAATCTTTCGTTTGTATTTTTTATAGTCGTGTATTTTCTTACACGGCAATCCAAAGTATGAGAGTTATTGCTCTAAGGAAGATCTTTTTATTTTGTCTTTCACTTGAAGTTACCTGCAGACTTCACTTAGCTTTTGAAGTAAAAGAGGGCTGTGGTTTAAAACAAAAATTAACTAATTAATGAAGCATGCAGTATGCTGCGTCCTGTCTTGGGGTGGTCATGATGTGTGTGTGTCACTGTGAGTGTGTGACTGTGTGTGGGGGTGATGGGCTGGGGACGGTTGCACATAAGGGGAAAATGAGGCACAGAGGTCCTCATGTGATATCTGATAGTCTATTATTCAAGCAGGGAGGCATTCTTTGTGTCACTCTTTAAAACGTCCTTACAAAATTAACCTTGCAAATAGCAACCACTAAGGACCTAAAGGAACTGGATCTGGGTCTGAGAGAAAGTAGATTGTGATCAAAAGTACAAATTAGGAAACCTAAGAATTCTCTGATATTCACATTGAAAGTACCAGTGTTTTCTGGCACAGGAAGCATTACTGTGACATTGGGGGCATTTGAGAAATAATTGGGGGGTCTCTCATAGACTGTTTTCGGCTAGCTGAAAGACATGTGAAATGTATATTTAATGGTCATCCTTAACTTCTTACAATATTGAAAGGCTTTGTTTCTAATGATGAATAATGTATTGATAAATAACTTCGTACATTTGAATGGCACCTTAAAATCAACAGAGTGCTTTCACCTCCACCAGTGATTGGGCCCCATGATTTGGGAAAATGAAAGATGGGTTTGAAGTTCTGAAGGATGTTCACCTGGGGACAGGTGGGGAGAAAGCCCTAGGGTTTCCCAGTCAGCCTTTCGTGGGGTCAAAGCTCTCCATAGATGACCTTCGCTGGCCTCTAAGTGAGAGGCTGCATCCTGAACATTCCGACTTCTCGGGCTGCCCTCACCTGTCCTCATCACGTGGCGCTTTCCAGGGACAACTTGCAGGCTTGCGCGGCCCGGGCCTCCTGTGTTGAGTGCCAAAGGCTCCCCGCCAGCTGCCAGCCGGCTTGGTCAGCCCTCGTGTTGGTATGAAAACCAGAGCAGGCCCTTTCTATGATTTTTCCCATTTGTCTGGCACACAGCATAGAGAAATCCTCTGAGATTTCGTTTCTCTAGTGCTGGGAGGAGGGGGGAGGGGTTGGTGAACAGGAGGAGACGCTTGTGGATTTGCCAGTTGTCATCAGCCAAGCACTCAGCTTGAGCCCCTGGTTTCCGCATCATAGAACTTGGTGCAGAGGGCTTGTTTTGTCTGTCCAGCTGTCTGCCAGGGTCTCTTATCTTATTGCTGTCCTTCCTCAGACAATAACATTAAGGATGCTTTTTAAGACCAGGGTGCTGGTATCCCAAAGACCCCTTGATCTGTTAACATTTTCTGTATTTGCCAGGGCAGTTCAGTGGGGCCTTGTTCCTTTGTTTTCCAAGTTAGGGGTATTATACCCTCCTTCTAGGAGAGAAGCCTTTTACGTGTTTTTTTGTTTGTTTGTTTGTTTTAAAGAAAGACCAACCAAACAAAACAAATACAACCCCAGTATTTGGGGATAAGTATTTATTTATTCAACAAGATGCAGGTAAACTCCTGTAATCCCACCCACTCAGCATGTCATACAGTTTCTTCTTGTGGAAAGAAAACAAAATTTACTCTAAACATTAAAGCCAATACCCTCATACTCCATGGGGTGAAGCGCTCCTGTGGAATCTCTGGATTCCCGTGATTGAGTTTTAAGGTCCTAAGCTCCCCATCCAGTTGGTTTTGTCTAAGGCCATTTTAAAGCTCTCATCCTGCCAGGAGACCTTGGTAAACAGTCTGGTTTAGTCTGGCCCTGGTTAGGAAATCTCCTCGGGCTTGTTGCTGGCTGACGGATTCCATCAAAGACCCTGAAATGTCTGATGTAGACCTTTGACCTTTAATCCTGCTTTCTTAGCAGCGACTGGATTTTGAGCCCTTTCTTTGACTTTCAGAGGCTTAAGACCCTCCTCTTTCATTCTTTCCGAGAGTCTGGATTCCTGTTCTTTTTGGTCGAACAGGATAACGTGCAGACATTCCTGTGTGTGCCCTCAGAGCTCCAAAGTCCCCGGCTTTCTCTCCCCTATTCACAATAATTGTTGGTGCTTTTCTCTGCCCCCCACCCTGAGCCCCTGGAGGTGAGTCTCTGGCTCACAGACTAGTCTTGATTTTGCAGAGAGCCTTCTAAGCCACCTACTGCATAGGTGGCTAAAGGATGGTTTGAGCCCCTGGGGGACCCAACCTGCATGGCTGGTGCTTGGGGTCTGGGCATGACTCCACCTTCTGCTAAAACCATCCCTGCCTGCATTTAATGGCAGGAAGGAGGCCTCTGAAGAAGGCTTTGGAGTTTATCCCTCTAACCCCTTTTGTGTTCTTCCTGGGTAATCTTTGTACAGTCTCCCCGCCACCTCTGTGTCCTCTAGTTCTGGAGGGGTGGAGACACTAGGAATTCTTGCTCACTTCCTGCTGTGACCTTCCCAAGGTCATGGTCCTGGGCTGGCCTGAAATGTTGAGTTTCTTCTGCCTCTTGTCCTTCCTACACATTTAAAGTGGTGGCCACCCTGAGGTTATGCTCCCAGCCTCCTGTACTGATTAAATCACACCTGGAATGTTCTGTGCAACTCTGAGGGCCATATTTCCCCATAGACTGTCACAGCTCAAAGTGACCGTCTATGACCACCTCATTTAAAGAGGCAGGATCTGATGCACAGAGAGGTTAAGTAACTTTCCTGTGGCCACACAGACAGTGGCAGACCCAAGGACTAAAACTCGAGTTTCCAGATTCCTAGTCGATCTCTTTCTGCTGCACACAATTTCATCATTAACCTAAAGCCACGTAACTCACTGGATGGATGGAAGGTGTGAGAACCAAGTAAGATGCGAGTAGAAGGAATGGCAGCAAAGGGGCCAGCACTGGAGGAGGAGACAGAGAAACAAAAAAGGAAGAAGCAACTATCTCCTGGCCTCGTGTGTCGGAGGAGGCGCGTGATGACTATTGCGTGGAGAAATCCAGATGCTATTTATGAAATGACATTTAATGATAGACAAGTTGAGAAAGATTTTTTACCCAAAATATCTGTGAAAAGAAGGTAGAAGGAGTTTGAATATCCATTGATGTGAAACCCTCTTTCTCTAGCCGGCTGGGTAAATAAGGTATAACCGTGTGTGCTTGGACCAGCTGGGGAGTCTTTTCCTGAGCGTGGCCTCTGCGCGAGGCATTCTGCCAGCAGCCTGAATTACAGAGATGAATAAGGGCAGGGGCCTTGCTCTCTGGGAGCTGAGAGCCTGTGGGGAAGACCATCCGTTTTATTGCTGTGATGAAACTCACGCACAGGGAGAGTGGGATTTCCCTGAGCCGA
The DNA here is from genome assembly GCF_030028045.1 of Hippopotamus amphibius kiboko. Lineage (NCBI taxonomy): Eukaryota > Metazoa > Chordata > Mammalia > Artiodactyla > Hippopotamidae > Hippopotamus > Hippopotamus amphibius. Next base: position 140,923,483 of record NC_080192.1, on the reverse strand, counting down.
TTTCTGGCTTTCTTGGCTGGTTCCATACTTGCCATTACTCCTGAAATACTATTTCACTTAAAAACAGTTTCCTAAAGTCTTAAAGTCACATGGGAGGGCCTGGCCCTGTTCTGGAATGGCTTTTCTTGTGAGTCTGGCGGGATTCGGGTGTGTTTGTATTTCTAGTGTGTACACATCCAGTTCTCCCTTGGGGATAAATAACGGCAGATAGTTTCACTCCTCTCTTCTTCACCGTAAAGGCCATTCACACTGTATTTTGGGTTCTAAACCAAGTGACGCAGTGAGTGCCAAGAACAGCAGCTTGGATGTCGGGTATCCCTGGGAACACGCTGGCTGTGCTGCTTAGCGGTTTGTCGAATCGCTGGGTCTCTCTGAACCTTGGTTTCCTTACCTGGAACGTGGTCCATGTGTTACACCGGGTTCCTCCCACACAGATGTTTTTGGAGCGCCTACTGCGTGCAGGCTCCATGCTCAGGACTTGTCAACAACTGTATCCGCACTGAACCCTGCTGCTTGTGCAAATGTGTGCAGCTCTGGGGGCTGGGAGGGGACATGGACCTGAATTTGAAGTCACAAGGCCAGGCTTGGAGCCGGAGCCTGTGACCTTGAGAGAGACATCCAGCCTGAGTGGGCCTTGGCTTTCACCGCTAGTAAAGAAGGGCGGTGATGCCTGGCGTGAACAGTGTGTCTGTGAGGACTGGTTAATCCTAACTAGCTGGGACTCGCCGCGTGCTTGCTACTTCCGCCTTGCTCACTGCCCCCCTTTCCCACGTCCAGGTGGAAGCCGAGTGGACAATGAGGAAGAGGAAGAGGAGGGGGACGGGGGACTGGAGCAGAGCTGTCCCCCAAACCCCTATCAGATGCACCCCCCGCCCGAAGGATGCTGCACCACGGACGGTGAGATGCCCGCCGGGCTGTGTGCTGCGGGGCCCCGAGGTGCGAGCCGTGGCCAGGCGTGCCCTCCCGTCTCGCAGCACCGGCTGCACCGCATGGGGCTCTGTCAGGCTCACAGCCCTCAGTCTCTCTTTGCACAGCCTCACCATTACAAATGGATTCAGATCCAAAAGTTAATTTTTCTGCGTTGGCTGTTTGAAAACTAGGGTATCCCAACTCAGACCGGCTTGCACCATGTGTTTAACTCAGTGTTGATGAGTAGGAATCATCTTTCACATCTGTTGGTACTTTGCTGTTGAAAAAGCAGATATATCAATAGGTTATCTCAGGAACCCTGTAACGTCGGTCATGTCATCCTCATTTTGCTGTTGAGGAACTGAGGCTTGGAGCTGCCGGGTGGGTGACACCTCTGTTCAGTGATGGGAGCTTGTGCTCTGCGCTCCAGGGTCTCTGAGCGTGCCTCTGGCTCTGCTGCCCCCTCGCCCAACAAACGTGCTGAGTGGTCGGAAGTTCACCTATCCTGTCACCATGCCAGTCAAGAGGTGTCACTACTTAGTTGGTCAGTTGATTGGTTACAATAATTATTGAGCCCCTGCTCTGAAAATATGGAGATAAAAGTTCCAAGAATTCCCAGTGTCGCAAAGTTGTGTAGGTGAGCAGACCCTCTGCACGCAATGTAGAAAGTGCTGGGAGGGTGGGGTGGGCCAGCAGGGGTGCATGGGAACACAGGAAAGGCTCCTAGTGCAGGCAGAGGGTTTGGGGAAGGCTTCCTGGACGAGGAGTCCTTTATCTGGGTTTTGGAGGATCAGCAGGAGTTAGCCAGGAGACTGTGAGAGGGCTGGGGGACGTGCGATATTCCCGACAGAGGAGCGACGGGTGCAGAGGCTTAGAGGGGAACTGCTAGTTTCTGTAGGTAGGGGCCTGAGAGGTGGCCCGGCAGGGCTTGGAGAAGTGGCGAGGTGGGTTGTGGAGGCCCCTTGCACTCTGCGTGGGGGCCTAGACTTGACCTTCTGCGTGGTGGCCGGCAGGGGAGGGATCCGCCCTCACTGGGGCTGCTGTCCCAGGGAAGGGGAAACCAGTACAGTGGTCCTTCATGATGCAGGACTCCTGGTGTCCAAGTGCCAAAAGGCTGCCTGATTAAATTAGGGAATGGCAAACTCTCCAGTGGTCATTGCCATGATTTTCAAAGAATTTCCACGTGAGCGCAGTAAACGTTGACTGCCCACGACCTGTTTTTCTCCAGCTCTTCAGAAGGGAGGGGCTGCTGTGCAGACTGGGAGGGGCCCGGGTCATGGAGGTAAAGACCTGCTGGGCCCTTGACCTCACCTGTGGGAATTTAACTTCATCGAGACGACGCAGGGGAACCACCCCAAGCCTGAGAGCCAGACCTGGCTCCATCCTGGCCCCGCTCTGAGCAGCTTTGAGCAAATAACTTAACCTCTCTGAGCCTTGTCTGCAGCTGGGTCAGGACCACTTCCCCAAAGGTGATCAAGTGTGAGCTTTCCAGGGCTTCTCCCATCTGGTGCTGTACACAGTGGGCGCTGTTTCCTGCTTCGCCCAGGGGCAGGTGGGAGAACTCAGAGCCAGTGCATTGTAAATGGTAAAGCAGACTCACCGGGGGAGAATCTTCTTAAAGTTCCGGAGAGTTTTGCAGGGGAGGCCTTGGAATCATCAGGGTTCTCGTTAACTCTCATCATCCCTGTGGGTAATTAAAGATGGAAAAGCACAGGGGGTCAGGCTGCATGTGCCTTCAGGGAGAGAGATTCCCAGAAAGGGCCCATCCAAATAAATCTCAGCTGTTTCCCTCGTCGTCCTGTTTTCCCTAGGTATTTTTGGACACAATTTTTAAATAGGAAATAGGTTTAAAAGCTCTGAAATAGAAAAAGTTCAGGTGTGTAGAGTGAAAGTCTGCCTCTGCTGCTGAGGCCCCTTGAGGCCACCCGTGTCACCGGGTCCTCAGCCCGTATTCCTGCCACGTGCCCATGCCACGTGCCCGTAAAACACAGGGTGGAAAAGACATCACATTACAGCCCCTTACAGCTTTATCTTGTCTGCATTTTAATCTGCCGTCGTTGGTCTACCCCTTTTTCCCGTTGAGCTCCGTTTGTACCTTAATGTGTGTTTTACCCCAGTAGTCATAAAAACAGAAAGAGGTTAAGTGTCACGAATGATGATAGTTCTAATTTTATCTTTCAGAATTAACTATTTCTATTTTTATTTTATCTTTATTTTCAGAATTAATTAATTTTATTTTTTTATTTTTTATTCTTTCTAATCACTTTAATGTGAATAGTTGTAATCGGCAAGTGAAAAGCATGTAAGGATAACGCACTTGAGTGTCCTCAGAGTTAATGTGAAAGTCAACCAGGTCCAGAGGCGAGGGTGGTTGCTGATGAGATCACACCGTCCTCACCCCTTTGCCTCGTGGATCCTGGTTCTGCGGGGGCCGCTCGCTGGGCAGCGTGTGAGCCTGTCCGTCCCTCCTAGGGTTCTGCCAGGCGGGGAAGGACCTGCGTCTCGTCTCCATCTCTAACGAGCCCATCGATGTCCCCGCGGGCTTCCTCCTGGTGGGCGCCAGGTCCCCCAGCCTGCCGGACCATCTGCTGGTGTGTGCCGTCGACAAGAGGTTCTTGCCGGATGACAACGGACACAACGCCCTTCTTGGTAAGTTCCTCCTCTGCTCTTCTCTGCGACTGTGGCTGCATGGCGCATGGGGACAAGGAGGGCCATTGGTCCCCTTGGGGGACAGGCCCCCTTTGGCATCTTCTTCAGCAGGTCACACCATCCCGTTTATTCCTCATTCTGTGGGCTATTTCTTTGTGGAATGGAACGCAAATGAGAGTTATTTTAAGATGTGACTACCTTCCTGTAGAAAGCGCATCAACTAGTACTAATTTTTTTTTATACTTATAGTCATCAGACCTTTACTAAGTGCCTACCTGAGTCAGGAATGCGATCCAAACCCTGTCCTAGGTGCTGTTGGAAGCCAGCAGACATGAGGCAGGAGGAGAATGTCCCTGCCTCGAGGACAGTCATGCTCTGAGGGACTGCCAGGCATCCTCTACCGCTCTCTCCTTCGCTTTACCTCTCCCATCTACCAGCCCATCATTCTTATCCTGGCTTAACAGATGGTGGCCTTGGACCTGTTAATGAACTTGCCCAAGGGTGCACAAGGAAAGGAACAGGGCCAGGATTCAAACTCAGGTCTTCCTGGTTCCAGACTGTACCCTCTAACTACCACACCCCAGCATCCTATACCTGGTCGAGATCAACCTAGGGGAGTGGTGACTTTGATCTTTGGAACCACCTCTGGCCCATGGAAGCCCCAGCTTTAGTTCAGAGTTGAGGCCAAGCCTTACCAAGCCTGGCTGTTCAGGCATTCATTGAGCTCTTACTGTGTGCCCGGCCCTGTGCTCAGCACACTCCCCCATTAGTGGAGAAAAATCAGGGCAGGTGTGAGGTTTGGACCGAGAGCCCAGTGAGCTGGCTTCAGCCCCATGTCTGACTGCAGGTTGCTGTGTGGCCCGGGCCTCAGTGTCCTCATCTGTAGAGTGGGCAGGTGCTTTCTACAAGACCCCTCATCTGGCCTCGCGTCTCCTTTGCAGGAGAGCTGTGCAGGCAGATGGGTTGGTAATGATCTCTATTTCAGATGTAGCCTCAGGAATAGTCTTCATGGCAGAAGCAAGTTTGACCATGAGAATTTATGGGAAAACGTCTATGTTAAACTTATCCGCCTGCCCCCCAGTCCCTTCTGTACTTCCCACGTGTACAGACGTTTAAACCTCACTTTTGTGCTTGATACGGCCCCCAAGGCTGGGTAGGTAATGCACTTCAGTGGACATTTATCGAGGACGTTTTATGTCTGAAGCTCTGTGCGAGGGACCGAAGGGTGGATCGAGGGGGGAAGTGAGGACTGACCCAGAGAAGAGAAAGAAATGGTTCCTGCCACGAGGGTCGGGGGGACATGCCACAACCGTGTGTAGACTCTGAAACACGTCAGACAATTACTCACTGGAGGGACAGACACGGCTCTGGGGCAGTGCCCAGGGAGAGAAGAAGTTGTGGCCAATTCTCAAGGCAGGTCTGTGGGCTTATTGTCACAGTTTTGTTTGTTTGCTTTACTTTTTATTGGAGTATAGTTGATTTACAATGTTGTGTTAGTTTTAGGTGTACAGCAAAGTGAATCAGTTATATATATATATACATATATCCACTCTTTTTTTTTTTTAAGATTCTTAAGGGGAGGGAGGGATAAATTTGGGAGATTGGGATTGACATATACACACTACTGTATATAAAATAGATAACTAATAAAAAACTGCTGTGTAGCACAGGAACTCTGCTCAGTACTCTGTAATGGCCAATATCGTAACTAGTTTTTGAAAGCAAGAATAATCCAGAAAATCAACTCTGCCAAGGCAGCTCGTGGAGTCACTGCATATCAGATTTAATTTGCTTATCAAGGCGGATGGACCGAGTGGGGGAGATGGGCTGGTGACTTGGTTGGTGTTTGATCTGGCCGTGGCTAGGGCTTTGCCTGAATTCCTCCCCTTTGTGACTGTAAAGGAATTGCCAGGGCAGTAAATCAAGGAGGCTCTGTGTCTCGAAATGTGAAGACAAGAATCTTTCAGTTCATTCACCACCAGCCCGGGGAACAGCTTCGGCCCCTCAGGCGGGGAGCATAGAGGAAGTGGGGTCTTTGTTAATTGCTTGCCAAAAAGCCATCGGAGGTGGGGAACAGGGGCCTGCTGGTAATAACCTAGGCTTTCTTCTTTTAAAATAACTTTATGCTCTCAGCTTGCACACTTAGCACTGTTTAGGTTTCCTGCAATTAACCCTGATGGCTGCACGGGACAAGGTGGCCCCACAGCCCTCTGGGGGCTGGGGCTGAGCGCTTTTTAGTGACCTATGAAGTGGAGGCTGTGGAATATCTTAGGCTAAGCAGCAGCTTTAGGCACCCCTCCCCACATAATTTATAAGGAAGGGAGGGTTGTTTTAGTGACTTTGAATCAACTGAGGGATTTGGTCTGAGAAAGCGAAAAGATTAAAAACTAGGTGTGTGTTTCAGTTTTTTGAAATTGGCTGATAGCTAAGACAGAGGAGGAGAAAACATCCAGCTAGAATGTTCATGTCTGAGACGGGAGCAAAGGAGCTCTTTGTTCATCCACCAGGCAAGTAATTAAGCATTTATGGAATGTTGAACCCCAAACTGAAGGTGGACTTTAAATTCAGCCCAGGGCCCCATAGCCAAGTCGGACCTGGTCCTTCCTGGGAGCTCATAGCCTGTGGGAGGGCCCGGGCAAACCAGGACTCAGCTTGGACCCGTGACCGCAGACATCAAGCTTCCAGGAAGTCTCGGTGCAGCGGGTCCCAGCCGGGGGCTTAAGGTGCTGCAGGATTCTGAAGGACACACCGGCTCCTGGGGATGGGAGAGTATCTCAGAAGAGTTGGTGATGGAGTCGGCTCATGAGAAATGGGTGGATTGCCAGTTGGAGACAGACAGCAGCGGCAGGGGATGGACCGAACAGAAGCTACTTTACTGGGCACTTCTCATGTGCCAGGAACTGTTCTAGGTAAAAATGAGGTGGGTGAGTGAGGTGGGTATGTTACTACCTGGCATTTAGATGTGAAGACACAGAGGCACGTGCGGTAGACGGAGGTGTGCCTGTCCTTACTGTCCTGGAAGGGCCAGGGTTTCCACTTTTATATCTGAACCACAGGAGGAGCCCCTTCTGGTCTGTGGCTCCCCTCCCCGCATCTGGAATGGAGCCAGGGTCTCACAGCCCACAGTTCTCATGGGACCGAGGCCTGTAAGCTATCGAGCTGTTTCTGGAGAGGGATGGCGGTGCTGGCCTTGGCGAAGTGCTCTGAGCATCCTTGGTTTTGTGGTTCTGTTTCTTGTTCATCGTTTTTTCAACCTCCAGGGTCAGAATCCCTTCCGGGGAGCCTGGAAGGCTTCTGAGGGCCTCATTCTCGGATGGCCATTGAGCTGTTTGTCTCAAGGTTCCCAGGTTGGAGACCAAAGAATAAATAAAAACATTAGATTATAAAGTTAGGAGACATTAGGGACTTCCCTGGCGGTCCAGTGGTTGAGGGTCTGTGCTTCCACTGCAAGGGGTGGGGTTTAATCCCTGGTCAGGGAGCTGAGATTCCACATGCCACGTGGGTGTAGCCAAAAATATTAAAAAAATAAAATAAAATCAGAAAATGGATTGAATAAACAAAAAAAAGTTAGAACACATGAGAAACATTAAGGCATTAGAAAATAAAAGCATATCAAAGTGTGTGCAGAGATGCTGCGTGTTCACCTTGACAGTTACCTTGGTTCCTGTCTCCTCCTTCCCTCCCGGTATTTGCTGTCTCCCCTGTGCCCGGCACTAGTTTGTATACAGACACTTACACACACAGATGCGACCCATGCCTCCCCGTGGACGTACCATGCTTCCGGTCCTTTGGAAGCACGGGGATAGTTATGGGGGAAAGTACACAAATTTCAGTAGCTGTAACAGCAAGGAAGAAGTTATGAGGTCTGTCGTCAACATGAAGTCCAGTTGGGAATTCAGCAGAGCAGCAGGAGGATTGGGAGGTAAGCAGGAGACGGGGGTGGGGGCGTGGGAGGCAGCTTGGAGGCTGTGCCTGTGGGTCTGTACCCCGTTCTCACGCTAGAATCCAGTGCATCACTTTCTGGATCTACTCTGGGCAAAGCAGCTACGTAGCCTCTCCAGTTCTCATTTCCCAAAGGAAGGTTTTGCTGTCCTGACCGACGGGTGGTTGCATCACTTGAGCTGAGTGCCCTGTCTGGGTGACAGTGAATGGCAAGGACGCCACTGGTTTTCTCTGCCTGTCCGTTTCCTCCCTGCCCCTTTAACAGCAAGTAACCATAGAGCACAGTGTTGGCATTTCTTCGGTACCTTGTCTGTTTCCTCTGGTACAGAGGGCATAGGAGTCTAGAAGGATAAAGTAACCTGTGCCTGCCTTCTTAGACCAAGAGATTTGTCCTTAATTCTCATGCCTTTTAAGGAATATTCAATTTGCTTAAATAGATCAGAGAATCCAGAAGTTTTCTGTGATATAGACGTCATCTTTCCCTGTGGAGACTGTTTTGAACCTTCACAAACTGATGTTATTTTGGACAGTAGCCAGAGACCTCAAGATTAAAAGCAGAGCTTATGCACAGAACCCCACGGCCCTCCTGGCCTAAGTCGAAATGCCCTTTGTAAATTTGTCAGCCAGAGGATACGATAAAATAAATTAGTCTCAGCTTCAGGATGTCTCCCCAAAGGACCTTGTTCATAGAAACCAGACCTACCAGTGGGCGAGGCAAGGTCGTGGGGAAGGCCTTTGCGAGATAGTGAACTTCAGCGAGCAAGGTCATCAGATAGAAAAGCTAAATCATCACATTTCTCTTGTATTAACAGTTCTGTTGATTTCGGTTTGAATAGACTTTACAGTTTGTAAAGGTCTTTCAAACACGTTCTCTGGATTTGAATAGTTCATGGGAGGTGGTTTTGTCATCGCCTCTGTAAAGCGAGCCTTACCAGAGCCTCAGAGCTGAACTGTCATTTCCCAGAAAGCCCACCTCTGGCCTCGGGCAGCAGGATGCTGACACAGGCCTCCACCCTCTAGGCGAGTGTCTCCACTCCGCGGCTGCTGGGCCCACAGATGTCACTTGCCACCACCCTGGCCGTGCACGGGGGACCTCTTGATTTCTTTTCTGCAACTTGTGGGATCAACTTACTTGACTCCTGGAGGGAATTTTGGACTCTGAAGAGGGCTCCCTATGTATCCAGTCACAGGGGTCTGATTGCTTTGCCATTCCGTGACTGGCCAGCCCCGAAGGAGATGGGGACACAGCAGGTTATTGCAGGTTCTTGGTCAGTGTCCTGTCCCGTAGGACGCATAGGCTTTACACACGCCCCTGAGCAAGTTCAGTCTCAGTCTTCCAAGCTTGCCTGGGCACATCTCTATGACCCAGTCCTCTTGGGCCTCCTTCTGTTTGCATCCAGGTCATCTTGACCCCTGGGCCAGCAGGAGCCAACAGGGACCTCTGCCCCCTGGACTTCCCTGTTGGTGGTACAGGACGTGATTGCCTAGTGAACGATGTATGGCTTGGAGGGGACTTTAGTGTAAGGTGGGAACCATCATGGTTTGTTTCCTCCCCCAGGTTTCTCTGGGAACTGTGTCGGCTGTGGGAAGAAAGGCTTCTGTTACTTCACGGAGTTCTCCAATCACATAAATCTGAAGCTGACCACCCAGCCCAAGAAGCAGAAACACTTGAAATATTACCTGATACGCAATGCACAAGGGACTCTGGGCAAAGGGCCTCTCATTTGCTGGAAAGGCTCAGGTGAGCAGCTCTTTGGGGGTGGGGCGTGTGAAGGGGGCACCTCCCAGCGAGCCAGGGGCCTGTCGGCCCGACTCCGGGCTGAGACTGCTCTGCAGTGGGTACCATTTGGGGCAAGAACTCAGCCCTGTGAAATTAAAATGCGACTTCACACTGTGGGTGTCTAGTTGATAGTATCAGCCCAATTGCATAGGAGATTTCAAAGCTGATACAGGGCCACACCGTGCTGCGCCTTCTTGTGACAAGTATTTGGGGCAAGGTTCTCAACCAGGGATGGTTTTGTCCCCCAGGGGATATTTGGCAGAGTCTGGGGACATTGTGGGTCACTGTGACTGCAGAGCGTCACTGGCATCTCATGGGTGGCAGCCAGGGGTGCTGCTAAGTCGTGCAGTGTCCCGGGCAGCCCCCGCTCCCTCAAAGAATTGTACAGCCCAGTGTCAATGGTGCCAAAGTTGAGAAACCCCGACTTAGAGAAAACTCAGCTCAAATAGCCCCCTCCCTGCCCTGCAGCCTATTAACCGTGAACAGAAAGACCGCCTTCCTGTGCTGGTCCTTGCAGAAGTGAGTGGGCTCCAGCTTTAGGAAAGGACTGCACTCCGCCCTTCTCTGTCTCCCTGTACCCTCATGGCTGCAGGGTTGGATTTTCCATGCTCAGGTACTCTCTGAGATACACCGCCCTCAACTCCCCACCCCTCCGCCACCAACTGTGGAGGGACATGTCCTAGGAGGGTTCTCGGCGAGGTACCTGGGAGGGCCAGCCTGTCGTCCATCACTTGTCTGTGTTGGTTCACTCTGGTCACCTGGAGTCTTCTAGACAGCTTTAGCGAGTAGAAGAGAGGGCTTCAGGAGAGACTGGCTCTGGGCGTTCTTCCTCTGTTCCCTCCCCTAGCTCCTCTCCTCCCCTCTCCTGTTCTTGCATCCCTCAGGAAATATTTTTTGAGCTCCTATTACATACATGTCTGTCATTTTTCTAGGTCCTGGGGAGGCAGTGGTTCTTCCCTTTGTGGGAGCAGATAAGAGTCCTTGATCACATGCCATGACCAAGCACCTCTCAGGTTAGATACGTCACTGGGAGTTAATCTTCCTGACAGGGAGTGATTTAGAGGATGGAGGACAGTATTAGCTCTTCCTTTACCTTTGAGTAAAACTCTGTTCTTCCCTCGGATTTGAAGGGTGGCGATGGAAGGTCTCGTTTGTATCATGTGTTTCTCTTTCCCCCAAATGGTCACCATCGCTGCTGTTCCTGGCAACAGAGCTGTCCCTCAGGTGGATCCCCTGCCTTTGGCACCGAGCCTGGGGCGTGTCGCACCCCCTCCTCCCCTGGCTACACCGAAGCAGAGACTAGGATGGCGTCGGCACCACTGTGGTTGTCTGTACCTGGCTCTCCTGCAGGACAGATTCCAGTCTAGGAAGTCACCTCGCGCTATTGGGGAGGAGCAGGGCGTTGGTTTTCACGTGTGCATCTTTCCCGCAGAGTTCAGAAGCCGGCAGGCATCCGCGGGTGCGTGTTCCAGCTCTCTGTTCCCACCGCTGGAGAGCTCCGGGCCACCGGCTCCCTTCCCCAGCGAGCCCGGTCCTGGGACAACCCCCAGCATCCCGCTGGGAGCACCGCAGGCAGGTGAGGTGATGGAGCAGCACGGGAGGTGCCAGGAGTGGGCTTTAGTGTCCGCAACGTTCTGACTGGGAAATTGAGGCACAAAGGTGCTTGTCTAGGATCTCACGGGCAGTAGATTTGATAGCAGGCATTTCTGGTTCATGAACTTGGCGTTTGCCGTGCTGAACAGACCTGGTAAGCACGACCGCTAAGAGGCTGCACCTGGGCTGGGAGCACACTGTCCTCCAGAGGCACCGCGTTCCCTCTTCCATGTGGTATCTGCCGTTATCCTCATGGTGCCCGGGCCACCTGGGGCCTGTCACACCTTGGCATCTGGAGGGATCCCTGTGTTCGTCGTCAGAACACCTGGGTGTGAGTTCCAGCGCTGCTGCCTCTTAGCCGAGTGATTTGGGCCACTCCTTTTAACTCTGAATCTCCGTTTCCTCATCTGTACAGTTGGAGAAAATCTTTTCTGTCTAATTTGCAGGGTGGTGGTAAAAATTAAGCATGATGATAGTGATAGCAGGTGCTTGGTCCTTACAACCTTCTGTTAGCTCACGTTGTCCTCACGGGGCTACGTTATTACCCCCGTTTTCTAGATGAGGACGTAGAGGGGTGATCTAAGTTAAGGAAGGTTACACTGTGAGTACGTGGCAGAGCTGGGGCTCAGACACGGGTCGTCCGACTTCAGAACCCCGCCCATAACCCCCTCACCGAGCTGCCTCAACACGGGAGACGTTTTCTGCTATTCCTGACTCTGGAGTACCTTCTAGACCATTCTGGCTGATGTGGGTGACTTAGAAGACCAGAATCTACAATTGCCCCCAGAATTTTCCTCGGGCCAGGCCCCGTGGGCAGCCTGGATCTGGGTGACAGCAAACCTGACTGCTTTCCTGAGTGTGTGTGACGACCCTGAACTCGGAAGGGTGAGCGAGAGGGTGGAAGGAAGGTGGAGCAGGTGCAGGGGTGCTCCCAGAATCCAGGGGACCCGCTGGCTGCTCGCATCCCCCCAGCCCTTCTCTCACCGGGAGTGCTCAGTGGAGCACACGTAGGCGTGTGTGCACACACGTGTGCATGTCCACGGGTGTCTGTGCTTTCTCGGGGGGGCAGAATCACTCTGTCAAGAGTTCTGACCCCCGATGGGCCGCATCAGTGGAAAGCTCATTTGTAAGCTGGAGGAAGAGTCATTTCCAGCTTGCTGGGCTCACAGAGCACCCTGCTCTCTCCCCTTTTTCTCTCTGCTGTCAGGACCAGCCTCCGATCACCTGTCACTCACTGCAGCTGTGAGTCCAGCTGTTTTCAATGGCAGAGATTCCCCGAAGCACCAGCTGCTGTTGAAGAACAGCCTTTCCGCCGTGCCGCCTCCCTCGGCCTTAGGTAGCCTTGCCTGTCCTGTTCGGGGGCCTTGCTCTGCTCTGGGCCAAGGCAGGTGGCGGGGGAGGGGGCACGTGGGAGCCACCGTGCCGGGGACCCTGAGCCTCCGGGAGTCTGGGGGCTTGGAATGAGAGTCAGGCCAGGTCAGCAGGTGCCTCCTAAGTCTGCGGGGCTGTGCCCAGGCCCTGGTGCTGGGTGGGGCCGTGGCTTCAGGCCCTGACTTAGGTGGTAGGTGTGTGCCAGGATACAGCAGGAGCCCGTTATGGGCGGCTGACCTTTAGCACTGCGGGCCTCGCATCAGGAGGGCTGGAGAGTTCTGGAGAAATGGGGCAGTGTGGTGTCGCGGGAAGAAGAACATGGGCTCCAGAATCAGAAAAACAAGAATTCGAAACCCAACTCTGTCTCTTATTAGTCGGGGGATCTTGGACAAATCTGGCTAAACATTCCCGTGTCTGGAGATGAGAATTCTGCTCTGAGGCAGTGAGACTAGAGAGGCGCTGTGTGGGAATTCAGGGCACATCTGGCAGTTCACTAAAGGGCACCCTTATCGCACCTGCCTCAGCCCCGTCATTGAGCTGGCCTTTTCAGGGAGGGCTTCCTGGGGGGGGTGACAGCTGAGCTGCAGTGGACAGTTGGGGAAGCATTAATTAGAGATGGGGTGGGAGGAAGTGAGGAAGAGGGGTGAGGAGGGGAGGGTTCGAGTGAGAAAAGTGAGTGAAGGGGTTAAGCAGGGCTCCTGCTGGAGTAGAGGCTGTGGGTCGAGGAAGGGTCAGAGGCTGGGCAGCCCGGGGACCCCGCTCCGTGACTCTGGGCTCAGTGCGCTCCCTCCACGCTCACCTGGAGTCGTTTAATAGGCCAGTCTTACCCACTCCCCCTCCTGCATGCACACAGCTAAATGAAGTATTAGAGCCCAAGACCACGTTTGGAAGAGCCCCGAGAAACCATCTAGTCCAACCTCTTTTGCAGGGAAGGGAAGTGCAGCCCAGAGAGGCACGGGCCTAGGTGCCAGGCTTCCCTGCTTCCGTGGCACAGCTGGTGGAGGACTTCCTGGGAGGGGGAACCGCCTCCCTCTTAGTTGAAGGAATGATGTCTTTTCTGCCTTGGGTCTGAGGTTTTCCAGTCATGACCAGAGTGTCCTTTCTGGAGTCCGAGGTCGAGCCCTGTACCCTCCCCAGCACGAGGAACCCTAGGCAGGCACCCACTTTTCCTTGCCAGACTGTTTCGTCTCGGTTAGGTGCTAAATTTAGGGCAGACAGTGGCCGAGGACTGGGCGTCTGGGGACAGGGACACGCGGCTGCCCGGAGGCCTGGGTGTGTCCGGCCTTCACCCTGGGCGGCGGGGACGGAGGGCCTCCCTTGGCCATGGCCCTACAAGGTTGGCTCTGGGGACCCAGCCTGAAGCTCCTCCTGTGGTGAATGGATGTGCTTCCTTGAGGGGAGATGGGAGATAGAGCCCCAATTTCCTACTGTGGTGTGGAACCTTCTGGAATCTGGCCCCAACCAACCTTTTAAACTCGCTCATCCTCCACTCTTTCTACTTGAGAACTCACGCCCCGGCTGCACTGGACAGCTCAGTGGCCTTCCCCTTCTGTGTCTATGCCCTGGTCACACATCCATGCCCTTCAAGGACTGTCCCCACCCACCTGCTATGCCTGCCCTTCAGAACGTAGCTCAGGTGTCACCTCCTCCCTGCAGGAGGGCTCTCTCCCTGGGACCTTTCCTTTTGCACGGCGGTTTGTGTCTGCTGGGCCAGTGGAGTTCCTGGGAGCAGGGCCAGCCTCACGGGCTCGGGGAGCCCAGGTGCTCCAGGGAGCACGACGGGTGCTGGCCGGGGCGGGGTGGTTGTGCCTTTAAGGGCACAGCCGCGGCTTCGTAGGTCCTGTGCCTCACGCCTGCTCTGGGGAGAGTTGGAATCAGTTTTAAGAAACTGCTTCTGACGCTACAAGGAGTGTTTAACAAGGGCTTGGGGGCTGTGGTACAGTGGTTCTCAGTGGAGGTGCTGCCCCTGCAGGATGGGGTGGGGGGGGGGGGAGTGGGGGAGGAGTTAGGAAATGTGTAGGGTCCTTGTTTTGGTTTTGCCAGCTCGGGGTCCGGGTGTGCAGTGCCTTCAGGGAGTGGGCTACGTGATGACGACGTGTCTCCCCCAGAGTGCCAAATAGGGTCCCCTTCCGCACCACCAGGACACACGGCCAGAAAGAGCTGGTCCACAGGGGCAGCTCCTGGTGACATCATTTTGGCAGAGGTCATGAGCTTAGAGGCCACGGAGAGACAGTTCTAGCATCCCAAAGGGAGAAAATACCTGTAGATCTTTTATCCTCAGTACCGAGGGCCTATCCCATTGCCCTCCCTGCTTTGGTGGTTTAATACAGTTTTTAGAGGGGCTGGCACCTCAGTCTTTGCGGGAGCTCTTGCACCGGCTCCTGAGGACAGCTGTCTGGGGAGGTGAAGATGTGGCTGTAAACGGAACAAAGCAGAAGCTGCCTCGGAGGTTGCGGGGGTCAGAGGAGCGCACCTGGTGGGAAGCTCTGCAAACAAAGAACTTCGTGTTTTTGACATTTCATTCACTTCGTTTCGTTCATTTCAATCGATCTAAAGAAGAGGTGAACATAACTTTGGGTCACTTTTAGGAGAGTCTAAAGCAATCATTCTCAAACTGCAGCACACGCAAGCATAACCAGCGTGCTTGTGCGTGAAGTGTTCTCTTCGTTTCCAGAGATCTGCGTCTGTACCCTGCGGGGGCGGACACTTTGAACAAGCTCCTGCTGGTTCTGTCCAGCTTCGTCTCAGGCCAGACTTGGAGAAACGTTGCTCTAAACCAGTGGTTCTCAGCCTGGTTGTGGTGTAGAATCACCAGGAGCTCGGGGGTCCTCAGGAGGCCTGTGGACATGCTGGGCTTCTGGTTTCCTTGGGATGGGGTTGCATCTGGGAATAGAGCGTTTTAAAATGTAAACTTTAATATGTCATGGTTGCGCGTGGAGCGCTAAATGTAGGGGAAATTTTGTGTCGGATGGGTCCCCAAAAATATGGTAACCAATTCTTGGTATTTTGAATCATCCAAGAACAGTGCATGAGTCACGCTCATGCTGTTCTGTGGCGTGGGCAGGGATGACTCATGAACAGCAGTGGGTACCAGCTTCTGTTCCCGTGGATTTTTTCAGTCTGAAATTAGCTTTCAAGGCCGGAGTTGGGGGTGGGGTTGGGGGTGGGGAGAGGTGCACAGATGGATCAGTACTGCCCCCAAGTGGTGAAACTGTGGTGGTGTGTTCGATGCAGCTGACGCTTGTCTATGGAAACACGTATAATTTACTGGGAAGTGCAGATGATGATGAGATGATGGTGTGGGTCCTGGTGGCTACCACTTATTGGGCCCAGACTCTGTGCATATCTTCTTCCTAGTCCTGATAAAACCCCCTTTCAGAGAAGGTTTTTTTATCTGGTTGTGAAGATGAAGGAGGTAAGGCTCGGAGAGCTAAAGCTTAGACACTGGCACAAGCTTTGGAATAAAACATTTCTGAAGGTCGTTGGGATATTTTCTTAAACCTAGATAGTTCCCTAGATGCTAAAACCCACTGTAAAACTGTGATTAAAAAAAATAACAAATACGTGTTTTCCAACTCAGGGGAACATTTTCTTTAAACTCATTCCTAGCGACAGCCTATTCATACTCTGAATGTTGTCTAGGTATCTTGTCAAACTCTGGGCCCCCCAAAAAACGCCACAAAGGGTGGTCTCCAGAATCTCCATCGGCTGCGGATGGTGGTCCCCCCCAGGGTGGTGGGAGCAGAGCTAAGTATGGTAAGTGATGAGAGCCTTGCCCCAGATCCAAGGCTTGGGTGCTAGTGGTGGTGGTGCTGCTGCTGCTAGTGTGTGTGTGTGTGTGTGTGTGTGTGTGTGTGTGTGTGTGTGTACACGTGCTTTCGTGTGTATCGGTGAAAAAGTTTTAGGGAGGCAGACTTGGGTATAACAAAAGATTTTCTTTCTCAGGTATTAGATTTGCTTCACAAAGCCCGGGATCCCTGTACAGTATTGAGTTCCCTGTTCCTAGAGTAATTTTTTAAAAGCCTTGCCTGTCGCTTGGCAGGGATATTGAAGAGTAGGAGACTGGGTCTTTTGGTGGGGAAAGGGGACCCAGTGACTTTTAAGATGCTTTTGACCTCAGGAGTCTGTGATTCCCAGACTTGGATGCTCCTGGAAACAGGGAACTGGTCAAGTCGTAGCAGATGTGTCAGCTGGCCTGACATCAGGTCTGCCGGAGGTGGTTGCCTTGTCTGACGTGTCTTCCTGATGCCCTTGGTGTGTCCCTAGAGAGCGCAGGTGTGACCTGCATGCCCCAGGTTGGCTTGGTGGGACCGGCTTCAGTCACCTTTCCCGTTGTGGCCTCTGGAGAACCAGTGTCCGTTCCCGACAACTTGCTGAAAATATGCAAGGCCAAGCCAGTGATCTTTAAAGGCAAGTACAGCATTGCAACGAGTGGTTGAAGTCGGGGAGCCTAGAAACGCACGAGAAACAGGCAACATGACATGTCGTCCCAGTCTGACTCCACACCAGGGTGTCCTCCTGGGGAAACTCTAAAATCCTTTCCGTGGCAATGAGAGAACCCAGCAGACCAGTCACTGGAGCAGGCCCTGATCAGGCACCAGGAGTTTCAGAGCTTGTCACGGTTTCCACGAGCAGCCCCAGTGAGACGATCCTATTGCATGAAGACCATTTGCTTGTTCCTTTGTTCTGTCAGGCAGTCCCTCCCTCAGCCTCCTGTCACGGTACCAGGCCCAGTGCTGAGCACCGCGGCTGACAGATGGGTCATCAGGACCCTGGTCTGGCGGGTTGTCCTGTGGCCGCTAGTATTTTTGGACTATGAAATCTGACTTTGGGCAAAGATAGTAGCCATGGTCACCAGGCAGAAGCCTGAAACAAGACCAGATTTGACCTCTATTTTGTGGGCTCATGTAAGCTAGTGGGGGTCGATTTGTGGCTCAGCTAAGGAAATCCCTTCCCGATGAAGCGGGAGCCCTTGAAATGTAAGGATTCGGCAGAGCTTGTTTGATGATGGTGCTGGCCAGTAGTGTGTGTGGGCACGGAGCCACACACACACACACACACACACACACACACACACACACACACATTCTCAGGTCCTTCTTAAATAAGTGAACACTTTATTTTTAATTAAAAAAATTTTTATTTGCTATCATTATTGGCATAAACTTTAAAAAAATTTTTTATTGGAGTATAGCTGATTCACAACGTTGTGTTAGTCTCAGATGTACGGCAAAGTGAATCAGCTGTACATATACATATATCCACTCTTTTTTAGATTCTTTTCCCGTATAGGTCATTACAGAGTATTGAGTACAGTGAACACTGTATGTGGTATTGTGTTTGTAGGACTAGAGAGGGTGGTAGGAAAGTGGGAGAGGTATCTTACTGTTAATTAAGAAATTGGGGAGGGCGCTCCTTTATCCTAAAAAGAAAACAAAATGGACAGTGTATTCAGGAAGAAGGGTGCAGATCTGGGTTTTGAACCGGGCGTGAAGGCCGGGCCAGTAATCCCATCGGGCCCTATGGGGTAACTTCAGTGAAGGTCAGCATATGATACGTTACCTATGTTCTTTACACGGCCGTGGTGTGTCTGCTATGGGCCCTGAGAACACAGTGAAGAGAAAACAGAGCAAGGCGGGACTTGGTGGACGGGCAGGGCTGTACCTGCTCTCAGCCAGGAGCCTCAGAGAAGTCAGGGTGGGGGTCTGGAAGACCTGTGTCCAGCAGCTAATGGTCTCGGATTGAGACCACCTCTTTGTTCTCCGTGTTCAATGCCCTTCCATTCTGGCCGCACCCTCTTTGTGTCCTCCTGGCTCCTTTCCCCATAACCGTACAACCAAACCCCACTGTGCTTTCAGACCCACCCCAGTGCCGTCTCCGTGAAGCTGCCTCAGCTTCCCTCTTATCTGGGCCCTGTTGTAACTTCACTGGGCCTCTTTTATGACAAATATCACATCCTTCCTTTAATAGGAATCCTTTATGTTGCCTCTTTTAAACCATAATGTTCGTGAGCAATGCTACCCAAGTTGTGGTCCCTGGACCAGAAAAATCAGCGTCACCCGGGGCCTCAGTAGAGGTGTGAATTCCCAGGCCTGTCCCAGAATCAGAAGCAGAAGCTCTGTGGCAGGACCCGGCAATCTGTGTTTGAGGAAGCCTTTCAGGGGACCCTCATGCACCCTTAGCTCTGGAAATCAGTTTCCTTGAGGACGTGAACTGTGTCCCAGTCACCAGATTTTCCCCCGGAGCCGAACCTGATGCCAGCACACAGCAGGCATCACTACGTGTGTGTTTGGTGAATAAATGGAGACCTTCTGAGTACCAGATGCCACACACACTTCACCATATTTGATCATCTCAGCAATCGCACAAGGACTTGATTACCTTCAACCCACTTTACAGATGTGGAGCCTGAGGCTTAGGGAAGTTAAACTTCTTGCTGAGGGTAACAGTTAATAAACGGTGTAGAAGAGATTTGGACCTGGCCTAGGCTCTCCCGTCTCTGAGAGTTGCCATCAGAATTAATCTTGTCGCGTTTGCCAAAGCATTTGTCAAGTTCTGCCAGGATTTGGAATCTCTGGTCTGCACAGTGGTTTATTTTCCTAACCCAGCTTGTCAGAGAATCCTGGGCGGGGAATCCAACACGGGGAGTTGGGGAGGCTCGGGCTGGCACAAGCCTGGCGAAGATCTGGTAGGTGTTGCCTGCATGAAATTTCTAGAGCCAGAGCCAAAGGAGCAGCACAGGTGCTGGCTGTTCAGCTTTGGTCATTCCCTCTGGGCCTTGGCTTGCTCAGCTGTAAAATCGGGGATTGGACTAAATGAACAAGCAAACACCACAGTCCCTGACTCTTATCAGCAGGTGCACGCGTCAGCCAGGGCTGGGAGCTTAAGGTGTCCCCGGAAAGGAGCGCTTGAGTTACCCCAGGTGCAACCGGCCTGCATGTTTTTACTCCCCTGAATTCAGAGACCCCCCCCCCACGTGGGGCCACGCCTTGTGCCCGAGGCCAGTGGCCAAGCGGATGCTGTTTCCCCTCTTCCCCTCCCCCAGGCCACGGGAACTTCCCTTACCTCTGTGGGAACCTGAGTGATGTTGTCGTGAGCCCTCTGCTGTACACCTGCTACCAGAACTCCCAGTCCATCTCCAGAGCCTATGAACAGTACGGGGCCTCCACGATACAGCCCATCTCAGAGGAGATGCAGCTGCTGCTGACTGTCTACTATCTCGTCCAGCTGGGTGAGTCTCACTTCCATTTCGTGGGAACCATTGATGGGATAATCGCTAAAGGCAGGAAATGCACAAGGCTTGACCACTGACCCTCACTTGGAGCCCTCGTGAAGACCACCTCTGCTGTCAGGTCACTGCAGTGGTCACCACCCACTGGGGCTGGGAAGGCCTTAAAGTAGATCAAAAACTATAGTGAGAATTCAGAAGTGATTTCCCTGCCATTCTAGGTGCAGAGATACAGCAGGAATAAAACAAAGGCTGTGTGCCCTCAAGGAGACTGTATCCTGGAGGGAGGGAGAAACAGTAAACAAGTGGAAAATAAACAGAGGGAAGTGGGGTGTGTGATTGTGGGTTGATTCAGGTTGTCAGGAAAGCCCTCTGTGAAGAGATGGCATTTGAGTCGAGACCTGAGTGATGAGAAGGGGCCAGCCTTGTGATGATCTGAGGGAGGCAGGGGGAGGATGGGGGAGGGCTGAGGGGTGGGCAGGAGCATGGACCCCCCCAGGCCGGTGGGAGCCGGGGCGGCTGCAGAGTGATGGCGTGAGAGTGAGGGTGCTATCGGGGATGGGGCAGGACCTCGGGCTAAGCTCAAGGGTGTGCATTTTAGACACATTGAGAAACAACTTGCATCTGTCTGCTCAGGCTGCCCCAGCAAAATACCACAGGCTGTGCTCTTGCACTGCGGAAAGTGATCCTCTCACACTTCTGGAGGTTGGAAGTCCAAGATCAGGGTGGCAGCAAGGTTGGGTTCTGGTGAGGCCTCTCTTCCTGCCTTGCAGACGGCTGCCTCCTCACTGTGTCCTCATGTGGCCTTTCCCCCGTGCACGTGCGTGGGGACAGAGGGCGAGCTCTGGTGTTGGTTCCTCCTCTTATAGGCCCACCAGTCAGTCCTACTGGCTTAGGGCCCTGCCCTTATGACTTAATTACCTCTCTAAAGGCCCTGTTGCTACATACAGTCACATTGGGGTTAACACTTCCTCATATGAATGTGGGGGGACACGGTTCAGGCCATAGCACCACCGGAATGTTTTAGGCAGGACACAGAAATGATCTGACTTTCACTTCAAGAAGACCACAGGGGCTGCCATGTGTGGCTGGATGGCACAGTCTTCCCAGAGAAGGCAGGTGGTGGCTTGGCCACTGAGGGCCACAGGGAGAGATTCTGAAGGTCAGGACGGTGGGCTGTCTGTCTGAGGGAGGTGAGGGAAAGATGGGACTCGCATTTTGGCCTGAGCAACCAGGTGAGCCGTGGAGCTGAAGCGTGAGCACAAGTCCTGTGCCGGCAATTTCAAGTTCGAGCCACTGATGGGCAGCTGGCTGGATGGAGTCAAGGATTTGGGTGGGCAGGTCTTGAGCCCGAGGGAGAGGTTGCAGCTCTAGGTGTAAAGTTAGGAAGCGTGGGCTCAGTGATGATCTGTATTAAAGCTGTGAGCCTGGATGAGAGACTGGAGGGGTGATGGATGGCACGAAGTGCCGAGGTTTGAGCCCTGGGACACTCAGCATTCAGGCACCCGCAGGAGACGGAGCCGGAGCAGGCAGAGAGGGACCCTCCGGGGTGCTGTTTAGGACTGTCCAGAATCTGGGAAAATGTGGATGTGTCTCTCTTTCTCACTCTTACAATCCACATCCTATCCGTGAGTAAGCCCAGCTTCATCCTGAATCCAACCTCACCCACCTTCCACCTCACTGCCTCCCTCGCTCGGGGTACCACTCTTGCTCCCTATTGTCCGCATCTGTTAAACTGTGAATCCAGGCATATTTCTCCTCTGCGTGGGGCTCTCCAGTGGCTTCCCCTTGGATGCTCAACCCACACTCATTCTAGAGCCCGGGTGACCGCCCTTCAGCCCAGCTTCCTTCTGCTCCCTCTGCTCCCCTTGTGGTCCCTCCAGTCATCCCACGTGGGCATCTTACTGTTCCTCCCCTGAGAAATGATCTTGCCCAGGACATTTGCATGACTTCCTCCTGTCATCTGGGTTTCAGTTCACAAGTCACCTCCTTGGGGAGGCCTTATCACTATCGTGTGTGAGACAACATCCCCCTCCCCAGGTCCCTGTGGTGCTCTCTCCTATTCCCCTTTACCCGCTCAATTAGAGTGCTACCACTCCACCAGATTATACTCGGTGTGTATTAGTTTAAGTCCATCTCCCCCATTTAGGGTATAAGCTCCGTGAGATCACGAATGTGAATCTAGGTCACTGTGTACGTCCAATGGCATCTACAGCATAAAGCTGGTGCCCAGCCAGAATGTGCTGAAGGAACAGATAAATATTGAATCAGAGGCGGGTGAAACAAAGCATTTCAGGAGAAGGACTAGTCAATGGAGTTAGTGGCTGAATTGAGTGCAGACTGACTGTTGCCCATTGGGATGGGCCAAGTGGAAGCCATTCGCATCCTGGGTGGATGTAGGTATGAGGAGAGTGGGGACAAAAACCCAACTGGAATGGGTTAGAGAGGACAGAGGGGAGGAAACAGTGTGGCGAGTGTAGGCAGCTCTCCCAGGAGCTTTGCTGGGTGGAGGTGGTGCTGGTAGGGGTGTGGGCTCCAGGGAAAGATTTTTAAAGGTGGGAGATATAACAGCTTATCTAGTCCAGTTGCGGCACAGCCCTGCAAGGAGGTGGTGTGATCCCCATTTTTTCAGGTCAGAAAACTGTATCCTGAGACAGCTCAAGGCTGCACAGCTGGTGCTGGGTGGAGCTGGGTGGGAACACGTCTTCTAACCTGAAGTGTGGCGCTCTTCCCTGCAGCTCCCCCAAATATAGAATTGAGACATATAAACCAGAAAATACCTGTAGGGGAAAAAAAAAAAAACATTGAAGGTACTCAATCTCACTAGTCATCAAAGAGATACAAAATTAACACATTAAACAGTGATTTTTCTCAATTAAATTGATGACAACCCAAACGACGGTGTCTGTTGGTGCTAAGGGTGCAGTAGAGTCGCTGTTACCGTGTTCGTTAGTGTTGTGGTACGTTGACACGTTCAGACCACCTGGAGACCATCTGATAGATAGTAGCTGGCTCTGTAAGCCCAGTTTTGGGCTTTTAGGCCGTGGAATGTCCTATACATAAAGCTGTGTATTGCGCAAGTATTTGTAAAGGCGCTTGTTTGGAAGCAGTACAGGGGTCAACAATAGATCAGCCTTGCTAGGTCCGTGATGGTGCCTCCAAGTCATGGGATGTCACGCGCCCGTTCACAGTGCTGTGTATGGAGGCTGTAAACATCATGGAAGCATGGCTGTGGCCTGACGGTAAGGAAAGTAGACATGCCCTGAAGTCGTACGCCCGCAATCATTATAGTGATGTAAAACCTGCACGTGGCAAAAAAAAAAAAAAGATGGAGAAACACACTAAAATAGTAGTGGTCCTGCTAGAATGGTGAGATGAAGGCTGCTTTTGTAGCCTCCCTCAATTTCCCAGCTGCCTGGAATACCAGTTAGCACGAATCACTGAGAGGGTGTTATCTGGAAGTTCGTTTACACGCATTTCCCCAGCGCTGCCCCCCACCTTGTACTGGGGTAAAGCTGCAGGTGCTGAAGCCCCTCCCGCCTTGTCGTTGCCAGCAGCGGACCAGGTGCCCCTGATGGAGGACCTGGAGCAGATCTTCCTGCGCTCGTGGCGCGAGTCGCACCTGACCGAGATCCGGCAGTCCCAGCAGGCGCTGCCGCAGCCCTTCCCGCCGGCGCCCGGGGCCGTGGCGCCCGTCACCTCGGCGCAGCTGCCCTGGCTGGCCGGCCTGGCCGCCAGCTCCTGCAACGACAGCGTGCACATCATCGAGTGCACCTACTCGCTGGCCGAGGGCCTCTCCGAGATGTTCCGGCTGCTCATCGAGGGCAGGCTGGCCAAGACCCACTACGTGGTGATCATCTGCGCCTGCCGGAGCGCGGCCATCGACTCCTGCATCGCCGTCACCGGTGAGGCTGGCCCCGCCGCTGGCGGCTGGGAGAGCTGCCTGGCGGTCCCCACGAGCCCTCCTTTGCTGTTGCCCCTCTTGCCTCTCGTGGCCCGGGGTTTGCCGCCTCACTGGGTAGTAACTGCCGTTAGCGCTCAGCAGCCCCTGGTGTGCGCTGAATAGTGCGCTTGGGGAAAATTCCATTCCTCCTGGAATAGAAGGTGAGCAGTTCCCGTTTCTCTAGAGAGACTGGGGGCAGGTTTGGAGTCTGGATAGACGCAGGGAAGACCTGGGTCCCCCGTGCATCTGCTGATCTGTGGCTCCATAACACTGGCCCTCAGCTTCTTCAGCTACCTAATGGAGATTAAAAACAAAATGGCCTTATTGTGTTGTGTGGGTTAATGAGCCTGTTAGCTAATTAATAATAAAAACACTTATTGAAGCCCTGCTATGTGCAGCCACTGTTCCGAGGGCTTGGGATACAGGAGTGATGTCTCTGCTTTCCTGGAGTGTGCGTTCTGGTGGGGAGACAGATACCCAACAGCTCAGGTCATTCCTGGGGGAGGAGGAAAGGATGGGGGATTGCAGATGGGGGGCTGGCTTCATCTTGTTCCTGTGCAGTGTCCAGTTATCTCTTGGCAGTCCTTCATCCTAAACGCCTTCTGTGTGTTTAATAAATTCTTTACATTGATTTGAGTAGTATCTTCAGTAATAAACCTAGAGCCCCTACTGTGTCAGGCATTGGGCTGAACATTTGATAAACACCATCTTGTTTTATCCTCACAATTGTCCTGTGAAGTAGTTATACTGCTAGTTACACATTCCAGATGAGGAAACGGGGTTGGCCCAAGTTACACAGCTGGTTAAGTGAGGAGAGAGTCAGATTCCAAAGCCAATACTTGGGGTTTTCCCTCTTATTATCCCAGCTATTAAGCTGGGCCAGGGGTGTGTACCATTCATTTGGTTCACCAGCGGGAAGCCCTGCCCTTAGCCAGGCGTGGTGCCAGGTGTGGCAGATGGAAGGCGAAAGATGCAGGCACAGACCCCGCCACTGAGGAGCTCACATACTAATCCAAAGTGCAGGGAGGGCCCAGTTGAAGTTATTGTTTGTTTTCCAGGAAAATACCAAGCCCGGATTCTTTCTGAGAGCCTTCTCACCCCAGCCGAGTACCAGAAAGAAGTCAATTATGAGCTGGTTACGGGGAAAGTGGACTCTCTGGGAGCCTTTTTTAGCACCCTCTGTCCAGGTAGACTTGTAGTGAGAGAGGGGCAAGTTCATAAATTGATGAGAAAGACACAAAGGGGAGGTCATCGCGGAGCCCATCCCCGGTGACCTGCTGAGGCTGGCCTGGATATACAGGTGCCGGCGGCCCTTCCATTCTGTGGGGCCTCTGGCTGGCCATTCCCTGCTCTGGCTGTGGGTTCTCTAGGTGGGGGCTTTGTGGTTTCTGTCCTTTGGGGGCACACGAGGGCCTTGTGCCTGGTCCTCTCTACCTCTCCGGCTCTGTCCATCACCCTCCTGCCTCCCCCTCTGCGTTGCTTACAGCTTCTCATTGGAGAAGTGTATTCTCTATGCCTCATTCTGTGTGTTCTATGCCTTGAGTGCCCATCTTCCTTCTTTCCCTGGCTACTCACCCTTCAAGACTCACCCTGTTTCCTCCCAGAAACCTTTGCTGGCTCCTCCTTCTCCAGGATGAGCTCAGCCCCCACCTCCTGACCTTTGGCATCTTGCTCTTCCTTCTGTCCTGGTACCTACTGGGTCATAATGCAATTTTCTTTAGCACATCTGCCTTCCTGGGCTATGGGCTCCTTGACAGGATAGGCCACCCTATCTCTGGTGCCCCAGGCCCAGGACAGTGCCTGATACACAGGGGGTGGGTACCATAGATGCTTGCTGAGTTTCACTGAGATGCAAAACCCATTTCTGATGTTCTCTCTGTTTTGGGCAGAGGGCGACATTGATATTTTGCTGGACAAATATCATCAGGAAAATCAAGGCCATATTTCTTCCTCACTTACTGCCTCCTCTGTCACCAAATCAGCATCCTTGGATGTCGGTGGGGCACTGGCGTGCACAAGTGAGTGATACCAGGGCGCTGGTAGCCAAGCTCTGGGCTGGTGAGGTAGCGTCCAGGGGCCCCCAGGGGCTGCAAGGAGGCAAAGTTAGAGGCGCATCCAGTGGGCAGAGCATCTCCTTAGCATCAAAGTAGACCTAATATCTAATTTTAATTTTAGTCTTTAATGAGCACAGTCTCATTTTACCCTGAAATGTACAGTTTCCCTGAGATAGCACATTTCTCTGTGATGATATCCAGTTTATCGATGCATTGTTGAAATACTTTATTCATTCTAAGTTCCTAAAGGGCTGTGATGGTCTCCTCCTCTTCCAGAGAACCTGTAACCTCTGCCAAAGTCCAGTCTCAGCATCAGCTTCCCTGGGATGCCATCCGTGTCCCCTCCAGCCTCTGTGCTCCCCGAACACTGCTCATTCTTTTATTTTTAAATTAGAAAAGGGGTGTGGGGGCTTCCCTGGTGGCGCAGTGGTTAAGAATCTGCCTGTCAGTGCAGGGGACACGGGTTCAATCCCTGGGCCAGGAAGATCCCACATGCTGCAGAGCAACTGAGCCCATGTGCCTCAACTGTTGAGCCTGCGCTCTAGAGCCTGTGAGCCACAACTATTGAGCCTATGTGCCACAACTACGGAAGCTCACGTTCCTAGAGCCCATGCTCCGCAACAAGAGAACCTGCCACAATGAGAAGCCCGCACACCACAATAAAGAGTAGCCCCCACTTGCTGAAACTAGAGAAAGCCTGTGTGCAGCAACGAAGACCCAACACAGCCAATAAATAAATTTATTTATTTATTTAAAAAAAAAAATAAGAAAAGGGGTGTGAAGAAGTTCCCATAGCCCGGAGCAGGCGCTCAATGAATGTTGGTGTTTTCTCCTTCCCCCATCACTTTGTGTGCTAGGTGGGCCCCTGTTTGACTCCCTAGCAGAGGTCCAGGGCGGTAGCCATCTGCTCGTGGCACCTCACCTTGACAGGGGCTCTGGTTCCAGGTTACCAGCTGGAGCCTCAGTGCATCCGGCCCTTCCAGCTGGCCGTGGCCCAGAAGCTCCTGTCCCACGTGTGTTCAATTGCGGATTCCAGCACCCAAAATCTGGACTTAGGATCCTTTGAGAAGGTGGACTTTCTGATTTGTATCCCACCCTCGGAAGTGACCTACCAGCAGACCCTGTTCCACGTCTGGCATTCAGGTACAGGCCTTTTGGGGGCAAGTGTGATGTCTGCGTGGAGACGTTTTGATCTGCTTACATTCAAATTTGGATTCTAACGCTATCTTTGCTTCTAAACGGGGGCAATATTAACACCCCCACTTCATAGCTCGTGAAACTTGTGCCCAGAGGAAGCAACTTGTCCGTGATTTTATGTTAAAGGTAGAACGTGACTTGAATGTTCCCTCTGTGCTACTCAAGTCAGTGAACTATGTCCTGATACCTGGCTTCCACTTAATGTATTTGTCCTGTGCTCCCAAGGGGATTAAACACGAACCACTCAGAGAGTCAGTGTCTTCACTCGGAGGGTTCACTCTGAGTGCTCTAAGCTAAGGCCTGGTGGCATTCAGGCTGGAGATGATTTTGCTGGGGGAGGAGGGACCTTTCCCTTTTCTTCAGTCACCCATGCTGGGATCAGCTGCTTCATGAAGCCAGCTTTGGGTGCACACCACGCTGAGCAGCAGGCCCACCTCCAGGCCCCACTCCTGCAGGCAGTGACATGATGACCCCTGTCATCTGCACGGGAGTCAGCCTCCCTGACTCACATGTGCCTCCTGCATCCCTGTAGCCTCCGTGCCCAGCACAGAGCCTGGCACACAGAACATGCTCCTCGAGTGTCTGTTGGTGAGTGAAAAACTCATGACAGCGTTTGGAGTTACTGATGTCTTTTCACTGTGTTGCAGGGGTTTTGCTGGAGCTTGGCTTGGAGAAGGAGCACATGACCAAGCAGAGGGTCGAGCAGTATGTTTTGAAGCTAGATGCCGAGGCTCAGACAAAATTCAAGTCCTTTCTGCAAAACTCCTTTCAGAATCCACACACGCTGTTTGTCCTCATCCACGACCACGCCCACTGGGATCTAGTGAGGTTGGACTGGCTTTGGCACGCGGCAGGGCTGGCATTTCCCTTCTTTGAATGAATATGTATGGGTAATACTTGGAGCCGTTGGTATAAGGGTTAAAAAGATGAATGATGTTGGGGGCTTGGCATTTGTAGGCAGATGCCATGGGTGTATTTCAGATCTTAGGGCTGGAAGTTACCTGAGGGATCATCTCGTGCAGCATCTGAAAGGTACCATTATGGAAACTAGAGAAGGGAAGCATCTTCTTCAACGTCGCAGGCTGGGGTGGTGGACGGAGGGTATCAGTGCAGATCACAGGTGCAGGGAAGGGACCCAGGTGGGCGTAGCTCTCCCCGGGCCCCTTCCTGATGGAGCCTCGTGGGCTCTGGACACCACAGCTCGTGCCCTGCTCTGGGGAGATTTTACTTACTCAATTTAAATGAACGTAAATCTAGATGAATTTCAGGTGGTGTCAAGCTTGCAGTCTGGCAGGATTCTTGGGTGTTTACCAGGATTGGTCATCTCCACGAGACTGGCCTTGGGGGTGTGTGTTTAGACACTGCTGCTGACATGGAAGAGGCAGGAAGGAAGATCGTGGGTCAGATCTCGGTGGAAGGCTTTATTTAGCGCAGGTGCAGAAGTACAGGGCTGGCCAGAGCCTTAAAGTTCACCCATATAAAGGGTTTATAGTCTAGCGTCCATGGGGGAATTTGAACATTCTGAATTGCATAGAAAGCTATATTGTGAATATTCATTTGACGGATAGGTTTCTCACAGTGGCTACCTACCACCCAAACGTTGATGCCTGATTTTTTTCTATCCCTCTAGATTTACAAAAGAGAACACTGAGGCCAGTGCCCCACAGAGGAAGGCTGAGGCGTGCTGTCTCCTACGCCCTTGTCCAAAATACTTCCCATTCCTGGTCCTGTGCTTTTAAATTTAGTATAGAATTTCCTGTGGTATGTCCTCTTCGGATCATTTCAAGATCAGTAGGACTTTAGAGAAAAGAATTTAAGGAGGCAGGTGTACAATCAGATGGGGCCAAGGGAGAAAAGGCGACTCACTGACAACTCCTGGGAGAGCATCCCTGTGCTAGAGAAGCAGGTGGATTGTGCATCTCGCAGGAGATCCTCTGTAAACGCTGCTCCCCCAGCCAAGCTTTTAATAAGTATCAGGGGAGTCCCCGGCAGGCACCTAAAGTGCAGTCTTTTTTTTTCTTTTCTTTTTTGGCTGTGCCGTGAGGCTTACAGGACCTTAGTTCTCTGACCAGGGATTGAACCCGCCCTCGGCAGTGAAAGCGAGGAGTCCTAACCACTGGACTGCCAGGGAATCCCCAGTGTGGTCATTTTTTAAAATTTCACTTTCCAGGTCATGCACAGAGCCCTAAGCTTCAATTTTGCCAGGTTGGGGATGCTCGTTATCAAGTGATCCAACCTCTTGATCCTGGTCAAATGACAGGACGGTGCTCCCTGTTCCATGTATCATTTCTTCTCCTCCTTCTCCTCCCTCAGTAGCGCTGTTCATAACCTCTACTCCCAAAGTGACCCGTCCGTGGGGTTGGTGGACAGATTGCTCAACTGCAAGGAGGTGAAGGAGGCCCCCAACATCGTGATGCTCCACGTGACCTCCTTCCCGTACGCTCTGCAGACGCAGCACACCCTCATCAGCCCCTACAACGAGATCCACTGGCCAGCCTCCTACAGTAACGTGAGTGCCCTGGGCTGCTGGGCTCGCTGTAGCAATGACCTTATGTCGGGAGAGATTCTGTTCAGTAAAGATTTGACCGGTGAGGCTAGTTGAGCTCAGTGGGTTCCAGCTCCCTTGGATCTTTGATTCCACCCAGAGTTAGATTTAAATCCTTCTTGGTCTCGAGAAACCCTCCTGCCATGCATTTGTTGGCTTCCCATCTTAGAACATGGAATGCAGGGCAGTCAGTTTGTTGTTTCTCTGGCGACTGAAGCTCTCTGAGCACCTGGTCTCCTGGTGTTGCACGTAGAGCCCTCTAGGGCTTTGGAAAGGACTCCATATGGTGGCGACTCTAAGTTTGTGTAGAAGCTCTAGAAATGTTCCTGTTTTTTCCATCCCTGCATCCTTCAGCAGCGAGGTTCAAGATCTCCTTCCTCAAACTTAACACACATCCACACATCACCTGCCATTTTCTCGTCAAAATGGAAGACAGCAGTTATTCTCGTAATTTGAGAAATCTGGCTGCTTGGATTCTACCTGATGACACAAGCAATAAGTAGACATCAAGTTTTGGACTTTTCTGGAGTGTCTCAGAATCATCCGAGGAACTTCTGAAGGTGCCAGTGCTCTGCTGCCGTCCAGCTGATTCAGAATCAGAGGAGGAAACACAGCTGTTTTTATGTAGCCCTGACCATGAGCCAGGCAGACACTAAGTGCTTTCTCATATGAATGCAGATGAGATGCAGGTGCTAGGATGATTTCTGGTTTACAAATAGGGAAAATGAGGCAGAGGGGAGAGGTTAAGCCACTTGGCTAAAGCTGTGCAGCTAGAAAGTTTTGGAGCCAAGAGATGACCCAGTCCAGCGAACTCCACAGCCCTCATGTTTAACCACTGTGCTACTTGCAGGTAAAGTTCATGCCTTTGTGATTTTAGCATCCTCCCCCAGCTTTGCTACACTTGAAGTTTGATAAGCTCTGATGTTAGTTTGGGAGGAATTTTATATCAATGTGAGTAAAATTGGTTAGATAAATGCATTCTTTCTGCTGATTTAATAGCAGCTGAATGCAAAACGGTTGACTTGCTTATTCCTAAAACCAGCTAAAATTGTTGGAAAGAAGCAGTTTTAACAAAGAAAGTTGTGTGTTTTTTAAAAAAAAAAAAGGCTGATTTTCTTCTTGGCAAAGGTGCGGGGGGGTCAATTGAACGGAAAGGTCTTGACAGATGGGGAGGTACCTGCCTTTACGCACGGAGTGCTCTGTGCTCTGGGTCTGCAGAGGAAAGACATTTATAAAATGTCATCCAGGGGACTGCAGAGTCAGCACAGTTTAGATCAAGATGCCCGTCCAGGTCAGCTGTGTGCCCAGCGTGTGACCATTTCAGTCCCCACAAATGCAATGTTTGTGTGACTGATGTGCTTCTCTGTTTTAGGGAGTGGACTTGTATCCTGAGAATAAGAAGTACTTTGGGCTATCTGAGTTCATTGAGTCTACCCTGTCAGGACACAGCCTCCCCTTGCTCAGATACGACAGCTCCTTTGAGGCCATGGTCACCGCTTTGGGAAAAAGGTACACGTCTCTCTTGAAGTTACTAAAAATGCTCATTTGTCAAGTACCAGGTGAGAAATGTGTAGCCAGGGAATTCTGGAGAGGGGGTCACCTCCCTCCCTTCCTGGGTGACTCAGTCCCTCTGTTAAAGGGACCCTGGTTTATTTCTCATCTTTCATTTTGGGCTGGTGATATCATGCAGTTGCTCCAGAAGATTTGAGAAGTGAGAATGGGTAGAAATATGCTAGAATGTGGGTTGCATGTCCAAGACCCAAGGGAGGGCAAGAAACTGGGAGGTGAGATAGCGAAAGGTGTAAAGGAAGAGAGAGTGTCGGTCAGTCGGGTCTGTATTTCCTTTGCGTATCGTCTACTGTGTGTTTATTTTGTGTTGGTCACTGTTCCAAGAGCCTTACTCTCATTATCTTATTTAGTCCTCCCAACCTTTCTGAGCCAGTTGCTATTATTATTCCCATTTTGCAAATAAACTGAGACTCAAGGAGACCCTATGACTTTCTCAGGCCACGTGTCTAGCAAGTGACAGAACTGGGTGTGCTACCTTTTTAACCCTGTCACAGCAGACCCCGGAGGTGGATAATATAATCCTCACAATGGCACAGTGAGATAGGAGACACTGTTATCCCCCATTTGGCAAAGGAAGAGACAAAGACTTGGGTTAGGTCACTTGCCTTGTCATGTGGGGGGTTTGTAGTGAAGCTAGACCAAATCCTTGTCACTTGTGTCCAAAACAGTAGGACTACTGAGCTGTATGGAGCAAGGTCTCACAACTAGTAGAGGGCTAGAGTGACCATGGGACCATACATCCTGGCTCTACTCTTTATTAATTTTAACTTAGGCAAATCATTGAACCTGCCTGAACTACTGTACCTCCATCTGTAGAACAAACCCAGTTTCCTAGTGGCTTCTTATGAGAATTTCATGAAATAATGAACACGTGTAGGGTCAGGAACTTTCCAAGGTAGTTGTGTCACTTTACATTCCTACCAGCAGTGTACCAGAGTTTCAGTTGCTCCATATCCTCACTGGCACTCGGTATGGTCAGTCTTTTTAATTTGAGCCATTCTATAACTGGTATAAAGTGGTATCTTGTAGGTTTAATTTGCTTTTCTTATGACTAATGATGTTGAGCATCTTTTCATGTCTTTATTTACTGTTTGTATATCATCTTTGGTGAAGTGTCTCTTGATAGATTATCGTTGTGAAATGATCCAAAGAATATTATTTTTTGTTCTAAAATCTACTTTGTCAGATATTAGTATAACTACTTCAGCTTTCTTTTGATTAGTGTTAGCATAGTTTATAATTTTCCAGCTTTTTACTTTTAACCTACATGTGCCTTTATTTTTAAACTTAGTTTCTTAGAAGCAGCTAATAGCTGGATCTTGCTCTTTTGTTGAATCTGACAATCTCTGCCTTTTAATGAAGATGTTTAGGTCATTTACATTTAATGTGGTAATTGATATGGTTGGGTTTAACTCTGCCATCTTGCAATTTATTTTCTATTTGTCCAATCTGTTCTATGTTCCCTTTTTCTGACTTCCTTTAGATTGAGTGTTTTTTATGATTATATTCTCCTCACCTGCCCCTCCTTTGCTTATTAGCTTTAACTCTTTGTTACATTATTTTAGAGGTTGCTTTAGTTTATAGTATATATTTTACACTCATGACAGTCTACTTTCAAGTGATATTATACCACTTCCTGTATAGGATTCCTACAATACTATGTTTCCATTTCTCCCCTCCTAGGCTTTGTGCTTTTGTTGTCATATATTTTACTTATGTATGTTATAAACTCCTCAACAAATCACTTTTGCTTTAGGCATCAATCATCTTTTAAAGATATTTAAATAATATTTTTTAAAAATGCCTTTTTTATTTATGCACATAGTTACTACTTCCACTGCTCTTCATTCCTTTGTGTAGATCCAGATTTTCGTCCGGCATCATTTTCCTTCAATCCAAAGGACTTTCTTTAACATTTCTTGGAGGGAAGGTCTGCTGGTGATGAATTCTTTCAGCTTTTTTGTGTCTTTAAAGACTAAAAGTCTTTATTTTGCCTGGGTATAAAACTTAAGTTGACTTTTTTCTTTCAAAGCATTAAAGATGTTGCTCTAAAGTTGTTGCTCTACTATCTTCTGATTCACATTGTTTCAAACCAGAAATCTGCTGCCATCTTCACCTTTGTTTTCCTTTGTGTAATGACCTCTCTTCCCCCCCACTCCCCCCTACCCCAACCCTGGCTGCTTCTAAATGTTTTAAATTTATCACTGATTTTAATCAATTTGATTAAGATATGCCCTGGTGTGGTTTTCTTCATGTTTTTTTGAGTTAATTGAATTTTCATCAAATATGAAAAAATTTTAGTCATTATTTCTTCAAAAATTTTTTCTACATCCCTCCTTTCCCCTTTTATAGTAATCCAATTGTACATATATTAGCCTACTTGAAGTTGTTCCATAGCTCTCATAGTCATTGTTTTCTGTTCCCCTCTGTTTCATTTTAGATCATTTCTATTATTATGTTTTAAAATTTACTAGTCTTTTTTTGCTGTCAGTCACATACAGTTTATTTATATTTATATTTTTATTTTTCACAAAAGCAAAATAGTCATATAACAAGGTTCCTAAGAGAAGAAGAAAGACAATTTAAGGTAGCACATGCATAAACACACACACTGATAAATTGATAATAAATTGTTACTTGTGTTTGTTTATTAATCAGGACTGTTCCTTGAAAGTGACAGAAACCCAACTTGAACTACCTTAGGAAAGGGAGAGGAATGCACTGACTCATGAAATAAAAGAAGAGGTTGAAAAATAAACCACAGATCGAGATGTAGCTGGTTTCAGAAACAACTTAAATTAGGTATTAAACACCGCCAAGACTGTGTTGTCTTGTCTTTGGTATCTTTCTCTGTGTTAGCTTTATTGTATCTCATCACACATTGGTTTCTTCTGTGTGCTGAAAACATCATCCCTGGTTGCTGCTGAACTTCATATTCTTCAGCTTCTAGAAGAGGACTGATTCTTATAAGTAGTTTGCAAAATCCCAAGAAAAGACTGATGGCCCATACTGGGTCAGGTACCCATTCCTGAACCCATCCATTGTAGCTGGTAGGGCAGGGCCAAATACCAAGATAGTAGCTCCCATGAGAATTCAGGATCCAGTTTTTTTCTATTTTAGTTTTCATCTCCAGAATTTGAGTCCTTTTTACATTTCCATTTAAAATGTTCAATTTTCCTTTATCTTCTTAAACATATGGTATATAGTTATGATAATTGTTTTAATGTTCTTCTCTACTAATACTGTCATCTGTATCATTTCTGGGTCAGTTTCTATTGGTTGATTTCCCCCCCCCCCCTCCTTATTATGGGTTGTATTTTTCTGCTTCTTTACATATCTGGTAATTTTTGAGAGGATACCAGACATTGTGTATTTTACCTCTTTGGGTGCTGGATATATTTGTATTCCTATAAATCTTCTTAAGCTTTGTCCTGAGATAAGTTACTTGGAAAAAGTTTAATTCTGTCAGGTCTTGCTTTTAAACATTGTTAGGCAGGACCAGAGCAGTTTTTGCTCTAGGAATAATTTTGTTCACCACTGAAGTGAAACCAAGTACTCTACAATATTTCATGAATTTTGATGTCTTCCACACTGGTGGTGGGAACAGGAACTATTCCAAGCCCTATGTGAGTTTGAAGTATAGTCCCCTCTAATCCTTTTGGATGGTCCTTTTCTTCACTTTGGGTAGTTTTCTCACATACATGTGCTGATCACTACTTAGCTGAGGAGTTGAGTGGGACTCACTGCGGCTCTTCTGAGTTCTCTATCTGTGTAGTTCTCTCCTCTTTGGTACTTTCCCTCATGAACGCTGGCTGCCTTGGTTTCCCTGAAATCTAAACCTTTCCACAGCTCGGGGAGATGCTAGAGCTTCTCTGGGTTCCTCCTCCTTGAGCACATCCCAGGAACTCTTTCCAGGTAAAAGCTGGAGGCGTGTCTAATTTGTTTACAATTTCTAAGGATCACTGTCTTTCATTGCCTAATGCTTAGTGTCTTGAAACACTGTTGTTTCATATATTCACCCAGATTTTCAGTTGTTTCAGATGGAAAAGTAAATCTGGTCCCTGTTACTCTCTCTTGGCCAGAAGCGGAAATCTCTGCTTGTCCTTTGAGCAGAGTTGAAAGCAGATGTCAGAGATGGGGAGAAGAGTGTGCTTCTCCCTGCGTGACATCTTGCCCTTCTTACCTGCTCAAGGTGACAAGGGGCCACCACAGCTGGGGCAGTGCTGTAGAGAGTGGAGAGAGCATTTTCCACTCTGCTCTCTTTCTTCCTAGGCACTACTGGGCCAGTGTACCAGGGGCAGGGGAAAGCAGTGCTTGGGCCACTGGTCACCTTTGTGCCAGAATCTGCAGACCCTTAATGCCTTCCCGAGACAGCATTGGTATTGGCAAGTTTGCCAGGCCAACTCTTCAGTTCATAGAAGCGATAAAGTAGTTGAGTGCTAAGGAGAAAGAATGAACAAAAGGAGAATGATGGCAGGAGAAGTATCAGAGATACTGTTGGAAGGCGAGCTGGCTGCCCTGATAGAACTCACAGTGTGACGTGGCCGTGGGAAGGTTCCTATCTCTGCAGGTCAAGAAATTACTTTATCTTTTCTCCAAAAAGCCACCGAGTCAGGGGACTCATTCCATCTAAATAAACTCCCAAGAGCATTGCATATAAACTGAACATCAATTTGTCTATTCCTGCTGAGAAACACACAGTGACCTACGGTGACTTGGGTTTTCCTGGTGGTGCTCTGGGGTCTGTTTCTGGCACATGGGTCAGAGCTGCTTTGGCCGTGCACATGGTTGTGGGAGGATTCATGGTTTGACTGCTTGTGTTTGGATTTGTAATTCATCTGTCAATTTAAAATCACATTTGGTTACGTTTCTAATAATTCACTGTACTTGAAATGAATGCTATGCCTTTAGGATGATCCTCCCAAACCTGGGCTGTGTGGTAGCTGCACTTACACTGATGGTTACTGGTGGTTCTCTTATTGCCAGTGGGAACCTGGGGCAGATTGCCTGACTCAAGGAACCATAAATGAAGCTGATGATAGGCATGTAATTTACTCATTTGTCTGGTCATTGAACAAATCTTTATTGAGCGGCTACTGTACGCCAGCAGCAACAGCAAACCTTTGCCTCCGTTTCCCAGCTAGAAATGACAAAGTGGTTTTTGACTTGACTTCTAAGGAAGACTTCAATTTCAGGTTCCAAGCAACCATATTCGAAAGGCAACACCACTTGTTTGTGATCCAGGAGTTGCCTGTGCCCGAGATGGCAGGTGTCTGGGTTACTTGTTTGCCGCGGGAAGGCCTTCCTCTCCCAGCACTCCGGGCATCCTTGGGGGTCGCAGCCCCGGGTCACGACGTGGTCTCTCTGTTCCTTGCAGGTTCCCCCGCCTGCACAGCGCGGTGATCAGGACCTTTGTTCTCGTGCAGCACTACGCGGCCGCGATGATGGCCGTGAGTGGCCTCTCGCAGATGAAGAACTACACGTCGGTGGAGACACTGGAGATCGCGCAGAACCTCATCAACTCCCCGAAGCAGTGCCCCTGTGGCCATGGGCTCATGGTCCTGCTGCGGGTGCCCTGCTCCCCACTGGCCGCCGTGGCCTACGAGCGGCTGGCCCATGTGCGGGCACGACTGGCCCTGGAGGACCACTTTGAGATCATCCTGGGCAACCCCAGCTCCGGCATCACCATCGGGAAGCACTTCTTGAAGCAGCTCAAGGTGGGACAGGAGCGGGATAGACTCCAGGGAGGGCGGTGGTGTGGGGCAGCCAGGCGAGGGGAGGGGGTGGATGGCGACGCTCCTTTATGTCCCATCCCGGACCATCCGGTCCATCAGTCCATCGTGGCCTCTGCACACCCGGCCACCCCTCCAGCCGCCCCTCTTGCCATGTCCCTACCTGCATCTTTCAGTCCAGCTGTAGCACATTACTTATAAAAGCTGTACCCCCAAAACACAATGTCTTGCTCTTTCAAACTTCTGGGCTGTAGCATGATTTTATTTCTTTCTGGGGGTTCATTTCTTCTTCTTCTTGTTTATTTAGCGAATGCCTATCAGTCTGCAGAATTCAACTCAGTGTCTTTTCTTTCAGGAAGCTGCCCTGCCCCCTGCTTACCCCCCAACCTAGGGCAGGTTCTGTTTTCTCTGCCTCCTTTCATCTGGCTCCTCCCCCAGCAGAGAAGGGCAAAGACATCCCCACACATCTTAGCCTCCCAACTAGCACAGTGCCTGGACCATAATCGCTTTTCACTAAACCTACAGGTGACGGAGGATGCAAAAGGGTTAGGGTAAGAATATTGAAAGAATAATTGGGAAGGAACTGTGAAGGCACAGCCCCACGCTGGAGAGAACATAGCACCAAATGTTAGACGGCTGAGGATATATACTTTCTTGAACAGCTGTTAAGTGCCACGCAGTGTTCTATGTGGCTGGGTGTCCAGTGGTGTAGCCGATGGTGTGCTTATTTGCTGTATAAATTTGATAAAACTCAAGCGATGCATTGCAAGGGCTTTAAATCAGCAGAAGGACATCAAGGTTCCCTGAGAGCTGGGCTAGTTGAGAAGTAAGAGGTCTTAGAGCTTTTTTTTGGATCATCTGCAGGTGTGGCAGAACATTGAGGATGCGGAGTGGAGGCCTCAGACATACTTGGAGTTGGAGGGCCTGCCTTGCATCCTAATCTTCAGTGGGATGGACCCGCATGGGGAATCCTTACCAAAGTGAGTAGGGGACAGGGAGCTGTGCTCCTGCGGGTCCTGCCCTGGCCCGCCGCTGCCGGGGGCTTTGCCAGGTCAAGCTGCCCCTGCCCGACTCTTGGTAACACATTCACATCAAAGTCATCATAGATCTGTATCTGTATGGTGTCAGTTTTCCAGCAAATGGCAGTGAAATGTGTCTGAGGACTGGGCAGCTTTTTGCAGTCCTCAGACAGGCACCCCTTGGGCTCGTGGGTGGAGGCCCTGTAGCTGACAAGGAAACCGAGGCTCATGGAGGTTAAGCCAGCGTGGTGGATGGCAGACTCCAGGACTGCCCGGCTTCTTTCCTCTGGGCCACACCACGCTTGCGCAAGGGCCACCTTGCAGTGTGTGCTCATGGGCCAGGTCAAGGTGGCTCCACGATGTTCAGCCTCGGTGTTGCCGTGTCACGTGGGTCAAGTCTCCCATTCCTCAACTCCGTGAGGACTAAGGCGGTGTCTTAATCGACCTTAAATTTGAGCAAGTGTTTACTGAGTTCCTTTTTGTATCAGGCACTGTGCTAGACTTTTAATCTAGCATTTTCCCCTTACAGTGATAGTATTACCACCCTGTTTTATAGGTGAGCCAATGAAAGGTCATTTGCCTGAGGTCACAGAGAGTAGGTTGCAGAACTTGTCTGGAATCCCCATGTGCCTCTCTCTAAGCCCTTTGGATGTTTCCCCTGCACAGCCCCAAGCCCTGCCCCGCCTGCTCTCTGTGTCCTCTTCTGCACGTACGTCATGACTTGGTGTGTCTTCCTAGGCGGACTCCCGTTTCCAGTATGGTGATGACTTGGTCATTGTCCTCTCCCTTGTGTGAGGCATAGTCCTGGACACATTTTAAATGTTGATGGAGTAATCAGGTGTCCACTTATTACATCTATTCCTCACACAGTGCACTTAGGTGGTTATTAATATTCATTCCCATCTTTTAGGTGAAAACAAATCTGAGCCTCTGGGAAGTTGCCCAGTTTGTTGAAGCCTCTGTTGCTGGGAAGTGGCAGGGCTGAGGTTCAAGATTCATTTTTGTCTCACCTGAAAGTCAGTGTCCTTTCGATTCCAGGCAGCACTGGGCTAAATCCACAGCAGGTGCCCCCAGTGACGTACCATCAAATGGACTTTGTCGCTCAGGGCTCACGGGGATGCTCTTTGCTTTTCCATCTGCACCCGTCCTGGGGGACCTAGTGAGGAAGGCAAGGGTCTGGTCCCACCACGGAGCAGTGCCTCCTTTGTAGAAAGCACTTGATAGATCCCTTCTTCCGTCTCCTCCCAGGTCTCTGCGGTACTGTGACCTGCGGCTCATAAACTCCTCCTGCCTGGTGAGGACTGCGTTGGAGCAGGAGCTGGGCCTGGCCGCGTATTTTGTGAGCAGCGAGGCTCCCCTGGAGAAGGGGGCCCGGAGCGAGGCCTTGGAGAGCGACGCAGAAAAGCTGAGCAGCACGGACAACGAGGACGAGGAGCCGGTGACGGAAGGTGGGGAGGCCAGTCTGGACACCTGTCCCCAAGCAGCACGGCCCCGGCCTGTGCGCTGGCCCGCAGCTCTTGAGGAGCGCCATCTCGATACGTCTTTGGGGGAAATCCCCAAAGTGAATTCAGATTTTGCTTTTCTCCTCTCATTTTTGGTGATGTGAGAAAATGGAAATCCCAACAGGTTCTTTGTAGCTCTAGAATTCTTAAAGAGTGGGAAGAAAAATGCAAATTTCCTAGGCTTTAAGTTCACACCTTGCTTGAATTGCTGGTGGAATTACTGCCCGGTTTAAGATTCATTTGCTTGTTTCTTCTGTGTGAATTAACAGGATGTGTCCATTATTGAGACTTAGGAAAACAGATCAGTTTCATTTGCAGGCATCAAAATTCAACACCATGTTTTTAAATAGGACACATAAATCAGAGCAGTGCAAAGCATTTGGCTGTAGTCAATAGGATAGTGACAGAAAATAAAAAGCTGCTACTACAAATGTGCAAAGAGTTCATGGGGTATGATGTAGCAGAGGGAGAGATGGAAGGAGAGCCGAAAGACCAGGATGTCTCTTCCCCCTCCGTCTCTGGCTGTGTGGCTTTGGGCAGGTCACGACACCTCTCCCAGCCTCAAGGTGGCTCATCTGTATAATGGGGTGGAAAGACCTGCCTGGTGCTGTAGGAACCGTTCACAGACGTGAGTGGGACCCTGACATGAAATTGCCCGTGGGGTGAATCCACACTCCTGGCATCTCCCGACCCACCTCTGTCCTTTTTCCACTTGCTTATCTCGACTTCTGGCCCCAACACTGCACCCTGGCTCATGGCCACACTTATCTCGTGGCTGTGCCCTGCTCTGTCGCCTCTGGGCCACACAGGTGCTCTCGCTCGAGTTCCCTCTGCTCCA
Organism: Hippopotamus amphibius kiboko; assembly: GCF_030028045.1. Classification (NCBI taxonomy): domain Eukaryota; kingdom Metazoa; phylum Chordata; class Mammalia; order Artiodactyla; family Hippopotamidae; genus Hippopotamus; species Hippopotamus amphibius. Next base: position 140,883,612 of record NC_080192.1, on the reverse strand, counting down.
TGCTTCGCCTGGAAACCCCTGCTGGCTCTTCAGAACAGGAGTCAAGGTCACCTCTCCCAGGACATTTCCCCACTCTTGCTTCCCTGTGCTGGGCGGGCGCCTGGCCCCTGGGCTCCCAGGTCCTCCCTCTCTGCCCTCCTCGTTCCGTCCTGTAGCCGCAACCCCTAGGTAGGATCCCCACTGACCCGCCAATGCCTTGCTGGCCTGCACTGCCTCGTACACCTGTCTCCTCAATGCTCCCTTAGAGGAGAATGCCTGGGAACATGGATGGAGGGTTGGGTAGATGGATAGATGGGTGGATAGATGGATAGACGGGTGGATAGATGGATAGACGGGTGGGTGAGCAGATAGATGGATGGCTGAAAGGATGGATGGATGGATGGATGGATGATGGGAGATGATATGTGTGAATGCATTTTGTAAACTGTGAAGTGCTGGGGCAGTGTACAGGACTGTGATTACGAGGCCTCTTCAGTGTGTGTGTTTTGAAACAGGCTCCACCTCGGAGAAGAGGAGCCCTGTGAAGAGAGAACGATCCCACTCCCATGACTCCGTGTCTTCATCCCTCTCCTCTAAGGCATCCAGTAAGTCTCCAAGGGTTAAAGGTCCCACAATTGGACCATTTTCATTTTTTGAGATTTCAGAGACTGAAAAGAGATTATTTTCAACTAGAACTGGAGAGAGAAGGGATCTATGAAGAACTGGCCTTTCTAGAGAGTACACGTCTTTCTGGACTTGGGGGGAGAGATGTCTAGGAATGTGAGGGGTTTGGGCAGTGGCTCCTGTCCCTGGAGGAGGTCGTGGCCTGAGCTGGGCGGCATCAGAGGGCCATCCCTTCATGCTCTGCAGGCAGCTGTTGGTTTGGGGAATCAGGGGAGAGGAACTGCATGAGTGTTCTTGTCGAGTCTGAGGGTGGAGAGGAGCAGACACAGAAGACTTCACTGGGGGAGAAGCAACAAAGTGTAGCAAGTGTCACTGACCCCTGGGCCCGGCCCGCACTTTGGTGGAGGGAGCGGGGAATGTGGATGAAGTGCTCCACTTCTCCGCCCTAAGGGGTGCCTCGGCCCCGGGAGCAGTCAGGACGGACGCACGTGAGGCTCTATCTCATGTCTTCCCACGGAGGCATTTATGGAGAACCTACTCTATCTGGTCTGCTCTCAAGGAAACCATCATTCCTTGGGACCAGGCTTTGTTGCCATAGGGGCTGCTGTATTTTTTCTGCACACATATTCACACACATGAGATGTTTGTGGTTACGCATATGAGGAAGTAATTAATTTTGTCTCAGGTGGAGCAGATTTAGGGCTAAGGGGCAGTCCCTGCAGGTTTCAGAGAGCAGCTGGCCTTTGGGCCTTGCAGGAGAAGGCTTTCCAGGTGCAGGGGAAGGTATTCCAGGTAGAGGAGACGTCACAGGTAGAGGAGGCTTGGGGCGTGAGGGTGCATGTGGTACTTGGACACAGAGAGTGGTCCCGGGGCTACAGCTCGGGGTCAGGGCGTGGCTGCAAAGGTCAGAGCACCCAGGGGTTTGGCCTGGGGTCTTCTTTGGTGTCCTCTCTCCGTCCCCCTCCTCACCAGCCCATGGATAGCAGTAGGCCAGGTGGCGGTGGGGGAGGGGGGTGCGTCTCCCTCACAGGTGTGCACAGAGGGAGTCAAACGCGGCCTCCTCACATGAGCCTGGTCTCTGTGACAGAAGGGAGGTCTGACTCATGGTCACAGTCAGAAAAGCCAAATGCTGCAGCTTCTTGTCCTTCTGCCCCAAACATAGAGGGAGCCCAGGGCACCAGGGAGGCCCCTGAGGAATGGATGATCTGTGCCATTAGAACAGAGAGGTGCCGTGCTTTGTTCTTCCCTGATCCTGGGCTGACAGCTTTCTAGAAAATTCTGGGACATGCTGGTCTGGTCTGTGCAGTGTCTTCAGGCGGAGTAGAATATCCAGGCTGCCAGCCTCTCCCTCTGGTGGGGTGGGTTTTTAAAATTCCTCAGAAGGTCCTGGGATCTTAGGGGTCTCTGATGAGATGCATCTTGTGGCCTTGGGTGTAACCCCCACATTTCAGGAGGCCTGAGGAGACGAGACTTGGCCACGGGAGTGAGGCCTGGGGGGTGAGGGGTGTCACACGAGTCAGCCCGGGTGGAGCTGGGTCGCTCTTTTATAGACTGGCAGTCCCCCTGGATTCAGCCAGGGCAGAACAGCTGAGGTCTGGGAGTGGTTGGAGAAAAACACCCATGTGGGCCTCTGTCCTCCGGGTCCTGCCCGTCTGGGCCTCACAGCCTAGGATGTGGGTGAGGACGCTGTGGTCCCCATGGTCTGCTTTTGGAAGCTCATGCCCCTTTCATGTCCTTTGTGCCCACCTGTCCCTCCTTCCCCCAGGCCAGATGCCCGGGTCCTCATAGGCTCCCCGACCCTGGTCCTCAGCTCCTCTGTTGCCTCTGAGCTGGTCACCTCAGGCGCCTTGCCCAGGGAAGAGGCATTTCAGCAGGAGTCAGGCCTTCAGCCGAGGGCGACAGGCCAGTGCTGCGTTTCCTCCGTCCACGCGCAGCCCATAACTGAGTGGGATCCAGGCTGCAGGGCTGAGTCCGAGCCTTGCTGGGGAGCTGGCATCGAGAGGGGAGGTTGCCTGGGCGGCGTGGTGAGCGGCCTGCAGGCTGGACCGAGCGTCGTGGGGCAGGGTGGAGGGAGGCCTCTCCAAGGAGGGTGGCAAAGGGGTATCAGCCTGCCTGGGAAGCAGCCTCCCTCATCGCCCGGAAAAGCAGAGCTAAGATAGAGATGTGGTTCCCGTGGAGCCTGAGGTCTGCGGCAATGCTCGGACCTGGCACACAGGCCCCAGGCAGATGTGGCTGGATTGACCGAAAAGACAGGGACCAGAGCGCTGCTCCTGGGTGTGCAGGGAGCCACACTCACCTTTTAATATGGTCCACGTGGGGGAGAGAGCAAAAGAAACCCCGCTGCTATGCATGCTGCATTTTCTATCTTGAGTTCTTCTGTTTTGTGTTATTGATTTTTTAATTTCTGGTGCCTGGACAGGGACTTGAACCCTGGGCCCTCAGATTAAAAGTCTAATGCTCTACCAGCTGAGCTACCCAGGCACTCTTGAATTCTTCCAAAAGCTAAGTGATTGTAGCATTCGAGTCATGCCTTTTCAGTCCTGTGAGTTTTGCTGCCAGTTTGAACCAGAAGCCCCGCGGTGCTGTGCAGAGGGGAGCTTTGAGCTCCAGGACCCACCTGCACAGAAGCAGGAGTGTAGGCGGGCGGGGGGCTGAAGGTGAGGGTTCTGGAACAGATCGGGCGGGGGGTGCAGAAGAGAGGCCTTTGAGGGGTGCGTGGGGCCAGGGGAGCAGTGCCGGCTCTCTGCCCACAGTGCCTCTTGGCTTCGTCGGAAGGGCAGAGGAGTCTATATTTGACCAGAGGTGGAATTACATTGCCGGAACGTCCCAGTCGCTGCGGGTAGAGGGAGTTAGCGCTGCAGAAGGGGGAGCCGCAGGGCCGGGGCCCTGACTGATGGGACCGTCTCTCCCCAGGCTCAGCGCTGTGCGGGGAGACCTCAGCTCAGGCTCAGCCCGCGGGGCCCTCGCAGGGGGACCGGGCCCGACCGCCGCAGCCCTGCGGCCCCGCGGAGGAGGGCAGGGCCCCCGGAGAGAGACAGAGGCTCCGGGCGGGCCGGGGGCCGCCGTCGGTCATCAGCGGGCACAGCCCCGGGCTGGCACCCCAGCCGGACCCCGGCCTCAAGACCGGCCAGCGGAGCGTCCAGGCGTCGGTGCCCGCGTCGTCCTCCTCGGGCTCGTCCTCCACGTCCGCGATGCCCACCGCCGCCGGCCCGCTCGTCCTGCAGGCCGCGCAGTGCTCCGTGACCAAGGCCTGCCGCCAGCCGCCCGTGGTCTTCCTGCCCAAGCTGGTGTACGACATGGTCACGTCCACCGACAGCAGCGGCCTGCCCAAGGCCGCCTCGCTCCTGCCCTCGCCCTCGGTCATGTGGGCCAGCTCCTTCCGGCCCCTGCTCAGCAAGACCATGACGTCCACGGAGCAGTCGCTGTACTACCGGCAGTGGACGGTGCCCCGGCCCAGCCACATGGACTACGGCAACCGCGCCGAGGGCCGCGTGGACGGCTTCCACCCCCGCCGGCTGCTGCTCAGCGGGCCCCCCCAGGTGGGTGCCGCCCTGTGCGCCCGGGCCCCGCGGGGGCCCGTGATCGCGCCTGCAGGCAGGTTTGGGGCTGACTGCATCCCTTATTCACAGCTGCCGTTCCCAGGGCAGCATCTCTGAGGGCCCTGAGTGGGCGAGTGGACAGACCCACCTGCGGCCCACACTGGGTGACCTCCATCCTCTGATCCCAGTTTCTTCCTTTGCGTGATGTGGGGGTAGAGGGATTCTCTGCAGGCGCTTCTTGCTCCTTTAGACGACGATTCTGCGTTTTCCACCTTATTCTGTTTGGTCCTCATGGCCAGTCTGTGCGGTTCCCTTCCACTCTGACAATGGAAGCCAACCCCTGTTTCCGCCCTGCAAGATTTCGGTGAAACAGAACAGGGAGGCGAGAATCCTGTCAACATCCCCCAGCTCATTGTGTTTTTCTGACAACAAAAGACCGTTTCACCTGTCAACATGCCAGGAACCTGGGGGATGTGAATGTCAGGTGTAGGCATGTGAGGAGGACGCATGAGGTTGGCTTGGGGTCTCGGGAAGGGGCTCGGCCAGACAGGGCAGGGGTGGAGGGCGGGCCCTGCAGTGGGATTGGATTCGGACTAAAACATCACCTGACGCCCTGGGCTGGTTCCAGCCTTTCCTGTGCCTCAGTGTCCTCATCTGAGAAGGAGGAGGATGATAGCAGCTCTCTGTCAAAAACGGGAGCGTTAAATGAGAGAATAATTGTAGGGTACCTGGAACATGACCTGACCCCTGGAGAGTAGTGTTATTTCCACCATCATCACCACTGTCCCAATTCAAGGCGTGTTTCCTTTCTCTGTCCGCATGTTCATTCCCTTGCCAGGTACCTACACAAACCCACAAAAATGTGTGGCAGAAGGCTCACTTTTGTATTGTTTACAGTAGTCAAAAAATAGACTGGAAACAACTTAAGTTCCGTGGGTCAAGTTTGGTTGAATACATTTGGGCACAAGGATATCATGCAATTCAGCCACAGAAAGTTTGAACTAGTCAATAGACCTTTATATACTGACATTGAAATTTCTCTAAGATATTTGCATTTTAAAGATCAAGTTGCAGAATAATATATACATAGTGTCATATCAATTACAAAGAAAAAAATCAGTGTGTGTATGTGTCTGCAAGTGTGAAAATATTTAAAATCCCTGACAGGAGAGCTATGGGGAGGGGACTGGAATTTGTGACCATTCTACTTTATTATTGATCTGTATTTCTTGAACTTTTAAATGAGCATATAGTACTTTTGTACTTAAAAAAATAGGAGAAAATAAAATGTTTTTTAAAAAGGAATCCTGGTTTCTCCATACCCTCACGTTACTGAATGTTATCAATCTTTAAATGTTTCACCCTTTTTGTAGGGGAGAAATAGTATATTTCTAGTGTAATAGTAAGAGTGAAAATATTTTAATATATTGATTGGTCATTGGTACTTCTTTTACAGTGACTTTCTGGTTTTGTTTCTCTTATTTATTTTTCCTTTAGTCTATTTGACTTTTTTTCTTTTGCTTTGTTCTTTAGATTATAAATGTTAATCTTTTGTCAATCATATGTATTGCAAATATTTTCTCTAAAGCTTCCCCCGGTTGTGTTTCATATTTTCTTTTTAAACATTAGTTATCTCTGGGACTTCCCTGGCAGTCCAGTGGTGAAGACTCCGTGCTTCCACTGCAGGAGGTGCGGGTTTGATCCCTGGTCAGGGAACGAAGATCCCACGTACCGAGTGGCATGGCCAAAAAAAAAAAAAAAGTTATTTGCATTCATCAGCATTTGTCGAATACTTGCTATCACCCAGGCATTGAGTGAAGAACTTGGAAAGCACGTTCTTAGGGTACCAGGGCGGAGGAAGGGGAGGCTAGCCCACAGGTACCCATGTAACCACTTATGACCTCAGTGAACTAAGACCAATAGTATACTGGCCTGGTGCTGGGCTTGAGGGGGCAGGGGACTCTAATACAAGAAGAAAGAGAAGGAAGAAGAGAAAAATCATTTCATTTCTTTTCCTGGCCTTAGGAGGAGAGAAATGCGGTACCAACATTTTATGTCTCGCACAATGAATTTTGTCATCTTACTACAGATATATCGATTCATCTAAGATAGCAATTTGTAATTATGCAAGACTCTTTTAAGACATTATTAAAACGCCAGTTCATTTTTTTTTAAGTAACCTTTGTTCAGTTTGCGGTGGAGTCCTATTTCTAACAGCTTAAACAATGTGACCAGTTAAAATCTAGAAAGACATTTGCAATGATTTGTGAGCAAGTGGGTCTCCTGCCCACGGGAGTTCATCTGTCCTCCTGCCGTGCTTCTTCAGGACACATTTTCCCTCAGATGTCTTTGCATCCCCCCAGCCCTTGTTTTAATTAGGCGAGATGGTTCAAAGAGGTGGCGGAGCAGAGGCATGTCAGGTGCCCAGCCAGCGCCTGCTCGTAGGCAGGGCATACTGAGGCTGGCTCCCGTTTCGCTGTCTCTACAGATCGGGAAGACAGGCGCCTACCTGCAGTTCCTCAGCATTTTGTCCAGAATGCTCATTCGGCTGACGGAAGTGGATGTTTACGACGAAGAAGAGATCAATATCAGTGAGTTATCTGTTCACGATGCTTGGAATCATCTTTAGTCGGTTTCTCAAGTAACTTTGGTTGTGTCTTTTACTTTCAAGATGGAATTCTCAGATGAATGATAGGACTCCTCCCAGGGACCTGGTAGGGCTGTTTTTATCTTTCCCTTGTAGTCATTTTGCTCAGCCCTAGAAGAGTGCCTGGGAGACCTTTTGGGGGATAAAATTACGATATTAAAAATAACTGCCATTTACTGAGCACCTTCTAAATGTGCACCCCTGTGCTAGATACTTTATGGAAATCACCGCATTTCATTTCCTACGCCACACCAAGAGATGGATACTGTTATTCCATTTTCCTGGTAAATAACATGTTCAGGGGCCCAGCTGGGAGGGGGCAGAGCTGGAACCAAGCTAGATTTGGTGGCTGCCTCTAGAAAGCAGGGCTGTCCATCAGGGGAGGGTGGCCTCTCAGGCCGCTGAGCACATAGGTCAACATCTTGGGGCAAAGTGGAAGTACATCCTATGCAGGAATAGCCTTTCCTCCTCATCCACAGAACAGGATGTACCCTGAGTAAGGTAAGACTCTCTTTGAACAGCTGTTTCACGCTTATGGTAGAACACCTCCTCCATCTCCTCTGACAACGCCCCTCCAGTGGTTCTGAAACTTGGTCTGGTAAATGAATCTGTTGCTTTGGGAATGAAGATTTGTCTAAGGAGTCCTGTGTTGTAGAGAAGGGGCCCCGGTAAACTGCACTGGCATCTAATGGCACTTCTGTTATGTGCATTTGAGATGTGCAGCTGGGTGTACATTGTGAAATCGTCACCACGATCACGCTGATGGACGTGTTCATCACCTCACACAGTTCACCGTGCTTAGCCGCATTATCCACAGCAGCCAAGATATAGAAACAGCCGTGTGTTGTCCACGGATGGATAAATGCCCGTCAGCAGTTGAGTGGATGAAGAAGGTGGGGTGTATAATGGGGTGTATACAGGCAGTGTATTCAGCCTCGACAAAGAAGGAAATCCTACCTTTTGCACACGTGGAACTGTTTTAGTTGCTCATGACTGTGTTTGAGTTTTGACTTAGAGAAAATTTAAAACCGAGGATGCCCATCCAGCTCTCAGTCTTTCCTTTGAAGGAGAAGGGAAGGAGGCTCTTCAAGTAAACTCTGAGTTTTCCACGTTTCCCCACAGTTCAGGACCGTATTTCAGATGAAAGCCAACAGGTCTGCTGAGTTTCTGTCTCTTCGTTTTCCTGGATATGCCAGTGATAATGACAGGATTTGAACCCAGTTTGTTAAGCGTCAAAGACTTATATTTTCAAATATTCTCTTATTTTCTTCGGTTTCTCTTTGGAAAAATGTGCGTAATTCCAGTTTTATGGGATGTCGTGAAGATTAAAGGATGTTACACGTATGAAGCACTGAGCACCTATTAGAAACATAGTAAACATTCTCTCCCTCTTATTTTTTCTCTTTCTCATGGACGTGTACTCTGCCCATATATACAATATAGTAGGATAGATACAGATATATAGATATAGTGATATGTATCAATATCATATATAACATATGTATCATATGTTACATAAAATCAATATGTTACATAATTTTGAGTTGGACCAACTAGATTTTTTTACCTTTTTGCCAACAAGCATTTAGCGACATGGTAGACTACACTAAGTTATAATGTAACCTGATACACGGCAAATGTGAAAATGTGGATTGGGCCGTGAGTGGTGTTGGCATTCAGAAGGGAGAAACCAGAGGGCCTGAGCATTTAGAAGAGGCTTTCTAGAGGTGTAATGGTAGGACTTGGGCCTTCCTGGCTGGGTAGCATTTAGATCTAAGAGCAGGAGAGAGAACTACATTAGGTTCTGCCAGTGGTGGGAACCAGTGTTGTATATTTGGGGGACAGTGCTGGGGAGAAGCACAGAGCACAGGGGTAGGTATATTGGGAGGAGTGAAAGTTAGTGTAAATTAGAAGAGCAAACCCATCCCATAGGAGACACAGAATAAGGCTCTTCCTCTGCATAGAGGTAGATCCGAATGCACCTTCCTGCTGGAATTAGAATAATCCCGAAAATGGGACGGGTGCTGGAGTATTTGCAATCCAGTGGAGTTCCCCTGGTAACCGTAGACACAATATCAATTCCACCCCAACCATCATCCTCGTGCACATTTGACATAAATCCTTCTCCCTTCCTGTTTTCTCACATATTTGTGTTTCCACCACTCCTGCAGACCTCAGAGAAGAATCAGATTGGCATTACCTCCAGCTCAGTGACCCCTGGCCGGACCTGGAGCTGTTCAAGAAGTTGCCTTTTGACTACATTATTCATGACCCGAAGTATGAGGATGCCAGTCTGATCTGTTCACACCGTCAGAGTATAAAGAGTGAAGGTCAGATGTTTAAATCTCTTGTTCCCACCTTCTTCCCGAGTACGTGGGAATAGCCTCTTAAAGGGATGAGCTGAGTTGTGTTAGTGATGGACTTATCTGGTGGTGGTGAGTGAACCGGCGGTGCCTGGTGAGAACAGAGGTCGCCACCTCACTGGACAGGAAGGGCTCTTCACGGGCCCCACGAGGGAAGACTCGCTGCTTGGCTGGTGCTGAGCAATGGCGAGGACGCTTCGGATGGTTTGTCACGGTCAGAACATCCTGAAGGTTCTGGTTAATAGAGGAGAAGGACGTGTGTTTCTCTATGAATTTGGATTGTAACAAAAATGCATCTATTTCCCTTTCTGCCCTTGGCCTCTCATTTTCTTGCTGTTCTTCGGGGACCACCGACTTTCACAGTGTTAGGATCCTGCTGGGTTTCAGGGTCACCGGCAGCAAACATCAGACGTGAGTGGCCAGTGTGATTATAAGCACTGACCAGGGAAGTTCGATGAATGCAACATGAGTGGAAGATACTCACCCATCTCCTTGTTGAACCAGTCGTTTTATCTTCAGTGTTCTCAGAGCACATCCCTTTCACTGAAGGCTCCTTCACGTAGTAGACCTTTTCAGATGGAGGTTGACTGTTAAAACCCTAGTTTTACTAAGTCATTTGAAAGCCTGGAGGTGATTCGTATGCTTTATAATATTTGCCTTGCCACATAGCAAGTCCTTGAATATGTTTACAAAACATATGTAGGTACATCAGTCAGGTGCCATGTGAACATGGCCTTTACTTTATCCCACTGAGACTCTGTCCTTTCTGACCTGCTGAGTCACCTCGGGGCAGACAGGTGAGAGGCGATCACCGTGTTTCCCTGTGAGGAGGCAGGGGAGAGAACATTGGCTGTGCCTCCTGCCGCTCTTTTTTTTTTTTTTTTAAATATTTATTTATTTATTTATTTATTTATTTTTTGGGGGGGTACACCAGGTTCAATCATCCGTTTTTATACACATATCCCCATCTTCCCTCCCTTCCTTGACGCCCCCCCCAAGCCCCCCCCACCCTCCCCGCCCCAGTCCTCAAAGGCATCTTCCATCCTCGAGTTGGACTCCCTTTGTTATACAACTTCCCACTGACTATTTTACAGTTGGTAGTATATATATGTCTGTGTTACTCTCTCGTTTCGTCTCAGTTTCCCCTTCACCCCCCGCCCCCTCCCATACCTCGAGTTCTCCAGTCCATTCTCTGTATCTGCATCCTTGTTCTGGTCACTGAGTCCAACAGTACCATTTTTAGATTCCGTATATGTGAGTTAGCATACAGTATTTGTCCTTCTCTTTCTGACTTACTTCACTCTGTATGACAGACTGTAGTTCTATCCACCTCATTACATATAGCTCCATCTCATCCCTTTTTATAGCTGAGTAATATTCCATGGTATATATATGCCACATCTTCTGTATCCATTCATTTGTTGATGGGCATTTAGGTTGCTTCCATGTCCTGGCTATTGTAAATAGTGCTGCAATAAACATTATGGTACAAGTTTCTTTTGGGATTATGGTTTTCTTTGGGTATATGCCCAGTAGTGGGATTACTGGATCATATGGTAGTTCTATTTGTAGTTTTTTAAGGAACCTCCAAATTGTTTTCCATAGTGGCTGTACCAATTTACAGTCCCACCAACAGTGCAGGAGAGTTCCTTTTTCTCCACACCCTCTCCAACATTTGTTGTTTCCAGACTTTGTGATGATGGCCATTCTGACTGGTGTGAGGTGATACCTCATTGTGGCTTTGACTTGCATTTCTCTGATGCTGAGTGATGTTGAGCATCTTTTCATGTGTTTGTTGGCCATCTGTATGTCTTCTTTGGAGAAATGTCTATTTAGGTCTTCTGCCCATTTGTGGATTGGGTTATTTGCTTTTTTGGTATGAAGCTGCATGAGCTGCTTGTATATTTTGGAGGTTAATCCTTTGTCCGTTGTTTCATAGGCAATTATTTTTTCCCACTCTGAGGGTTGCCTTTTAGTCTTGTTTATGGTTTCTTTTGCTGTGCAAAAGCTTTTAAGTTTCATGAGGTCCCATTCATTTATTCTTGATTTTATTTCCATGATTCTAGGAGGTGGGTCAAAAAGGATGGCGCTTTGATGGATGTCATAGAGTGTTCTGCCTATGTTTTCCTCTAGGAGTTTGATAGTGTCTGGCCTTACATGTAGGTCTTTAATCCATTTGGAGTTTACTTTTGTGTATGGTGTTAGGAAGTGTTCTAATTTCATTCTTTTGCATGTTGCTGCCCAGTTCTCCCAGCACCACTTATGGAAGAGGCTGTCTTTTTTCCATTGTATATTCTTGCCTCCTTTGTCAAAGATAAGGTGCCCATATGTGTTTGGGCTTACTTCTGAGCTCTCTATTCTATTCCATTGATCTTCCTTTCTATTTTTGTGCCAGTACCATACTGTCTTGATCACTATGGCCTTGTAGTATAGTTTGAAGTCAGGAAGCCTGATTCCACCAACTCCATTTTTCCTTCTCAAGATTGCTTTGGCTATTCGGGGTCTTTTGCATTTCCATACAAATCGTAAGATTTCTTGCTCTAGTTCTGTGAAAAATGCCATTGGTAATTTGATCGGGATTGCATTGAATCTGTAAATTGCTTTGGGTAGTACAGACATTTTCACGATGTTGATTCTTCCAATCCAGGAACATGGTATGTCCCTCCATCTGTTTGTGTCATCTTTGATTTCTTTCATCAATGTCTTAAAGTTTTCTGCATACAGATCTTTTGCCTCCTTAGGCAGGTTTATTCCTAGGTATTTTATTCTTTTGGTTGCAATGGTGAATGGGAGAGTTTCCTTAATTTCTCTTTCTGCTCTTCCGTTGTTCGTGTATAGGAATGCAAGAGATTTCTGTGCATTAATTTTGTATCCTGCTACTTTACTAAACTCATCAATGAGTGCTAGCAGTTTTCTGGTAGAGTCTTTAGGGTTTTCTATATATAATATCATGTCATCTGCAAAGAGGGACAATTTTACTTCTTCTTTTCCAATTTGGATTCCTTTAATTTCTTTTTCTTCTCTGATTGCTGTGGCTAACACTTCCAAAACTATGTTGAATAACAGTGGTGAGAGTGGACACCCTTGTCTTGTTCCTGTTTTTAGGGGGAATTCTTCCAGTTTTTCTCCATTGAGAACAATGTTGGCTTTTGGTTTGTCATATATGGCTTTTATTATGTTGAGGTAATTTCCTTCTATGCCCATTTTCTGGAGAGCTTTTATCATAAATGGATGTTGAACTTTGTCAAAAGCTTTTACTGCATCTATTGAGATGATCATATGGTTTTTATCCTTCAATTTGTTGATATGATGTATCACATTGATTGATTTGCGTATATTGAAGAATCCTTGCATCCCAGGGATAAACCCCACTTGATCATGGTGTATGATTTTTTTAATGCGCTGTTGCAGTCTGTTAGCTAGTATTTTGTTGAGGATTTTTGCATCTATATTCATCAGTGATATTGGTCTATAGTTTTCTTTTTTTGTGACATCTTTGCCTGGTTTTGGTATCAGGGTGATGGTAGCCTCGTAGAATGAGTTTGGGAGTGCTCCACCTTCTGCAATATTTTGGAAGAGTTTGAGAAGGATAGGTGTTAACTCTTCTCGAAATGTTTGATAGAATTCGCCTGTGAACCCATCTGGTCCTGGGCTTTTGTGTGTTGGGAGATTTTTAATCACTGCCTCAATTTCTGTACTTGTGATTGGTCTGTTCATGGTTTCTATTTCTTCCTGGTTCAGTCTTGGAAGATTGTATTTTTCTAAGAATGTATCCATTTCTTCCAGGTTATCCAATTGATTGGCATATAGTTGCTTGTAGTAGTCTCTCATGATCTTTTGTATTTCTGAGGTGTCCGTTGTGACTTCTCCTTTTTCATTTCTAATTCTGTTGATTTGCATCTTCTCCCTTTTTTTCTTGATGAGTCTGGCTAATGGTTTATCAATTTTGTTAATCTTCTCAAAGAACCAGCTTTTAGTTTCATTTATTTTTCTTATGGTTTCTTTCCTTTCTTTTTCATTTATTTCTGCTCTGATCTTTATGATTTCTTTTCTTCTGCTCACTTTAGGGTTTCTTTGTTCTTCTTTCTCTAGTTGTTTTAGGTGTAAGGTTAGGTTGTTTATTCGATCATTTTCTTGTTTCTTAAGGTAGGACTGTATTGCTATAAACTTCCCCCTTAGAACTGCTTTTGCTGCATCCCATAGGTTTTGGGTTGTTGTGTTTTCGTTGTCATTTGTTTCTAGATATTTTTTGATTTCCTCTTTGATTTCTGTAGTGATTCCTTGGTTGTTTAAGAGTGAATTGTTTAGCCTCCATGTGTTTGTCTTTTTTGCAGCTTTTTTCCTGTAATTGATATCTAGTCTCATGGCGTTGTGGTCTGAGAAGATGCTTGATATGATTTCAATTTTCTTGAATTTGCTGAGGTTTGATTTGTGACCCAAGATGTGATCTATCCTGGAAAATGTTCCGTGTGCACTTGAGAAGAACGTGTATTCTGTTGTTTTTGGATGGAATGTCCTATAAATATCAATTAAGTCGAGATGGTCTAATGTGTCATTTAAAGCTTGTGTGTCTTTATTTATTTTCTGTTTGGATGATCTGTCCATTGATGTAAGTGGGGTGTTCAAGTCTCCCACTATTATTGTGTTCCTGTCGATGTCCCCTTTTATAGCTGTTAGCATTTGCCTTATGTATTGAGGTGCTCCTATATTGGGGGCATAGATATTTACCATTGTGATATGTTCTTCTTGGATGGATCCCTTGATCATTATGTAGTGTCCTTCCTTGTCTCTTTTAATAGTCTTTACTTTCAAGTCTAATTTGTCTGATATGAGTATTGCTACTCCAGCTTTCTTTTGACTTCCATTTGCATGGAATATCTTTTTCCATCCCTTCACTTTCAGTCTATATGTATCCCTTGGTCTGAAGTGGGTTTCTTGTAGGCAGCATATAGAAGGGTCTTGTTTTTGTATCCATTCAGCCAGTCTGTGTCTTTTGGTTGGAGCATTTAATCCATTTACATTTAAGGTGATTATTGACATGTGTGTTCCAATTACCATTTTCTTAATTGTTTTGAGTTTGTATTTGTAGGTGTTTTCCTTTTCTTGTGTTTCCTACTTAGAGAAGTTCCTTTAGCACTTGTTGTAAGGCTGGTTTGGTGGTGCTGAATTCTCTTAACTTTTGTTTGTCTGGAAAGCTTTTGATTTCTCCCTCAAATCTGAATGAGATTCTTGCTGGGTAGAGTATTCTTGGCTGTAGGTTTCTCTCTTTCAGGACTTTCATGATATCCTGCCATTCCCTTCTGGCCTGCAGAGTTTCTGTGGAAAGGTCAGCTGTTATCCTGATGGGTTTTCCCTTATATGTTGTTTGTTGCTTTTCTCTTGCTGCTTTTAATATTTTTTCTTTGTGTTTAGTTGTCGTTAGTTTGATTAATATGTGTCTCGGTGTATTTCTCCTTGGGTTTATTCTGTATGGGACTCTCTGTGCTTCTTGGACTTGGTTAATTATTTCCTTTCCCATGTTGGGGAAGTTTTCCACTAGAACCTCTTCAAAGATTTTCTCAGACCCTTTCTTGTTTTCTTCTTCTTCTGGGATGCCTATAATTCGAATGTTGGTACGCTTAATGTTATCAGTGAGGTCTCTGAGACTGTCTTCTAATCTTTTTATTATTTTTTCTTTTTCCTGCTCTGTGGCAGTTATTTCCCCCATTCTATCTTCCAACTCACTTATTCGTTCTTCTGCCTCAGTCATTCTGCTGGTTATAGCATCTAGAGTATTTTTAATTTCAGTTATTTTGTTATCCATTGCTGTTTGTTTTTCTGAGTTCTTATGAACTGTTTCTTGTACTTTCTCTATTTTGTTATCGAGATTTTGTATCATTTTTACTATCATTACTCTAAATTCCTTTTCAGGCATTTTTCCTATTTCCTCCTCATTTATTTGGTCTTGTGGGTTTTTTTCTTGCTCCTTTGCCTGCATGGTGTTTCTTTGTTTCCTCATGGTTGTCCAAACTTTTGGGGTTGCTTGTCCTTGGGTTTTTTTGCGTTATTCTGTGACCAGCAGAGGTTCCTTTATTGTTCGTCTGTAAGCGTCGGTGTGTGGGGAGGGAGAGGGTACAACAGTGGCTCCTTCTCCTGGGAGGGAGTGAGCAGTGGCACACTGATGTCTCAGTCAGGCTTGGAGGTGCCTGTTGCAGAGGGCGCCAGTGGCTCAGGCGTAAACAGAAAGTCTTAGAGTTGGGCCTCTCTCGGGGTTTTTTTCTTTTCTTTTTTTCTTTTTTTTTCTCTCGGCAGCCTCCCTGCTGCTGGCGTTGCAAGGGGTTTTAATCTAGCCCCACCCGAGTGCCTGAGGGTACTTGTTATCCCTGAGCGCCTTAGGTGGCCCGCAGGGCGTCTCTCCACTGCCTGTTGCAGAGGCGCGGAAAGAGAGAGAGAGGCTATGCGCGTGGCTCCTCCCAGCCGCCAGTGAGCCTGCAGCCTCCAGCCGCCATCATGGCCGGGCAGCTCTCAGGAACGGGCACTCCTCTCCGCGGGCCTCCTCCCTCCTGTCCTCTCGGTCCGTCACCCTACCGGCAACAGTGTTTCCCACACTGAACCAGCTCTCCTGCTCCCACACTCCCGCTCCTGGACCCTCCGTTCAGCCGCGGATCGATGTCTTGGTCCGGGAACGCTGAGCTGCGCTGCGGACCCTCCGAATGTTTCTCACTCCCTCCCGTCTGCCACAGCTCCGCCGCTTCACCCTCTTTGAGCCCTCGTAGATGCCTCCCTACCGGCTATGTCGGGCTCCCCGCAGTCCCATCCGGTGTCCGAGGCCATCTGCTGGTGTTCAGCTGGTTCTCTGTGAGAATGACTGCGTCCTTCCGTGCATTCCCAATGCATCTGTGGGGAGGGATGCACTCCACGTCTCTCTACTTCGCCGCCATCTTTTCCTCTCTCCCCTGCCGCTCTTTAATGCTGGGGATTTCGTGCAGACAGAGGGACGCACCGGAAGCCAGAGGACCTCTATGTGCGGCGCCAGACGGCGCGGATGAGGCTGTCCAAGTACGCGGCGTACAACACGTACCACCACTGCGAGCAGTGCCACCAGTACATGGGCTTCCACCCCCGCTACCAGGTAGGACGGAGCCCTCACGGCTCCAGCAGCGCTTCCCGTTTTATACTTAGTCCTTCTTTTCATCTCAGACCCAAATGAGGAAAGAGGAGGAGGGGGCAGCCGGAGCTGATGGGAGCCAGACACCTGTGCAGCAAAACTTTTTTATGTACTTTCCCCCCATAAATTAGTATGTACTTCTTGCAGTATATGTACACTCACATATACAAGTACATGTACATCATATTGTACACAATATGTAATATATATAATCGTGTATTATTTACCCCATGCGTATAAGCATTTACATTAAATTATTGACATTACATAGTACATATATTTGTTAATTGTACATTGCTCATTAAGTCGAATCAATTCCAGTCAATATGCGTGTCATAGTGATTTATTTACAGTTGAGCCATCACCGTATTATCACTATCACATGCAGGAAATAAAATACTCATCATCACAACCCTTATCCTATCAGTAGGAAGCCTTCCACCGCTATCAGGGCTTATACCCAAATGAATAATCATCCAAGAAATAACAAAAAATAACATTGTTTTACCTACACTGATAGCTATTATAGCATTCGTTAATTTATACTTCTACATACGACTTACATACTCATGTATACGTGAGTGGCTGCCCCACAAAGGCCTGAAGGTGGCAAGAGCTCTGGCTTGCTCTGTCCGTCCCCTTTGCAGAGGGAAACAGCGGATGGTGGCTTTAATTCTCCCCAATCTGCTTGGCCTTGAGCTTAGCTGCCACTGAAGTAGCACCTGTCTTCTTTTAGTGCAGATGTTTTTAAATGAGGCAATGTTACTGTAGGCGAAATTAGAAAATACACATGAGCAGTTTTTCAAATGATTCAAAATAATCAGAAACCCTATTTGCTGCAGATAAACTCTCCTAACATTTTTTCCCTGGGAGAGGAAGTTTTTCTTTCAAGGCAGAGAAAAATATAAGCAAAAACGTTTTGTTGATTTTGAAATATAAGGAACCAGAGCCTTGAAGGGTTCAGTCCCTGGTCGCTTCCGGGTCTGCAGTGAATGAACGAATGGAGCGTAGAGGAGGGGGAGGAGGCGGAGGCGGCAGTGCGCCTCGGGTCTGGGGCTGCACTTGCAGGGGACGGGATGCCAGGCCCCCCCACCCCACGAGGAGCGCTGAGGGGGACACACTAGCTCTCTGCTGGCATTTCCCTGCCTCTGCTTGTTCGTTCTTTTTCCTTCGTCTCTCAAGCCTCCCCTGAGAGGAAGTCTTAGGACATTCCTCAGTTATGTCCCCCTGTGCTCCCTCCCCAGGTCAGGATCTGTTTCTCCCTCATCTCTGCTCTCAAAGTAGAGCCACAGGAGGACCTCACAGCCAGTGTCCCAGCCCGCATCGGCCCTCCCCTGACCCCCTTGGTTTCCCGGGAGGGCACAGCACAGGCTAGCCGCGGATCTGCAGGAGGGGATGTCCGCTGGAGGGTGAGGGTCAGAGAGGGCCCCTCTGTAGATGCCTGAGCTGAGGCCTGCGGGAGGCATGAGCGTGGCCTGGGCAAAGCCAGGCTGGGAGGTCACACCAGGCAGCAGTGCAGGCACAGAGACAGGGTGAGGGGAGGGCTCCTTAGACAAAGTGACTAGAGGTGAGGCTAGACTCGGGGATCAGAGTGAGCCCAAGACCTGTGGAGGTCAGTTTCCATGTCCACCAAGTGGGGGTGAGGACACTGGGTTGTTAATCACTTCATAGGATTGTTCATTATAATGCCGGGGGCTGGGCGGGGGCCTGGACGTGGTGTGTGAGATGGAAGCACACAGGTGGACGTGGTTATTGTCTTATGAATATGCTGTTGCACATACTACCGGTGATGGGAAAATAGCCTTCGTTAGAATTAAAAACGTAATCTAGAGCATGAATGCTTGGGTTTGGAACCCGGCATGCCTCTGGGCCGAATCCAGAGTCCAGAAGGGCTGGGCATCGCTGGGTGAGGCGTGGTCGGCACCAGGACGGGAGCAGCCTCTGGCCGACTGGGTGTGGCCTCGGGTGTGTTTGTCCACTAGTGAGACCTGGACGCCCACACTGTGTCCTGGTGTCAGCCTGGGGCAGAGGTGGCCGTGACCTCTGTGTAGTCAGGGCCACGACGGGCCTGGGTTCTTCTGGGAAGTCGGGCCGGACTCTGATGACAAGCTCTGTCCTTTCCCCCTCGCACCTCAGCTCTATGAGTCCACCCTGCACGCCTTTGCCTTCTCTTACTCCATGCTAGGAGAGGAGATCCAACTCCACTTCATCATCCCCAAGTCCAAGGAGCACCACTTTGTCTTCAGCCAACCTGGAGGCCAGCTGGAGAGCATGCGGCTGCCCCTCGTCACAGACAAGGTACTGGCCTTGAGTCCCCGGGACTTAAATCAAAGCGACTGCAAGCGATCCCTGAGCTGTGGTCCCAGAGGCTACAGTTCAAGGGCACGTGGGGTGGGGGAGAGACCAACATGGTGATTGCACTTGGAGGAGGCTGGGAAGCACATGGGCTGTGTGGTCACTCAGGGTCACGTTCGAGTCACGTTTGACTTCAACTTGTCATTGGATGTCGCTGAGCCTCAGTTTCCTGATCTGTAAGCTTTGGGCAGTAGTAACTCTTGCGGTGAGAACTGTATGGAATAACCAACGTAAGGCACCAGCGCAGTGCCTGGAAGATAACAGGGGCCAGTAAAGGTTCATCCGCTCCGCTGTCTTTTCTTTCATGCTCCCTCTTGTGCAGCATTTGAAACAGGCAGAGGCAGCAGAATAGTGTGATGCCTCCCCCAGGGATGGTTATCCAACTTCAGCCGATGTTCTCTCATGGCCAGTCTGCCTTCCTGTGTTACTGGGAAGCGTGTCTCAAACATGGCATCATTTCATTTGTAAATATTTCAACGTACATCTCGAGAGGAGAAATTTTCTCTCTTCTGAGGAGATGGTTCCGAATAATCTATCATCTCTGTGACTGTCATTCTTAAGGGCGTTTGGTTTGACAGTTCCAGCATGACAGTCTCCGAGTCCACCGGCTGCCCCTTCCCCAGCCCCACAGACCTTGTGTAAAGCGCTTCAGTTCCTTCTCCAGGGGGCCAGGCCTGCGCAGAGCTGAACCCAGCCTTGCAGACCCAGCAGACTGTTATCAAGCAATGAAAACACTTCTAACGTGGCAGTGAGGCCTTTATTATGAGGCGACTGAGGCTTTGTCAGTTACTCCACTACCTTTTCCAGATGGTTCCCATCAGAACAGGTTATGAGCCCTGGCTGCGTGAACAGCTTTGAGGAACTGAGAAGGAACGGAAGACCTAGCTTGGCCAGTGGAACCTATTGTTGAGAAAAGAGTGAAAGAAAACACAGTTATTTATATGAAAGAGTCACAGCCTGAGTGTATAAGTAGCTAGGCTGCATGGCTAAGTGACAGAGGGACTTAAGTCACACAGGAGTGATGTGTACTCAGAGCGCAGTAGTAGGTGCTAATAGGCGAGGGTAATAAATTTGGGTAATTGATGGAAGCCTGTTAGTTTTGCTTACCTTACAAACCATTCTCAAGCAAGCATTTACTTAGCTTCTGGTTCTGTGGGCCAGCAGTTTGGGCTGGGTTCTGCTGGGTGGGTATCCTGGGGTGGGTTGCTCTCATTGGTGTCTGAGGTTAGTTACCAGGTCGGCGGGGATGCGGCTGGGCTCGGGGCGGGGGGCCTCAGTGGGATGCCCACGTCTGCTCCCTGTGGCCTCTCCTTCTCCAGCAGGCTCGCCCGGGCCTCTTCCTGGGAGGGTTCCGAGAGAGGGCTGAGTGTGTCACGCCTCTGGAGACCAGGCTCGGAACTGGCACACTGTCATGTTTACTGCATCTTATCCAGAAAAGCAAGTTCCAAGGCTAAACCAGATGCAAGGAGTATGGAAACAAATGCCATCTTTCGGTGGAAGAGGCTGCAAAGTCACATCCCAAAGGGAGGGAAATAATTGTGGCCGCGTGGACAAACACCTGACTTCTTTATACCTGTACTCTCCAGAGTCACGAATACATAAAAAGTCCGACGTTCACGCCCACAACTGGCCGTCACGAGCACGGACTCTTTAACCTGTACCACGCGATGGATGGTGCCAGCCATCTGCACGTGCTGGTTGTCAAGGAGTATGAAATGGCGATTTATAAGAAATATTGGCCCAACCACATCATGCTGGTACTCCCAAGCATCTTCAACAGCGCTGGAGTTGGTAGGCTTTTGTAACATGTCCCGCTCAGTAAGACTGCTGTGAATGGAGACTTGAGAGGATGTTCTAGATGTTGATGTACAACGTGAGCATTATGAGTTAAGTTTTATTTGGGGCAAAATGAGGACTAGCGCCTAGGAGACAGCCTCTCAGATAGCTCTGAGGAACGGCTCCGAAGAGATAAGGGGGGAGGTCAGTCTGTCTGTGATTTTGGCGGCGGGGGTATGTGCGGTCAAGCGTGCGTATTGGCAGAGGGTTGCTGCCGGTCACAGGGAGCAGGTGTCTCCATGAAAGATTTTCATGCTCTTCTAGATGTGAGATGATGCAAGAAACTGGGCTCCTAAAATCGCCTCCTGAAAACTATCTATCTGAAAGCCTGTTCTGCCAGGTTTTCCCCGAGCACAGACTGCCTCATTCCTGATCTCCACCCTGAAGTCCTTTCAGGGTGTGCTGAAGGTCCTCCACTGCAGTGGCCAGTGACCTCATCCTTGCAGAGGCAGATGGCGAGAGACAATTTTTGTCCACATAGAGAGGAAAGCTTTCTCATTAAGCTTTTGGCTCTTAAAGCTATTTTGATTTGACACTTTTTTCTTCAGGGTTTGGTTATTGATTTATTCACGCTCTCAGCTGTTAGAAAAGCCAGGGTAAATAGACAAAAGTGTGTGCAGATTGGAGAGGAGTGTTTTCTGCCCTCGAATTTCCTCTCCCAAGTCAACAGCCTGTAGTGGGTGGATGAGGGCTGCAGGTCAGGACTCCCGGGAGCCGGCAGGGCTGGGGCCTGGGCAGGCTCTCAGCAGGCTCTCGGTCTCCCTGGGGCTCTGTCCTGGGTGGGTGTCGGCGCAGGACTGACCTGAGTCGGGGTCGTTTGCGCGTTTCAGGTGCCGCCCACTTCCTGATCAAGGAGCTGTGCTACCACAACCTGGAGCTGGAGCGGAACCGGCAGGAGGAGCTGGGGATCAAGCCGCAGGACATCTGGCCCTTCATCGTGATTTCTGATGACTCGTGCGTGATGTGGAATGTGGTGGACGTGGACTGCGGTGGGGAGGGAAGCAGGTGAGACTCCCCCACACCCCACCAGGATGACACGTGCGCGTGCTCTCTGCTCAGTGGGGGGTTCTCGTCCGCCCCTTGAGGACCCCAGAGGGCACCGCCTCGTGTTCGAAGGCCTGGTGTGCGGCGGACAGAGCCCTGCCTGGGGTGGGCTCACGTTCCAGGCTTTATTTTGAGTTTATAATTTAAAAAATTTCATTGACATATAATACATACAGAAAATATTGCAATGTAGATTCAGTGTAAAATACATATGAAGAGGAAAGTATAGTACATATCCAGGTATTTTCACCAACAGAACACACCCACTGAACAAACTCCCCTATGAAGAAATGGACCGTCACCGATACCCAGAACCTTCCAGTCCCTTCTCCCTCCCCCCAGCCTCCTCCTAACCTGTGTGCCATCAAGGAAGTGACTCTTTTTGGGGTTCTAGACTCCCCATCTTTCAAAGGGGCTTACACTTGTGTTAGAGGTTTGTTACGAGGATTAATTACACCATGACTTGTGCGCCCGGAGGTGGGCGATGGAGCAGCACCATGTAGAAAAGGCTCAGTAGATACAGCTGCATCGGAACATCATTGGTAAAATGTTTCTGTGTGGTTTTGCCTGCGTGTTTCAACTTAACCTTTATTTTCATCTTGGTTTTTTTTGTTGTTGTTTGTTTAATTTTTGTTGTTGTTGCTTGAGAAACAGCTTGATTTTTGGCTTGTTTTTTTGAGAGACAGCTTGAGGTTCAGTCACCTCTTCCGTGTTAGTGAATTCCAATGTGACAATCACCATGATCACCACTGTTCTAGGAAAAAATATTTTCTGTCTGAGATCTGCACGTGCATGAGAACAGCAGTCGCTGTGCTTTCAATAGTCTCACTGTCACCCTTCCGAGGGCAGGAGCTTGGCTGAGGGCAGCGATGAGGAAGAGAACTAAGCTTCCCTTCTGCCTTTCTGAATTTCATTCTGAAGCAGCAGTTTAAGTCCTGGCGTGTCAGAGCTGGCCGGGGCCTTAGGGAGTTTAGTTGAAGCCCCTCAGTTGGGAAAAGGGAGCTGAGATGCAGAGAAGTCGAGCCACTTGCCTGGCCTGACTCACGGACGGAGCTCTTGTCGCCCTGGCTCACAGCCCTGGGGTCACTCCCTTCAGCCGCCCTCCTGGTCATCGGGTGGCCCTCACTGGCTTCATAGACCTCAGACACCTCCAGGGTGGGGTGGGAGGTGTTTACACGCTGCCTCCTTCCCTCCCCCCACCTCACTTGGAATTGACACTGGAAATGCGAGGTGGTCTGACGAGATGCAGAGACTGTGGGCTCTGGAGACAGACAGCACCCTTCAGCCCAAGCTCTGTCGCATGACACTGGGCAAGGTAGCCAGAGCCTCTTTTTCTTCATCTGTGAAATGGGGATGATACGCCTACGTCATAGGATTGCTGCCAGGATCAATGGCAATGAATCTGAAGGGCTGAGCACGGTGCCTGGTGGTTGTGATGGGTTCCACCCGCACCACCCCACCTAGCATGTTCAGGGGAGAGCATCGTCCAGGCCGGCCCGGTCCAGAGGGCCTTGCTGTTGCCTGCATGCCAACCTAGGGATGCCCACCTCCCTCCTTCAAGCAGGGAATTTTCCTGGTCGGAAAGAAACGTCTCCCTGAAGCACATCATGCAGCACATCGAGGCATCCCCCAACATTACCCACTACGCCCTGATCGGCATGCGCAAGTGGTCCAGCAAGACCGGGAGCCGCGAGGTGCGCGAGCCCTTCTCCCGCTGCCACGTGCACGACTTCATCATCCTGAACGTGGACTTGACCCAGAACGTGCAGTACAACCAGAATCGGTGAGCTCCTGCCCCATCACGGCCATCCGCTCAGCCCGCGATCCCAGGGCCCTACTCCTGGCGGGAGGCTGCTCCGTCCTTGCCCGGCAGGGTCCCCGAAACCAGAGCCTTCCTGCCCGTAGCCTTGACCTGGCCTCTGCTTTCAGCCCTCATGGGTTTTTGGGGTTTTTTTGGGCATTTTTGTTGTATAATTTTAGGGGAGATTTGCATAAGACCATTCAACTTCCTTCATCAATTCACGTGGTCCCTTATTTAATGATTTAAATTCTACTGGGTGGTGTTTCTCATGCGTTTTTGGCTCCTCCTCTGAACACATCACTTTTTAGGAGTGTTATCGCTGAAGGAAACTGTAATTTCCCTGTGTCACTTTCTACGGATCTGTCTGCAGCAGTGCTCCCATCAAAAGGGGAATCTAATCACTAATGTTTTGTTTTTATTTTATTCTTTTTGATTGAACCAGAATGTGGTTTTAATATAATAACCAGGCAGGTACAACCCATTAACACATGTGTTATCAAGGTAAACTATATAACTAGTCCTCAAGTAAGAGGACCCGACAGCAGCATTTACGACACATAGTTCATCACCTGGTAGTTGGAGTGACCCTCTGGGTTAGCTAATTGGCTTCATCCAAAGGGAAAATAAACTTATCTTGATGACAGGAGGTAGGTTTGCAGCTACTGACTTGGGATCCTGCAGAAACTGGTCCGGGGAGAGGGGAGGGGGCTGCAGGGAGGGTCAGAGGACACCCCCTCAGCCAACACCTACAATCCCATCTCAGCCCCCACCTTTCCAGCAGAAGTGTTTGTTTTCTCCCCTCTCTTCTCTGGCCAGGGGCCAGCCTCTGGCTGCGTTTCCAAACCCCAGTTCCCTGCTGTCTGTCAGGCAAGACGATTCACCTCCTTCACACCCACCCACTCCCCTCAGCACCAGCGGGGTCCGTCCTAATGTGTATCGAGTCCTCTACGTGCCAAGCAGCGGGCACACCCCCAAAGGGGCCCAGGCGGGAGCATCAATTTTGGAGCCAGAGCGACCTGCCAGGAATCTGGGTTCTGTCATTTGTCAGCTTCGCAATGTAGGCAGATGACCTGCCCTCTCTGAGTCTTGCTTCCCTCCGCTGTAAAAAGTGGCTCATATTTTTACTCTGGGAGGTCAGTTGTTTTCTTTTTAACACACAGATGAAGTGGTGTTTAAGTCCCCCTCCCGGTGCTTGGCATGTGGTGTGCGGTCCACAAGTGGCAATGCTTCTGTAGTGTAAGCCTGGGGTGCACCCAGCGTTCCCGGTGCAGATGCATCACAGCTTGTCCTGTTTCCCTTCTTGGTTTGCCTTCTACGCCTCCCAGAGGAAGGTCTTTGGGGTAGGAACGAGCCTGCTCTGCCTTCCCAGCCCCCAATACAGGGGTGCACCCTCCGCGTGTCTGGTGGGGCCGTGACTGGGGCCATGAGCTGCCTTCAGTCCGACCTGCCCCCTTGCTGGTCCCCGCAGGTTTACGTGTGACGATGTGGACTTCAACCTGCGGGCGCACAGCGCCGGCCTCCTGCTCTGCCGGTTCAACCGCTTCAGTGTCATGAAGAAGCAGATCGCGGTGGGCGGGCACAGGTCTTTCCACATCACGTCCAAGGTGGGTGTGGCCGCGTGCTCGGAGAGGGCTGCTGCCCAGGGTGGGAAAGCGGGCTGGGAGGCCACCCAGGCGCCTTTGAGCCATGGGGTGGGCTTGACCGCTGGAAAGTGTTAGTAAAAGTTTCCGGTTGGGAGCCCTGGGAAGGGAAAGACTCCGTAGGGTTTCCCTTCTGATCTCCAATTCTAACCGGTTCCCTGTGTGTCCCCCTCGGCGTACACACACCACCCGCCTTCCTGTGCGCCTTTGCCTGTCTGCGCTCTGTCCCACGATGGTTCCCGGAGCACACCTCCATCACTGTCTTTGCTGCTCACTTGTCCAGCTTTTCTGCTGGACACAGCCCTTCGGGGCAGGTGTGGTGCCGTGCTCTTCTCGGGGACCCTGGGACAGCACCTGCCAAACCCTGTCTGAAGGGCTAGCTTGTTAGCTGTGTCGTCTGACCTGGAGCCAGCCTCCGGGGGTGGGGTGGGGAGAGACCTGATCCGATTGTGTCGGTACTGGCTGGGGCAGGCCTGGGCATTTCAGATGCGAAGTCGCAGCAAGCCCTCGGAGATCTGTGTCTTCCAGGAACCCACACCAGGCTGGCACCCCCCTGCCTCTGATCATGGGGGAAAGTGGCAGAGATGAGCTAGAGAAGTAGGCAGAACCTCATCTGTCATGGGAATGTTCTAGAGTTCCCTCCAGGAGTAATGAGAACCTATTGTAGGGCATCCGGCGGAGGATTTGATTAGTATTTATGTCCACGGTGTCTCCGGCTGCAGCATGGGAAATATGTTGGTGGTGGCTGGGCTGTGGAAAGGAAGGGCAGTGTGGCTGGATGGGAGGCAGGTAGGATCTGGAGGTCAAGGGGACGCTGGCCGTTCCCAGAGGTTTGCACCCCTGGATTTGGGGGAACATTCCCAAAGTCCGTGGGTTCTCTTACCTTTTCCTAGACCAAACAGCCAGCTTTCCGCGTGTGATGGTCAGTATCTATGATTCTTACTGATCATGCGATCATTTTTCACACGTCCCACTTTGGTTAAACCTAATTTTTCTTAACGGAGAACTTCACTGTGGAAGTACGTGTTCTCACATCACTGCTCCACGGCACAGCCTCCCGTGACGGGGCCACCCACCGCGGGTCCCTGCTCAGGGTGGCTGGGGGTGGCTGATGCTCGCCCTTCCCCACCCAGGTGTCTGACAGCCCCATGGCTGTCGTGCCCGCCCAGTACATCTGCGCCCCCGACAGCAAGCACACGTTCCTCGCGGCTCCCGCGCAGCTCCTGCTGGAGAAGTTCCTCCAGCACCACAGCCACCGCTTCTTCCCGCTGTCCCTGAAGAATCACGGCCACCCCGTGCTGTCCGTTGACTGCTACCTTAACCTGGGGTCTCAGGTAACTGTCAGAGCGGGTGCTGTTGAGCCCATAAATCCCAGAAATTCCTAAACATATGCGCTAGAACCCAGGACTTGGAATTATAACCACTCAACTACTTCAGCTCCTATATGACCCCACTTTACAGCTGATAAGATAAAGTCTGAGAGAACTGAGATGGTTTGTCCCAATATAAGAAGTGAGGAATCAAACTCACTTCTGATGCTAAACATTTCTGATTCTGAAATGAATTAATGAACAGATAAATCTGGGTAAGTCTTGGAGTTGATTTTTAGAATATAGATTTGGAAATAACATTAAATACTGTTTCTGGTCCTCCACATCTGAGCTCGACCTGGCAGTTAGTATTTGTTGGATGCAAAGCCCTAGCAAATGTTGTGGCGTATTTAATGGAAAATGACTTTTCTCTTGGATTCCTTTTTTTTTTTTTCCTCCAGATTTCTGTGTGTTATGTGAGCTCCAGGCCCCACTCGTTAAACATCAGCTGTTCCGACTTCATGTTTAGTGGACTCCTGCTGTACCTCTGTGACTCTTTTGTGGGAGCTAGCTTTTTGAAAAAGTTTCATTTTCTGAAAGGTAACTTCCATACTCTTACCGCGGACCTCTGCAGAGGTGATCTCTGGTCGTAGTCCTTTTTGCCAATGCGTAAACTGAGACTCAGGGCACGTGACTTCCCTGACCCTCCAGGGAAGCACAAGAAGGCCAGGATGGGATCCCAGGGCAGCTCTTCCCCCTCTACCTGTTCACGTAGAGACAAGACACATCCCCTTTCTTTTTGGTGACCAGCGATATTTTCAACTTTTCTGTTGCTTTTCAGGCCAGGCTCTTAGCCTAAGCTTTCAGATCCCTTAGATATTTTTTCTTCTTCGTGGATGAGTTCTTCTTCCTTGTCTTGGGGTGCCGCATGCATGTTTACTTTTCTTCTAATCTTTCTCCCTCCCTCTGCAGGTGTGTTCGTGCTAGAGCGGTTGAGAGTGAGAAACATTCACTCTGTATGACTTAAAGACATTGTTTCCAATCTAGCCAGGATCCCTAATTGAGCTTCACTTTTCCTTGGTCGTCCTTGACCGACCTTCCTCTCTACCAGGTGTTTAGTGGACACCAATGTCACATAAGCTTTGGGGAAACAGAGGTTTCCACAACATTCTCTGCTCTTGGGAAACATTTAGTCTAATAGGAAGATAGGACGTGTAGGTAAGACGGTAGGTAGATGGAAGGATCACCCAGGATTATTGATGTGCGCTAGGCGTCGAGAGGAGGGAGAATTCATGGTGCCCGGCAGAGGGAAGGGCAGGAGCTGTGTGGGCCCTGGGCGGGTGGCGGGCTTGGATGGATGGAGAATGAGGGTCAGCCTGTGTGTCTGGGGGAGTGGGGCACGTCCCACCAGGGGCTGGAGCTGAGGATGTTGGTTTGAGATCCTTTGAGTCTGTCTCCTTCTTCCCTGTGCTCACCTCTTTGCCGATGTTTCTTGGTTCCATGTTGTTCATCTGCTAAACCTGCTAAATCACAACCTCACTGTCTTGCTAAGATTAAGAAGCATCCCCAAGGAGACAAGCGCTCACTCGGACACCTGGTCCTTCCTTTCCGAACAGCATCGTATTTTGTTCTTGCACGTGGCGGCCAGGCAGTAGCTTCCCTTTGGAGAAACTCCCCCGTTTTCTTCACACATCTCTGCCATTGTCCACACAGGTGCCACCTTGTGTGTGATCTGTCAGGACCGCAACTCACTCCGCCAGACGGTCGTCCGCCTGGAGCTGGAAGATGAGTGGCAGTTTCGGCTGCGAGACGAATTCCAGACCGCCAACGCCAAGGAGGACCGACCGCTCTTCTTTCTGACTGGACGACACATCTGAGAGTGGGGCCTTCAGAACCTCAGGCTGCTGAGGCTAAAGGAAGAATAGGAACCACGGGGTGTCTGGACTGGGACGGGACCCAGAGGTGTCTTTTGGCCACACCTTCACGGTAGGTGCCAGGGAACCGAGGCCCAGAGATGGACGGAGACTTACTGAGACCGACGGGGATGAGTGGATGGTGAGCAGGAACTCAAACCCAAGACTCCTAGGTTCCGGGCCAGACCCCACGGCCCTGGCCTGTGTGGAAGTCCATTTTATGAAGAACAAAGTTTTGCCTGCTGTCAGTTCCTCCATATGCTTCCACGGACAGACTTGACTTTTCTCTTAGTTCTGAAGGATCCCTCTTGGCTTATCTTGTAGAAGCACCAGCATTTCAGAGGATGCATGTGATGCTGGCTACGCAGGTTTCCCTGTAACCTACTATAGAGCAATACTGCGAAAGAACAGTGAACTGTAAAGGCTGGAGACAAGAAAAAACGAAGTGGGTTCACTTGATAAGAATTACGTATGCTTACTCTTTTCAAAGCTAGCCCAAAGGCATCAAATTTAATAAAGTAAAACAAATAGTTTCACTTCGGAGCAAATACGATTCTATTAAAATAGTATAGGGTAAATACCCTACCTCTTACAAAGGGCAAAAGTGAAAAGAAACTTTTAAAAAAAAACTACAAACGTTTCAGGAAGGAAATTAAGGTTACAGAGATTGATTTTGAGAAATAGAATTTGCCTTACAAAGGAAAGAGGACCAAATGGCTTACTTGAAACAATGAAAAGCCACCAAAGCAATATAGAAAATAGTTGATAAGACGTAGACTTCTGATTCTAATTTATTGAAGCTCAGTTTTTAGTTCCTCAAATTGCTTGTCTTCTCTTATGAATGTTTGGTCCCTGGCCGGAGAGGCAGGGGGACAGACAAGGCAGCAGGGATGGTCTGTGATGCCCCCACACTCACTTCCTGCCAGAATGTTTTTTAAACCAGCGCGTTAGAGTGCCCCCTGGAGGCTGGGCCTTGGGCCAGGTGCTTTCACAGTTAGGCTCTTGCTTAACCCTTGCAGCAGCCTGTGTGCGTGGAATTATTCTTCCCATTTCAAAGATGAGACGGTTGAGATGTCGAGAGCTTCTGATCTCACCAGGATCACACAGCTGGAGAGAAGCAGAAGCAGACTCTAGGTGCATCTCCCCACCCAGCACACTGCTTATGGAGTGGCCCGTAACCAAAGGAAGAGTTTAGAGGTCGTCAGAAAGGAATCAGCAGAAGGCACTCTTATCCATCCATCCATCTCAGACGTTGAAAGCACTCTAATGGATAATAATCTGAGAAGAAATTTTTTTCAAAGATGATGCCAAAGACTTAGTGTCAATCTTTTCTTCCCCAAGAAAAAAAGCCCATGAGTATAAAATATTAAGATCAATGTTTCTAAAATGATCACTTTGTATATGTCATTATTCCTATTTTGGAATAAAAACTTACCTTCTTTAGTTTTATTTGTCTTTTATAAATGGCGTCCTCTGTGCAGCTTTTCCCATTTTATTAGTTTATTTAAACTTGAGAAAAACCCCATACTAGTGGTCTTGTTTATTCCAGCCTTACAAATAAAATTTGAAATGCATGTATTGTTTCTTTGCTGGGAATGAATTGCATTGTTTTGGAAGTAGTGTGACCGTTGGATTCTGGGGGCTACCTGCTTAAAATCTCAATGCGTGACAGAAGGACAGTTTTGGAAAGGAAAGAAGAATAAATCCATAAAGCATAAGGGTATATTGAGATGTGGGGGAATCCCTGAAAGAGAAAAGGCAGACAGAATTGGACATGGGGGAAACAACAGCTCGAAGCGTGCAGAGAAGCCTGCCACACAGGAAGATGATTTCAGGGCGCCCTGATCTTCCCAGGGGCTGAAGAAGCTGGAAGGGGGCCTGGGCGTTGGTCAGGGTCATTAACGGGGGAAGTAGTTTGGAGCAGCCAGGCTGTTTAGTGCCTCCCAGCTCTCCCTGCCACACTCCCCACACCCCGCCAGCCTGGGTTGAGCAGCTGACTGGCAGAGGCCTCAAGCAGGGGGAGGGTCCCCAGGCCTTGGTGAAGACAAGCTGTCAGCACCCCCTCTCCACTGCATCATCCTGTCCCCACAGTCACTTGAGGCAGTTAATAGCAAACAGGAGCTCCCGGTACAGGAATAAACACAGCTACAACTCATAACCAAAATATAGGAGATGTGATAGAGTAAGAGGTGATAACTTCCGTAAAGAGTTGATACAGCTCACAGAATCCTATAAAACAAGTGTAGTTAAATTCAGGGGAAACGATTACATTGTATCCAGAACAAAAAAAAAAAGATCAATTACAGATCTTGGAAATTAAAAGGTCAAGAGGCAGATGAAATAGACCAGCCCAGGAGTGAAACAGACAGCTGGCAGGTGCAGCTGAGAAAGTCTCTTAAGAAAGCAGCAGGAAGGAATGTTCCTGATCTCTGCTAACCCTTTACTTCTCCCTTCGCTCATTGTATGTCAACCACCTGGGTCTTGTGGACCACCTTGTGCACTGCCAGGCCAGCACCCATCCTGTCTGGGTGCTCCTCCCCCACATTCGCTTGGATCCCTGCCTCACCTCTGCTAGGCCCTTACGACTCAAAAGCCAGCTGCTCAGTGAGGTCATCCTTGATCGAGTGTGCTTACTAACAGAACAGTTTATTTGTTTAGTTGTCTTTAGTTTGTTTGTTTGTTTGGTCTTTCCCCACGAAAGTAGGAATTTTATGAGATGGTTTCACTGATCTGTTCCCAGAGCCTTGGTTATGCCCAGCAAATGGTAGGGATGAGATGCCCATCGAGTGAATCAATGAATCTATCTTAGCTGATCCCGACATGGGAGCTGGGGGTGGGAGTGGTCCGTCATGGAGGAACTGATAAAATGAGTGAAACTGAGTGAAAATTCTTGGCTTAATGGGGCAGAAGAAATTAACATGTTAATGGAAAAGGAATATTTAAATATATGTGCTAAAAACATTTAGAGTAGCTGCTAGAAGGGAAAAACAGGATGTCCAACATCTAAAACATTAAAGGGAAAGGCAGCAGTGACAAAATCAGTGTAGGAGGTAAGAGCAGGTTGGGGGGGGGATAAACAGCAAGAAGGCTTGGTAAATAGGAAATATCCAAACCTATCAATAATCAAAATAATTATAAATGAATTAAAGTCACCTAACAACAGATGGAGGCGCTCAGATTGGGTCTAGAAATCAGACTAGGACTCCATGTTTAAAAATTAAATAGGCAACGAGATATTTTAAGTTAAAATTCAAAGTTCTACCCAGAGGGATGAGACTGTCCCGACGCTTTGTAGATATGCCAACATTGCTATGAAATACAAAGAACTGTGAGAAATACGAGAAGATGGGTAAATTGTATAATCATACATGGAGACTAGTATCGACCTCGCAGAAGCAAAGAAGACCCACAGAAATGAGAGTTGGTTGACACAGTAATATGTTTGGTCTAAAGTAATTCACCTTCCAAGAGGAGAGAATTCTTGTGTAATAAAAATTCCAGAAAATGTGCCGGAACTAGATAGTGGTGATGGTTGCATAACATTGTGAGTGTGCTACATGTCACTAATGGTCCAGTTTATGTGTATTTGACCAGCATAAAATAAAAACTGTCCCAGAGCATTGGGAAATATGGAATCCTGTACTTCTGCAAGGCCAGATATAACAGTCACTCCAAAACCAGATAAAAATAATTAGTACACACCAAAAAAACGGATTCTTTTTTCCTGAAAACTTTCAGCAATTTAAGACTCTTGCAATAGAGGAGAAGTCACGCCACAAGAGCAACATTTATATGGATGTCAGAGTTATCGATGCAGGATGTGGCAGTACAGAGGGCACGGAATCTGCAATCGGGAGACTTGGGTTCATGCCTTGTTTCCTTTGCCAAGTCACCCAGCTCCCTGGAGGCTATGTTAGCTATAAAATCAGCAACAGTGAATAGCAAATTTTTTGAGCATCTACCATGGTTAGGTATTTTTCCAGATGACTAATTGTCCATTCTTTCATTTAATCATCACGATAACACTTGAAGTAGATATCATTGGTATCATTTTACAGAATAAGAAACTAGGGCTCGGAGAGGCTAAGTGACTTGTCTAAGATCACGCAGCTCTCAAAGTGACAGAACAAATCTAGGTTCAGGCTTGCAGGTGTAAGGATAGTTTCACGAATATCACAGCTACTTCTTGAGTTATTTACTTCCCCCAAATGCTGTACATTAGGAGGCACTGTCGTCTCCTAAGACTCCGTGCAATAAAAAAATACTGATCCAGAATTTTCTCACTGGAAGAGGTGTTGGGTTGCCTGTTAAAGGTAGTGCTGGCTTCAAGCATGTACCAAACGCACCACATTATGTACCATCCAGAGTTTAGGCAATCTCAGTATTAAGGTTTAGAAACCACTTTCAATAAAGTAGTTTGCATTAAACTTCCCACATCTGGCTTCAGATTCTGCAGACAGCTCTTCTTTAAGAGAAAACCATAAACCCAGGGTAAGTCCAATGTCCACAGCCGCTGTTTCTTTTTCAGTCTACTTGCTTAGGCAGACTTCCAGCTCAGAAGGAATTAGCATTTTAATTAGCAAAACAGTTGGGAAGGCCAGTGCAGAGCTTTCAAGGCCTTCAGGTCTAGAAAAGGAGCAGAAATTCTATGGCTGCATTTGTCATTCACCGAATAGACTGTCCCAGTTTCCTTTTGCCTTTCTTCTAAAACTCGCTATCACCAACTTTTCTCTCTTAGGATCTTTTGCTCTATGAAAGGGTCTTTCCTAGGGGTGGCAATCCATTCGACCAAGAAGTGTGGGCTTTGGGTGGTGTTATGAGTTGAATTGTGTCCAAAAAAAGATATATTGACGTCCTAACCCCCAGTCCTTCAGAATGTGAGTTTAATTGGAAATAGGGTTGTTGCTGATGTAATTAGTTGAGATCAAGTCATATTAAATTGGGCCCCTAATCCAGTGTGACCGGTGTCTTTATAAGAAGAGGAGAAAGAGAAACAGAGGGAGAATGCCATGGGGCTGTGGAGACAGATTGGAGTGATCAATCTACATGCTCAAGAATTCCAGGGGTTGCAGGGAACCAACAGAAGCTGGGAGACAAGGAAGGATTCTTCCCTAGAGCCTCTGGAGAGCAGAGCCCTGCTGACACCTTGATTTTGAACTTGTAGCTTCCAGAACTGTGTGAGGATCAATATCTGTTGTTTTAAGCCCGCTGCTTTGTGGCACTTTGTTATGCAGCACTAGGAAATTAACGCAGGTGAGCAATGCATACTTCATCTTTTCAAAGTTTGGCAAAGGCTTCTTAGGATTCTGGTGTGATGTAGTTGTGGCTATAAAACTAAGAGTTAGGAAAGGAATACTTTTGGGGTCCCTTGATCTTGGCCAAGCTGGCAAACAAGTAGACCAACCAACCAACCACACAAATAGATATAGCTCATTTTTTAAAAATACAGAATTGTAAAGATAGTCTGCATTCAGGAGCCAAGAGCTTCCCTTTGTATTAATGACAGCTACTAGCCATTGAGCTCTTTTAGGTGCTACATATATACTTTTCCAAGCATTTTTTTTTTTCGTATGTATGATGTCATTTAATTCTTAACAGCCAGAGGATAAATGTTACCATGTCTGTCTCATGGATGTGGACAGAAGGCCCACACAGGTGAAGGAACTTGCTGATGAGTGACAGAGCCGGGACCCATGTCCAGGCCTGTCTGAGCCCAGACGGCAGGTGCTTTAGTCAACGCCCAGTGCTTCTACCTGGGACCACAGCAAGGGGAGCTTCATTTCTGTTTGAAATTTGTTATTTAGATATCATACAAACAACGTTATACCAAGAAATTAGGAAACAAAGCAAAACAGGTTTCATAGTCCTTTTTCCACCAGACATTTCTGAGTGTCTGCTGTGTGTCAGGAGCTAGGCTCAGATCCTGGGATGAAGGTGGCAGGAGCCACCCTTATTCTTAGGTCACTCACACCTCCATAGTATACTCACCATCTGCTAAGTACTTCATTCTAGACCTGTTCTCTGAATCGGAATGACTTGTGCAAACCATAATTTTGCACTTGTTTCCCTTTTTAGTTAATATTATAACCACAAGTCTTATTATTTGTTTATAGTGGCCTAACACAGAGGATTTGTTTGAGTACATGCTCATGATTTGCTCAGTTCCTTAAGACTGAGCCTTTAGTTTCTTATCATCTTTTGTCGTCAGACTCTTGGGAAGCAGCATGATACAGCGGTGAGTAGTGAGTACCTGACTTCCTGAGTCCCAGGCCTGGGTTTCAGCCTCTGAATTTCCAGGTAGTGGGACAAGGCTTGTCTTAAGCTCTCTTTGCTTCCATTTCCCCACTTGTAAAATGACAGTGGTGATACCAGTGTTTCCAGGTGGGGCACGAGGGGCATGTGTCGTGAGCAATTCACCTGCTTGGTCCAGAGCCCGCTGGTAATTGCCCCATGAGGAGTGCGGCAACACACCTGTGTGCCCACGGAGAGGCTTTGCTTCCTTGGCAAACAGCCTTCATGGGAGATCCCAGCAGCTGAAATATAGGCTCGAAGGTTTTAAACATTTCTCCAAACAATTCTTCCAAAATTTCTTGCCAATTTCCTTTCCAGGAGGGCTCTCTGATTTTCTCTCCCTCTACTGTCTGAGCACATCAGTCACACCTGGTTTCTGGCAGTAATATTGGCTCCCGTCATTGACAGTTTTGTGTTTTTTAGCCGTAAAATGTTGTATGGATGTTGTTTTGATCGTCATTTCTTTAGGAACTTTTGAGGCGGAACGTATTTCCTCTCGTGTTGCTTGACCTTTGAAATGTTGGTATTTTCCGTAATGATTTGCATGAGATATTTGGATAATATGTAAAGTAACGCCTTATCTATCCCTCATGTTCCCTTAAATTGTTTTCTCAGTCTGTTTTGCTGTAAATTTTGGTTCTGTTGTTCTTTGCTACTCAGAGGGCCTTCTGTCGGGGCACCTACCAGGTTTTATCCAGTTGGAGGTCCAGGCTGATGACAGTGACGGCGGCAACTAGTATTTGTTGGGCGTTTACTGTGTGCCAGGCATGGTGATAGGAACTTTCTATTCCTTCTCATGTCATTGTTACAAAGTGATTATTAGATAATACAGATGCAAAGTCTCTTATCTGAAACCCTCGGGGTCAGATGTATCAATATTTTGCAATTCAGAGTATTTGACTTTTTGAAAAGTAACGTGGTTCATATACCACTTACCACAGCAACCCTAACAGGGTGTTAGGGACTTAACGTGGGCGTCCCCGCAAAATTCATATGTTGAAGACATAACCCCCAGCGTGGCTGTTTCTGGAGACGGGGCCTCTAAGGAAGTCATTAAGGTTCATTACTGATGAAGTAATTTCATCCTCATGAGGTCATCAGGATGGGGCCCTGATCCAATAGAATTAATGTCCTTGTAAGAGGAGACACCGCTCTCCATCTCCACACATGCACAAAGGTCGTGTGGACACGGTGAGATGGCAGCCACACACCAGCCAGGAGGAGAAGCCTCAGGATGGAATCTAAACTGGTCGGCATCTCGATCTTCGCAGCCTCCAAAGCTGGGAGAAAATAAACGTCTGCTGTTTAAGCCCCCCAGTCTGTGCTCTTCGGGGATGGCAGCCCGAGCTGACATGCAGGAGCTTAGAGCATCCCATCATCAAACACATTCACGTTTCTGCAGCAAAATGTATATCTACTTCTATGAAGAAGGACAACTGAGGACTATACATTGCTTCAAATCCAAGTCAGTTTTTGCTGATCCAAATTATTTTTAAAACATGGATGGAAGGGCTTTTGCTCCACCACTTTTATAGGTGAAAAAACAGACTGAGGGAGATTGGTTTGCCCAGGGTGGGCTCATGTAAGTGATGAGGCCAGGCCCCAAAGCAGGCCTGCCCCAGGCCGGGGCCTGAGCCCTGGTCAGACTGGACCCCGCTGGTTCATTGCACCTGTCCACGCTTGTGGAGCTGCGCCAAAGGTTGTATTTTGAGCTGCTTTTCGCTCTTTCCTACCTCACGGTGCTCTGTGACTTTTGCTAGAATGAAGGAGGGTGCCTGACCTCCCCCGCCTTCACTCAGGGGCTCCAGAGGTGGGCTCTTTAGATCAGACCGCAGGGATCCTCAGCCAGCACGGGGAGCCCAGCCACACAGGGCAGAGAGGGGGCCCCCACCCCTCACGTGCCCGTCTGGAGTCTGTCCTCTTCCATCCACCAGACGATCTCATGCCTGACCCTCAGAGCCACCTGCCAAGAGGTCCTTGAGACCAGTTCCATGTGGCTCCCTCTTTCCAGGTACCCCCGCCGGCAAGGAGGGCAGTGTGCTCTGTGTAGGCTGTCTCTGAAGGGTGTGGTCATCGCCTCGGGCCTTTTCCCAAGGGCTCTGGGGTGAGGGCTGCAGCAGTCGCCTCCCAGCCATGCAACAGTCGCCTCCCAGCCATGCAGCAGCCACTAAACAGCACCCCAGGCCCCCGCGTGCCTGGGCTGGGCCTCAGCATGTCCTGTCTTCCTTTGGCTTTCTAGCTTCTCACCTCAGTCAGGGTACCCGTCCAGGTGTGTGTGCCTGTAGGCTGTGTGAAGTGTTTGGTGTGATATATGTGTATGTGTGTGTGCGCATTTGTGTGTAATGTGTGTGTGATGTGTCTGTGTGATTGTGTGCACGTGCTGTGTGTACACAGGTGCTAGTTCCAGGACTGGGGATCGGGTGAGTGATGGACAGAGTTCAGGGAAACATCAATGCAGTTAATCAGAAAAACCTTTTCTTGGTCCTTCTGTTCTGCACCCTCCTTTTCTCTTCCTGCCCCTTCACAGATCTGTGGCTTCAATGGCTTCTAGACACTCATGGGAAAAACCGCCCTTCCTCTCTGGGCTCAGGCCTTGCGGGCCTTCAGGAGCAAGGCTGGCCCTGTCAAGCGGGACTTGGCCCTGTGCAGGCAGGAGAGGGGCTGGGGCCTGCAGGGAAACGGGAGGGAGCCTCCCCTGACAAAAAGAATGGAAATGCAGCTCTTCCAAACTCCATGCCGATCACAGCCCGTCTGCGGGGCTGTTCTCCAGAGCGGGCGGCACCGCCATCATCCCCGGCTGCACCAGCCGCCTCACGTCAGGCAGACACACAGGCCAGAGGCCAGAGAGGGCAGCTGGTGACCCCGGGCTCTCCGGAGCCCACAGAACGTTCCAGCTGGGGAGCGACTGGACCATTTTACTACAGCTCACCTGATCTAACAAGGCAGTCAGCTCTGAGCACTGTTGATTTCTCATTTGTGGAAATTCACGGGACATCCGAGTCCGCAACCTAGGAGATTAAACTACAGAAGAAGGTGGTGGACTTCCAGGAGAGCAGAAAAACAGCAATAATAGTAATAAAACAACAAAAATAATGCCAGCGAAAATAAAGTCTTTATTATGCACCAGGCACTGTGCTACGCATTTAATCTTCAGACAGCACGGAAGACGGGTATTATTCATCCACCGTACAGATGCGGAGGCTGAGGCTAAGAGGTGTAAGTGACTTGCCTGCAGGTACACAGCTGGTAGTGGCAGAGCTGGGGGTCCCTGTAGGTCCGCCTGACTGCGTGGCTTGAGTTATTAGTGATGGAACTGCTCATCTGAGTGCTAGATGGCTGGGCGGTCAGTGCTACTGTCCTCATTCTAAGATTTCATCCAGGCCGGGGGTCCTGGGGGAGCCCCAGAGCCAGAAGCTGTAGCCACCAGGGCGGGGCTCTGGGGCCCCAGGGGGGAACAGCTCCATGGGGCGGTGCTCTCGACACAGGGAGCTGAGGGCTTCCAGGAAGAGTTTTCTGAAGGAGGAGGACACAGCATTGTACAGCACAGGGGTCACCGCCGAGCTGACGTAGAAAAGCGTGTTTGTCACCGTGTAGAAGTAGTGATAGAAATCATAGAGCTTGCTGGAAGACAAACCCGGGAGGCCGGTTAGAGGGCCTACCGCCTGCCCTCGGCGTCCTACCTTCCTGCTGGGGGTGAAGGAGGCCTGCTTCCTGCTATCAGGAGGCTCAGTGTGAATTCAAGACACGTTCCAGCAGCACCAGCTGCCCTGGGCTGACCCACCCCACCCAGCGTTTGAGTCCCTGTTCCTGGCTGCAGGGCCCAGTCACCTGCACAGGGAAAGGCACGCCTGCTGATGGACAGGGGCCATTGTGCAGCCCACTGAGACATTGGGAGCCTCGTGCTGCAGGGTGTGGTCAAGGAGATGTGGCTTCACTGAGAGGAGAAAGTCTGAGAAGCTGCACCCCTTGTCGCTGTGGGAAGGGCTGGGTGTGTGTGTGTGCATGTGTGTGGGGGTGGGGGAATTGCAGCTCTTGACAAGGATGCATCTGTTGACACAGCTGTCTCCTTGGAGGCCACATTGGATCGCTCTCCTCTTGGACGTTTGACCTCCACTTATGATCGGGGCATGGTGATTTCCAAAAGGAAGATAAGGGATTCTCTGCTTTGCTTTTCTCCAGCTGTCATAAAAAGGGTGTGATGGTTTGGTCTCTAAGGGGCCTCTGTTAGCGCATGGAATCCCAGCTCCGAGGCTCCCTCCCTCTCTCCTTGTAAGAACTCGGCCTTTGCCCTGCTCCCTACCTGCAGGCTGCTCTCCATCCTGGAGTCGGGATGCCCATAGCCCTGACTACCACTCACTGTCAGAGAGGTTTCCAGATAATGCCCTGTTCCCCACCCTGAGCTGGGAGCTTTGGGGATAACAGACCAGGCAGGACCAGCTAGAATGGAGGCCAGAGTTCTGGGGAACCCAGCAACCAGGGGTCCCTCTGGAGAGCAGAGGCAGCCCTGGTCCCGCCCGGCGGCTGCTCCCTGTGTGCTGGGGCTCCTCCTCTCACTCACTCGGTCCACCCATCATCAGGGACATAGCAGTACATGAGCCTGCGAGCGTGGTACGGCATCCAGCAGACGACATACACAGCCACGATGGCTCCTGCAGGATGAGCAGGGAGAGACAGACAGACAGCAAACACATAACAGTTACTCCATCTTCAGGGAGGAAGCTGCCCGAGGTGACAGCAGCACTTCCCTGGAACTTGTTCCTGGAGTCTAGGGGTTGGAAGGGGACTTTGGGGTTACCTGACACACCCTTATCGTGACCTGTCCCCCGCCATACTTGCAGGAACTTCTATACCATCTGTAACCTCCTGGCCACTAGAATACACTCTCAACTTGGGGCTAGATATTCCCACTTGGTTGTCCGACTGCATAGACAACAGGCCTCAGATGTCCTCCTGCCTCATAAAGCCTCTCCCTCCTGCATCCCTTTTACTGATTGGTTGACAGCACCACCATCCATCTGGCACTCAAGTCATAAGCCAGAGAGTCTTCATCTTTTTCCATTACTCCCAAGATCCAATCTATTAATAAGCTCCTCCCTAGCATCTCTGCTCTCTGTTCCTTCCTCCTCACCTCCACTGTACCCACCCTAAGGGGCCCCTATCTTCCCTCCACTGCACTGTGACAGCAGTCTCCTAATTGGCCCCATTGTCCCTAATCTTCTACCCTTCCCTTCCCTCCTCTACTCCTGCCCTGAGTAGCAAACCCATTCTCTCATCCACTGTGGCCCCTGGACCAGCTGCATCCACCTCAACTGGGGGCTTGTTAGAAAGGTAGAATCTCAGGTGCACCCCAGACCTGCTGAATCAGAATCTCTGGGTGGGGGCCCAGTAGTCTGCATCTTACAACTCTCCACATCATTCTTATGTGCACGGAAGATTGAGAAGCACTGGACAGCCTGTCCTCCAAGACTGCCGAGCACATACATCTCAAGAGCAAGTCCGCCTGTCATTCCTGGACAATGATGCTTTCCATGATGGCCTGGTGTCTGTGGAAGGAAGCCCAGGCCCTTCAGGTGCTGCCTTTGTTACTTGTCATATCACATCGCACTTAGCTCTTTTATTTCAGTCCTGCGCACAAGACCGTGGCATTGATGACAGCTGAGACCCCGTCCCTTACTCCATCCTCCTAGACTTTTGTGAGTGCCTGGATCACAGCAGGTGCTTGCAGAGAACTCCGTTCTCCTGTGCCTTTCAAGTTGCCCTTACAAAGCCAAGTTTGCCCAGATACTTAGAAAAACAAACACCCAGATTAATGTTGTATTAGGGAAAGTGGAGAGTTAGGGGAGACCCAGCTTCTGAGTCCACAATTCCTGGTCTGTGGGTCCTTAACTGCATCTGCTCCTCGTATCCATTTGTACGGCCAGAGTCCCTGAGAAGCAGCCAGGCATCTGCTTGTCTTTGTGTATCCCTCCCTGGAGCAGATGGGGGGGTCCGTGTGCACAATTCCCATTCTTTAATTCTACCGCTGTACCTTCCAGAAGCCTATTGGTGATTATATAACTCCCCGGGGCATAGGGGAAAATGAGGGAGGCAGTAACTTGCTCAAGGTCGCCTGGCCAGGGATTGATGGTGGCAGCCCTGGATCTGGCCCCTCCTCTCTGGGCGGTGTTACCAGGCACTTAACTGAGAACTTGGATGCTGCGCTGGAGGCCACGGATCCGGCGGGAGTCCTTGTGTCTCACCAGGGCGGCCTGACCTCCCAGGGCCAGTGTCTTCCTCTCCTTGTTCCTTAGCTCCAGGCGGCTGAGGGCAGGGCTGCCTGTGGCAGAAGGGGATGGCACCTGGGAGCAGAGGGCCGCCAGGTGGCTCACGGTGACCCCGTTGAGGAAAGCAGTTAATGCCAAGGGGAGCACGAAGGACACCAGCACATTCACCTGGAAAAAGTAATTCCAAGGGTTATGGAGGTATCACCAAAGCTCAGTGATGCTCTGGTCATCAGGCCATGGCCAGGGGCCATGTAGGAATCTGTAGTAGCAGGGGCAGGGGGCGGGGGGGGGGGCGGTGACAGCAGGTTTACAAGATGAAGTTGAGAAAATTCTCAGAAAGTAAGGAGAGAGCAATGAAAATAGAAAAGATAAGAAAGTTTGGGACATTTACGATGCTCACCATCTAAATAATAGCCATTCAAGAAAGAAAAAGAATGGAGAAAACAAAGGGGAGGAAATTGTAACAAAAACAAACAAAACCCACAACCAAAGCCACATTTAAGAAAAATTTCCCAGGGACTTCCCTGGTGGTGCAGTGGTTAAGAATCCACCTGCCAATGCAAGGGACATGAGTTTGATCCCTGGTCTGGGAAAATTCCACATGCCTCGGAGCAACTAAGCCCGTGTGCCACAACTACTGAGCCTACACTGCAGAGCCTGCCACAGCAATGAGAGAACCGTGAGCGCCGCCATGAAGAGTAGCACCCCACTCTCCTCAATTAGAGAAAGCCTGCGCACAACAACGAAGATCCAATGCAGCCAATAAATAAATGAATCAATCAATAAATTTTTTAAAAAAGATTTCCCAAAGTTGAGGAATATGAGTTTCTAGAGTGAAAGCCACTTGGGTACTCAGAACATGGAGGAAAATAAATCCACATCAAGGCATGTTCTTATGACTTTTAGTGGCTGAGGAACCAGAATGGCATTAGAGTCACTCAAAGCAACAGTGGAAGAGGCTAGAAAATCACTGAGTGATGCTTTACAATTTGTGAGGAAAAATGGTTTCCATCTTATAACTTTCTGCCCAGCCATATTATGAGAAACACAAGGATAAAATGAAACATTTTCAGATATGCAAATTCTCAAAACATTTTTTACCTTCTATGGGCTTTTTCTTAGGTCACAGGAGGTTACAAGAGCATGTGTTCCATCAAAATAAGGTTATGAACGAATATAGAGGGAGACCTGGGATCCCCAAATCAGTGTCCCATAGAGGAGCAGAGACATGGGGTGGCATTGGCAAGGTGCCAGCTGTGCACCTACTGAAGCTGGAGCAGAAGAGAGGGCTCCAGGGCTTCATCTACACGGTGAGGCTGGT
This sequence comes from Hippopotamus amphibius kiboko, assembly GCF_030028045.1. Classification (NCBI taxonomy): domain Eukaryota; kingdom Metazoa; phylum Chordata; class Mammalia; order Artiodactyla; family Hippopotamidae; genus Hippopotamus; species Hippopotamus amphibius. The sequence goes on along the minus strand of NC_080192.1, from coordinate 140,841,539 downwards.
AGATTACCTGATGGATCTGAACATACTGAAATGGTATTTATCCTTCTGGTAGAGAAGGAAAAATGAGTTAGAAATAGATACATAGGAAGTTAAGTAAATGAGAGGAAAAAAAAGACTATTCATTATTAACTTCAAGGAAAACAAATATTGTAATATTGGAAAAGAAATAAAACAAAAATATACAGCATAGCTCATCAGTGAAGAATTTTACATACTCACAATAAAATAAATATTGACCATGAATCTAACCAAATATCATGACGTAATTACACTGGAAGGATGGGGAGAGGAAGTGTGTGTGAATGTGGGGTGTGGAGGGCAGGGATGGGGATGTAATGTTCAGACCAGAATGACATGTTCATGTTCTACAGATAGAAGACAGTGGATACATGTAAGGCTGAGAGATAAAGCAGGCGGTTCTTTGGAAAATGTAGGCAAAATGTAGCGGGAGTTAGTTAACAGTGGTTGGTGGTTGCCCGCCAGACCAGAGAGTAGAAATCAGAGGGTGGAGAAGCAGGAAGGGAACAGCTGTTTTACATAAGCCTTGTATTGTTATTTGATGTTTTTTGATTTATGAAAGACATTTATATACCTTGTGTTTTAAATGTTTAATTTTCCAAATTCAAAATACATGTGTTATAGGGTTTTCTCCTCCTCAGTTCTTTCCCTTTGCAAACATTTAAAAAAACAAAACATTTTAACAGCACTTTAAAATTAATGCAAAAAAAAAAAAAATGGGGACTTCCCTAGCTGTCCAGTTGTTAGGACTCTACGCTTCCACCGCAAGGGGGCATGGGCTTTGATCTTAGTCAGGACACTAAGATCCTGCACGCTGTGCGGTATGGAAAAAAAAATCAGTGCAAAGTGTCTGAATTGGGTGCTGCACCTTTTTAAGGAGTTATCATTCAGGCTTTTTTCATCTTAATGCATACTCACAAGTCAGCAACACCTGGAGAAAAATAAAACACTGTACATGATAATCATTTTAAGTTTGTTGTGGAACGTTTTTATCAACAATATACTTATTATCAAATTGTAACTTTAGTACCAGTCAAGACAGAAATTGAGGGTAAAACATATGTTAGTAATTAATCTTTGGGAGCTTTGAAATCTTTCTAGAAGAACTATCAAAGCATACCTGGAGATAGTGTGGGTTTGGTTCCAGACCACAGCAATAAAGTGGATATCGCAGTAAATTCAAGTCACACGAATTTTTTGGTTTCCTAGTGCATGTAAAAGTTATGTTTACATTATACTGTAACCTATTAAGTGTGTAACAGCATTATGTCTAAAAAAGCCAATGTACATACATAAATTTTAAAACATTCTATTATTGGGACTTCCCTGGTGGCGCAGTGGTTAAGAATCCGCCTGCCAATGCAGGGGACATGGGTTTGATCCCTGGACCGGGAAGATCCCACATGCTGTGCAGCAACTAAGCCCGTGTGCCACAACTACTGAGCCCATGTGCTGCAACTACTAAAGCCTGTGTGCCTATAGCCTGTGCTCCGCAACAAAAAAGAAGCCACTGCAATGAGAAGCCCACACACCGCAGTGAAGAGTAGCCCGGCTCGCCGCAGCTAGAGAAAGCCCGTGTGCAGCAATGAAGACCCAATGCAGCCAATTAATTAATTAATTTAAAAAATAAAATAAAAACATTCTATTGCTAAAAGTTGCGAACCATCACCTGAGCCTTCAATGTGTCATAATCTTTATTGCTGGTGGAAAGTTTGAACTATTGTGAGAATTACCAAAATATGACACAGGCATGAAATGAGCAAACGCTGTTGGAAAAATGGTGCCGATAGACTTGCTCCACTCAGAGTTGCTACAAACCTTCAATTTGTAAAAAACACAATAAAGCTAAGAGCAGTAAAACAAGGTATGCCCATACAGCTTTTTGTACTTTCAAAGACTCTGAGCAATTTCCTTGGTCAAAAAGCATTGATTCTATACTCCAATAAAGGGCTTAAAAATTTTTTTTAAAAATTAAAAAAAAATTATGAGCAAATAAGTGCTCAAAATTGGATAGTCTCTTACATTACCCATTTATTTATAATAGCTATTTTGTTTAAAAATTGAAATAAGATATATAATTCTCTATTGAAAATCTGTCAGTTATAATTGTCTTAATTGAATCTCTGTGTGGAAGTATCAGAGTATCAGCAGTATTTAACTCATTCATGTGTGAAAACTGAGTTTACATATTCTAACCTCTGAAAAAGATGCATGAAAAACTATAATTTTGAAAGAAATTTTGAAACAACAAATATGCAACAAATATGATTAAAATTGTGAAAAGCACAAAAATTTTTGTTACTCTGCAGTGAGAGATTATCTGGTAAATATGCATAGGAATTCCTATGTTAGAATGTCATGGATATATAATTGCATGAAGAAGAATAAAAAGAAACAACAACTATGGAAAAAAAAAAAAGCACTGATTCATGTGGATAAGAAATCAACTCACTGATAAGACCGTAAAAAGAAAGGCAGGCCAAAATAATTTGAGTCAGGTTATTTTGGTGTGTTAACATAAACTGTACATCTCAAGTCAGACATTTTTTACATATACCATTTGTCAAATAACACTGGTACGCTGAAAGAATTCACTACATATGATGTCAAAAGCTTGCTCCTTGAACAGTTCATAGCTTTCATTGCATTTGTTGGTCTGCACCAGTAAAGTAAACTCTGCAAGTAGCATATTCACAACACAAACATTGCTTGACACTTTTTTCTCTCTCCATCCTAACTCCAAAATAAGTACAGCCTGGAAGCCACTACCCCCGTCTGTGAAGCGTGGTGGACGTTGGCAACCAGGTCTTTTGAGCCTGTGGTTGTCGGTTCATTGCCAGGGCCACGCCAGGGTGCAGCAGGGAACTGGGCAGTCAGGCCTGGGGTCAGGAGCAACTGTGCACTGACTATTCTGCTGGGTAATTCCCTGCAGCTCAGAACCTGTATGGAGGTGGCTGGGATGCTGGGAGGTGGATGAGTGTCCCGTGCTGCTCTGTGGCCGGGACGTGCTTGCGCCAGGGCTGGGCAGGCAGCATGTGGGCTGGACCGCCGAGGTCTGAGGTCATGATTAGTCCACCTGATGCAGTGCTAGGAGGAGCCACTCCCACTATTGTCAGTGGGCTCCCTTATTCTGACCGCTGTCTTGATTCCCCGCAGGACCAGTTCCACAGTATAGTCACTGCTGGTGGGTTTTGATGTTTGTTGTTTTGGTCTCCTTTATCATCAGATCCAGACTGGGGTGAGGAATTGGACAACTTGCAAAAGTGTCGGATATAGGAAGTGGATTTTTAAAAATTAGGGATCCTGCCTAGCCAGCTTTGAGTAGTTCTCCTTATAGGAACCATAGTAAGCAACTTTGAAAGCAAGTGGAATGTTTTCTTTTGGGGTTTAACTTCACATTTTTCCATATTCTTGTGAAGGCTGCAGTCGATATGTGTATTTGTTTTGAAACTCTTCATTAATGTTGAATTTAGGCCTCTTTTTATATCTACACGAAGTCCCAATAAACTAGTTGTTCTTTCAGCTTGTCATGGGGTTAAAATGACTGGTTTTGGTGATAATAAAAAAGCAGAAGCCTGGGTGGCTCATGAAATCTATATTTTTACCTGCTTTCTAGGTAATTCTTATACCGAGTCACGTTTGCTCACCACTCCTGCAGGAGTGAGAAGACTTCAGAGTTAATTTTGAATTCAGATCTGGACTTCTCTTTCTTTATTCTTTTTATTGAGATATAGCTGATTTACTACATTCAGGTATACAGCAAATTGATTCAGTTATACGTACATATATAATTTTTATTTTCCATGTAGGTTATTACATGATATTGAATATAATTCCCTGTGCTATACAGCAAATCCTTGTTGCTTACCTATTTTATATATAGTAGGTTTTAATCTATTTATACCATGCTCATAATTTATCCCTCTTCCCTCCCTTTCCCCTTTGGTAACCATAAATTTGTTTTCTATGTCTGAGAGTCTGTTTCTGTTTTGCATACAGACTCATTTGTATTATGTTTTAGATTCCACATATAAACGATATCATATAATATTTGTCTTTGTCTGACTTACTTCACTTAGTGTGATAATCTCCAGGTCCATCCATGTGGCTGCAAAGGGCACTACTTCACTCTTATTTGGACTTCCCTAAGTGTTTCACTTTGGCCAAGTCTCTCCCCAAGTTCTTTGTAAAATGGGGCAATGAGACCCAACTTTCTGACTGGCCTTGAGTGTGGGAGATGAAAACACAGGCTGCAGGGTCGCCCCTCCCGCTCACCTGGATGAAGACCTGCAGCGTGGTGCGGCTCACCAGCACGGTGCACACGCGCGAGGCGGGCTCCGGCTCGCCGCCGGCCGTCTCCAGCTCGTACTTCTGCCCCATGATGACTGCCATGGGCAGGGCCAGGCCGAGCGAGGCGGCCCAGACGACGGACAGCAGGCGGCGGGTCCTGCGCGGCGTCAGCAGGCTTCGGGCGCGCAGGGGCTGGCACACGGCCAGGCAGCGCTCGGCGCTCAGGCTGGCCACGCTGAGCACCGTGGCGTAGGCGCACAGCTCGCGCACGAAGTAGTAGGCGCGGCAGCCCAGGTCGCCGAAGACCCAGGGGTAGTGGAACCACACGAAGTTGTAGAGCTCCATGGGCACGCCGACCAGCAGCAGCAGCAGGGCGGAGAGCGCCAGGCTGAGCACGTGGCAGCGCAGGCGCCCCGGGGGCCCGGCCCGCTCCTTCAGCACCACGTGCACGGACAGCGCATTGCCCGCCGTGCCCAGCGCGAAGATGAGCGAGTAGAGCGCGGTGAACAGCACCTTGGCCCAGAGGCGCGTGTCCACGCCCAGCCGGGCGTCCAGGCTCAGCGCGGGGCCCGGGCTGGGTCCCGGGGGCCGCGGGCTGCTGGTCTCCATCCCGCTCCCGCGGCTGCGCTCCCTCCCTCTCCCTGCCCGGAAACTGGGCTAGCTGCCCCGTTCAGCCAGCGCCTCCTCCTCTCTGGGAACCTCCAAAATGGGAGGACACGCCCCGCGAAGGGTGCCCCTGAGCCAGCGCAACACAGCGAGTGTAAGCCCGCTGGCCGCGCTCACATTTCTCAGTTCAGTTCATGCAGCGAAACACGTGCTGGGTGGCCTGGTAGGCTCCTTTTGGGACCTGACAGACATGAATTGGGCCGGACGCCTTCACACTAGCTGTGTGACCTTGGGCAAGTTATTTTTTAACCCTCTCTCAATCCATTTCTGCATTTAAAAAAATATTATCTACATTGCAGAATCTCCGAAGATTAAGTGGGTGAATCTGTGTGAAACTCTGCATTGTAGCATAAGTAGCATCTCACATGTACCATGTGCCCTGCTGCTGTCTGTGTGTATAGTTCCAGGGACAACTGATCAAGAATTTGCCCGCATTTCAACATTTTGCAGCTGTTATTCTTCTTGCTAAAGGGCTCTTTCATCTTCTTGGTAAAGGCTTTGTCTCCGTGCCGCACTAATGTCCTCAAGAAACTGCTTTGTCACTGTCAGATGCCTCCTCGTGGTATCATGCTTTCCTGGTCCTTTGAGAATGTCAGTCTCATGGGAGCAGTGGGAAGAAGGCAAAAGAAGCATGTTTAACATGTTTCAAAACCTTCTATTGGTCTCTTCCCTAAACCTTCTAGAACACCAGAATGTTAGAGCTGAAAGGCCCTTGAAGAGGCCTTCTTATCTCACCTTTACTTCCCTGGGCATTTAGGGCCAGGACCGGATTTCCCAAGTTTTTATCATCAGCAAAGTTGCATGGCCCAGTGAGGTTTAATTCCTCCATCTGGATATAACGTTACAGTCACTTTGGGGGTTAGGGCTTCAACATATAAGTTTTGAGGGGACACAATCCAGTCCATCACAAGGATTCCATGTATGTGAGTTTTAGACAGATTTTTTCTTTGAAGCAAATAACGAGTATTAATAAATTTTTAACTTTTTACTGGATTTCATGTAGCTCAATAAGGCATGTAGGACCTGGGAAAAGGCAAGGTCCTGCTTCCCTTTGGAAGAATTCTCCAAGGACTTAGTCTCCCAAGGTCTGGGCTGAAGAGTGGAGAGACCCCCAGGGTGGAGTCAGAAGAGGTGGGTCCAAGTCCCCGCTTGGTTGTTCACTGGTTGTGTGCCTTGGACAGGCCACCAGTCTCTCTTAGCCTGGTTTACTCATCTGAAAAGGAGGGATGAGAATCCTATGATCTGTTTTTCTTATCTCTTTGGGTTAGAGCATGGGGCAGATAGGAATCTTCAGGGCTGGAGTTCCCAGGCTATCACTTCAGGGAGTTAAATTCTTAACTCCCACATAGTGGGGAAGCACCAAGAAAAGAGGGGGCAGTCTCTGGTTTTTCATTTGTGGCACTATTGGGGGTGAGTCCGTTTTCCAGGACAGAGCATCAATGACATGAAGAGGTAGTGTGGCCTTTTTATGTCACTTTCATATAGAAATACTTTTTTAATTTTATTGAAGTATAGTTGATTTACATACAGTGGTCCCCAACCTTTTTGGCACCAGGGACTGGTTTCGTGGAAGACAGTTTTTCCATGCACAGGGGCGTGGGGGGAGGCGGTAGTGCGAGCGATGGGAAGCGATGAGGAGCGGCAGTTGAAGCTTTGCTTGCTCGCCCGCTGCTCACTCCTGCTGTGCAGTACCGGTCCATGGCCCGGGGGTTGGGGACCCCTGATTTATAATGTGGTGTTAGTTTCAGGTGCACAGCAAAGTGATTCAGTTTAAGGACAGCTCTAGGCAAGCACCCTGTGTCATGCAGAAAGAGGAGAATTTCCTACGTATCTTCTGTGGTTGGGTCTCTCCAGCCAGGTCAGGGGAGGATGCAGAAATGCAGTTAATGAGGGAGGAGGAAGATTCAGCACCACTGACTCACCCAGTGGTTTCCCCGTACAGATGTGTGCAGAAGGCTCAGAATTTCTGTCTTCACCCAGGGAACCAGAGGAGAATGACTGATGTGCCCTCTGGTTGTAAATCTCATACATGGTCCCCCTAACCTGAAACTCTTTGCAGAGAGTGTATCTGTATACAGATGCTCTGGGACTAGCACTTGCTTCTTCAGTATCCGTGAGAACTTACTTTTGCCTCTGAATAAAAACATCACTTGGGTTAAGATTGGTTTCAGCCTATATTGGAAGACGCAGATCCTTGATCCTGTCTATGTTAGAATCAAAGTCTTGGCTTTCCTGTTTAGCCATGGACCAGGCTAAATTCCTCCATCTCTGTGCAGCAAATAATTCAGAGCCACTCAGTGCTGGAGGCCACTGCTGGGGTGGGCAGTTAGGAAGGGCAGCAGTGCTGGATCCAGGGATGGCGGATGAGGAATGCTGCTCTGCTTTCGGCTGTCAGGGAAGTAGTGTCAAGTATTTTTTTTAATTAAGTAATTAATTAATTGGCTGTGTTGGGTGTTTGTTGCTGCATGAAGCCTCTCTTTAGTTGTGGTGCGTGGGCTTCTTATTGCAGTGGCTTCTCTTGTTGCAGAGCACGAGCTCTGGGCCTGCAGGCTTCAGTAGTTGTGGTGCATAGGCTCAGTAGTTGTGGCTCACGAGCTCTAGAGCACAGGCTCAGTAGTTGTGGCCCATGGGCTTAGTTGCTCCATGGCATGTGGGCTCCTCCTGGTCCAGGGCTTGAACTTATGTCCCCTGCATTGGCAGGCAGTTCTTAACCACTGCACCACCAGGGAAGTCCCAGTAGTGTCAAGTATTGACAAGGCTTCCTGGGCAGGCAGGGGGGTGTCTGAGGCCAGGAATCTGGGCTATCTGCTGGCTTTGTGTGCCCAGGTTCCTGACTTTCTTGCCTGTTGCATGCAGGATCCCATCCCAAGGGCTTCTGTGATGGATTGAACTGTTTCCCCCTCCCCAACTGTTGAAGCCTTAGTGAGTGTATGTGGAGTAAGGAAGCAATTAGGGTGAAATGAGGTCAAGAGGGTGATTAGTATCTGTATAAGAGGAGACATCAGAGAGCTCCCTCCCTCCCTCTCCCTCTGTCTTTCTGCCACATGAGGACACAGTGAGGAGGAGACAGTCAGTCTGCAAGCCAGGAAGAGAGCTCGCACCAGAAGCCAAATCTGTCAGCGCCTTAATCTTGGACTTCCAGCCTCCAGAATTGTGAAAAATTAAATTTCTGCTGTTTAAGCCACCCAGTGTATGGTATGCTGTTCTGGCAGCTTGAGCAGACTAAGACAACTTCCAATCCCTAATCGGCATTTGGTCCTGATGCCAGCAAAATGACCCGGAGAGATTATTTGCTACTTGAACCTTGAAAAAAAGGCAGTAAGTTCCCTGTTTCCCTCACTCCAGGACTGAGTCATGGTGGGGTTTTCTAACTCAGAGGAACAGAGTTTACCTTCTTGAGAACAACAGAGAGTCATTGTGTGTGTGTGTGTGTGTGTGTGTGTGTGTGTGTGTGAGAGAGAGAGAGAGAGAGAGACAAAGAGAGACAGAGAGAGAGGCAGACAGAAGATGTAACACCACTTGTGTAACGTAACATATCTGCAGGTTCTGGGATTAGGACGTAGACACCTTTGAGGGCCAATATCCTGCCCCCCACACCTCAGGTCACTGATTCCTCTCCTTTTTCCTCAACCCAAGCCTGGCCTCAGCCCCTCCTCTTGCCGCCCAGGTCCCCACCACCACCCCCTGCTGGTCTTCTTCACCCCTCCCCGTATCCTTGTAAACAGCTCCTTTGTTAAGACTTGACCTGGCTCCAGTCTCCCATCTGCTTTCTACTATGACCTTGACAGATCTAGCGTACATGCATGATAAAGGACTGTTATCCAAAATATACACAGAATTTTTAACACTCAGCAATAAGAAAAGTGACTAGATTAAAAATGCACCAAAGACCCAGACACCTCACCAAAGCAGATCTACAGATGGCAAATAAACATAAAAAGTTGCTCCGTCATCAGGGGAATGCAAATCAAAACAACAGTGAGCCACCATCAGACACTTGCTAGAAAGGCCAAAATCTGGGACACTGACAACACCAAATGCTGGTGAGGATGTGGAGCCACAGGAACTCTCCTTCATTGCCGGTGGGAATGAAAAATGCTACAGCCGCTTTGGAGGACAGGTTGGCGGTTTCTTACAAAACTAAACACATCCCTACCATACAAACCAGCAATTGTGCTCCTTGGCATTTATCCAAAGGAGCTGAACATTTATGTCCGCACAGAGATGTTTATACAAGCTTTATTTATAGCTGCAAAACTTAGAAGCAACCAAGATCACCTTCAGTAGGTGAGTGGATAAACTGTGGTGCATCCAGACAATGGAATATTATGCAGCACTAAAAAAAAAAGAGCTCTCAAGTCATGAAAAGACATGGAGGGAGAGAGAGGTGATAGGCCAAGGACAGAGGACATTCATGGCAGTGAACCGCCTCTGTATGATTCCAGGGGTGGATAGATGTCATTAGACATTTATCCAAACCATAGAATGTGAAATACCAGGAGTGAACCTTAATGTAAACTATGACTTTGAGTGATAATGATTTATCAATATAGGTTCACTGATTGTAAAAAATGTAGTACCCCCATGGTGTGGGATTTTGATAGTGGGGAAGGTTGTACATGTGTGGGAAACTGTACTTTATGGAAACTATATGGGAACTGTACTTTCAGCTCAATTTTTCTGTGAACCTAAATGGCTCTAGAAAATTGTTGGTTCATGACAATAACAAACAAGCAGATAGGACTTTTTCACATGCTGTGTCCCCCTACTGTGGAGCTAAAGATGAGTAAGGCCTGGATCCTGTGCCTACAGGAGATAATGAGACGTAAACTCGCAGGTAACTCACCTGCCCTGGCACAAGCCAAGTGTTGGATAAGGGGAGTGGATGGTGAGGGCTCTGAGCTCCACCTCTTCCTGGCCAGGTGAGCCCCTCTGAGTCTGTTCCGTTTGGGAAATGACAACACCTAACCTTGGGAATTCAAGATGATATGTGTGAGAAAAGCACTTGGCTCATGGGAGATGCTCAGAAATGTCAGTCCCAACCTCACATCCTTTTTCTCAAAGGTCATAGAATGGAAACATCTTTACAGAGTGGAGAGATCAGGGAAGGCTCCACGGAGGAAGAAAGTTTGACCTGGGCCTAGAAAGTGGACACATTTGGAAAGGATTCCAGGAAGGGATCGTAGCATGAGCTAAAGTTTATAAATGGGAGCATCCAAAGTGCTCTTGGAGCGGGGAGCTCACAGGAGACTCCCAGACACTGGGCCTGGCAGCCTGGGGGAAAGGGGTGCCCTGTGGATTCTTGTAGCCAGGGACATGCAAGGGCAGCATTTCAGGGGAAATCCAGCATGGTCCTGGCCGTGGTCCCTTGGGGCAGTGAGGGAGTCCTCAGAAGCTCCAGTGAAGGCCAAGTTGGAGAGTGTGGCCGACGGAAGTCCAAAACAAAATAGAGCCTCTGTTTCTTTGTCTGTAATATGGAGCTACTAATGCCCACCTTACCTAACAACTATGAATCCTCACTATTGTGAGGGGTCTGATACACGCCAGGCGCTGTGTCAAGGACTGTCTGTGCACGGCCTCAAGCATCCTCACAACAGCCCTATGACGGAGAGACTATTTTTATCCCTGTGTTTCCCAGATAAGGGAACAAATGTTCTTAAAGGCCTGAGTCAGAACAGCTTCGAGGGGCTGAGCCAGCCCCAGGGCCCAGGTCAGTGTGACTCAGAGGGTGAAGCTCAGTCGTCACAAGGAGCTTCTGGCAGCCTCGTCAACACTCACGTCCCCATTTCTAGGCACACCAGCCAAACCAGTGCTGGCTGTCAGCAGCCTGACCTAGTGACGGGACACACGTCAGCCTGAGCTCCCTGCCAGCAAGGGTGTGAAACCCGCCTGGGCCCTGAGCCCTGAGCCCTGAGGACCATCCCTCACCCCCCAGGCTCCACATGACAGCACCTCGGAAGGAATGCAGTGAGGCCAGGGTGCTGCATGCAGGGCGACTGCTCCTGTGTGGCTCTGTGCATCGATCAGACGGCCGGCTAAGTGCTCACCACGACCAGGTGTAATTACTCACAATCTTATCACTCATTGGTCATGAGGTTCTCAAAATATCTCAACAGGATGAATTAAAAATAGTAAGAGTGGTGGGGACCCAGCTCAGCAGAAGTGTCTTAAAGTGTTATTTTCTCCCTTCCATTGAGGACGTTGGGGGCCTTCAGGCTGTGGGAGCCACTCCGGGGGTGGGCTGGGGGCCTCATTGCCCTCTCTGCTTCTCTCCGGGGGAGCGAGGCCGGCGGCACAGTGTGGCCAGGATCGTGGTGACCTGGGAACATGGAAGGATGCCTGGGGTCGAGGACCTCCCTGCTCCTTACCAGAGGCAGCACCAGGGCAGCCACTGACCTCCAACCTGTAAAAGGAGGTCATTACACCCATCGCATTAGACAGGACTTGCCAGGCACCTTTCACGTCTCCTCTCACGCCACTCAGCACAGCCCTGGATGGCTTCCTGGTCAGAGCACCCTCTGCAGGGAACGAGGAAGAGGAGTCACGCGAGTGGAAGGGGAGAAGTCCTGGCTGGGGAGGCAGTGAAGGACCAGAGAGGGCGCTTCTCTGCCCACGGAGTAGGGTTGAGAGACCTCAGGGGGTGGTTGCTCTTAGTGTCACAGGCTGTAGGGACAGCAGCTCTAGGGAACAAGAGAGGCCAGGGGTCCCTCTGTGCTAAGAGCCAGGGACGTCGTCTCCCTCGCTCCCTGTCACACTAGATTGGCGCCTCTGCACCCACACCTGCAGTGTGCCCTGGGCCCCCGCCTCGCCCAGAATCACCCTCCCTCCCTCCCTGCGACGGGCCCTCCGCACCTGCGCTCCTCGGAGCCCAGCCCCATCAGCACAAACCCACCACTCCTGGCAGGATTAGAACCACATTTCAAGCACCGTGTTTGAGGTCAACCTGACTGCTTTGTCACTTCTTGTTTGGTGACCCAAGACCAGTTCTTCAAGCTCCTATTTTGCTTCTGTAAGCTTATAGGGTGGCTGCGCAAAATACGTACCAGGAAGCCGCTTGCCCGCCGAGCTTCCTGGCACGTGGGGGGCATTCAAATCCAGCGAGCCGCCGTGATGCGGCCCCTGAGATGGAGGGGAAGGTGGTGGCCTACTGGGGAAGGGAGGCCCACCGACCCAGCCTTCCTGACTCCCCGAGGTGTGCCCAGGCATGGAGAGAAAGGATTCCCGGTAGCTTTTGTGGGAAACACTGGTAGAGGAGAAAGGGCATAGAAAGTGAACAGACCACCTGCACAGCTTTTTTGGCAAGGTTCCCTGCACCCAGCACGTGAGACGGTCTCTCCCCTCCTCCCCTCAAATCCCCTCTGGAGGCAGCCCTGGTGGGTTTGAATCCCAGTGCCGTCCTTTGTTGCTGTGACTTTGCGGAAGGTAGTCAGTCTCCGAGTCTTGCTCCTAATGCCTCAGAGCTGGTGAGGAGAGGATGGCTAGTCGCCGGCCAGCAGGGGTCACACCCCCTCCCTGGGTGTCCCTCTCACAAAGTCTAGAGAAACTGGCATCTGTGGGAAATCTCCGCACCATTCAGGGAACGGGAGGCGTCCCGGCGTTGTTTTGTTAGGCCATCCCAGGTGGGAGAGGATTTGCAATTCAACACTCTGCTCTATTCCTGAGGCTTGTGACTTGGCCGGGCTCCTGGGTGTAAAGAGAAGCCGCCTGCCCTGGGCGCAGTGTCGCTGGCCCAGCCTCCCAGCTCCTGCAATTAGCCGCTGCGGACACTGCTCTCCGGGTGCTGGGTGAGGAGGCGGCTGGCGTCCCACGGGCCCTGCCATGGAGGGGCAGGACGGCGCCTGCAGCTCCACCTGGGAGGCCCCGCAGGGCAAGAGCCGCCTGGACTCGTCTTGGTCATGGGTAAGGGCCAGGGCGTGGCCACTTGCAAACGGCACCCCCCGCCCCCCGGCTGAGGCGTGTTGATGGGACACTTGGGTCTCGGTGAGGATTTGTGCGTTCATGCTTCTGCAAATAAGTGATGGGACCAGTTGCTCCCCAGGGGCTCCTGTTAGGGAGGCTGCATTTATAGAAGAGGCTTTAGAACTTCTTCAAGAAGTAAAGGCTGATATCTTTGCCTTGGATGGAGAGAAATAGGGATTGCTTTGATCCTCAAGACAGGGAGTTGTTTAAGGCTCCTGCTCGCCAGGCACCGTGCTGGGACCTCTAGCTGTCTTCTGTGTTTGCCTGCGGGCGAGGGGGGAAGGCTCCGAGTGCTGAAGTTACTGGATCAACACAGTCATTTAAGCACGGGTGTCTCAGAGAGTGTGATGTGTGCACTGTGGGTGTCACTGGACCCCAAAGCCAACGGCTGCACCATCCTGCCTTTTCTAGATCTCATGCTACATGCCAAAGGTTGTGACTTTCACTTAAAGCCCCAAAGCAAGCGTAGAGGGTGTTCAGATAAACCCAAGTGGAACTGGGTACCGAGCATGGAGCCTGGGTTAGAGTTCAGGCCTTGTTCTTTCTCCCAAAGGCTGGAGGTTTGGCTGCGGTGGAGATAACGTGTTAATCCCCTGCCCCAGATGGCGTCTAGGACACCGGTGCAGCGGCTGGGCTGGACTGGAGGGCTCCACATGCCTCGGAGGCACAGAGAGCCTGAGGCCTTCCACTCCCAACGGAGGAGTAAGTGTGTGGTGTGCACGGGCAGACAGAGCCTCCTGGCTGCTGGTTCCCTGAAGCACCTGTCACTTGTCACTCTGGTCACATCCACCCTAAAGGCGGCTCCTCTCCCTGCAGGCACAAGGGACCTCGCTGTTGGTGCTCAAGCAGAAATGCACGGGGCGGGGGCGTGCCCAAGGGAAAAAGGGCATCCAGATTCTGCTCCCACCATCTGCCGCTGGGCCCCGGGGGCCGGTGTTTCCTGGGTGGACGGATGCTTGCAGAGGAGGCTGACCAACGTGGCAGGAATGGGACCGCCCTCAGCAGCGCTGCAAGGTCAATGGCGCCCACACTCTGGCTGAATGGACGGTTGTGTGGTTAGCTGGGGATTAAGATGGCTGTGACTTGTTTCCATTCCTGGAATGTCTCTCTTGGACAGAGTGGCCCTGTGCTGCCTGAGAAGTGCCCCTACTTCTCCCGCGTGGGGAGCGCTCTCAGAAACCTCTCCCACCCCTGCCCACTCTGGGACTGAGTCTCTCCAGCCCCGGATGCAGGTTTTATTATCGTGGGCATTTCTCTTGCATGGCCCGGGCCGATACTGTCATTCCCATTTGATAGCTGAGGACACTGAGACTTTGACGTTGGGACTTGCCCACCGCAGCTCGGGGTTTGGGGAGGGGTGGTGAAAGATGGAGCCCGGATGCCAGCCCAGCCCGGCTGTCACCCCTGGCACCCTGCAGCCGCTGTGATCTGAGGAAGCTCTGATAGTATCTGCTTTGTGCTTATACCTTTGGATTCTTAGTTATTTTTCCTGGTTATGAAAGTATGTTTATTATAGAAGATCTAGAATCTACAGCAAAGTGTAAATAAGATAGTAAAATGCCAATCACCTCCCTGCTCAAGAGGTAGCCTGGGAACTTTGTAAGTGGAGGTCGTGCTTCATTTCCCTGAAGGCTCATTAAAATCAAGCCACAGAAAGGATTTCAAAGCCTCTAGTCCCTTTTTATTTCAACCGCTACACCACCCTGTGTGCTTGATTCTAAAATCCTCAAAGGCCCCTTGGCTGTCCCACTGTGGCCTGGATTCCCTCTGTGTGGCGCCTGTGACTGTCCTCCCTGGGGGAGGCAGGCACCCATGGCAGGAGAGAGTGAAGGGTGGGGGGTTGCTGGACGCTGTTGGCTCCTGTGGGGTGTCCACCCCTGGGCACAGGGTCTAAATGGGCCTGGGAACTTGGCCCTGGCTTGGACTGGTGCCCATGTCTAGGGGAATCTGAACTGCTGTGCTGAACGGTGACTGCAGATGGAGATCCTGGGAGCCTAACTGGGCTCTAGTGGGAGAGCTGGCCTCCTTCCACTGCTGGGGGCTGGGTCCAGCCCTGGGAGGACAGAGGATGGCTAGGTCCAGAGTCAGGCTTCATCAAAGCAGAACTGGAACACCGAGCAGGAAATCTAGGCAGACATCCAGGTGGACTGACTGCCATGTAGGAAAGTTTAGGAGGAGGCTGCAAGAGAGCTGGCCACGCAGGAAGGGAGAGGCAGGAGCTGCAGCTGCTATGGCCAGGAGCCCGGGCTGGGCTGGCTGCTTGTGGGAAGGGTAAAACTGGCCAAGCCATCATGAGGCACTTTCATTCTGGGGGCTGTGAAAGGGCAGCTGGCAACACCGTGAGCCCTCGGAGACACCTGTTAGGTTGGCACCAGGTGCCTGAACATTGGATACAACCCTTCCCAGAGGCTGTGAGCTTGACCTCTGGGCTCTGAGTGTATGCCGAGCCCTATGGGGCACAGAGATGTGTGAGACCTGGTCTCTACCCGCAGGACGTCAAGGCGGAATGTGAGTGGGTGGGTCTGCACTGAGGCAGCTGCCAAGTTCATGGGGACACAGATCAGGAGGAATTCCTACTGGCAGGGCCGGGGGAGGCTTCTCTGAGAAGCTCGCCTTGGAGCCGGGCCTTAGAAAGGGTAGGATTTCAATAAACAAAGCACACGGTGGGTGGAGACTTCTAGGCCAAGGGTTCAGCCTGAGCGAAGGCTGGGCTTTGCCGAGTACAGGCTGTTCCCCTAAAGCTAAGTCTGCAGGTTTTTTTTCTCAGGCCATTTGGGATTTTGTTTCTCCTTAGCTGGGGCGTGCATAGTGACATCCATCTTGGTCAGGCACCCAGCCTATGAAAGAAAGCACACAGTCACGGGCCACATATGTGGGACCCAGAGTGAATCTGGGTGTGGGGGAGGCAAGAGCCATGGGGCTTGAGCGCTAGTTTTGCCACTTACAAGTTTTGATTAACTGGAGACTTAGTTTTCTTATCTGTAAAATGGGGCTTAGGATACCTAATACTGTGATGATCACGGGTACTGGTAAATGGTAGCTATTATTAATAATAGTACCTAAACCTGAAAAAAGATAGCTTGTTACAGGTTGGGTTGTAAATATCACAGTGAAGAGAAATCAAATCATTGCACTTGGACCATTGGTCTTAGAGCTCTAAGAAGGAAATGCACACATCCAGGCCCCTGTGTCCCCTAATATGGAGAATTCGGAGTGGGTCTTTACATTTTGGCTTGGCATTCAAGGCCCCTCAAAAGCTGGCCTCACTTTCCTGCTCTCAGTTCTGTCTCTCCTACCACGACCATGTGCTGCACCGTGAGTGCCTTTCTTCAGACACACTGAGCCGATGGTGTTGGCTGGATCTCCAAGGACGTGGCCATCAGAACTCCAGACCCATCCTGCCACCTCCAGGCCCTGAGACTCGGGCGGGAGCTGGAATATGGACCTCAACTGCTCAGAGCATGTTTCCACCTAAACTCCTTTGGCAAAGCTGACCAGAGGCCTGGATGGAAGCCAGATAATACCCTCCTGGGCTCCTTTCTTCAGGGACCTCTGGGGCCTGCACCCCTGAGCGGTGGGGGCATGGAAAGACAGAGAGAAAAACTAGGAAGCAGTCCCCACATGCCCTCCCTCTACGGGAAGCAGAGCTTTTAGCTTCTTTGATCCTCCTTTCAGCGTCCTGGGGCCCCCTACCAGCCCTCACGTGAAGTCGTGGGGGAGGCCTGGAGCTCCTCCTGGAGGTGGTACTCTGCCTGTACACACAGAAACACCACCACTGCCTCCTAACACAACCACGCAGCAGATGGAAGAACTTTAATGAGGGACAGAAACTTAGGATGAACACGGAATCTCAATGGTGCAAAGTCAGTAATTACTGGATCCAATTTCAATTACCTGCCATTACATTTGTTTGTGATTTGATTGCTTGCAGCAAACTGCTTGCTTGCTTGCTTTCTTGCTTCCTTTCTTTCTTTCTTTATTATTTTGGCTGTGCCGTGTGGTTTGCGGGATGTTAGTTCCCCAACCAGGGATCGAGCTCGGGCCCCTGGCAGTGAAAATGCAGAGTCCTAACTACTGGGCCACCAGGGAATTCCCAGCAGCAAACTGTTGTTGGAATACATTCTGCATCTTGCGCAGAGAGAGATGCTGTTCCTTCCTTCTCAACTGATCACATCCTTTAAGGCCCAGTTCACATGCCACCGTCTCTGTAAAATTCAGTTAGTGTTTGAGGTCAGAGGCCCCCTTTTTCGTGTTAAGTAACACCTCATTTTCTTGGCTTCGTGTTTGGTACATTTCTGATGGAAACCGATTTTGTTTCCCTTTATGGAATTGGAGTGCAGGGGACCCTGCCTTTAAACTCTGACTCTAGCCGGCACCCGCCCCCCTTCTGCCTGTTCTGTTCTCGTACTTATTTCCAGCCTCTTCTCTCCCATCGAGCTGTGAGCTCTGAGGGCAGCAAGGGTATCCCCATCTTGGCATCACCCACATCTTCTAACACAGCTGCATTTGCCTGGGTCCATCGGATTTATACCTGTTGTCTTGATGTCATTATTTGCAGCCTTTTGCTCTGGCTTGGAGTGATCACTCTACCTGGCCCATACCGGTCAGGCCACACCTGTGCCTGGCTTTGGAGCCATCCCCTCACTCACGGCTCGTTCCCAAAGGTCGTCTCTCACTGCCACGTAGGAGTCCTAGGCGTCTCCCCCACCCTTCCGGTCAGGGCTAGAGTGGGGTGGAGGGCTTTGTATGGTAGCGCTGTGTTTCATGCAAAGATTAGGATCTAACATTAGTGTAAGAGGCAGAAATTGTGTGTGATCCAATTCCCTGCGGATGCTGGACCCTGCAGACACCATGCCTTGGCATGTTAGCAGAATAGCTGAGGAAGTAGATTAAATAGATTCTCTGTTGGTACTCAACGCCCAGCTCTCTGACTTGCTAGCTGGTGACTGACCTCCTGTAGACTCCTTTCTTTATCTGCAAAAAAGATTTTGTGAGGACTCAATGAGTTAAAAGCCATAAAGCACTTAGTATGCATGTGACGAGTGTTGGCTCTTATTAAATCCAACACAGGCCCTGTTTCCCTCAGCCTTAGAGCAGATTTCCATTCCCTCTCGTAAGCCTTGTGTGATTGGTCTTTTTGGTGCCACGTGCCCTCTCTCTGGAACACTATACTCACAGGATGTGAGATGTTCGCCCCCTGAGGTCCTCCTGGGAAGTGAGACGGTGAGGAAACAGCAGAACTGCATCTTCCATCCCATTCCTCCCTGGAATTACCCTCTGGAAAACAGCAAGAGACATTGCCATGCAATTTAAAATTATCGCAGATAATCTTAAAATAAAATTGCAAATTATTATTAGTATTAGTTCTCCTACTCTCTATTTTGCCAAACGTATAAATAAGTGAATGCATTTACATTAAAAGTATGAGCATGGTGAGGGCTCCGCTCTTTGCCAACAATAATTTTTTTTGCACACGTATGCATGCCATTGAGAAGCAAATACTGAGGTGCCCTAGAGCTGTGGACCCAGGATCTCGAAACCAGGGCTGAGGACCCAGCTTTCCAAATGACTAGTTATCTGAGAACTTGGACAAGGTCACTTCTCTGAGAGACTCCGTTTCTCTGTCTGGTGCTGGGAGGCTCATCTGAGTTATGTGAGTCGAAGCACTTTGCAAACTGTGGGGCTCCCTCCGGATACAGTTGAACTCATGGGTATCTGCTCTGCCTGCTGTGGGGCTGCAGAAGAGCACACGATCTCGTATTTAAATGATAGCCAGCCAGCCAAGAACTGTGTGAGATGATGTCTATCATGTAACAGGCATCACGTCTAATTTTGTGTTCTCGTATTTTAAAATGTCAAGTGGCTACTTATGCTTCGAACAGTGAGGTCTGGAGCCTGAAGATGGCCAGGTTCAGAGACGGAAACCCTTGGAGTAAGGTAGCTCAGGAAGTCAGCTTTTTGTGGCTGGTGGGCCTGGAGCTGAACCTGAGGGCTGCAAAAGGGGGCTGACAAGGAAGAAAGAGAAAACCAGAGGTCTGGAGCAGCCTTTGATTCGGAGAGCCACAGGTGCACACTTCCTGGCCCCTGACCCTCGCAGAGGAGAGGAGGTGGGGGCAGGCTCGCCCCTGCACCTGCACTACCTGTCCTTCCCACCTCCACGAAATTGCTCTTAGCCTCTCTGATGCTTCGGTTCTTCATCTCTACAACTGGGGCTAATAAACTGCCTTTGCTAGTTTACTGTGAGGGTAAATGGGGTGAGGTGTGTAGGGTTTTGTTTTATTCTCCTCTTAGCAGCTGCATGAAAAATGTAGTAGAAGGAGCTGTGGAAAGAGTCTAAATTACCTGAAAATTCAATGTGAACTGTGAAGTTCATGAACCACAGGCTGGGGCCATGCTGGTTCTCGCTGATCCAGGGGGTAGTCCTGGACCTGAGCTGGCTTCTGGAGCTGGAACCCCACTTTTTTTCAGCGCCAAGAATGATCCTGGCATAAGAAGGCACATCTGGGAAGGAAGTGAGGGAGCGAGCAGGGGGCTCAGCAGGTTTCCAGGCCCCGAGGTCGAAGGCTGTTGGCAGGTTTGGAGAACAAAAAGGATGCCAGTGTGGCTGGCGCTGAGACCACGAGGGGAAGAATGAGAGTTTATGTCAGAGAGCAAGGGAGGGGTGGGGACTGGCCGGGCACTGTAAAGGCATTGGCCTTGACTCTGAGTGAGACAGGAAGTCATGGGGGCAGGTGGGGCAGCACAGAAGCAGGGGGACCATTTGAGGGGTCATTGTAGTAATCTCACTGGGAGGTGAAGGTAGTTTGGACCAGGGTGGTTGCAAAGGAAAGGGTGAGAAGCTTCTGGAGTTGGGTGGTTGAGGATGGAATCAAGGAAGAGGTCAAGGCTAGAAGTCCCTGAGACACAATGTTTAAGAACCCCAGATCTGGTGCAACCCCCCATTTTACAGATGAGGAGACTAAGCTCCCCAGAGGGCACTAGGCATGTTTTCTAGGCATGTTTACAGAGTTAAGACTAAAATTCTAGTTTCCTGACCTTCCATGCAGGAAATGTGGGTAAATTCAGATACCACCTTGAACTTCTCTTTGCATTTGGATTTGAAATACACTTGGCCTTGTTTCTCTTTCCAGATGTTTTCTCGTTTCCTTTTCTCACCCTCTCATGCCTTAAGCTTTCTGCCTGTGTCGATGCTTATCCAACCTGATTTCTTCATTCACGGTTCACACTTCATTAGTAGAGAACCTGGGGGAGGCACTGCCACTGTCAGTCATCCACCGATCCTTCACAGCCTTGTCCAAGTGCAGCCTTTGCCTGGAAACCCCAGCTGGGAGTGTCATCTCCATCCTCAACCCCCAACTTCCTTTTGGAATTTGGCACACACGCAGTTTTATTGTAGTTGTTCCAAGACTGGTCCCTGGCACACAGCAAGTGCTTGGCACATGTTGAAGGAACAGGTGAATGAATGAAATGACAAAGTGAGAACCCCCGGGTTTTCGGCCCTTGCTGGCGAGCTTTTGCCTGGTCTGGTCTTCATTTGTGCACCGAGGCTTCCGGACACCACTCCTAGCACTTACCGTGTGATCATCCACAGCCCTGCCCTGGGCGGGTGGGATGCACTTGCAGAGGGAGGAGCCGGAGAGTAGGTGCACCCTAGAAGCAATTTAGAGGTGGCTCTGTAGGGACTTTCCTGATGGTCCAGCCGTTAAGACCCTGAGCTTCCACTGCAGGGGGCGTGGGCTCGATCCCTGGTCAGGGAACTAAGATCCCCACATGCCGCACAGTGTGGCCAAAAAAAAAAAAAGAAAGCTAATAGAGATGGCTCTGTAGTTAGGCCCAAGGGTGAAATGGAAGGGGAAGACTAGAACGTCAGGAAGGAAAGACTCGGGGAAAGGAGATGCCTGGTAGGAAAGGGTGGTGCCAGGGGTCTCGCCCAGGAGAGGCAATCTGGAGTACCTGAGGTTGGTGGGTATTGGCTGCTGGACAGAGGTTGTGTGGTGTGTTTGGGGGGATGAACTGACCTGGTTTAAAGGCACAGGATGGAGTGGGTGGCCACCACCTGGGCGCCGCGAGCAGAGCATGTGCTCACCAGGGAGATCACTCCCATCTCATGAGAGTGATCTAGAAGACGCCTGTTCCAGTGGGTCGGACGCTGTCTACTGTGGCTGTCTCTGTATGAGGTGCCGTAACTCCATTCCTCAAAGGGTGTATGGTTGGAATGTGGTCTAATGGTGATGAATCAATATGAGTCCTTCTGTCAGACAAGAGCCCTGTGTCTCATCTTCGCCCTCTGCCCTGGCCGCCCCCGGGGCTGAGCTTTGTTAAGTGCCCAATTGCAGGATTACGCTGAGACTAGATTTCAGGAAGAATTCTCTCCACTTCCTCCCATCATTCTAAATCCTTCTCCATTGCGTGGCTTTTGATTTCGTCTTCAACAGTTCGATCCCTTGAGGTTTTTTTTCGCTAAGCTGCTTGAGATCCTTTTTGGATTTGTTGAAGAATATAAGCAAATAATAAGCAAAAGTTTGGAATAAAAATATCTAGTGTCTTTTTTAATTTTTCAAGATTGACAGGAAAGCAGGACGTTATAGGAACGTGACATTCCTGGTTGGTTGGTCTGTAGTCTGGGGGGAGGGGCTGAAGAATGTGACATCTCCTACAGCAGGGACAGCAAGGGCAGGCCAAAGGGGGCGCCTCTCATTCCAAGTTTATTGTCACCAGGATGCAGAGGACGAGACTCACTCTCAGCAGGAGAGGAACACAAAGAACTTGAATAATCTGAATGTCTAGGTTCTAGGCTCCTGGTGGGGCTTTGAGCAGGCCTGCTGTCCCTTTGGAACCGTGTCCCCTCCCCCACAGGGCTGCGTGCAGATCACAGGATACTCTGTGCAGCTGCAGGCACAGGAGTGCCTGCTCTGAGTAGCTCAGCCCACTATTACTCAAGCCGTATCAGGTGCCTTTGTGGAATGCGAGCGTGGCGGGGCTGCCGTGTAGGGTCCTGCAGTTGGCGGTCCCCACAGAGCGCTGGCTCAGGGGCAACCGGGACAGAAAGCCAACCTGCACTCCGCTCACCATGCCTGCTGGGCTCTGGGGCTGAGGGTGGCTGGGACAGTCGGGAGGAAGGGGCACATTTTTGAAAGCTGTTCATCCAGAGGGGTGCTTTTTGTTTACTCTGCCCCAGCCGTGGTCCAGAGAGGTGGGCCTGACCACGATTTGCAGCACCTGTTTCCCCCGATATGGAACCCTTGCTATCAATGAAAATATCTGCAGACCCTTCCCTGTAAGTGAACTAAAAATGGGGCAACTTGCAAAATGCAAGGATGGTGAGTTTGGTGCCCTCCCTTCTCAAGCTCCCATATTGGCCACTTCCTTGTCCCAACCCGCTCTCTCTCCACAGTCACTCCCGGGCTCCATGCAGCCTAGTCTGAACCCCGTGGAGGAGGAAGGAACCTCCTGTGGTCCATCAAGGTGACCATTTGGGAATCAGAGACTGGAATCCTTCTGGGAGCAACATGGAGTAACAGTCTCTAGACTTCAGATTGGTGGGCTGAGCCTTTCTGTGTGGCCATGGCTTGGGGACCCTGTTTCCATGCCCTGTTATGTCCTTCAGGCCCTGCATGTCTGTAAAAGTGCAGCCCTTGGTAGGGAGCATCTAACTGTTGTCATTCAGGCCCTGGTGTCCTGGCCCAGAAATTCCCTCTAGAGGGCGCTGTGACACCAGGACCCAGGACAGGGCACACCTGGGCAGGGACCATGTCCCCTCTATTCCAGAAAGATGGGGGCAAGTGAAGACTGAATCAACATTTCAGCCAACAATTAGAGAGTTTTGTTGAAAATCTTGTGTGTATTATTTTTACATAAGGTGATTTGAACTTCAAAGTAGTTCAAGCTAAAGGAAACGGGGGCTTGGGCTAACTGGTGTCTTCCCCTGATTTGACCCAGGTAGAAACTGAGTTTATAAATAGCCATTTGATGGACACATCACAGTTAAAGGTGAAGCAAGATGGGATCAAGTTTCTGGGTTTTGTCCAATTAGAAATGCCAAACGGGTAAGAGGTCACCAGATGGAAAGAGAAAGAGCAGTAAGTCTTACAGGCTGAACATTGAGCGGCCGCCTGGTAGAATAGTATTTTTGCAAAACATGAGTTATTTACAATTTATGAATAATTTAAAGTGCTTTCAAAATGATAAACATCCAGGTTTATTATCGTTCTTGCTGTTTACTGAGTGCTTTCTGTATGCCAGGCACCCGATGAAGCATTTTTCTTTTTGTCTTACAATCTTCATAAGAAACATGTGGGTGGATTATTAGTCTCAGTTTATATACAGAGGCACATAGAGAGATCGCTTAACTGGCCTGAGGTCTCACAACTAGCAGTGAAACCATTATTCCAGTGCAGGCCTCCTGCTTCTAAAGATCTGCTCTCTCCACTGGAAATGCTGCCTTTCTATTTTTCTCTGGGAGCTTTTGCAAGAATGAACTCTGACTTCCACGGAGCCAGTCTCCCAGCTGCACGTCTCTGCTCAGCGCTGATGCCTAGGGTTAGTAACTTGATTCTCCAGCAGGGTCTCACTTGAGCGATGCCATTTTTCAACTGACCCTGCTACTCGAAGGCTCTTCCTAGGATGATGTGTGGGTGGGGGTGTGGGTAGCAGGAGAGACACTGTTCTCCATGGGTCCCGTCCTTGGAAATTTTGGGGATGAAGGAACACTTCATGATATAGGGGATTCTCGAATGTTGGATGGGAAGGGGCCTTCCTGGCTGTCACCTATCTAGTCTTAAACTCACAACAGTCCTGGACATCAGACTCAGTTATGGAGTTTCCGAATCTGAAGGGTTGGGCCCCACATGTCTCTATTTTCTTAGAAGCTCCGCTGGTAACCCAGGGATGAGAACACAATTCTAGTCACACTGGGCTCTCAAGTTTCCCCCAAATCTACCCCACCCCCAACGCCTGTACCCACTGTTCACGAAATTCTCTCCCCACCCCTTTGTGCAGCGAGCTCGCACTTGTCCTTCAAACCCCAATTCCTGGGTCACTTTCTTGGTGAAACTTCTCGTCTACTTTTGGAGAACAGATGCATTCCACCTTCCTCTAGTGCCGGCTGTACTTTGTATCCATCAGTCTCGTGCTTACTTCATTGTATTAATCAGTTCCCCAGCCTGTTTCCCTACTGGATGGCGAACTTCTTGAGGACAGGAACTCTGCTGTGTTTCTTTGGTTTCCTGGCACCTTGCTTTCCTCTCCACATTCCTTAGGAATGTTAGCTTCACGAGCTGTACTTAATACTCTCTACCCAACCCAAGTTATCCAACCCATCTTTAGGGCATCATGAAAGATTTTATCAAATGCCTTGTTCAGACCCTTAATACCATTGTGTGTGTGTGTGTGTGTGTGTGTGTGTGTGTGTGTGTAATATTCCCCTGATCTGCCAACCTAACTATTCTATGAAAAAGAAAAGCATTTTCTTTGCCGGGTTTATTGCCTGTGGATTCTGGTGGTTGCCAGGTTGTCCACATCCCTGGTTTTTTAACACTAAGAATGACTCACTTGAGGGCACGCAGGGTGAAGTCTACATGGTGAACCTGCCTTAAATGGGAACACTGACTCACTGTATAGCCTAAGGAAATGCCGGCATATTCAAAGTAAAAAGTCATCGCTTATTACTCCCGCCAGGATTTTGAACGTTTCTACTTCCTGTGAAAATGCCACCAGAAAGGTTGGTCCCATTTCCTTCTCCTTGCTTTGTCTCTGGCACTTAGTGACTGGGTGACTTTAGAATAGCCCTCTGCACTTGAGTGGCCTCATCTGTAAAATGGGTTGCTGTGAGGGTTAAAAGATGTAATGCATGCTTCCCAAATACCAGAATGACCTGGGAGCTTTGAGAAGGTCCTGGGTTCTCTCGCTAGAGATTTTGATTCAATAGGTTAGAGTGGGGCCTGGAATAGGGAATGTTATTGAATTTGCCAGTCAATTCTGATGAGCTAGCAGGTTTAGATCCAGAGTCGTAGTGTTTGTAAAGTGCTTAGCAAACAGCCAGCATGCTGCAGAGGCCCTCACCTCCTTTTTTTCTCCTGCATCCCCACCTCTCCTTTCCTCCAAGGCACACAGGGCTCTAGTGTTGCCCACTGTGTGTCCCAGAGGAAAACCACAGGAGGAAACGCATGTAAATTTCTCTTCTCTAGATGCTTTCCTTTGATAAAAACAGAAGAAAGGGCAATAGGTAGTTCAAAGTTTTCATTAATATCTTACTGCCACTTATTAAGTCTCTCTTCTGTACCCTTTGCTAAGCCCCACAATACAGAGATACGTAGGATCGTGGCTTTGAGACCTTGGGATTATATTGCAATCTGAGAAATTTAAGGAATCAAGACCAGCTAAAGTGGGGGGAGACATCTTCTTTGGGGTCTGGGTCAGCCTTCCTTATACACTTCAAATCACACCCCAGAGGCTTTCTTGGGCTTATGTCCAGTTGTGAATGCAAGGAAGCTTCGAGGTCGTTGTGACAGACAACATAGATTCGGCAGGTGGAGCTAGAGAGTCAGAGACATTGAAATACCAGAGAGAGCCAGTCCTTGGGGTCTTGGGAAGGTGAGCTGGGGCAGTCGTTTCTGGAAAAGACTAAGCACCAGAATCCCTGAGCAACTTTTTTTTTTTTTTTAAAGACTACAGAATTCCAAATCCCATCCCTATGGAATCAAATTGTTGTCATTAACAAGTTGCCCACGTAACTCTGATGTGCAGCCAGGTTTGGAAAGCACTGATCTAGAGACTCTAGGATGATCTAAACGTGATCTGGGCATTCTGCTGAACGGTCTGGTCAGCAGTGCAAGAGCCCTGTGCTGGTCCTCGGACCAGCGGCTGCAGCCTCAGCATCCCCTGAGGGCTAATCAGAAGTGCAGACTCTCAGACTCCACCCAGACCTGCCAGATCGTACCCTGGCTTCTTAACAAGAGCCCTCTGGCTGGCTCAGAGGCGTATCAGAGTGTGAGAGGTCACCGAGAATGGTGCTTCTTATTTGCCCGGGAACCCACCCCTGGAATGGGAGCTCCACGAGGCTGGGTTTGTGATTTGTCCTTGGTGTCTTTCTGAGCCTCAGTTTCCTCATCTTCACTGTATCTCCTTCTCAAGGTTGTTAAGGGAATTCCCATATTAGATTGTGAAGTCTTTTTTTTAAAAAAAGATTTTATGTTTTAATTAATTAATTAATTTTTATTTTTGGCTGCGTTGGGTTTTCATTGCTGTGCGCAGGCAGGCGGGGTCTACTCTTCCTTGCGGTGAGCAGGCTTCTCATTGCGGTGGCTTATCTTGCTGTGGAGCACGGGCTCTAGGCTCACGGGCTTCAATAGTTGTGGCGCACGAGCTTTGTTGCTCCTTGGCATGTGGGATCTTCCCGGACCAGGGATCGAACCCATGTCCCCTGCATTGGCAGGCGGATTACTAACCACTGCACCACCAGGGAAGTCCCTAGATTGTGAAGTCTTTGAGCCAAGGCTATATACTTAAAAAATTTCTCCCTGCCCAATGCCTAGCACTGAGTGAATCAGTCATTTTGGCACACAGAATTATAGAATCCTTGAGACAAAAAAGACTCGGTGGGTTGTATAGGACAAGCGGCTCCATGAATGAATGAAGAAGTTATGGTGAGGCTGATGGATGTTTCTAGGGTTGGATGCTCCGTTATTGTCACATGTGCTTCCTGGAAGAGTGAACAGCTCTTGTTCTCCATGAAGTCTTTCTCCTCCCCTGAGCTCCTCAGAGCTGCTCAGCTCCCTGTCTTTGGGAAGGTCCCTAGTCCCTCTGACCTCAGCTGTCTCAGTGCCCTCTGAACTTCTGTGCCACTGAGTGTTGGTATCACTCGTCAACCCATGAATCCTGGACTGGCTTTCTCGTATGTTCTGTCCTCGTGTGTTTTGTTCTGAAAGTTGCTGTGTTGCCTCACTGTACATATCAAGCTCTTGGAGGGCAGGACCAGGGTTCCTGTGCTCCCCACCTCCCCAGCCCAATACCTAGCACAGGACTGAGCGCAAAATAGTCACGGCTAACTCGCTGAATATTTATTAGTTTAAAAAAACACATGAAATCTTTCATACATATATGATGGAGAATAATGTAATGAATATTTGCATTCTTACTACTCCTTTAAAAAATAAAAAAAGATTATCACAGTTGAAATGCTCTAAGTACCATGTGAATCTCCATGACAGCCCATCATCTGGGACATCATATGGTTTGTTTGATTTTGCTGCCCATCAAATAAGCATCTTAAAACCAAGGCCCAAGGCAGTCATGAGGCTATAATTCATTCAATTCCATCACTCAAGAACATTTATGTGCCAAGAACTGTGCTAGAAACTTGGGACGCATCGGTGAACAAATCTGATCAAAGCAAGACAAATACAAAGTAAAGCCTTGCTCTCACGGAGTTCACAGTGGACAATCCGTAAACAATAAGTGTAATAAACATGTGAATTATCTAATGTGTTAGAGGTTAAAACTGCAATAGAAAAAAACGAAACAGTATAGGGATCAGAGATTTTGAGGTGGGAGGGCAGACTGCGGTCAAGCGGCTGATTGAGAAGGTGATGTCTGAGCAAAGACTTGAAGGATCAGAGATGAGGGAGCTGGTCATGTGATTTGGGGGAGAACGTGTTCTGGTGGAGAGGGTAACCAGTGCCAGGAGCCTACGGGGGGACCAGCAGGAGCTAAAATGGAGTGCAAGGTGGGTGGGGCATCAGGAGACGGAGGCAGGGTGGGGGTGGGGTGGAAGAGGGAGCTTGTAGGGTTTTCCAGGACTTTGTGAGGACTTTGGCTTTTGTTTTGGCCATTGCCAGGTCTGAGCTGAGCAGCGATGTCTTCTGATATCTTGGGCTGCAGCGTGGAGAGTAGTTTGTAGGAATAAAGAAGCAGGAAGTCCAGCTAGGAGGCACTGCAGTAAATGAGAACATAGATAAGGGTGTTCAGACTAAGATGAGAGCAGTGAGGCGAGTGAGAAGTGGCCAGACCCAAGACGCGTCCTGAAGGCAGAGCCATCGGGAATTCCTGGTGAGCTAAGTGTTGGTGCAAGAGAAGCAGAGAAGGCTGCCCAAGCACCTGAAAGGCTATACTTGCCATCACCCAAGACGGGGGGAGGCTGTAGGCAGAACGGTATGGGGGTCATTGGAGGTCTGCACGTGCTGAGTTGGAGAATTCTGCCAGATGTCACATTTGGAGATAACCAGTAGGCAGTTGAGTATATGATACTGGACTTTACAGAGAGATTGGAGCTGGAAGTACACATTTGGGAGTCATGAACCTGCGGTAGGTATTTAAAGCCACGAGACTGGATGAGGTCACCAAGGGAGTCGGTCAGCTCGAGAAGAGGAACAAGGGCTGGTTTCTGGAGCGGGGAGGAGAGACCTGCAGGAAACCGGAGCACTGGAGCAGGAGGAAAAACCAGGGGAATTTGGTGTCCCGGCTGCCAGGGAAGGAAGTGTTTCAAGGAAGAGGGAGTGAGAAATGGTGTCAAACATCGCTGATGGATGAAAAGCAAGATTAAAGACTGAGAATGCCGAAGGGATTTAGCAACCCGAACGCCACTAGTGACCTCGTTGAGGACAGTTCTGGCGGAACAGTGGGGGAGGTGGGGAGCTGGACTGGAGCGGTTTAAGAGAGAACAAGAGGAATGGAACTGAAGAAAACAAGCAGTGGCATTTGCTAGAAAGGGAACCAGAAATGGGCAGTAGCTGGCAGGGCAATCAGGTGAGGAGAGGGTCTTCGAAAGGCAACAAACAGATGAAACAAAGGGGGAGCGTGTGTCCTTGTTGACTGGATGGATCAACAGTGGAGATTGGGGGAGTTAGTAATGCGTTAAGAGGGGCTTCGCTCTGTCCCTGGTGCCCGGGCGGCGGGCCAAGTTTCTAAGCCTTGATGCAGAGGCTCAGGCAGGCTGCAAGCTTTCCAGCCAGAGCAGGAAGAGGCGGGAGAAAAGGCAGTTTCATCCACAGCACTGCCAGCCCAGCGTGGCCCGAGGCTGCTTCTTCCTGGCCCCACATCAACCCACAGCCACCAGGAGCTGCTGCGCTGAGCTTTGATGCCCTTGTGTCCCTTTCCCTGCTACAGGGATTCTTTCCGCCTTTTGGCTTTGAGGCCACCATCCACCTTCACAGCTGAGCTCAGCTGTTGCTCCCCTGTGGCCCTCCCTGCGTTCCTGCCCTGTCATTCTCTCTTTTACGTAGTTCTCTAGTTTAGCAGGCATCAGTGGTGGGCGCCTGGGTCCCCGTCAGAACAGGGACCCCTACCCTGTCTCTGGGTCCCCAGCTTCTGGCCCAGAGAAAGGTGTTTGTTGGCAAGAAGCAGAGCTGCGTCTTGCGAGAGCAGATGCGTGGTCCCCTAGCTCAGGTGCCGAGAAGGCTGCACCCATTTCTGTGGAGCTCTGGCTTATTTCCTCTTTGTTTTTAAGTGAAGCCATCATTCAAACAGGCGGCCCCCAAACCCGAGGCCCCGCGTGTGCCCCAAGGTCAGGCTCCCGCACATTCCAGAAGCCTCACCCAGCTCCTGTGTGGGTGGCAGCCCTGAGCTCTGACTGCCCTCCAGGCTGGAGCAGCAGCAGCTCCTGGGGGCTGGTGGCCGATGCTGGGGGGCGGGGGGGGGGGTCAGGAAGGAGCCCCTCCAGCCACTCTGGGCCCCACCAGGCTTTGGCTCCTGCTTCTTCCTGCTTTCAGCCTGAAAGCCCGGACAGCCCGAGGAGTCTGTGCAGCACCGCTGAGGACTTCAGCCTGCCTCCCCAGCCCTGGGAAGCTCGTGTTTGCTGAAACTCAGTGACCTGCTAGTTCCTTTCTTGCCTGTTGTTAGTGATGAGGCTTGGCCTGGGGACAGGGAAAGGCCTCCATCAGGGGCGGGCTGATTGGAGGAGCTCTTGGCTGGCTGTCTTAGCAGGTGAATCCCTGACTGCCACCCAATTAGCCTCTTGGCTGTGGGCACCTGGCAGAGCCTGGGACCACGCCCCTCCTGTGTCCCGCCTCATTTACAGCCCCCTCCTCCCCATCTCCCCAGGTCACGGGCCACCCTCAGGGGGAGGGTCGACATGCTTCCCTCCGCTTTAGGTGACTTCCCAACCTGGAAGTGCCTGGCTTTGCCTACAGTCCTGGCTGGGGCGGGGGCAGCCGGGTGGTCAGAGAATGTCACTGTGTCCAGTGCTGACAGCATTGTCAGTTTCTCCTGAGCAACAGACAAGCTTTCCCTCCAGTACCCTTCCCTGCAGGTCCCAATCCCACAGGGATGTGGGTGTCTGTCGTCTGGGTCAGCTCAGCCCCTGGTGCTCTGGGGCGGGGCTGGAGGCTTGGGGGCACATCGTGTCCTGCCATATCCTGATTCTCTGGCATTCGCCTCCTCTAGCTCCCTGCCCGCTCTCCAGCCTGGCGGGGGGCCAGCTGTCTCAGGAGACCAGATGCTTTCATAGAGAGAACTGGATGTACCCAAGGTCAAGTGGCTTTCTCTGAGTTCTTTATGTAAAAGTCTTCCCCAGGATCAGGGCTGCTGTGACTGGCTTCCACCTCAACCGCCTCTTCTGAGAAATGCAAGAACAGTATCACGTGTATCTAATGTCTTCAGAGGCAGCAATTTCTTCATCTTCTGGGTCGTCTTTTCTGCACAGAAACCCACCCACTTTTGAACTGATGAATCAGGGCCTGATTTTTTTTTTTCCCCGAACATGCCTTCCCACCTCACTCTCTACCGTCCCCACCCTCCCGTCATAAACTCTTTCCTCAGAGCAACTGAATTTGCTGAGTGTATTTGATCTGTGGACACTGTGGATAAAAAGTTTGCTCTGTTTGTTCTCTCCACAGGCTGTTTGTATCTTAAAAGATGAGTTTATTAATCCAGACAAGTATTGAATTGGTAGATGGTATAACAGCTATTTTTAATTGAGATGTAATTGACATGTAACATTGTATTAGTTTCAGGTGTACAACATAATGATTTGATACATGTATATATTATGAATTGATCACAGTAAGTCTGGTTAACTTCCATCAGCATGCATAATCACATTTTTTTTCTTGTGTTGAGAACTTTTAAAATGTACTCTCTTAGCAACTTTCAAATATGCAATACAGTATTGTTAACTGTGGTCACCAAGCTGTACATTACATCCTCAGGACGTAATTTATCACTGGAAGTTTGTCCCTTTTGACCTCCTTCATTCATTTCACCCAACTCCACCCCCTGCCTCTGGCAACCACCCATCTAAAACAAAACCAAACCAAACTCAGAGACACAGAGAACAGGTTGGTGGCTGCTAGGGCCTAATTTTTAAAAGCTGGGCTTTTAAATTGCACGATGCGGTGCACGCACATTTGAGAACATCAGCTGAGTTCTCCTCTTCCGTGGTTCTGAAATGCAGGGGACCCTTTAGCAGGATGCTGCCGGCTCTTCTTTTTAAACAGAATAATCCCTCGTTTATTTGGATCCTCCTCATTTGGAATCTGTGATATTCTGGACACATGGCTTTGCACATTTTGTGAACAGAAGCTTCGTCCTGGAACGTAAAAGCATAAATGCTGTATATGAGCTGCCACTTTGGGGGTGTCAACTCCATGCCTGTGGCTGTTACTCAGGCCCGTCAGCCAAGTTCATATTCTTGTCGTGTACTTGGGGCCTCCTTTAAATCACTCTCATCAGTAAATGGTCCTCAGGTACTTAAGAACTTTCATTTACATGCAAAATACTGTGTTATTTGTATCTCTTTAAAAAAAAAAATCCACATAAAAACCTTCCCGGGAGGCACATGCTGAGGCCAAGTGCTTATTCGTCGTTGAAAAGAATAAAGTGTGTTGTAAGTTGACTCTAGCTCTGCTTGGTGCAAATTCGTGAAGTTTGACTTAACAGGCCATGCGGTCTCCAAGCCTTTGGGGAAGCCCTGCTAGGGTTGGATCTCACCTCAGGCTTAGCCGCCTCCATGACTGAAAAGGGTCTGAGTCCCTGGAGGGTATTCAGGAGAAAGATGATGAAACAGGGAGGACAGAGAAACCAGAGCTCCGCGGTGCTTCCTGATGGCACTGGGTCATGGGTGCCTCTTTCCTTCGCCTCAAGTTTTGATGCATGTGAAATGCAACACCTTCGAGGAATCGCTCTCTAATATGTTGAAAAACTCTAAGCGCTGTGAATCTGGTCTGTGTACCAGCTGATCACACCTGCAGTTACATCAACCATTCATTCTCTCATTCAGACATCCAACCAATGGTCACCGAGTGGCCACATGTACTGGGCTCTAAAGAGGAAGAAGAATAAGCTGGTGGCTGGTCTTGGGGATCCCAGTCCAGTGGGGGACAGGCAGGCAAGGCAATATGGCAGGTGCTAGCGTTAAGACACGAACAAGGTGCTAGGGAAATGCTGACGTGGAAATGATTGATTGCACCTGCAGGAGCTGGGCCAGGCATCACAAGGCAGATGGAGGGTGAGTAGGAGTCAGCCCGCTGGACAAGAGTGGGGCAGCACGGTTTAGGGTAGAAAGAACATGTCAGCTGTGCGGCCTTGGGGAAATTACTCAACTTTCTGAAGCTCAGCTTCTCCAGTAAAAACCAGGATGGTAATACGCACAATGCTTAGAGAAGAGTGATAGGAGCTGAATGTGGGAAGCAGCTGGTACAGCACCGGGCACACAGTCGGCGTGTGTTATTACTCCACACTAATCTCTGAATCACCATCACGTCTTAGTCGTCTTGGTAATTGTCCCAGTGATGAACTCAGTACCTAGCACAGGGCATGACACGTCGGAGATACTCAGTTAATGACCAGACCTGACTAATCCTGTCCTGGCTGGTTTCTCTGCTCTGAACTGCAGCAGCAATGCTCAAGTTGTCCACAGCCCCAGCACAGGAGGCGCAGACAGTGGACTCCCAACACCAGTGAGGAACTGCACCAGGCCTTAATTATGTCATTCAGTTGTATGTAGTGGTCATAGAATAATATGGCACTTATTGAATGTGTAACAGGTATCTTTTCCTGTGCTAAGTGCTTTAAATTCATCCACATTCAACCCTCATCATAACAGCATAGTCTTATCCCCATTTCACAGGTGAAAATGTTGAAGCACAGAAAAGTTAAGTGACTAGATCAAGATCACACAGAGAGTTTGTTATGAGTTTACGATGTGCGCTTAAGCTGGTCAGACTCAAGAATCTATGTTTTAGTCACCCTGTAAAAAGCTACTTGAATTACTAATTGGTGTATCCAAGGCTGATGTGTCCTTTCTGGTTAGTTAGGTGCCTGTTTGGTTTGGTCAGTGATTGTATTAAAATTCTTAACTTTTTTGCATAATCTCCCTGGGTGTATCAATGTCATCACGGCTGCCTCTTTCGAATTCCGCCTTCTGGGCTTGTGGCTCCAGGATGCCAGGTGTTTTAAGGGTACCCAAGATTTGTTTTATTCTGGTACAGTAAGACACGTGGCCACAGAAATGACTGTCAGGAAGGAAGAAGTGTGTAATTCTCACAGATCCCTAGAAACAGGAGGCAGGCACTCCATGCAGGGCCCCACGAGGAAGCACCAGGGTCAGTCAGGAGGTAGAAGGAGAGAGGGGAACACATGACCATGGTCTTTATTGTGGTTTCCAGGTGGAAGGGATGGGCTGTCAGGGTCAGCAGGCTTCGGACTGGCTGGCGTGAATGATTGCAGCAGGCTCTGGGGGACGGCTGTCCCTAGTTGTCTGGGCCCTCTTTCTGGGGTGATTAGGACAGGTGGAGAGTGGACCAGAGTATAAGCACTTGATCAGAGAGGCGGTTGAGTTAAGGGCTCTGGATTGGTTGGTTTGCATATGAAAGACAGGCCCCTGAACATCATCAAGCCTGGGATCTGAAGGAGAAACCAGTCATGGAAAGTGGGATTTCAACTGCCTCTTGTAAGAGGTTTTTTCTTTCTTTCTTTCTTTCTTTCTTTCTTTCTTTCTTTCTTTCTTTCTTTCTTTCTTTCTTTCTTTCTTTCTTTCTTTCTTTCTTTCTTTCTTTCTTTTTCTTCCTTCCTTCCTTCCTTCCTTCCTTTCTTTCCCTTTCCTTCTTTCTTTCTTTCTTTCTTTCTTTCTTTCTTTCTTTCTTTCTTTCTTTCTTTCTTTCTTTCTTTCTTTCTCTCTCTCTCTCTCCCTCTCTCTCTCTCTCTCTCTCTCTCTCTCTCTCTCTCTCTCTCTTTCTTTCTTTCTTTCTTTCTTTTGCCACACTGCTGCGAGGCTTGTGCCATCTTAGTTCCCCAACCAGGGATTGAACCCAGGCAATGAGAACACAGAATCCTCACCACTGGACCACCAGGGACTTCCCATAAGAGGTCTTTATGCTAAAGAAAATAAATAAGTAAATATTGCTACTTTTTCTTTTGAATCAAAAGACCAGGTGTTCAGTAGCACAGAAACGACACTAATTTCTTTCCTTGGCTACTAGCAGAGGGGCAGTCTCTCCAGGGTCAGCAAAGCTCTAGGTATTAAGGCATTAAATACAGAAAATAAAGACATGGTTAATACACCATGGACCGTGGATGCTTGAGATAGACAAACCTTGGCTTATTCAGGGTGGGTTAGAGAAGGAGGAGATCTTAGTGTGAGCCCGGGACTCTCTGTAATGACACCTGTGTGGAGAGTGTGTTGGGATGCTAGCAGAGCTGGCTGGAACCAACCTCCTTTCCTCTGGCCTCAGTTCAGTCCCTCGTCACGCCACAAACATCTCCCCTTGTCTTCATTCCCTTTTACTGCCCCCACCCCCAGCCCTCTGTGGCTCCTTCTCTTGGTCTCCCTATTCAGACTTGAATTTCCTTCTTTATTATTTTTTTTAAAGATGTTGTGATTGGACCATTTTTTAAAAAAGTCTTTGTTGAATTTTTGTTACAATATTGTTTCTGTTTTATGTTTTTGTGTTTTGGCCTTGAGGCATGTGGGATCTTAGCTCCCTGACCAGGGATCGAACCCACATACCCTACATTGGAAGGTGAAGTCTTAACCACTGGACCACCAGGGAAGTCCTCAGACTTCAATTTCTTAAAACTACTACCTTATCTTCCCTGGGGCAGATGGTGGAGATGGGAGGTGTGGATGACTGACCCCCAGGGTTGGAGACCACAGCTGTTATTTCTGCATCAGTCCCCCGAATGAGTTACTGGACACATAAATACCACCATTTGCTTAGTGGAAAATGGATTTCAAGATTGTGTGGTTTGGTCAAATGCTACCTTTTATATTCCCTTTAGGAGGTCTACAGCGTACACTGAGATAGTAAGGGCGCTGAGAAGCCATGCAGGAAAGAAATCTTTATTTTATCTGGTGTTTCCAGATTTATCTGCCCCACCGTGGAACTGATTTTGCATGAGGCTTGCAAGAAATCCTCCGGGACAGCTGCCCTGCTTGTGGGGTGGAGTAGAGGGTGGGCTTGGCTCTGAGCTGCCCGCTCCTGGGCTTGGAGTGACCAATCTTACAGGGCTTCAGGTACCCCGGGGGCCCAGAGTCCCTGCCCCGAGAATGCTGGGCTCCCATCTTGGCCTGATCCTCCCGGGGTCCCTAGGCTCCTGGTGTTGCCCAGGGCATGGTACCAGGCCTTGCTCCTCTCTGGAGTCCCAGCTCCTGGCATAGTGCCTGGCACAGAGTATGTGCTCTATCATTGCCTGTATTGAATGATCCCCATTAGAACCCGCTAATTAGAGACTATGTCCTTGTTTTCCAATCAAACCTTTTCCTCGTATAAACACACACACATGTGCGTACGTCAACGGTCTGTGTGGGCTCTTCTCAAAAACAGTCCAGGAGGCACGTGAGCACTGGAACTGGATTTCACACAGGAGAGCTGTCCTCATCATTTTGCCATAAATACACATGCACAGACACGCAGAAAATAAGAAGACACACATATAAACACACAGAAGCACAAACTATAGATACAAGGACACACATAGACACACTTGCAAAAACAGGCACAATCACGGTCCACCATGAAACAGAGGCACGGATGTCATTTTATACGTAAACAAACAAACACAATCCAGACCCCGACCCCACAACATACATCCTCTCTTCTGACTATTTATTCCCCCAAAGCAAACTGCTTCACGGCTTAGTGCCTTTCACACAGCAACTATCTCATTATATCTCATGATTTTGTGGGTCAGGGTTTGGGCAGGACTTGGCTGGGTGGTGTGTTGCCTTCTCATGTGATGACTCAGCGAACTTGACCTCTAGACAGGCTGGTCTGGAAGAACCACGCTGGCTTCCCTCACATGTCTGGTGGCTTGGTGGGAGTGGCTGGAAGGCTGGGCTCAGCTGGGACTGTCACCAGGAGTGCCTGCAGGGCCTCTCAGACATGACATCTTAGGGTAGTCAAACCTCTTACGTCACAGCTGGTATCCCCCATAAAGAGCATTGCAAAACGTGGAGGGGATGCTGGAAGGTTTCTTATGAGCTCAGCAGTTGAAGAATGTCACTTGTCCTGTGTATCACTGAGCAAAAAAGTCCTTAGACTTGCTCAGATTTAAGGGAAGGGCTGTTAGAATTTACCTGTCAATGGCAGCAAAGAATTTGAGGCCATCTGTAGTCTAACACACACACACACACAGAGACACACACAGACACACACTGTTTGCTATGAAGCACACAGCTGGGATTACATCTGGACTGAAGCTGTGGCAACTGCGAGGGCCATGCCCTCGGGCAGAGCTAGGGCTGCGGTCTCCTTGACTGCCCTCCCAGTGGCTGCATGAGAAATACAAGGCCTGGGTAAGAGCCTGTACTGGCTTCACTCCTTCAAGGGAGAATTATATCCTAGAAGTTACATCTCAAGCAGTTGCAGGGACCAACACAAACTGCGTCCTCCCTTAAGTACGAAAATCAAGCCATCCGCAGCCCCCTTCCCATACCACTTGCCTGCAGTACAGATGGAGTGATGCTGTGGCTTAGAGGTCACTGGAACCTGGGTCAAACCCCAGATCACCCACCCACCCTTTCTGGCTCTGTGACCTTGGCCAAGTGCCTCAACCTTCTGAGCTCCAGTGTCCTCCTTCGTATGTTGAAAAAGTCACACCTTTATTCTTCCGTTCAACAAATATTTATTGACTATCTTCCAGGGGATGCAACGGTAAGAACAACAGGCACTGTCCCTAATGGAGGAAGCTGTCGTTAGCTGAAGAGTTATGCAAACAATTGTCGCTTTGCCAGCTGTGCTAAGTGCCAGGAAAGAGCAATCTGGTTGCTATTAGAGGGTGCAATCATGATGTGATCACCATCAAGGAGGCCAGGGACCACTTCCCTGAGGTGACACTCGCCTGTGGTCTGGGGGATCTGTAGCAGCTAACCAGCTGAAATGTGTCTTGGGAAGAGGAAATAGCATGTGCAAAGGCCCTGTGGCTGGATGGAATAAATTGAATAGGAGGCAGTGAAAGACCAGTATAACTGGGTCAGAGAGATCCAAAGGTGCAGGTGGGAGATGAGAGGGGTGGAAACTTATTTCACCATGTCAAGGAAGGGTTTAAAAAAACTGTATACATTTTATATATTTACTTGAATTGTTTTACTCATGGAGGTGAAACAACCAGATTGTGTTTCAAAAAGATGCCCTTGGCTGCAGCATGGAGAATGACAGCAGCATGGCAAAAGGAAATGTGGGTGATCCCATTAGGAGGCTGTGCCAGGCAGAATGCTGTGCCCCCCTCCCCCACCCAAAGATGTCCATGTTCTGATCCTCGGAGCCTGTGAATGTGTTAATTACATAGCAAAAAAGAATTAAGGTTGTGGATGGGATTACGATTACTCATCACTGACCTTAAAATAGGGAGATTATCCTGGATTATCTGGGTGGGCCTGATGTAATTCCATGAGCTCAGAGAATGGGTCAGAGAGATGGGACATCAGAGGCACCCAACCTGCCCTTAAGAGCTTTGAAGATGGAGGAAGTGTTATTAACCTAATTTTGTAGTTGAAGAAATTGAATTTCTAAGACATGAAGTGACCTACCCAAGACTAAGCATTATTAAGTATTATAACCAGAGCTTAGATCCAGTTCTCTTGACTACAGATTCTCTTTACATTTCTACACTAGTCTAAGGAACACCCGGGGACCCAGGTTAGGAGTCTGACTGAGTCCAGTTCCAACCCCACCTGTAGCGTCCTCCCCTTCACACCACCTCCTCCCAACCAGAGCAAACCCTTCCTTATCCTCTTCCCTCATTTCAAATAGTATTGACAGAGGGTGCTGGGCTGCAGAAGAAAGGAATCTTGGCATTGGAATCATGACGTAGGAGGGCACGTGTGTTTAGACTTACAGACTTTTGGAGATAAAGAGCCCTTAGTGTAATTCCGTCCTTTGACAGATGAAAAACTGAAACCCAGAGAAGGGAAGTACCTTGTCCAAGGCCCCCTCCAAGCTAGGAAGAGAGTCAGGACTAAATCCTGAATTGCCTTCTCCCCGGACCAAGGCTCCTCCCACTGCATCCTGGGCAGTTCCCAAGTGTTCCTAGAATTCTCAGTTGGAGTTCGGATGCATTTTGCCCATAAAAGTAGGCTGTATAAACAGACCGTAGTGCCAGCAGGTCCCTGGTTGTACAGCTAAGCATTGCTTCAGTTCAGCTACGCTATGGCTTTCTCTGCCTTTCCTCCCCTGGAAAAACGAACTCACTTTGGTAGAGCTCTTTCTACGTGAAAATGTTACTCTCTATTTAAAAAGTAGTTCACAAATGAATTTTAGAAAGCCCCATGTGTAAATTGGGACGTGCCTGGCCTATCATTGTGGATGTAAGGCCTGATGATCTGGAAGCCTTTCTCTCTGAAGTCTCCCTCTTTCTCCTTCTGTGTTGGTGGGAATTCTGTTGTCCAAATGTTTCTCCATCAGTGGAACGGCAGCAAGAGCTTTGGAGTCACACAGACTTGAATTTGAATTTGGATTTAGTTCCTATATATGTAACCTACAGCAAATCACAAGCAAAAGTGTAGCAGTGAGCAAGGCCCCACGAGGAACACAGCAGACTCTGTCCTGGACCTTGACTTTCATCAAGCTGTCATGGAGATTCAAATTCAGTTTCATTGAGTACCTACCACGTGCTGGTCACTTTCAAGTACATCTCTCATTTAACTCCCACAGTAGCCCTGAGGTAGGTAGTATCATTTAGGTTCTTCAGAAGAGGAAACTGAAGCTCAGAGAGGGTGAGTCAGTGGTTTAGTATGATTTGACTTCTAAGTGGCAGAGGCCCCGACCAGGACCAGTCTTCGTGGTTCTGTTTCAAGTGCCCTCCATCCCATAGTGATTAATATAGTTAAGTGAGCAAGCAGATCAACACAGCATAAAAGGAAAAGACAGTAGGAAAGTGTCTATCTCCTATCTGTTATTCTATGTCCATTTACTAAGTCCATTCTCCAACTATTTTTCCACTTTTTATATCATCTATCTTCTATCTATCATCTATCTATCTATATCTATCTATCTATCTATCTATCTATCTATCTATCTATCTATCTATCTATCTACCTATTATCTATCTATATCTGTCTATCTATCTATCTATCTATCTATCTATCTATCTATCTATCTATCATCACCTATCATCTATCTATATCTATCTGTCTGTCTGTCTATCTATCTATCTATCTATCTATCTATCTATCTACCTATCATCTATCTATATCTATCTATCTGTCTATCTATCTATCTATCTATCTATCTATCTATCTATCTATCTATCTACCTACCTACCTACCTATCTATGTATTATCTATCATCTATCACTGTATTTATCAAAGGACAAAAGATGGTTCAAAACATAGCAGAATTTCTGTTTTGATCAGGTCAGGCTGTTATAACAAAAATACCACAAATTGGGTGACTTAAACAACAGAAATTTCTAAGTCTCATAGTTCTGGAGGCTGAAGTCCAAGATGTGGGTGAGAGCATAATTTGATTCTGATGGGAGCCCTCCCCCTGGCTTGTGAGGGTGAGTCAAAAATTATCTGCACTCTGGCTGTAGAATTTATTTTAACTAACTTTTAAAAAAGACAAATACATTCTTTTTTGACATAATCTCCTTGTTTTTTAATACACTTTGTCCATCTGTCAACAAGCTTTACTATTCCCTCATTACAAAATGTTTTAGGCTCAGCTGCAAGCCACGAAAGCACTGCTGTCTTCACTTCTTCATCAGAAGTGAATCTTCGTCCTCGTAGGGCTGCTTTCAGGGGACCAAACAGGTGAAAGTCCAATGGAGCAAGATCAGCACTATAGGGAGGATGCTCTAACCCTCAAAACAAAGTTTTTGCAGAGTGTCGACAGTGTGGGCAGAAATATGCAGAGATGCACACCCTCAGGCCACAAAAATGAATCACTGCACGCGGCTCTTCTTTCGTGCAAATCACAAGTGGGGCATCCATTTTTGCTCGCACCCCAGTTACAAGTGAACTGATATAACATGTTCACTCCTGCACAGCAGTGGCTGGGGAGACAGTAGCCTTGAACGGAAAGCATGGATAAGACAGTGCAGCCAACAGAAGTTTTAATATAAGTGGAGTGTGGATAAGTTTTGACTCGCCCTGGTAGATGGCCACCTTCTTGATGTATCCTCGCATGGCAGAGAGAGAGCTCACTTCTCTCCTGTCTCTTCTTTTAAGGGCACTAAATTCCTTCACAAGGGCTCCGCCCTTATGACCTTATTATCTCTCAAAGACCCCACCTCCACATACCATCACACTGGAGATTAGGGCTTCAAATATGAATTGGGGAGGGGGGGGGTTGACACAAACATTCAGTCCATAGCAGTTACGTGTAATTAAGTAAGGAATAAAAGGAAAAAAGAAGTAGAGGCAGAAAATAGAGCCAAGAATAAGTTAACATGAACATGCATTTCACAGAGTCTGGCTCATTTACAAGGAGTAGAGCAGAAGTGTGGTTTTGGTCCCCAATGTCTACGGAAGCACCTGAACAATTACGCACTTCATGGTGTAAATCAGGTGAAAGCAAACCAGCTGTTCAGAAGATGCTCACCTGTTCCAGGCATTGAGTCTTTCAGTCTTCCATGTTATCATCACTATCCAGGATTAGCAACTAACATTTGTGCATTATTCTTTTACGCAGTATTATCTCTTTTCATTCTTACATCAGCTCTAGAACTGTTTTATTGTTCTCTTCTCTTTACAGATGAGAAAACTGAGGCTTAGGAAGGTTAAATTCCTTGCTAAAGTCTACACAGCTCTTAGTGGGAGAATGGGGGCTCAAACCCAAGTTCATGTTTGGCTTCCCCCATGATTGCTAACTGCTTGATGCCCAGGGACCAAAGGTTGGGCTTCCGATTTTGTGTTAGAATTTTGAATGACAATAGACAAATAGCCGTGGGGTGGAATGAGATTATTTCCTTCTTAGCTTTGAGAGAAATTACTGTTGAAGTACATGCGTTCACCATTGTTTGCGTTCTTGTGCTTGTATTTAATCCCTGAAATCAAACCAAACTCTTAGGGGATCAGAGTCATTGCTCCCATGGCAACAAAAATATATATTTGGTATTTGATTTGAAACTTCATTTTTAATTGGGACCAAATCCAAGCATTGTGAATTTGAACTGCTGTCAGCCTTCCTAGCCTAGCTTGTGAGTGTAAAATCAGTGCAACTATTGTACCCAGCGAGTGCTGGTGGGCATGTGACTGTGTTTGTGTCCCATGAAGAATTTGAGTTGGGTGGTTCAGAACATCTGTATCCAAGTGGCATGATGTTTTGCTGCGTGCTGTTATATGCCAGAGGAGCTGAAAGGGAGGTAGTAACTGGGTTTCAAGAAGTGTTTCAAATGCATCGATCAGTTGAAACCAGGACTGAAATAATTACTATGTTAAGCAATTTATAGATGCAGAAACCAATCGCCTTGCCCCACTTTCCCAACCAGGATCCCGACTTGGATAGAATCCCTAACTCACACCTGCCTCCTTTCCCAGATTCTGTCTTAAAGGAAAACCTATCCTTTTTATTCCAGATGTTCCAGAATGCTCTAACAGTCCTGCCCAAATTTATTCTCCCAATTTTTCTCCTTTAGTTAATGATACCATCATCAGTCTAGTCACCCAGGGCAGAAACTCAAAATCCCCTCTTCTTCACCCACTGGACCAATCCGAGTCTTTCACCAAGGCCGGGAGCCTCTCCCATGAGACAACGCTCACAGCCGTCCCTTCGTCTTCACCCCCATTGTCAACACCTTCCTTCACATTCTGGCCGTCCTTTGCTAGACTAGTCTTTTTTGTTTTGTTTTGTTTTAAATTTATTTATTTTATTGGCTGTGTTGGGTCTTTGTTGCTGTGCGCGGGCTTTCTTTAGTTGCGGTGAGCGGAGGCTACTCTTCGTTGTGGTGCACAGGCTCCTCATTGCCGTGGCTTTTCTTGTTGTGGAGCACAGGCTCTAGGTACGTGGACTTCAGTAGTTGCAGCACATGGGCTCAATAGTTGTGGCTCACGGGCTCTAAAGCACAGGCTCAGTAGCTGTGGCGCACAGGCTTAGTTGATCTGCTGCATGTGGGATCTTCCTAGAGCAGGGATCGAACCCGTGTCCCCTGCATTGACAGGAGGATTCTCAACCACTGCACCACCTAGGAAGCCCAGGCTAGTCTTGGAAAAAAAAAAAAAAAAAAGGAATTCCCTGGCAATCCAATGGTTAGGACTCCGAGCTCTCACTGCCGAGGGCACGGATTCAATCCCTGGTGGGGGAACTAAAGACCCCACAAGCCATGCAGCTAAAAAAATTAAAAACAGAAAAAAGCCTTTAAATTTGCTTCTCTGCCTCCAACTCGCAGATGTCAGAGCAATCCTGTAAAACACAGATCTGATCGTCCTGCCCCTCGGTAGCTCCCCACTGTGTACAGTGATGCTCTGAAACCAGGCTCCCTGAGGCCAGGGCTCTGCAGCCAGGACTTGGGACTCCTGGAAATGACCACAGCGTTCCCCTTCTATTACATCTGGGCTTCTGCAAAAGATTTTGTTTAAGGAGGGCATTAAAAAACAGTTTTTTTTTAATGGCCCCGCTCTACCCATGTGTCCTGACCACAGACCATCCCGGGCCCCACTGTGTCACTTGCACGTGATGGAATATTCTCCAGTCATGCGCACTCCTGGCTGTTCCCCAAACATGTGTGTGGTGCCTTTGTTTCTTTGAACACGCCCTTTTCTCACACGGAATGGGATTTCTACCCCCCTCTTTCCTCCGAGAGCCCCACTTATCCTTCAGAAGCAGCTCAGATGTCACCTTCTGTGGGTGGCGTGGAAACTTCCTTGTATTTCCCGCAAGCAAACCACTGCCTCCCTCCTGTGCTTCCACTGGACCCCAGGCACGTCTCAGTGGGGGCCCCGGCCATGAAAACCTTTCCTACACGTCTTCTTGCCCGCCCCCCTCTACAGCATGAGTGACTCAAGGACAGGATTTCTATTTTACTCCTCTCTGTGTTCCCACTGCCTATCAAAGCACTTGGCCCCTGAAAGAAACTCAATAAATCACTAGGTAAAGCAACACCATTAATTATCAACCAATCAGCAATAGCGGCTGGAAAAGCTAAGTGCCTTAGATGAGTAGCAGGTGGGGTGACAGGGCAAGGGGAGGAGAGGATGAGGGAAGCAGGAGTAAGGGTTCTCAAGGGTTGTTGATGCTTTAGCTGAAGTCAGAACATACGTGTTTTTGAGTATACCTTAAGTATAGTTTAAGGACTATGAAAATGCAACATGTTCCTTAGGCTGGGAGTTCCAACAGGGGCCCCTGTGGGAAAAGCAGACTGTGCAGGTCCTACTTGCTTGGATAATTTCACACCAACAGTCTTAACAGCTCATCTGTGCACGAGGCTTTGCCCTTTCACGTGAATGCACTCAGTGAATGCTCACAACACACCCGTCCATTCCGGGGTTATTGTTACACCCATTTTACAGATAAGAAAACTAGCCCCATGCAGTCATACAGCCAAGAAACAGTAGAGGCAGCCCTTGAAAGCATGTCTTCGGACTCCAAATCCCATCATTTTTCCATGTTGCCTCATCTCCTGAAGTTTCCCCAATAGGTCCATGTGCTTTGGGAAGGAGGAGACCACAGACAAGTAAAGGAGTGGGAGTGAGAGATGTATGACCTCATGATGTGTTTTTTCTTACCAAGACCTCACACTCTGAGCATGCTCAGAAAAAACCTCACCAAATTCTTCTTCGTATTCAGTTTCCTTTTTTATTGTGATATAATTCACACACCACAAAACTCACCATGTTAGAGTGTGTTTTTACTCTCAGTGGTTTTTGGTATATTCACGAGGTTGTGCAATCACTGCCACTCATTCCAAAACATTTCCGTTAATTAATTTCTAATGTTTTTGTTTTCCAGATTCCAATAATGAGAGACCCTGGATGGATTCGAAATGTATGGTCTTCAAACATTAATGTGAGTGGAGTTGCTATAAATGCCGTAATTATACCTGACATTTCAAGATGAGAGAAAATACTCTTGGACAAATTGGTTTATTGCCATGGATATGTGCAGTCCCCAAAGCAGGACTCTGCCATTCGACAGAAGCTTTCAGAGTTGGCCTGTAGCTCTTTCTAAAGCTTTGATGAGTCCCAGATGAGGCTAAGCACCTCTTGGCTAGTTTCTAATCTCTTCTCTCTGCAAGCCATCTTCTCCCAGGCATGGATCTGATTTTGTCAGCTCCCTGATTAAAAAGCCTTCAATGGCTCCCTAGTGCCAACAGGAAAATGTTCATCTGTT
Source organism: Hippopotamus amphibius kiboko (assembly GCF_030028045.1). Lineage (NCBI taxonomy): Eukaryota > Metazoa > Chordata > Mammalia > Artiodactyla > Hippopotamidae > Hippopotamus > Hippopotamus amphibius. The sequence goes on along the minus strand of NC_080192.1, from coordinate 140,796,909 downwards.
CACTCTGTTTGTTTGCCCTGCACGCATGATCACGTTTATTTAACAAAAGCCCTTGCGGCTGCCCCTGAACCCCTCAAAGCCCTCCTGCAGACTCTGCCTCTTCCTCTTGCACCCGTTAGTCCCTTTTGTCACTGCCCTGTGCTTGGTCCCCAAGCCTCAGCCGGGCCCTTCAGGTTGTCTCTGTGACTGTACTTAGTGATTTGCTCTCTGCTCTTTTGGGGTCTCCCTAGACCCCATGTACAGCAGCCTGAGGGCCAGCACCACCCCCACCCCCATGCACATGCCAGCTTCCAAGTTCTGCTTGTGCATCTGACTTGCTGAGCTTCTGTAGTTTGGGGGATATTTTGCTGAAGCATCCCGGGTGATGGTCCACCTACATCCCGGTTCCTTTCTCATAGTACATTCATCTCACCCTCACCTTGCCCTGGACTTGATTTTACGCTTCGGCAACTTCACACAACTTGCTCTGACCCGTACACCTTAAACCTGAGATCCCTTCCTGTGGAGGAGAGACTTGAGGGAATACGATTAGGGGTGAGGGTTGGGGGCTCAAAGAAAGGCTTTTGGAATCATCCCGGGAGGGAGTGAGAAAGACTGAGCACTCATTTGTCATGACTGTGGCCTGTCCTGCGCCTCGGGGATGTAGAATAAAAGTAACGTTGGTCTCGCTCTCAAAGAGCTCAGTCTGGAAACAGTAGTCAGAGTGCGGAGGGAGAGGATTTGCAGAGGACCCCGGAGGCCTAGGGCAAGGCCAGCCAGAGTGAGAGAGTCTTCCTTACGTGGATCCGGAGGCCCCAGTTAGTGAATGAAGAAGACTGCTGAGGAAGGCCTGGCCCCAATGCGATGCTGGGAGGAGCACAGTTCTATTGACATTTCTGAGTGGATTGGCAGAGACAGGGCCCAATCAGAGGCCAGGAATCCTGAGTGGGGCGGGCAGTTAGTGGCAGTTGAGCCTGGAGTGAGGGGAGCTGTCCTCTGTGGAGGAGAAAGGGGGCAGGAAGTCCCGGTAAGTGAGCCACTCCACCTGCGGGTAGGCGTGCAGGCTGGCCGTCATGAGGTGGTCTGAAGCTGCCATTCTCCACGGCCAAGTTGTGTTCTCCAGGCCTGGGGGCCGGAGCCCACCCCCCCAGATTTCCAGGCCAGCCTCCGGCCCAAGGTGCAGGGCAATGGCCACGGTTACAAGGCAAGCAGTCTAGGAAAGGCATCACTTGGGCTTCACTGCCAGGCGGTGTACTGGGTCCTTCACGGAGCTCATGTGGTAACAAAACAGGGGATGTGAAGTAGGAAGTTTCTGCTTCAAGGGTGAAATCACAGAAAATCTTTACCATCTAAGCAGGGGACCTAGATTTGGAGTCCAAAGTTCTGGTCACATCTGCCACTTAGAGTATGTATGACATTGAGCAAGTTCCCTAACGTCTCTGCGCTTTAGTTCTGCGGCTGTACTTCCAGTTGTGAACACAGAGTGCTTTTGCTGGGTACCACCAGGCATTGTGGAGAAGAGAAGACGGCTTGTGACTCAGCTTGGGGGGCAGCGGGGGGCGGTGGAGAGTTTAGAAACAACTCAGAAAAATGCTGCCAAGAGAAAGCGAGCCTTATGCGGAGTCTTGAAAGAGGTCTAAGGTAGCCAGGCACAGAGGTAAGAGCTAGGTCATGGGACTGAAAGAGGGGAGCAGTGGGAGATGGCAGTGCAGGAGGAGGAAGCAGGGTGCTGATGACGGGGGCCTTGCTTGCTTTTCTAAAGACCTCGGACTTCATCCTACAAGTAATGGTAATGGGGGGTGGGCATTGGGGGACCATAAATAGGCAGTGGCACGCCAGCTCTGCAGCCCTGTTTCAGGGTAGTCGTGGGGTGGGGCTGGAGGCAGGGACACCCTCCAGGAGGTCATCGTCAGCCTGGCTGAGCTGAAGTGATTGTGGACGGTCCAAATGGAGGTTTCTAGGAGGTGGTTGGATGTACGGTCCAGAGCTGAGAGGCAAGGTCAGGACTGGAGAGTAGAGCAAGTGACACTGAAGTCCCAGGGAGTGTGTGTGGCATGGGAGGTGGGCAAGGTCACACAAGCGGGTTTCTAATCAGAACCTCTACTATCACAGCTTTTGATAACTTTTGGTATGTTGTTATCCTTAGAAAATAGGTTCATAAGTTCCGAAAATGCCCAGTGATGAGAAAACCCAAAATGAAGGGAAAGTACAACAGAGAGCAGGACTCAGGATCTCTGTCTCTGCCTGTCTGTCTCTGTCCCTGTGCCTGTCTCTGTCCCCTAGTTATTGCATAAATAAATGTGCTAGGCACGAGGGTACACTGATGAGTGTGTCATGGTTGGTCTTTTGCTCGAAGGGCTCATCTACCAGTAGAGGAGACAGAGGTGTACGAAGTGACGTAGTGACAAGGCTTTGTGAAAAGTGCCAGTGATGGAGTTCCATGTGGGCTGGTTGTGTAGAGAAGCCAGTGATGAATTCTTCATGGACCTGAGGAAGGTCTGAGGGAAGGCTTCCCTGGAGGTCCAGCTCTCAGTTGGAAGAATCTGGCTGTGGGATGCAGAAGACCCCCAGATACACACCAGCACATCCTCCCCCAACCCCCAACCCCTCTCCCCCCACCTCCATCCCTGCACACATGGAGGTTCACTCAAGGCAAAAAGCCCTGGATTCTGGAGGGAACATTGAGCAGTGAGATGTCCACCCAGACTGCATAACCCATCTAGCTCAGGTAGGGGAACAAGGTACAGTTTGTCACAGGAAGCCTCCCTCTTGGCCAACCTGTGCTTCCATTGCACTGTTTTTCTTACAAAAGCAGTTCCCAGAATTCTAGACTATCCTGACGCAGTTCCTTGGAGACATATTTTGCTTGTTCCTTTTCCCTCTTATCTTTCAACTTGAAAAAGGACAGGATTTAAAATGTCATCTTGGGTGGAGAGCACATTTTGTGCGGGGAGGAAGTGACTTTTGGTTAGATTTAAGTTAATTTTTGAAGAATTTTATCCAAGTGTTTCATGTGCCTGGTTTCTAGAAAATCAATTAGAAAAGGCTGTGTCACAACTAAAGCCACATTTCCCGGTTCCTACCTTGACTATTTACCTATTTCCTTTGCACCTTATCCTATGGACTTACTGATAGAGGAGAGTCTAGCTGATTCTCACAGAGCATCACACGCGAATGCATTCTCCTTTCTATACTCTGTCATTTATGTATAATCTTATACATAATCTTATAATCTTAATCTTTTAGTTTGTTCTGTATTCAGACTCTGTCTTTCTTATATGTGGAGTTTTTCTTGGGGAGAGCTGTGTTTTTCCTGGAAGTTACATTTGCCTTTTTTTTTTCCTTGTTAGCAGGAAAAATATACGCGTCCCATTCCGTGCCTGGCCTTACTCCCTGGCCCTCCCCTCCCACAACACACACACATAATGTCCTTAAGCTTTTACTTTAGTCTATCACTTGGAAACTATCATATTCTTTATTTTTAGGCCCATTCACTTGTTTTAACTGGGATCTATTTTCCTTATTTGGATGACTGTGATTTTCATGTAGCACTTGGGTTTTCTTATTTATTTAACAAATGGTGCTTACAAGTGACAGGTTCTTTTCTAAGAGCATTATGAAATTAACTCACTTACATCCTTACGATAGTTCTATAGGTTGGTCTTATTATTATCTCCAGTAGAGAGATGAGAAAATGAGCACTGAGAGGTTGAGCCACTTGCTCAAGGTCACACAGCTGATAAACAGCAGGGTTAAGATTCAGTTCCACACCTTCTAGCTCCAGAGACTTTGTTCCTAAGCAGTGCATTATGCTGCCTCTATAAGAAGTTTCTCTCGTTCAGTAGTTTCTAGTTCTTTTCATTCATTCCTTGCATTGAGTACCTTTATCATGTTCTCTAATTTTTCCAAACTCTCAGCTCTCTGTGCAGGAGCCCCCTTTTCCTATAACCTCTCTCTGAAGGAAATCGCTCTTTCTGCTTGCTCTCAGCCCTCCGCCAGCGCTGTCACCTTAGGAGGCCCTCACTACATCCACCTTCACCCAGATTCTTCTTTTCCTCTTACTTTACTCTTTTTTAAATTTTTTAATTTATTTTTATTTATTGGCTGTGTTGTGTCTTCTTTGCTGCGCTCGGGCTTTCTCTAGTCGCGGCGAGCAGGGGCTACTCTTTGTTGCAGTGAGTGAGTTTCTCATTGCAGTGGCTTCTCTTGTTGTGGAGCACGGGCTGTAGGCACGTGGGCTTCAGTAATGAGGGAGTGTGGGCTCATTATTAGTTGTGGCTCAGGGGCTCTAGAGCTCAGGCTCAGTAGTTGTGGCACACGGGCTTAGCTGCTCCGCGGCAATGTGGGACTTCCCAGGCCAGAGATCGAACCCGTGTCCCCTGCATTGGCAGGCGGATTCTTAACTACCGTGCTACCAGGGAAGCCCAGTTTACTCTTTAATAAATTTATTTATTTATTTTTTGGCTATGTTGGGTCTTCGTGGCTGCTTGCAGGCTTTCTCTAGTTGTGGCAAGCGGGGGCTACTCTTCATTGTGGTACAAGGGCTTCTCATTGTGGTGGCTTCTCTTATTGCAGAGCACAGGCTGTAGGCTCGCGGGCTTCAGTAGTTATGGCATGTGGGCTCAGTAGCTGTGGGCCATGGGCTTAGTTGCTCCGCTGCATGTGGGATCTTCCCAGATCAGGGCTCGAACCCGTGTCCCCTGCATTGGCAGGCGGATTCTTAACCACTGCGCCACCAGGGAAGTCCTTTACTCTTTAAAAATAAGCAAAGTGGAGTTTGTTTTCATGTAACCTCCCAGAAAAGGGAGACAGAAGATAAGTTTTTGAGTCCTTGCCTGTCTGAATCTCCTTTTTAATTTGGCTTCACATTTGATAGTTTGGTTGGAGTTGGCATTTGAGGTTGATATTAATTTTTCACAGAATTTTGAATGCACTGCTTCATTGACTTCTAATAACCAGTGGTACCTCTATGCCAGTCTGACTTTTGTTCCTTCCTGGGTGACCTACGATTATTATTTTCTACCTGGAAGCTTTTAGGGTCTTCAGTTAATCCTCTGTGTCCTGAAGCTTCACAGTGATGCACCCAGCAGTGGACCATGTCTCATTCATTCTGCTTAGACCTTGGAGCACAAGTCTGTACTGTCCTAGTGGACAACACACTTGTAAGCTAATGAATATCAGCACTTGAAATACTGCAATGGATTAAAGGAAAATGGAAAAAAAAGAGTGGTGACTGGAGGCCCATGAAGTTCTCCTCTACCTCTCTTATCTCCTATTGCCCAACTTTTTGGCCTACAATTTGTAGATTTCATTCACTTAATCTTCTATTTTTGTCATGATTGTTTTCTGCAATCAAAATTTTCCTTTAACAGATTCTTTTTTGTTCCCCAATTTTTTCCTTTCTCAGCATTCTCATGTTTTCTGTTTTCTGAATGAAATAACTTCCCAGATCTCTCCAAGATTCGAAGTTGGGAATTTCTTCCTATTATTTTCTCTTCTGTTCTCTTAATTATTTTTATTTCTTCTGGAGTCAGGTTTCCCCCTGTCTGTCGTTCTTCCTCTTGCATATTGCAGAGTTTCCTCAAATGTCTGGTGATTGGCAGTTGACTGTATGGATGGGGTAGGAAGATTGCCTGGGAGCTCCCACTGTGGGGGTTCACTCTGGAGTAAACAGCCAGGGAGCTGATGGTTACCCAGGGAACCGTGTGGTTCTGGCTCTGATGCCTGTTTGAGGTTCTTCTGGGCAGGTAGCCCCTCCCTTGACTGCAGCCCCAGTGCAGGTATTCCAGGTGGTAAATTGCTCTGTGCTATGTGTTTTTTTAAAAAATTGAATTTACTTTTTTATTGATGTATAGTTGATTTACAATGTTGTGCCAATATCTGCTGTACAGCAAAGTGACTCAGTTATACACATATAGACATTCTTTTTCTTAATATTTTTTCCATTATTCTTTATCACAGGGTATTGAATATAGTTCCCTGTGCTCTACAGTAGGACCTTGTTGTTTATCCATAGTATACATAATAGTTTACATCTGCTAATCCCACACTCCTAGTCCTTCCCTGCCCCACTCTCCCTTCCCCTTGGCAACCACAAGTCTATTCTCTATGTCTGTGAGTCTGTTTTGGTTTCGGAGATAGGTTCGTTTGTGCCATATTTTAGATTCCACATATAAGTGATATCATGTGATATTTGTCTTTCTCTTTCTGACTTACTTCACTTAGTATGATCATCTCTAGTTGCATTCATGTTGCTGCAAATGGCATTATTTTGTTCTTTTTTTATGGCTGAGTAGTATTCCATTGTATATATGTACCACGTCTTCTTTATCCATTCACCTGTCAATGGACATTTAGGTTGTTTCCATGACTTGGATGTTGTGAGTAGCATTGCTATGGACATAGAGGTGCATGTATCTTTTTGAATTATAGTTTTGTCCTGGTATATGCCCAGGAGTGGGATTGCTGGATCATATGGTAATTCTATTTTTAGTTTTCTGGGGAGACTCCACACTGTTTTCCAGAGTGGCTGCACCAACTTACATTCCCACCAACAGTGTGGGAGGGTTCCCTTTTCTTCACACCCTCTCCAGCATATGTTATTTGTAGACTTCTTAATGATGGGCATTCTGACCGGTGTGAGGTGGTATCTCACTGTAGTTTTGCTTTGCCTTTTCCCTAATAATTAGTGATGTTGAACATCTTTTCATGTGTTTGTTGGCCATCTGTATGTCTTCTTTGGAGAAATGTCTGTTAAGGTCTTCTGCCCATTCTTCAACTGTTGTTCATTTTTTTGTTGTTGAGTTGTATGAGCTGTTTGTATATTTTGGAGATGAAGCCCTTGTGCTCCGGGTTATTTCTTTACTCAACCCTTCCCTTTGCTGTCAATTTTCAAATTTGATTAATTGTCTTTTCCGTGGTAGATGGCCCTCCTGTTCTCTCTCTTCACTGCTGTAAGTTTTTTAAGTTCTGAAGTTTCCTTGAAGTTTAATGAGATGAGGTATCTGGAAGCAAAGGGAAAAGAAACACACCCGCGTTTGTTCTGCTTCACCTGCTGTCCTGCCCCAGGATTTTCTTCCTTGTCCAGCATTGTTAACGGAGCTATTCTGCACGTGTCCGACGACATTCGCTGTGTTCCTATCTAGAAATGCGCTGTGTGTCTCTTACAGCTGGTTGCCTTTCTTAGCCTGACTCACGATAGCCCCTCTCTGCTACACTTGTCCCGGGTGGATTAGCGCCAGGCACTAGCACAATCAGAGCCAACAATAATGCATTTAATTAGAATCTCACAGAGAAGGATCATTTCCTGTTCAGTGAATGCTTAGGTTTTACAGAGATATCCCAGGGCTCCTTTCTCACTTGTAATAGATCAAAACATCCTATGAATGTCTCATTGGAGGGTGTGTTACCAATCCTCCCTTTTACCAAATCCTTCTCCCACCCCAGTGGGCATCCTGTTCCGAACTGTGTGTTTTCTCTTGCTGGACACGCTGTGTATGACTTGACCTTGAGCTGCTTGAGGACAGAGGCATCTCTTCATCGTTAAACCCCACTGCACTCGGCATGCTCTAAGCATCAGAAATGGCTGGTTGCACAAGGGGGTGCATTCTTTGTGACTTCCCTCCTGCCTCATTCATGATAAGGGCACTGGTACCTTTCATACCAGTGCGTCCCTAGTTAATTTTTATTAGGATGAATATATATTTGCAACCAGGCATTATGATCCCTATATAATAATTAAGCATACATTTCAGGACATTTGTTGAACACCTACTAAATGCCAGAAACAGTGCCAGATACTTAAACAGGAATTGTCTTTTCCTTCCTGCAGAGTCTCTCTGCTGGGGACAGATTCTACAGTTATTGTACACACTACTGGAACCCTTAAACTATGATCAGACTTTGAATGAAAGATATACAGAGCAGTGTGAGTGTCTAACAGGGAGAACTGACATAGTTGAGGAGGTTAGTGATGCTAGAAGAACGAAGGTTGAAGAATGAGCAGTGGGTACCCAGGTGAAGAGGGGAGAGGATTTCCTGCAGAGGGAACAGCATGTACAAAGGCCCTGTGGTAGAAGGGAACAGGACAAGAACAAAGATATGAAAATGAGCCAGTGCAGCTGGAGCTTAGACTGCATGGAGAAATAGTGGAGCCAGAGCAGCCGGGACAGCAGACATGCAGCCAGATGTTTGATGCTGGAGAAGCGGGTGCATGTGTCTGTCAGAGAACGCTTCCCCATTCAGATACTCTCTAGCTGATCCATCTGTCCCTGGGTCTCCTGAGAACCCTGCAGCTGAGCTGAGCATCAGCTGAGCAAGGGCGTACTATGGTGGATTCGACGCTGCAGAGCAGGGAACGATAGAAGAGAATTGAGACTGAGCAGTGTTGGGACTGGGATAAATCCTTGTCTGCCCAGTCCCCACTCCCTGTCTCCCTCTGGAAATTCAAGAAACTCCCAACTGATTCTTTGTCTTGAGTATGCCCTACTCTGCTCAGAATTTCCTCTAATTAGGTTAGTGATGCCCAAACCTGCACTTACAGACCCCCGGGGAGGAAGACAGGAGAGGAGAATAATGGGTGGGTGTTATAGTTTAAAATTAAAGTGAATTCACAGTAATTCCTTCTTCTGAAACCACCTCAATATCCTCTGAAGTGAACGGAGATGCCCTGGGGTGTCACGGGTCCAGAACTGACAGTTATCACACTGCATGTGTGTTGGGGGGGGGTCAGGCAGGGGTGACAAGGTGAGACTGTCTGTACCCATGAAGTCACAGCACAGACATGTAAATGACAGGTCAGAGCAGGTGGTCCTCTATTCCCACTTCCTCTCTTTCCAATGTGGAGACTGAGGTGACATCTGCAGGGTCCTGTAAGTGGCAGAACCCAGGTCTCCAGTTCCCCAGAACCATACCCTGCCCAGGAAACCTCAGATTCCAGAAAGATCTGCGGTGTTTTTTTTTGTTTGTTTGTTTTTTACTGGGCCAATGTCCTCACTGTTGTGGGAGGAAAAAAATCATCGAGTGTGGCCAAGACACAGATCAAGCTGTGTGTGGAGCTCGGGGAGGGCCGCTTTCCCTCTTGGGACATGGGTTACCTTACACACGCAACCTGAGGGCTGGCCCAGGGGCAGATCTGAAACTCAGAATTAGCTTTTGGAACCAGCTTACTCTCAGAATCCCTGTAGACAGAGTGTCCCTGTCCCTTCTCTCCTCTTGGGGCAGAAGCCTCGTTCACATTCTCTGTTTCACCCAATGTAGAGCTTGCCTAGAACCAGGTCATCGTCTTTGGGGGGCAGGTGGGGGGGGGTGGCAGGGAGATCAGCTAATTCAATCCAGGAGCTGCAGAATCAGGGGGCAGAGTTCCGAGCCCAGCCTGCCCACGTCTGCACAGACCACGATCCCTCTGCGGGCTGCTGGGGTATGACACAGTGCGGCTGCCCCCGGAATTCTCAAACTGCTTACACAAAAGATCCAGCGGTTCACCCTGGCTCTGCCTCCTGTTCAGAGGCCTCCACAGCCCCGATCCAAGTCAGGGTCCAGCTGGGGGCTCCCAGGCTCCAGATGCAGCCCAGATCCTCTCTGCACAGGCCTGACCTGACCTGTCTCCTTTGGTCTTTTTATCATGATCACAAATCCACCTACTTTCATCCTTCAGATCCTTTGGAATCTGCAAGCAGATATGCTCCTGTCCTCACATTAGGCCACCATTTTTCCATCTCATGTTCCCCTCCTGGGTTTTCTTTTGCAGGTTAAACAGCTTTGGTTATAAGAAAGTGGTTTGGGCTTGCCTTTCATGCTGGGTCATTCCTTCCAGAGAGGTGTGTGCCACCCTAAAGCTCTTGAGTACAAAGGTGGCACTGAATGTGGTTTTGTGAGCGTGGTGTGATCTGCAGAGAAAAGCAGGAAAAATGACTTCCTTTGTTTGGGGCTAACAGTCCTCTATCTGCACAGCCCAATACCACAGGGTTGGGGAAGTGCGAAGCTTCTGGGTCTTCTCCTGAGCCTGGCAGAGGGGCACAGAGGCTGGAATCTTGTGGCCATGAACTTGCTGGCTTCATGTCTCCGTAGAAAACTATACACTTTAAAGATGAAAATCGCAATTTAAGAAGCGAGTTAATATTTTTTAGCCTCCAAACTTTGGTAAGGATGGGTTGACATGATCTGGAGAAACTATAGAAGAGCCTTGTATTTGGTTGAAAGGACATGTAGATAGTTTAGATAACGCTGCTTCCAATGGCATTCTCTTACACGGGACAGAATGTGCTAGATTTGCACATGACTTCCTGAAAGGTGCTGGGTTGCATAGTGACAAGTGAACAGAGCCACATACAAATCCCATGCAGTTACCAGAACCTACTGTCCAGCCTTTTTAACATTAGAACATCCTTTTCAGCACTCTACGGCAACCACAAATCTATCCAAGCTACCATGAGCTAGAGACAAAAGGAACAATTCTCTTCCTTGTAAGAACTGATCTTACGAACGCAACTTTCCCATTAAGATTCAAAAGCACCATGCAAAGAAGACATGGGAAGGGTAAGCAGGCTGTGCACATCGGGAAGACCAACTCTGGCTCTAACTCTGGATTTTCCCAAAGAATGAGAAGGCTCATGGTTCGTGAACCAGTATTTTCAGGTTTTACCTTCTACTCTGATGTCTAACATTTGGCGGTAGGCATTCTGGTCATGCCCAAGGAAACTGCTTGTGAGAATACAATCCCACTGTAATCCTAAGCATCTATATAAAGACTGGGCAGAGAGGGGCACAAGGTGGTCCTTGATATTCAGCTAAAAGTTTGGGTTTACAGGATCACACCTGAGCAAAGACTTCTGATGCTTGGGTAGCAGTATTGCCATATTACAAAAGATTCCATTCTAACTGTATAATAACTTTCCAGTTCATCACCATTTGAAACTCTTTTTAGTTGATTGGATAATACTTAAACAATTGTATCCTGTAATTACTCATCATTTTTGTCTATGACTTAGGCATTTCAAAGGGTTCCTGTGTAGCTTAAATTTCTTGGAATTGATGCTTTTTCTGCAACAAGGTCTATTGCAGAAATCTCTTACTAGTGTACTTAGTAGATGATAACACCAAATTTTCATGCTCTATAAAAAATGGATAAGCTAATTCCTCACTCAGTGTTTTCTCATTTTGTTGGAGTGAATTAAAAGTGAATTAGAGGGACTTCCCTGGTGGCGCAGTGGTTAAGAGTCTGCCTGCCAATGCAGGGGACACAGGTTCCATCCCTGGGCTGGGAAGATCCCACGTGCCTCGGAGCAACTAAGCCTGTGCGCCACAACCACTGAGCCTGCACTCTAGAGCTTGCACAACTACTGAGCCCACGTGCCGCAACTACTGAAGTCCTCATGCCTAGAGCCTGTTCTCTGCAGCATGAGAAGCCACTGCAATAAGAAGCCCGCGCACTGCAATGAAGAGTAGCCCCCGCTTGCCACAATTAGAGAAAAAGCCCGGGTGCGGCAGCAAAGACCCAACACAGCCAATAATAAATAAATAAATAATTTTAAAAAATGTTTTAAGAAAAGTGAATTAGAAGTCCCTTCTAGTTAGCTTTTTTGTGAACTAAGAAATCAGCTGGGCAAAATTCGATTTCATGAAAGAACTTGGCCATGCTGTGCTCCAAGCTTTCATTCAGCCCCAGCATCCACCGGGTCTGTTCCAGATCCAGCACTGGCCTCCGACCAGCTCCACACAGCATCCTTACTGAGCCCTCTCTCTCCCCTTCTCTGGGCGCCACCAGATGCTGACATCATAACCCCAGCGGGGTCATCACAATCCTGCCACCCGACGATGAGCTTTCCCCGGAGTCTCTGCAGAGGGCGGGGTGAAAGGACAGTGGAGAAGGAGAGAAAACGGGAGGGGAGGAGGTGGGCTGAGGGTCAAGATCAGGAGCACAGTGAGAGAGAGCAGGGCAAGACCGGGGTGGGGAGCCGGCCATGCCTGTCCTCACAACAGCCAGTGAGCCGGGGACCAGCCTGCTGGGAACTAGAAAACGAGGAAAAAGAGAAGAATCAACCAGGAGGCCAGTGTTCCTGTGAGCAGCGACCTGCGCGTGAAGTTAATGGAAGTGGAATAGGGTTCTGCCAGCATGCCCTCCAGGTGGGGAAGACGAGGCTTTCTGCCAGCAGTGAAGGTGAATGGCGGGGGTGGGGGGCGGGGGGCGGGGGATGGACCCAAGTGAAGTGTACATCCCCTCACGACAGGCCCGGATGTCCCCCGTGCTAGCTTCTCAGGCACAGAACCCGCCGAAGAATGGAACCAGTGGCTGAAACCTGGGGACACTCGAGCCCTATCACAAGACTCTCGGGGTCTCAATTCTACCTTCTGTGGACTGGTTTGCTGTGGGCTGTTGTACAGGTCTTCTCACCTGTTCACGGTCATGGACTGCCTTCTCCTGGAGTTCTTTGAAAAATGAGAAACCATGGTGCATATTTGTAAAATCTGAATTTATACAAATAATTTCCAATATTTTATCTTATACACACGGGCAATGCAAACGAAATGCCATTTAGATGTGCGTGCTGGCATGTGACATGGAGTGTATTTTCAAGGAGTTCTGCAAGTTGGTACCTACCAGGAGCCTCCAGAGTCTAATTCTCATTAGAAGGACGAGGCAATAGGGACAGGACCGTCGATTCCCAAACCGGGACCCAAGCAGAGCCCACGGCAACCCCCTCACCCCGGACCCTCCTCCTCCCCTTCATATAGGCCACAGAGCAGCGGCGTATGTCATCCCCAGGGCAGCTAGTCATGAATGACCATCAGCACACAAATATTTATGGGAAGAACGGTTTCATTGGGATTTTAAGATAGTGGGTTTTTTCTGTTTTGTTACGTTCCCGAGTTGGGATAGGGTGGTAGCCAGAGATCTCTCCAAACAGCCAGCTTGTGTGGACAGACACCCACACTAGGGTCCCGGCCGGGAAACGGGCGAGCACATCTTCCGAAGCACTTTTCTCCCTGGTCTCTTGACATTCTTTAATGGATGATTGCAGAAACAAACAAAAAATCTGTTTTTCTACATCCAAGAAGGATTTCAATTCTGGGCAAGTTCCAAGGGCTCTCGTTTCACAGCTTGGGGTCAGGACTTGATGGCTGCAGACGCGCCACCTGTATCCCACGTGGGGCTATTGTGGGGATGAGTGGGACTATCGCTGGAGCTACGCATTTCCCTGCACTCAAAAACCGGGGAATTTGGAAATGTGTTGTCCCTTCATCCGTTCTCCATGACAGTTGGTGCCTGAGCACTGCTCGATCCCAGGACTGGGTGCCTAGACCGTGGCACAAACCTCCACGGTCTTCTGCTGCCCAGCCTGCCCGCCATCCGGTATGGCTCCGCCCCCCGCCCCCTGGTAGGATTCATTTCCGACAAATGGAGGTTTCATAATATTTCCCTCCCTGCTTATAAGTTTTAGTGGGTCTCCAGGGCCTTCGGTTTAAAGCATCAACTCACTAGGCTGCCATCTGAGGCCATGATGTGGTGGTCTCAGCCTGCTTGCCCATACTAACTGCTCGACAAACCCATGAGGACATTTTTCTCTTTGACAACCTGCACAGCGAATCTCAAACACTTCCGACTTTTCTGCTGCCACACCTTCGATAACCTTGTCGTTCCGCGTTTGCCTGCAGCCCCTCCTCCCACCCCAGCAAAATCTCTCCTCTACTCATTTCCACTGGTTGTCCTGCAATGATCCTTCAAGGTCAGGATCAGAGCCCATCTGCTCACTGAGGTGGTCCTGCCGCCTCAGTCACCTCTGGTCTGGGACGGTTCCTGGGTTTCTCCTTGTCTTTCACTTGTCTTTCACTATCTTGACACTTCTGAAGGGTACTCATGAGTGACTTGGCTAGAAGGCCCCTCGATGTGGGTTTGTCTGGTGTTTTTTCACAATTGGATAAAGTTGTTCTACTGTTGGGAAGAAGGTTGCAGAGTGGATGTGCCTCCCAGTGCATCCCATCAGGGGCCCGTGGTCCCTCCGTGCATCACCTAAGATGCTAACCTGCACCCTCTGGTTAGACCCTGTCTGCCAGGATGCTCCACTGACTCTCTTGTATAGTTTCTTTTCTTTTCTTTTTGATTTATTTTATTATGCATTTATTTGGCTGTGTTGCGTCTTTGTTGCTGTGCACGGGCTTTCTCTAGTTGTGACGAATGGGGCGTTGCAGTGTGCGGGCTTCTCATTGCGGTGGCTTCTCTTGTTGTGAAGTACGGACTCTAGGCACGCAGGCTTCAGTAGTTGTGGCACATGGACCTAGTAGTTGTGGTGCACGAGCTTAGCTGCTTTGTGGCATGTGGGATCTTCCCACTGCGCCACCAGGGGAGCCCTCTTGCATGGTTTCTGATGAGAAATCTGCTGTAATTCTTATCTTATTCCTCTGTGTAATTTGTCTTTTCTCCAGCTGCCCTTTAGACTTTCTCTTTGCTTTTATTTTTAGTGGTTCAAATATGATATGCCTGTGTGTGCGTGTGTGTGTGTGTGTGTGTGTGTGTGTGTGTGTGTGTGAATATTTACCCTGCTTGATTGCTTGGTGATCTTTGAGATTCTTGGTGTCTGTCACTAATTTTGGGAAATTCTAGGCCAGTATTTCTTTAAAGTTTTCTTCTGCCCAGCTATCTCATTCTCGTCTTCTGGGATTCACTACATGAATGCTAGACCGCTTGATATTGACCCACTGCTTCAGATGCCCAGTTCTTTTTTCTCCTCCCTCTTTTGTCTCTTTGTGTCTCAGTTTGGCTGGTTCCTGATCATCTTACTTCAGCTTCCCTGATTCTCTCCTCACTGTGTTGAATCTACTGATGAGCCCACTGTAGACAGTCTTCATCTTCGTTACTGTATTTCCCATTTCTAGCATTTTCCTTGCATTCTTATAGTTTCCATCTCTCCAGTGCACTCACTCGTCTCATCTTGCGTATTGTGTACCTTATGCATTAGAGATTTTAACCTATTCATCGGTTTTAAAAACACACGTCAGTCAGTTCCAACATCTGTGTCACATCTCGTTCTCTTATTGTTGCTGTCTCTCGGAAGTGTGTTATCTTGCCTCTTCATTTGCCTCTTCATTTTTTCTTGAAAGCTGGACATCTTGGTAGACTGTAGAAACTTAGATAAATTATTTTATCCCTAGAAATGGACCCACTTTTCCTCCTGGTGGGCTCTTAGTCTGGGGGTGTGAGTTAACCTGGGTAGAAGCTGGGCTGGGTTTGAGGTTCCTTATTGCTATGGTTATCCTCAGTGCACTGAACCCTTCAAATTCCTGTGAGGACACCTTGTGTTTCAGGGTGTGGGTGGTTTGCCCGAGAAACACCTGCCTGACTCAGCTTCAGAACTTCGCTTTGTGCTGGGCCTCAGAGAGGGTCCCTTTTGCCTGCTATTCTTCCTCTCCCTGCTGTTCTTGTTACCCTGCTGTTGTTCCCGTTAGCTCGGGGTGTGGGGTGGCAGAGGGAGACATTCTCTGTTGTTCTGACTAAGCCCCAGTGGAGGCTGCCTCCTGTCCTTGGCTCTCCGAGGTCTGGCTGCCTCGGTTCTCCTGTCCCCGGGCAGCAGATCAAATAACAACCACGGTTTTTAAGGAGTAATGAGTGTCTAGGATGTTTCTCAATATTGGCAACAACTTTAACGTGGTGTGAAAATACTTGTGATTTGTCGTTAGTGGTGGTGATGGTCACAAGTGCTGTTGATACTATTGTGTCTTGTTGCCTACATTCGTGATTGAAGGAAACGCTACTAAATGTGAGTTAGGAGTTAGTGAAATGGAGACATCATTTTTTCCACACTGAGTTCATGGATTTGTGCTTCCTCTCCATGGATCCTTTGGACTCCCAGCATGCTTTGAGGGAGAACTCGTGGGATGAGGGATGGACGAGAGTAACACAACTCGACTGTGACCAGAATCAGGCTGTAGAGCTTCTCTTGTGAGCTGACCTCAGCCACCCCACACTGCATGCTTCCCTGTACGGGCTCAGAGAACCAAGGGGGCAGGGAGGGCCTATGTCCTGAGCACAGCCTGGCTGGTGTTGGGACATAACATTAAAGACACAATCTCCTCCCAGCCCAGAAAAGCTCTCCACAAAGGGAGACGAGAAAGAAATGAGTTTAATTATTGAATAAGCATTAAACCAGGCCATCCAATAAGAGACTGAGAAGACATTAAGGAATTTCACTCCTTTATATAGCCAGGCTGATATGTGTTCTCAGGTTAAATGACAACTAGTCCTTAGTAAGAGGACGTGACCACACCATTTGTCACACACGGTTCACCTGGTAACGGGGTGACCATCTGTGCTAGCTTACTGCCTTTATCCAAAGGAAAAATGCAACTTCTAGCACCTTTATGACAAGAGCTAGTTTTGCACTGGGGAGCGAGGCAGAACACCTGCCACAGTTAGGCACCTGCCCTCCCAGGGGTGCCGGGAGAGAGGGGCACCATCTTCCTGTTTACGATTCCAAGAGGTGGCTGCCAGGTCCCAGAAATATTTCTGAGTTGTACAGGTGCCCAGAGGCTTATTTAGCTTTTAGAAAGATTTACCTCCATCTCAAAGGGGCAGAGAAAGAATGTATAGTAAATGTCCTATAGTAAATGTGCTAAGAAAAGGGGTGGGGGGCAGGCTATCTCTTTCTGTCATCGCACCAGGGAAGATGGAATTTTTATTGATGTGTATTGACTGTCACACCAGAAAGGAGCAGTGGAGCCCCAGCTCTGTACTTCCTTCCACAAGACGGAGGGGACGAGGGGTGCAGAGGGAGGCCAGAGGTTGCTGAGGCCTCATTCCCGGGATGCCCACGGAGATGGATGAGGATGCGGCATCATCTTTGATGCTCTCATAGGTGCATGTCCTGTCACTCATGTGTGATATTAATGTTCTGCTCTGGGTTGAAGGAAAAGTGAATTTAGCTCTCTAAGCACAAAGGCACATGTGCTTTAATCCTGGAAACTGACTTTAACTCCCCTGAGGGGTTAATCCCCTTCCCGGGCTAACTAAACCTAGCCAATCAATTCATTGGTCATTCCACTTGTCTTCTGAGACCTTCCTGGGGCCCAGCACGCACTGGACACAGTGGAAGAGAGAAGGGTAAGAGTTCATTCTTGCATCCAAACTGGGGCGCGACCCCACACTCAAGCCACAGGGCACCGAGTTCCCCATTTTCCCACACGCCTTCATGGGGCCTTTCCATGTGCTGGTCCTTCAGCCTGGAACACCTCCTCCCACCCACGCTTCACCTGTCAGGAGTCTTCCCAACCAGAAGGCCCAAAGCTGATACCATGTTCCTTATCAGGCTTCTAAGTGTTCAAAATAAATAACAATAATAACAAGAGCAGTAATTATCATTACTACTATACAACTCACCGGAGCGGACCGTGTATATTGTGCCAGGTATTGCACTAAGTACTTTAGATCATTAATTCCTTCAAACAGCCTGAGAAACAGATATTTCACCCCAGTTCAGTAGAAAAGGAAACTGAGGGTCAGAGAGGTCAAGATCATGTAACTAGCAGGAGGTGTAGCTGGGGTCAGAGCCCAGCGTGGAGCCCTCGTCCTGGCGTCTCCGGTCTTCTCCGCTCTTCCATAGCGCCTGCCTCTCTTCCTCCCTCAGTGGTCCCTGACATCAAGGCTCGGGTATCTGACAGACTTAAGGAGGGCTTGAAGGAAGGCGACATGTTTGATCACGGCTCTTTCTCCTACCATGCTGAGCCCTGGGTCTGGGGTACACTAGGTGATGGAAAAGGGGACGTGAGCAGAACTGGGAAGTGCTGGGTCAGGGATGGACAAGCGAAGGTAGTCATTCCCAGAATGCGAGTGACCGAAGACTTCGTATTGTAGGTTGAGAAGATGACCTGAGTCAACACCATTTCTCCCTTGAATTTTTGGAGTCAGGGGAACAGAGGTAGGTGGTCGTGTGAAGGAAAGAGCTACGTGGTGAGCTGTGCGTGGGAGGCGACCCTGGAGAAGAAGCAGAGGAAGCGGCTGGGGGAGGGGAAGGGGCAGAGCTGGGCAAGTGGAAAGAGAGCGAGGGACAGAGAGAAATCTGCCACAGTTCAAGGCCCATTTCTGGAATCCCTGGCTCCTTTCAATGTATCACACTCCACACACACACACACACACACACACACACTCACCCACTCTACTTGTGTTGACATGCATGGGTACTATTATATGGACATTTAGAAGAAATATAAATTACATATTGACCCTCGGCACGGGGCACTGGGAGAAGAGAGGGTGGGCTTTGAGAGAGAGAAGGGCAGCCGGCCAGGGTACAGGATGAAGGGAAGTGGACTCTGAGACACTGGTTTGTCAGCGTGACTGTGCATTGGAATCTCATGGGGAGTTTTGCGATAGACCGATGCCTGGGTCCTGCCCCCAGGGACTGTGGTTAATTGATGTGAACCCTGGTCTGGGCATCAAGAGTTTTAACCGTTCCTCATGTGATTCTAACATGTGACAAGTTTTCGTGGTAAACACCGCTTCAGCGTGTTAGGGGTGGGTAAGAATGTCCAACTCAGAATGGCTTCACTTATTCGAAGAACAAGCCATGAGAACAATGACTTGAAGTTCTCAGAGTGTAGAGTGACTTTCCTCAGCCAGCCGCAGGTTCTGGACCAACAATTAAAGAAGCTGTGTTTAGTTAGGCTCCAGGCTACAAGCAGGTGCCAACGTAGATGCTACTGGAGAGCAGAATTTGAATTCTGCATGTGTACACATGTGATAATTTGTTGGCAAACCCAGCTCTTTTCTGCTTTCCTAATTGTTTGTTTAGAGCTGACAAAGGATTATATCACTTAGCATTGTAGATTTTATCTTAACCGGCTGCAAAGGTCTATCAGCTGAAAATTCTAGCAGCTGAGCCATGACCCTGGGTTTGGCCCTGAGACCAAGGTGCTGTAATGGGTTGCACGGTGTCTTCTTACAGGAACCAGATTTTATTCTGGAGCCAGCTTCCCTCACTGGGGTCAGAGGTTAGATCACTATACTTAGCTTTGGGGTTCAGGTTTCTGGTGGGGCTTCACCTTCACGACCTCACCTATAAACCTAATTCCCTCTGCATCCCAAATGCCATCATATTGGCAGTTAGGACTTCAATTTTGGGGGATATAAACATTTAGTCCATAGCAGATGCACTTCTCAGCTGAATTCCAAATATGTTTTCTTCTTGGGTGGGTTCATCTAGTATACACTAGTATGGCCTTGCCAATGATGAAAATACCAGTCACATGTCACGGTCCCAAGTTCCCTTAAGTGGCCTCATTCCTGCCACCTCTTTTCTCCCCTTCCCGTCCCCTCCCAACCTTCTCCATAATCCAGCAGGACCCTGCCCCTCTGTGCTTCGTGTCTATTGTCATTGGCAAACGCTCGCGCCAGACCAAACAGTACCTATCAATGCTGGGCCTAGCAAAGGAGAGTCACCTGTTCACTAAAAGGCTGGGGTAAACCCGAGGAAGGGTGAAGGCTGTAACGTGAAACTCAGACGTTTGGGTCCCAGCCCCTCTTGACCACCTGGACACAGGCTGGGAGCCACCGCTGGGGCGGTCATGGGACTTGGCGAGCCCCCCCTCCCCCATCAGAGGCCCGGGGCGGGGGGTGTCTTCCTTCCCTCCCAGCAGGTGCCGGCCGGCTCTGCACAGGCTGGCCTCCTCGCACAGGTCTGCTCCTCCACACCCGGCCTAGAGTGGGCAGACTCCTCTGGAGCTGAGCAGGTCACAGCCCGCAGCCGTGTACAACCGGTCTGTTCATGGGGGCGCTGAAGAGGGTAACACTTTTTATGTGTGTGTGTGCCGTGGACCGACATCACTTCCTGCAACCGAACACTCAGCTGAGGACAGAGGCCGTGACTGGCCTGGTCCCCACTGGAGCCCCCAGAGCTCATCACAGGGTCTGGCACAGGGTTGACACTCAACACAGAAGTGCCAGATGAAGGCAGGGCGAGGGGGCTAACGGGCTGGGGGTGGGGGGATGTAGGGGGGCAGCGGCTCTCCGAGTGAGGCCATGTGGCCCACCGGCCAGTGGGGCGGCAGTGCAGGCCCCGAGGGGAGCGGCATCTCTCTCTGCCCTGAGCCTGGGGGCTTTCCTTGCTTCAGGGCTGCACTGTGTGCCTGGGCCCTATGAATCCTGGACTCTGCTGGGTGCGAGGCCCAGGCGAGGATGCGAGGCCCAGGGGAGGGTGCGAGGCCCAGGGGAGGGTGCAAGGCCCAGGGGAAGGCGCACGATGCTGTCTAATGAATGTGTCTGCTGGGGTGAATTCGGGTAGTGTGGCCTTCAAGATCCAGCCGTGGCCAACGGTCAGCCGCTCCCCGTTATCTCCCTGTGACTTCTTTTGCCCTCTTGGATGCCTCAGCCCTAATCTATGATCCTCACCGTAATTTGGGGCCGGGCCCTCTGTGCTTTGGTTCTCAGCTTTTGCTCCCCCTGCTGTACCCTCCCTCCTTCTCCCGTGGAACCCAGGACTTCTCATACCTGTCTCTTCCGCCAAGAAACTTGCTTTGGTGAGCCCGCCCACGAGCACCTGGGGGACCCACTCCATCTCTGGTGGATTCCCAGGCAGCTCTGTGCCCTGCCCTCTGAGGGGGTGAGGCTGCACCAGGTGGCCCCTGGTTCTCACCTGATTCTTGAGGCCTTGAGCAAGGGAGTGCCTGTGCTGAAGTCGGAGGCCTACAGAGGTTCCCTCCCTTCCCAGGAGACCAAGTCAGGCACCAGAGATAAAGTGCAGCCCTCTGGGGGAAATCCATGGTGCTTTCTCTGGTATCTTTCCTGCTCAGGGCATTTACAGAGCTAATCACTGATGTCACTGTCAGGAGATCAGTCAATTGCACACCTACCTGTATTGTCTCATGGGACTCCAGTGAAGAGGGGCCTGCCATTCACCCCTCCTGTCTCCCCCTTGCAGAGCCCTTCAATAGGCAGCTAATCTGGAAAACTTCAGAATTCCCAGGGTTGTTATTGTCACCAGATAGAAG
This sequence comes from Hippopotamus amphibius kiboko, assembly GCF_030028045.1. Taxonomy (NCBI): domain Eukaryota; kingdom Metazoa; phylum Chordata; class Mammalia; order Artiodactyla; family Hippopotamidae; genus Hippopotamus; species Hippopotamus amphibius. The sequence goes on along the minus strand of NC_080192.1, from coordinate 140,775,957 downwards.
CATGGAGGTTTCCAGCTAGAATAGGGCATCTCACATCATTCTCAATGCTCTCCTATGCAGAGAAAAGCTCTGACAATCGAGGGGTTGTAACTGTCTAGCCTCAGACATCATCAGCCTTCTCTAGGTGTCCCTCCGAGGAGGAAGGTCAGCAGCCTGCTGAGTCTTGAGGCTGGGCAAGCCGTGCACTCTCTGGTCTTAGCCCTGAACAAATCCTTCTGGGAATTGCCACTCCTTAATGCATAGGGTTCTAGAACTTAAAAATCTTTCAAGTTCGCAAAGGCCATGCATTTCACATGATGGACATCTCCATCCTCAAAGTGGATCTATGTGTTGAGCATCTGCCTCCCATTTTTCAGATAGTGAAACTGAGTCTTTTTAGGATTGAGGATGCTTGTGTCGCTTTGCCCTGGCATCACTCCTGCCTCTTTCCTCCACCAGAGGCTGGAGCAAGTTTACTCATCCCTGTGGTTTCCTTCTTCTCTTCCGAGTTGGGCTGAAAGCAGCAGGTCCAGGGATTGGCCCAGGGGATCACCTCAGCTCTCCTGGCTGAGTCACCGCTGGGTGACTGCTTGGTTGCAGACGTCCTGGCAAGGGCCCTCCCAGGGGGACTCCAGACAGGGCAGGATCAGCAGGGCAAGGGCTTTGGTGAATCCAAGTCAGCTTATACTGAAACGTGATCTAGTGTTTTCTCCTCATTGATTGCCGGAAAAAAATTCTCCCTACAGAGTCTGGACTTGTTTAGATGTTGTGGCAGTAATGGGGATAGCAGGGAAAGATAGCAGATGATCCTAAACTTCTACCTCGAGTCGGACGCCTTCCTCTTCCCGACATCTCTGGGATGGCTGGGAAAAAAAATCTCAATCTTAGAGTGGGCAGAACTGCACTCGTGTTTCCTTCCAAGCCTGCATCTTCCCTCCTTCTTCTGCATCTCCCTAAAGAGCTCTAAGGTAGGCGAGGAAGGAGGGGCGGGCGGCCCCGACACTTCCTGCGAGGGAGGCTCCGCCGCCTGGGGCCGGACGCGCGCCAAAAGCAGCTGAGCGGCCCGCGTCGCGTGAGGTCCCTCGCGCCACCCAGCTCGCCCCGCCCCGCCCCGCGCGCCCCGCCCCGCCCCGCCCCCGGGGGCCGGGCCTCGCCGGCGGGGCGCGCGCCTCGGGCTGGGTGTTTGCGTACAAAAGCGGCCACGCGCGGGGTGCCGCACGGGGAGTAGCAGCCTCCGCGCCGCCGATCTCCGGTGTCGAGCCCCGGGGGAGCCCCGGCCGCACCCCGGCCGCCGCCGAGGTAGGGGCCACGGCCTTTGCGGGGCCGGGCGGGGCGCGGCCGGGGGGCACCGACAGGCCGCAGCGGGCCGGGGATGCGGGCCGACGTGACGCCCGGGGACCGCATTCTGTCCCCGCGGCCCTCTCGGGGCAAGTGTTTCGGGGAAGCAGGCGGCGAACAGGCCTGGTGGCCCGGCGGCCTCGTGAGCATCCCTCGGGCTGGCCTGGATCGGCGTGGCGAACACGAGGGGTGGCGCGGGACCCCGGGACGGCGGGACCAGCTCCATCCTGGGAGGACGGGTGGGCGCTACCTGGGCAGCGAGCAGCCCCTGCTTAGCGCCGGGGACTTTTATGAAACTGTTCGGGGAGGCGGGGTGGGGGGCGGGGGGGAAGGTTAGGATTCCTGCTTTGCTGTTGAGGAAACTGAGGCTCAGGGTGGTTGACTTACGTGCCCAAGGTCACACAGCTGCTGGGTGGCAGGCTGAGCCTGGGTTGGAATCCTTGTTCTCGGATTACAGTCTGGTCCCTCCTCTGCCAGCTTCCGTGCACCTTTCCTGCAGCCTGATGGGTGCTAGGCCTTCCATCAGATGCCCCTGCAAATAATTTTATTTTGGGGAAGGCCGGGAAAACGTAGGATGAAAAGTAGTGTTCTGGAAATAACTTTAAGTGCCACGGAGCCGGGCTGTGTGTAGATAGCTGGCCGATAATTTGCGTGGAGCGCAGTTCCTGGAGAAAGCAGATGTCACCCCAGTGTCTGACCACCGAGCAGGAACTTGACTGAAACAACTGGCAGTATTGATTCAGAGAGTTTTAGAACCCAAGAGTTTCCTCAGGATAGCAGGAGTGTTTTGGAAAGATGAGCTTATAAATCGTTTTTACTGGAGGGGGCGGGTAAAGGGGGGTGATTGTGAAATTTACTGTTTATGCCCTGCTCTGTAATTTGGGTCTTATGAATTAAAATACGCAGTTGAGGACTGTATAGCACTTGGGAAAGAAACACACGTACACCTCTTCCCCCCAGAAGTGGGTGGAAGATCTAAGAGTCTGTCTTAAGGTCTGTATTATGATCATACTTCGTATTTGCTGACATCTGTTTTATTATCGAGTGTTTTGTGTATGGATGTGTGTTTTGGAGCTTTCTTGTCTGTTTGTTGGAGGGTCATATGCTGTGGAGCCAGGCCTGGACAGAGCCCTGGACCTGAACTTAATGGAGGCCTGGGCTCTTGTGTGGGTTCTGCCTTAGCTTGCAGTGGGGCGCTGCCCCTGTGCCTTTACCATCCTGGGGCTCAGTTATCAAAAATCTCAGCACTCTGGGAAAGAACGGCTACCGGGCGCAGACCTGACTCTTGTGGCAAGGGAGAGAACTTGGGCATTCAGGTGGGGGACCGACAGATCTCCTGGTCTGGAAGGAACCTCAGAAAGGCTGAGAAGTCTGCCCTGGGAGGGGTGGGGTGGCCAGCCTGGCCACAGGGAAGTCCGTAGGCTTGCCCTCCACCCAGTCAGCTGTGTCCAGGGCCCTGGACCAGAGGGAAGTGGGGGGAGGGCAGGAGATGGAGAGAGATTTCAAAAGAAGGGCCTGAGGCCTATGGGGCACACAGGCTGGTGCAGAGAACTTGGCTTTGTAGTTTTAGCCACTTACCCACCTGTAACTTGGGCCAAAGACAGATTCCCTGACTGCCGGTTTCTTTTTCTATGAGATGAAGAGAGAATCGTACCTATTTGCAAGTTATTGTAAAAGTTCGCTGAGATATACAGGAGCCCCTAGGACAGAATGCGGGGTCACTGTGGTCATTGTTATTTTAAGAGAGGAATACAGGGTGCCAGTGAGGAGGGCTATTTGTAGAGTTGGGACAGTCCTGCCTGACTCTGGCCTCCGGGCTGTAAATCATTGCTGTGGGACCTCCTCTCCCACTGTGAGTTGGCCTCCCCCGGGTCCTTTCTCTTCTGGGTTCAAGGTCTAAAAGGTACCTAAATGTGATGAATTGATTTGGGCAACGGTGCCGATGGAGGTGGGTGAGGCTGCAGGCAGCTCGTTCCAGGGAAAGCCTGTTGGCGGGAGCAACTTTTAGAGCATTTTGAGAAAGACCTAGAAGACAGTGGTCCAGTTGGGACACCGAGGCTGGTGGTTTGACCTGTTTGCACTTCAGCTTCCTCAGCGTGAGCAAGGCGTGAGAACCTGGAGCTGTCGAGGTGACAAGGCACGTACGAGGCTGTGATGCACGGCCAGCGTTGGGCCGAGTGCCCTGGGGAGGGTGGGCGAAGTCCCACTCCTTAGGTTTCGCTGAACCCCAGATGGGCTTATTACACGCTGAGCCCACTCACTCAGAATCGGAGTGGGATTTGTGAAAAGAAGTCGAGCAAAGCCGGAACAAGTCCATCAGTGATTTTACACGTTCTGAGTGTGTGGCTCACTCCAAGTGCCTATTTGGTGGCTGTGTGTGAGATGGGAGCTTTCTAAGCTGTGAGCGGAAGGCTGAGGGTTGAGAGCAGGCGCCCGACATCTACTTTCGTTCCTGGCAGCATGTCCAGCTTGGGGGACGCAGTGGGCTGGGCTGGGAGAGCCTCCTGACAGGGGGTGGGCTGTCAGGGAGCGTGTGACCTGCTCCCCCCTCCTGTGTGCTGCCCACGTCCCTGTGCACCCCTTCTTCCTCCTCTTCCCATGTCTTCCCCCCCCGCCCCGTTCTCCCCACCTTTAATTTAACCATCAAGCAGTGAGCCGTAGCTGGGGCTGGGGCTGGCGTGTGGGCAGCTGCAGTTTTCTGAGGAATCCGAGTTTCTGCCTGCAGAGAGCCCCGTGTCTGGGCACAGGCCAGTGTTTTCCACAGCGCAGCCTGTGACCCACTGGTCTTAAAATCAGTTTAGTAGGCCCATAGGTATTTTAGAAAAAGTGAAATAGAATAGAAAAGAAAATACCAGACCCAGACATACTAATCTTAGGTAAGATATTGTTTTGTGGAACTTGTTTTAGCTGTGATGTGTGTGTGTGTGTGTGTGTGTGTGTGTGTGTGTCTGTGTGTGTGAGGGTGAGCGAGCTCCGGTGGAGGGAAGAGGGGTGTGTAAGACCGAGTGCCCGGCGTGTGGGGATGGGGCCTGCGTGTGTCAGGTGTTGGCCCCTGGCAGTCACCCCCTCTTGGGGGTGGCCCAGAGCGGTTCTGCTACGTCTGCTGTGCAGCTGGAGGGCAGGTGGCAGCGGATGGACAGTCTGGAGAGGATGCTTTTCCGCAATGTCTCTCAACCCGCTGAGCAGGTTTGGGATTCTTGGAACAACTTTTTTTCCTGGTGCTGAACGCTGGGCTTTTCAGAAACAAAGCTACAGGTTGTTAGAGCAGAGTCATGGCTCTACATCGACTGCCTGTTTGCACCTAAGGCCGACCACAGACCCCGCGCTCGAGACGCCTTGCTGGCCCAATGCTCCTGGGACACAGCACCCTTGCACCACGCGCCTTGTTCCCAGAAGCCCGGTGTCTCTTTGGACATGTCTTCTCTCTTTTTGGCGAAATCTTCCCCAGCATTCATTGGTCTCTCTAGTCATCCACTTTGGTTTACAAAAGGTAGAAGCAGCGAGGGTCCTGGGATAACCAGGCACCAAAAAAGTGAAATAGAGTAGAAAAGAAAATCCCAGACCCCACAGCTCCCCAGGGCAGCTCCCCCACAGCCGCTTTGGCAAGAGGATTTCCGGCCTGTGAAGTCTGCATCATCCCCACATGTGGCCCAGTCTTCGGGTTGCCTTTGGGCTCAGATTTTTGGATAAAATGGAAATGTATTCCCAGCCTTTTGGAACCTACGCATACCCTTCTCATGTTTCTGTATTAATTTCAACCAGTAGTATTCTTTGCCCCCGTCTTTTGGGGAGGGTGCTATTTAAATAGTTGACGTGTGCAAAGTGCTGTCAGGCTGCAGCCTTAACTCACAGTCCAGCCTTTGGCACTGTTCACGACCACAGGGTTAGCACCTGGCTTTCGTTTGGCTGTGACCTTGGAAAAGAACTTTATGTGGACCACCTCACTCCCATCCTGTGAGGTGGGAGCTGTCAGGATCATCCATTTTGTAGAGACTGAGCGGCCGCGAGGTTGGTCAGCTGCTCATGGTCACGGCTCAGTGGGTGGTGGAGCTGGGAGGTTAAGGCCAGCATCTGCCTCCAGGCCCAGGCTCTTATCCCCTGAGCATCCAAGTGGTATGTAGCACCGCCCCCCCCCCCCCCCCCCGCCCCGGTGAGTTGCTGAGTGGGGCGGGGGTGGGGGGTTTATGCCCAAGTCACAGAAGCAGGGCTTTTGGCTGAGACACAGACCTGGACAAGAGGGCCCTTGCAGGTGTGTAAAGAGAGGCTGCAGAGCCTGTGCTCCATTCCCACGTTATGTGGTTAAGAGCAGGGAGATCGAGGTCTAAACCTGGGCTTATTTTGCCAGCACATTTGCCACTGGGCAGTTCAGCCACCTCCACCCTCCACAACCCAGGCCTTTTGTGCTCCTTGGCAGGGACCTGAGAACACGCATCACATGGGATTATAAGATCTGAGCGTTGCAAGATCCCAACACTGGAGGAGCGGTCACCCATCTGACCTTTCTGACCAAAGCAGGAGCCCCCACCCATTCCTCCCTCCTGTCTCAGCGGTTTCAGTGCTGGGGAGACCCTGACACTGAGCAGCCAGAGTTTGCCATCCCTCCCTCCGTTCTCTGAGGTCTTTAAAAATTAACCCTAAAGCAATGCATGCACACGTAGGAAACAAAACCCAGGAACCAACACTGGGGAGATATTCATGATGAAAAGTGAAGGTCTCCTCCCCTTCCCCAGGCCTGGTCCCCAGGGCCTGTGAACCTTGTTTGGTATTGTACATCAGTCCATAATTTTTTTGTGCATATGAGAATATGTGTAAATGTAATTCTTAAAAATGGGTTCATATTAGAAATATTTTTGTACTTTTTTCTTGCAGTATATATACCTTCTCATGGTAGTATTTGGGGAATTACCTCTCCTTCTCTCTCTCTTTTTTTAACAGCCTCATAATATTCAATTATATGCTGTGGGTGGCCCCTAATTTACTTAACCAAAGTCCCGTAGATATTTGTTTTTACTTTTCCTTGTTATAATCAGTGCCCTGATTACTGTTTTGTACGTGGGTCTTACAGCAGAAGCATTGCTGGAGTTTACTGGTGTGTGCAAAAAAGGACAGCTACTGCCACAATGCTAACCCTGTTTATTACCCCACCAGCAGGGAGTGGTGAGGGTTTGTTTTTTTCCTGTTCTCACCAGCCCTCAGGTTTTTACAAAATGCTTTGATTTTGGACCACCTGAAAGGTCTCCTTTGATTTGCACATCTTAAATTACGAATAGGACTGAGTATCTTCTCATACATCAGTGACCAGATGGACTTCTTTCTCTGTGAACTCTCTCTCTGTTTTGCTCATTTTTCTATCGGGTTGGTCTGAGGCCATCTTAAACTGACCTTAATATTCTAGAGGTGGATGATCTTAGCAAACCCTCGGGGTTACGAGAGCAATGGCTGGGGTGTGGGATTTTGGTAGAAGTTCCAAAAAGCAGTGTTTCTTGGCAATCTGTGAACCCTGGAGAAGGATTCTGCCGATTTTGGATGAAATGCTGATTTTTCTGATGTAACAGTGAGGTGAGAAGTCATGAGACCTCCATTACTTCATCTTGACAAGTGTTAGCAGCGCTGCCCTCTAGAACCGTGCGAACCGTACGAGGTTGGGATAGTGGGTGTGTTTGTGCATCTGCCCTGTGCCCAGAGTGCGGGGCTCTCCTGCCGTGTGGGGGCCTTGAAGGAGGAGAAGGCCTCCGACGCCTTCTCTCTCTCTTTCCTGAGTGTATGGAGTTGCTCTGGGTGCCCACTTTCCTGACTCACTTCTGCAGAGTGACAGCCCCCTGCATCCGGGACACGCTCGCTCCCCACGCCTCTCGCCATACCCTGCGACCTGCAGGATGGCCTGGAGCTGAGCTGTGATGAGCAGAACCTGCTTAATTCAGAAAGGGCTTTGGTGTGGGGACCCCAGGGTGGACTGGTTTTGCTGCTTCATCACTTTTGTCTGGGAGTATTAGCCTGACCTGCAAGTTCTTCAAAAGCATCGTGAGCTTTTCTAGTGAATTTTTCTTACTTTGGACGGAGGAGAGTGTCTCCTGAAGAACACTGGCCTGCCAGTAAAGTCCCCGAATGCCCAGCGGTACTGACGGATGCAGAAGTTTGCTCTCTTGTGTAAGAAGTTTCTCTTAGCGCTCCGTTCAAGATGGTCAGACTAACACGTGGAGCTAGTGGACTCACCTAGTCCAGACTGGCCAGGAGGGCAGGGACTTGCCCCGACCTGTGCTGTCAGTGTGGCAGGGGTGGGGATGAAACCCAGGTGCCTGGACTCCTGGTGTTGTTTTTCTTGCATCACGCTGCACCTACGTCATTTATGTGTAATTTATCACCCTTGCCAACTGATAAATATCAGTGCACAGTGCTCTGAAAGAAGACTTCCTCTTTGCTGTTAATATAAATAGCAAGAGGAAGATGTGCTCTTTATAAACCAGCTTCATTTCCGTGTAAGTCCTTTTAGGTATCATTTTTGGAATTTCTTAGAAATTGTCTTTTTTTTTTTTTAATGCTTTGTATGAAAACCAGCGTTTATCTTGTAACCTCCCAGGTGAAGGTGGTCTTGGCCAGCCCGGTAGCAGCACGATATTTGTGTTGTTACGCAGAGCTGGTCAGACCTCAGATGTGGACCCCAGACATGGAGACAGGGTCTGAAATGTGCTTAGAGGTGGCCCTCCACCTATCCCTCTGAGGCCCGGCTAGAGTGTTAGGGCGCCATGGGCAGTCATGTAGCTGTCCTCAGATGAAGAGAGAGACATCCCCAGGCTTCAGGGAGCTGTGGGGAGAACTCCTGGGAGGCAGATTCTGTCGTGTCCTTGAGGAAGAATGACCCTAACTAATATAAGTTAAATGGCTTAAATGCACCCAGTGACAGATGGTCACTCTCCCAAGGAAATTCTTCAGTGTTCAGAAAGGTGAGAAATGGACATGCACGTTCAGTTGTTCAATAACTGAGCCAGTTAAGATGTGAGACTTTCAGCTTCTTAGGACAGGAATTAGCCTTGGCTGGTGCCAAGCCCAGCGCAGGGCACAGGTGAGCGTTTGTGTGATCTGCCGGGTGCAGGGGGAGTGGGTGTGTGTGGGAAGGGGTGGGGATTGGCTTGATCTCCAGTCTTCAGAGACGACATTTAGGCACTTGAGGTAGATCCAGATAAAAAGGAGAAGGTTTTATCCATGAGTATTTAATTTAGATTTTACTAGTAAAATGTCTTTGCCCTTTTTCTTTGTTAAGTCAAAAGCAGTGAGACCCTTTCTGGAGCTGCAAGGTCCCTGGGGTGTGGCCCTGACTATTAGCTGGTGGCAGGGCTCAGCTGAGCCTGTGCGCCTGCCCCGAGCACCTTCTGCTTACCTGCGTGTGCCGCCTGGAGAGGTCTGCCTCTCCTGGACCGCCCGGCAAGCACAGACATACGCCTGGAGCAAGCAGACCAGCTTCCAAACCGGTAAATAAAACTCTTAAAATATACTGCGGTGGATAATTTTGCCCTCACCATTGGAGAAGGGAATATTTTCAAATGCTGTGTGTTATACCTTCTTGCATATATAATTTAAAGTCTGTGTGCGCCGCCCCCCGTGTAGGTTGGACTGTCAAGTCATTACAGGAGGTTGGCAGGGTTGTCACAGTATCGGATACAGACTGAACCTGGATTTGGATAGTACTTCCACCCCTTACCCTGCCCGAGTTATAAAACTCTAAAGTCAGTTTCCTTCTCTGCAAAATGGGGAAATTGTATCCCTTGCATCGTAATGATAACGAAGCAAACAATTTAAACTATTATCGTCACCCTCTGGACCGTGTATCAGCCTTAACAGTGTGTGAAAGTGGACAGCGGGTTTAAAGGTCTGTGTCACCCTGGTTTGCTGTGTTGTTATCTTCGCCTGCTGTTGCCAGTGAATACCCACCCAGTGGTACTGAGAAGTCTCTCAGATGTGCTCCTTTGACCAGCGTAGCTGACGGGCTGGGGCACTGATCAGCTGTCGGTGTCGGTTGGCCCTGGAGAGCAGTAGCTAGTTGGGTCTCTGGGGGCGTAGTCCTGCGGGTCACAGTGTCACACAGCTGGAGGCCTCCCCCCGGGTGACGCTGGGTTGCTTTTCCAATCAGGATGCTCCCTGCGTGTGCCTTAAACCCAGATTCCACAGGAGTCCCTTAGGCACCTGCTGTGAGGGGAGAGGTGACAGTACACGTTGACCTCTGCGTGCACAGGTGGTGGCTTCCTGGCAGCCTCGCTCCAGGAAGTGATGAGGTGTTCTGAGGACAAAAGTCCAAAGGTGTCTTCAGATCCCAGATTGACTGAAGGAGGAGGTTTGACCTGTTAGGCCTCGAGGACTGTGGGGCAAGGTTTTGGATTGACCTTCTGCAGCCCTGAGGAGGGATGGCTGAGCGGGGTGTGGATACTGGTGAAAGTATCCCATCCAGAGCCCACCGCTGAGTCTGACTTACGCGGTCACTTGCTCAGGGAAGAAACGACAGTAGTCATTGAACTGTGGGCCTGTGCTTTCCAAGGACAAAGACCTGTTCAGAGTCATCACCTTGTTTCATCCCTCGCGATGACAGCCGGTGAGGCCTCATCAGAAAGGCCATATGAGGACCTGGCCCCCGTGCACACAGCTTGCAGATGCTGGAGGAAGGCGGTCACATCCAGGCCTTCGGACCCCTTTTAACTGAAAAAATACATGCACAGCCTAAAAGCTGAGAGTTATGTTTATTTGTGACCTTACTGAGGACTTTAGCCTGGGTGTTCCAAAGAGGGAAGGGAGGAGCCAGGATATAGAGGAGTTTTTGCTGAAAACAAAAAATGTAGTTGAACATCAAAAGATGACGGCTAATCACAAAAACCCAGGCATCTCAAGTAAATGATTTCAGTGCTTGTCTGGTGTGGGAAGATGCAAGAGTCTGGGCTCATTGAAATGATTCCTTTGATATACATCTGAACTGTCTAGAATCGGTATCCTTTTTACTCCATGCTGAATTCCCTTCAGGGTGTACCGTTGGGGTGGCTGCAGGGGCTGATGGCCTGATGGCAGGGCAACTTTCATTGTTTACCAGAATGGCAGGCAACATTATTTGCTTACTGAAATGGCAGGCAACATTTTTTTTGTCCACACCCGCAATTTTGTGCAGTTTCTACTTTTCATACTTACCCTTTATCTTTCATGGCCTGTTTATTGTCAAGAAACGTGTTTATCTTTTATCTTTCATGGCCTGTTTATTGTCAAGAAATGTGTTATGAGCTTGTTATCTAAACTGCGTTTGCAGTGAATTTATTTTGGGGCATTGTCTTCATTAGTTTTATGTCCCTGGGAGAGAACAGTTCCTGTTTTAATTTCTTCTGCTTTGGAACCTTAGCCCTGTTCCCCTCATACCCAGACTTGCTAAGCTGCTTTGAGGTCGTTGTGTGCACCTTGGTGTGTGCACGTCTGGAAGTTTTTATGATGGGACACCATAAATTCCAAAACAAATCACTCTCACCTATATCCCCGCTTCCCTTCCCCACTCCCTGAAAAAAAAAAACCTCCTGAAACCAAAAACCAACTCCAAACTCCTGGTTTCTTGCTTGCAGTGAGAACTTGATTCCATGATGTTGCTATGACCAGGGCAGAGAATCCTCAGCTTACAGCCCCATTCTTGAATCGCCTTTACAACCTGTTTGTTAGATCATGACTTCGCTTCTTTGAATACCCCTGTTGGCAGTGAGCTCACTCCCTCTGAGTCAGTTCTTTTAGAAGCTTGGTCTCATAGGTTATGCTTTCCACCCTGGCTCTGGAATGGCCTCTCTCTGATTCTGACTTTAACTACAATCTCGGATCACCTGTGTAGCACTGGATACCCTGTAAACACATGCTGAATAGTATCCGACTTTAGACGATTCCCATCTGTTTTGCTAAAGCCACACGACCGGCTTTTCTTTAACTGGGCCTCACCCATTTATACCAGTTCTGTCCAGCGAGATGGGGGAGGCAGAGCTATGCATAGCAGGACCGGGAGGCCCAGGGATTCAACCTGGCCTCCACTCCTCACTGCCACTTACCGGCTGTGCTGCCCTGAATACCGCACAAGCCCGGTACGCCAGTTCCTCGTTGGAAATGGGGTAATAATGTCAGTCTTGAGCACTGCACAGGGTTGCTTAGATGCATCAGATGAGCTCACTTATGCAAAGGAGTTTCATGTATTGTGAAGTGCTGAACAAATGTCGTGTGGATGCTTGCGTGGTCTTTCGCCTGGGATTCAGGAAAACGTGGTATTAGTGATTAGTGGTCTGCTAAGGATTTGCAGCACCCACGGGTGGGCGTTGGGTCTGATGGCTTTGGAGTATTCCTTGCTCTCCAAAGTCGATAGGCCCCCGTTGTGGTTTTCTAAGCCCATTTAAATCTTTCTCACAACCATCATGTTGTCTTCTCACCTCTACTAATTACTCCCGGAGTTCCTGGATGTTGTGTAGGTAAGAAGCATGCGTGCCCAGGCTGCACCTGCAGCTCCCTGGAGAGCCTCACGAAAACAAGGACTGGTCTCGGGGTGGGGGTGGGGGGGCGGTAGTGGCAGTGCCAGTGCACAAAAAGTTAACATCATACGGGCGGTAGAATTTGTTTTCTCAGAGAGCCTGAAATTCTGTTTCATTCTGGATGTCCTTTCAAAGATGATCCACAGGTTAGCCTTTGCTGAAACTCTAGTATAGTTAGGGAATTTGTTTTCAATAGTTCTCTTTCTTTTTTTTTTCAGTCTTTCATGCAATTGTATTTTCTCCCTTCAACCATTATAATATGATACCCAAATTTTGTCTTAACTTGAGGGTCTGTAAACACAGGCTTATCCAGCACACTCATAGGCAAAGCGAATGCTGCTTCTTGAAATGGTCCCACCATGGACCCCCTGGTCATCCAACGCAAGTCAACCCCTCACCTGGCTTTATCTTCACTATATTGTGCGGCCACTTCATTGAATTTCATCCCAGGCTTTAACGTTTCCATGGCTTCCAGGATTTTTCCATGTTTTTCACGCAGAATCTGTCTGACCTTGGCTGCATCGCCACCACCTTTGGGACCCTGAGCCTTCTTGTCAGAACTCTCACTCCCAGAGCCTGCTTTTCCTTTTCCCCCTTTTCCAGAACCGCTTTTTCCTTTTGGTGGCATCTCCGAAATTTGCCGTCGAACTCTCAACGGCTTCCGTTGCCGTACAAAGCCTGTTTTCGGTAGTTCTTGTTCATTTGCTTCTAGCACGTTTCCTCATTTCTCTTTATGTGATGACCTGTCTCCTCATTCCTCAGTAAGGCATCAGAATATTGTGCCTACCCACGTGGCCGTGACAGCCCTGGGGCCATCTGTGTCCCGGTAAGGGGAGCCCCTTCTCCGACACAGCTTCGCATCCTCCCACCTGCCACCGCTCCTGTCCTGTCCCACCGTGATGGTCACCGGGAGCAAATAGGCTTGCCCTGTGCCCTGGTCCTTCACTCTGGACGTGCGTTTGCTTCAATGTGATAAGAGTAGGATGGAGGCAGCTTTTTTTTTTTTTTGCTTTTAAATTGTATTTATTTATTTATTATTTTTGGGGGGTGTACACCAAGTTCAATCATCTGTCTCCATACACATATCCCCGCACTCCCCCCCTCCCCCGACTCCCCCCCCACCCTCCACATCCCAGTCCTCTAAGGCATCTTCCATCCTCGAGTTGAACTCCCTTTGTTATACAACAACTTCCCACTGGCTATCTATTTTACAGTTGGTAGTATATATATGTCTGTGCTACTCTCTCGCTTCGTCTCAACTTCCCCTTCACCCCCCGCCCCCTCGCAAACCTCGAGTTCTCCAGTCCATTCTCTGCACCTGCGTCCTTGTTCTTGTCACTGAGTTCATCAGTACCATTTTTAGATTCCGTATATGTGAGTTAGCATACAATATTTGTCTTTCTCTTTCTGACTTACTTCACTCTGTATGACAGACTCTAGGTCTATCCACCTCATTACACATAGCTCCATCTCATCCCTTTTTATAGCTGAGTAATATTCCATTGTATATATATGCCACATCTTCTATATCCATTCATTTGTTGATGGGCATTTCGGTTGCTTCCATGTCCTGGCTATTGTAAAGAGTGCTGCAATAAACATTATGGTACATGTTTCTTTTGGGATTATGGTTTTCTTTGGGTATATGCCCAGGAGTGGGATGACTGGATCATATGGTAGTTCTATTTGTAGTTTTTTAAGGAATCTCCAAATTGTTTTCCATAGTGGCTGTACCAACTTACATTCCCACCAACAATGCAGGAGAGTTCCCTTTTCTCCACACCCTCTCCAACATTTGTTGTTTCCAGATTTTGTGATGATGGCCATTCTGATTGGTGTGAGGTGATACCTCATTGTGGCTTTGACTTGCATTTCTCTGATGATGAGTGATGTTGAGCATCTTTTCATGTGTCTGTTGGCCATCTGTATGTCTTCTTTGGAGAAATGTCTATTTAGGTCTTCCGCCCATTTGTGGATTAGGTTATTTGCTTTTTTGGTATGAAGCTGCATGAGCTGCTTGTATATTTTGGAGGTTAATCCTTTGTCCGTTGTTTCATAGGCAACTATATTTTCCCATTCTGAGGGTTGCCTTCTAGTCTTGTTTATGGTTTCTTTCGCTGTGCAAAAGCTTTTAAGTTTCATGAGGTCCCATTTGTTTATTCTTGATTTGATTTCCATGATTCTAGGAGGTGGGTCAAAAAGGATGTTGCTTTGATGTATGTCATAGAGTGTTCTGCCTATGTTTTCCTCTAGGAGTTTTATAGTGTCTGGCCTAACATGTAGGTCTTTCATCCATTTTGAGTTTATTTTTGTGTATGGTGTTAGGAAGTGTTCTAATTTCATTCTTTTACATGTAGCTGTCCAATTTTCCCAGCACCACTTATTGAAGAGGCTGTCTTTTTTCCATTGTATATTCGTGTGGAGGCAGCTTTGATCGTGCATCCTCTGTTTCCATCGAACCCATGCAAAAGCGTTCCCAAGCAATGAAGCATTTTCACTTTTTGGAAGACAATCCCCATATAGATTTAATTCACTCAGATCATTCCAGAGGTACCTAGCTTAATAAACAAAGAGATTATGCTCCTGGCAAAGGCTGAAGAATGTAGTCAAAGGCAGCCTGGGAAGTTAAAGAAAACGTGGTCGTGTGTGGCCGCAACATTTCCTGGGTCCCTGAGACAGGCCAGGTGCTCCGTGAGAGGCTGGGTGCCTAGAGATGAGCAGGCCCTCTCCTTGTCCTCAAGGAGGGCAGATGGCTTGGTGGGTGGGGTCTCTCCAGCCACTTGACAAGCGGCAGCCTGCATTTATCAAGCACCTGCCCAAGGTAGGAGGCAATGGTGTTAGCTGAACAGGAGGCCCCGGGGGAGGTTCAGTTCACAGAACACACGGTATCCTGACATGCAGATGAGGACACGGAGGCGGCGGTGGGAGATACAGGTTAAGGAGTGATTGTAGATCTCTTGCAGGACTTAAAGGGATGAAGGTAGGAAGAGATGTAGAGGTGAGAAAGGTTTAACACAAATGGTGATCCTGAGAGTTTTGCACTCTTTTTGACCTTTGCCAAGGTGGGGTTTCTCAGCCCCGAGTCCCGATCCCCCAGCCTTCCTGGGGACGAGGAGCTCCGCTTTGGATGTTGCCTGTCATAGCATCACCGTGTCATTGCCAGGGAGCACACCCACAATATGAAAATGGAGAAACCCTTATTTCCTGGATAACATGCCTTCGATAATAGTCTCCTTGAGAGAACTGGAAAGGGAATTAAAATCACTTTTATCCACTTGCCTAATAAATGAGCGAGACTGATTCCTGAATTTTGATTAAGGGGGTTGGTCTAAAATAATTCAAAGCCCCGTATTTAGTTTTTTTTTTTAAAAAGGACTTTTATTGAGATATGATATAATTGACATACAATAAAATGCATATATTTAAAGTGTACACTTGGTGGCCATATGTTTGTTCTCTATATCTGTGTCTCTATTTCTGCCTTGCAAACCGGTTGATCCGTATTTAGTTGTAATAATTGATGCTCTTCAAGCTGAAGACGCTGTTTATTATTAATGTTGTAGATAGAACCCCACGTGGGAATACTCTTTTGGATTTTTGTGTTCTGTGCTGTATTTTCTCTTTGGGGCTGATACGAGTACTGCCGTGGTTTCTAACTCAGAGAAGAGTATCCGGAAAGACAGTATTCCAATTACATGGAATAATCTTAGAAAGTTAGTACTATTCCAGGTCAAGCTGGAAGATGTCACGTTGGGAAAAATATACTTAACCTGTTTCTTAACCTCAGAGTTAAGCACAGCTTGGAGAACCCCAGTTTGGCCAGAGGGGGTTTTGGAGATTTGGCTCAGCTTTCCTTGAAAAACTTTTGAACGAGGGTTGTGGAATCCCGCTTCATGTGGTAAGTGAGGCCTTGTCAGGTGAAGCAGGTATTTCCTGCCAAATTCTGAGATTAAAATCAAGAGACTGGAAAGTAACCTGGAATGGGGTGAGTGGAGAACAGGTGTCTCAAAGCTGTTCAACGGGAAATTTCAGCGTTTGTTTTGTGAAGAGTTTGCTTATCTTTGGCTACTCTTGAGGTTCTGAAGGCACTTTTGTCTTCAGGGCAGACATTCCCCTCAGCCTGGCTTCTTCACTGACATCAAGTTGTCTTCTTCCTTGAGCCTCTTACGTCAGACAGGACTGATGGACGTAAAGTGAAGCTTGGGAACCAGTGCCCAGCTGGCTGGTTCTTGCATTCGGTCCGTATTCTACATATTCTCCGGCAGGTATTTAGAAGAGACCCGGGAGGAGGGGAAGGTCAAGGAGAGCCTGGGAGGTGACCTGGGCCCAAGCTCTTGCTCAAAGAGACTTTTTAACCAAATAATGTTCCTCTTCTTGAAACGAGTCCTGCTTAATACAGTATTCTCCTTTACCCACCTTGTAATAAGCATTTTTAAAAATTGTGGTAAAATGCACATGACGTACAATTTATTCTTTTAACCGCCCTTGAGTGAGCAGTTGAGTAGAGTTAACATGAGTACATGCGTGTGGTTTTCTGTTCACACGGTGGGCGGTCACCACATCCAGCTCCAGAACTCTTCTCATCTTGCACAACTGAAGCTCTGTCCCCGTTAAACACGAACTTCCCCTGCCCCGCCCCCACCCCGATGATCAGCGTTCTGCCTTCTGTTTCTGTGGGTTTTTCTGCTCTAGGTACCTCATATAAGTAGGATTTTACAGTATTTGTCCTTTTGTGACTGGCTTATGTCACTTAGCACAATGCCCTCAAGGTTCATCCATGTTGTAACACGTGCCAGAATGTCCTTGCTTTTTAAGGCTGAGTAGTATTCCATTGTGTATATAATACTGCATTCTGCTTATTCGTCCATCCATCCGTGGCCACTTGGGTGGTTTCCACCTCTTGGCTATTGGAAATGATGCTGCTGTGAACAGGGGTGTGCAGATATCTCTTTGAGACCCTGCTTTCAATTCTCTTGGCTGTATACCCAGAAGTGGAATTGCTGGGTCATATGGCAGGTCTATTTTAAATTTTTTGAGGAATCACCGTGCTGTGTTCTGTAGCCGCACCATTTTGCATTTCCTCCAGCGGTGCACGTGGCTTCCATTTTCCTTACATCCTTACCAATGCATGTCTTTTCCTGCTTTTTATGTAGTAGCCATCCAAATCGGCGTGAGGTGGTAGTGTTCTCCCTTATAAAAAAGTCTCAGTGCTCAGTTTTGGCAGCCCCAGGTGTAGACGTGGACAATTCCTAGAAGCGTATTGCCAGGTGGGGCCCTGACCCTGTCATTTGTTAAGGTTTATGGGACAGATTTTCTGCTTCCAAGTGGAGGTGTTTTCAGATTTGCAAATAAGTTATTCAACAGAGGAGGAGCTAAAGATATCATAGCAATTTCTGATTATTTGTGGTAGGAAATATACACCAGCCAGTCCCATGGCCCGCGCACAGGGAAGATCACAGGGCTGGAAATCGAGGAATCTGAGTCCGGCTCCGTCTCTGCTGTGGGAGAAGCTCGGCCTGAGTCACTTCCCTTTTCTGGGCTTGTTTCTTTAAAACGAGGATGTGTTGGGACAACAACTCAGTCAGGATCCTGCCAGCTTCAGAACTGTCAGATTCTGCACAGTAACCTGGAATTTACTTGTTAGGAGGGGAGGGATGCTTTGTTCTCGAGGACAAGAGCACAGAGCCACATTTCATTTAAATTATTAAAGATGCCCTTCCAGTTGCTAAGGATTGAGGAGGGCAGCCTTTATCTTCAGATGGTTGGAGGTGGGATTGGACCTTGCAGGTCACCTAGGCTGATGTCCTTATCTTACAGATGAGAAGCTAGGAGGCAGAGATGGTAATACCATCCAGTTATGAGCTTTCTCTTTCTTATGAATAAAAAATACCAGCCGGCAGGGCCTGAGGTCTTCTCAGCAGCGGTGCCAGCGGAGCAGTGAGCTGGCCTGGGTTTTGGACCTCACTGCTGGCGGGGAGCTCACTCCTTCAAGAGTGCGCATGGCTCCCATGTGAGGGTGAGAAGCCGTGGGGGAGGGGAGGGGGGCTCAACAGAACCAAAGCCCAGGCGGGATTCCAGGACTGTGATCTTGGGCATTTGCTGCATTGCACGTTTGCTTGTCCTTCAACTTTCCCATCTGAAAGGCCTCACACCTACAGGGGTATTGTGAGAATCACGTGACCACGGGGCCATGTCTATGAAAAAAATGGTACGAAAATGTTATTTACACCGCATGCACTGCTATGCAATGAAAGTTTATCTCTCTCTGAGCCCAGTATGTTCAAATCTAGGTTGACTGTTGTGGTGATGATTTCTTTTATAAAATGATTCCCTAGAGGAAGTATCGGGGTTACAAACAATCCTTTTCTATGTTGCTCGGAAACTGTTCCGCTTCCCCTTTCGCATGAAGTTAGTTAACCTGCACCACTAAACGGACTTAGAACGTGCGTGATCTCATGCATTTACGTACCTGGGCCTTGGTTAGTGGTGGAGGCTGCACAGCTAGGGAGGCAGGTCTGTGCATCCGAGTGTGTTTACAGAAGGTCTGCTTGCTTCCTCCTCTGAGGGAGGAAGTGTATCCATCCAGAGGGAGTCATTTAAAATTGTACGAGGAGCCGGAGGACTTTCTCATGCTTTTTTCTGTGAAGGTTTTGTTCACTGCTTTAGGTCTCTGGCTTGTTCTAAACTAGAATTAAATCAGCAGTTCTTGTTTGCATGCAGGACATTTGACCGACCACTTTTGAGCCTCAGTTTCCTTGTTTGTGAAGCGGGGATGCTAATATCACTTCTGCTTATGTCATAGGGGTCGAGGTGAGGCTTGTAAAAGGTAGTTTTTGTTTTTTTTTTTTTATAACTTGAAAGGACAAGGCTTGATTCTTGGCCACAAGGAGAATCTGGCTTCACCGAGTGACAGGAAAACCACATGGCAGAATAGACGCATCAGAGCCAGAGCGTTCACAGTTACACGCTGTGTAAAGGAGGTTAGTCAGGGCCAGGTGTGCATACGCGCTGTGGTGGTCGCTGGAGTCATCGTAAGGGACCTGGGGTGGGTGGGGTCGGTGTGATCCCATGTGCCTCTAGGTAGGGTCCCCGAGGAATCGGGGCCCGTGGGCAGGGAGGCAGGGCGAGTCGCACTGTGTGAACTCCCTGTGCTCAGGCGATACTTGAAGCCACATGGCCTCAGGAGTCCACGTAAGTGTTGAGTGTGCAGAGAGGAGGGGACACGAGGGTCTGGGCTCGGCCTGGAAGTGTAGGTGCAGCTGGAGCTGCAGAAGGAAGGACCCGGGGAGGGGAAGGACCACTGAGCAGAGCCACGTCCCCGAGGGAGGCCGGGCCAGTCTGAGTGTCCGAGTCACATCGGGCGGTGACAGGATACTGGAGGGCAGGCCAGGCCAGCTGGGCAGCTGATCTGGCGTGGGTCACACCGGGGTGGCCATCGAGCCCCAGCTGTGAGGAGGGCCGGGGCTCAGCGCCTTCCGGTGCTCTGGGCCCCAGCATCTCTCTGATTGTCCCTCTGCCTCATTTCTTCCGTCCCTGCCGCCTCTCAGGCTGGCATCCTTTCCTGTCCATACCATTGTCAACAGCCACAGATAGGTGTTCCTGCCTTCCGTGTCGTTTCTTGCCAGCCTTCTCTACATTTTTACTGTGATGCTCTTTCTAAATCACGGGTCAAATTGTCATTTCGTAGTTCCCGAGTCCCTGATGGCTTCATTTGCTACAAAGCACAGTCCGAGTCTCCTGGCAGGTGTCCGCTCTCGGCCTCCCCCTGTGTGTTCTCTGCTGCGGGCGCCGCCCCCTTGTGCCTCTGCGCACATCTCTCTCCCTGCAGCGTCCTGTCCACCTGCCTCTCCCGGGAGCATCCCAGCCCTCCTCCCCGGCCGCTGACTGCTGGATCCTCTGGGATGGCTCTCCTCTTGCCCTGGTCATAACTCCCTCAGCATCTCCTTAAAACAGAGCAGACACAGCCACACAGACGTGTATTCTCCTTTTCTCTCCTTCCTGAGCCCTAATCCAGGGGACGGGGTCTGTGTCTTTACCATCTGTGTTCCCAGCACCAGGCCCCTCGTGGAACAGAGGCTTTGCCTGTTTGCTGAGTGGACTTTGATCAGCTGGGCAGACAAACAGAAGCTGAGCACAGATATCCCTTGAAATGTGAAAGCACCAGGCAGGCAGGCAAGGACCAAGATGGAAAGCGTTCAAAGTGGAAGTCACTTTCTTTCCTTCTCAAATACAAATAGTCATTAAAAAAAAATACTAACATTAAATGCGTAATCTTTTTGGCGTGGTGGGGAATATAAAGAGCTATCAAACACAGTCTCTCTTCTCTAGAGTCTTCAGGTTTGGGCTGTAAAACCTGCATGTGATGACAGAGTAACAGCCACAAGTACCGTGGACTCAGAGGGGAAGAGCCCAGTGATGACTGAGATCAGGCCTCCTGGGGTGGCCAGGGTTTGGGGTGGGGGGCGCTGGTGGGGGTGGGGCCCATTCCAGTGGAGCAGAATGCCCTGCGCAGGGTGCGAAGTCGGGCATGCAGTGTGTGCACGTCCACCTTGCCTGGCTCTAGAGCCTGCCCCGAATTAACTGTTTGTGTGTCTTGCTTGTGTCTCTGTTTCCTAGGCTCAAACCATGAATTACGTCGGGCAGCTGGCGGGCCAGGTGTTTGTCACCGTGAAGGAGCTCTACAAGGGGCTGAACCCTGCCACCTTGTCCGGATGCATCGACATCATCGTGGTCCGCCAGCCCAACGGGAGCCTGCAGTGCTCGCCCTTCCACGTCCGCTTCGGGAAGATGGGGGTCCTGCGCTCCCGAGAGAAGGTGGTACGTGACAGCCTTGTGCATCCGGAGCTCCTCGCAGGCCCTGAGTTTTAGCTCTCCGTTGGAAAGGGCTGGCCCCCGACTTGACAAATACTAACTCAGACTGTTCTGATTTCTATGACTGTGTACATTTCTCCAAGATTTAGTGGCATAAGCCAACTGTTTATTAAGCTCCGGGGTTCTGTGGGTCAGGCATCCACACCGGGCGCCGCAGGCTGGCTTGTCTCTGCTCTTTGCCGCCTGGGGCCTCAGCTGAAGACTCCGGGCTGGGCGCTGGGATTCTGTGTAGATGCACTTGCTCACTCGGCTGGTGGCCCTTGGCCGGACTCTCAGCTGAGGCTGTCGGCCAGAATGTGTCCACGTGGGCGTTCCATGTGGCCTGGGCTTCCTTTCAACGTGGTGGCGGGCTGCAAGGGCAAGCGTCTTCCAAGGAGGGAACCGGGCGGACTCTGCCTTCTTCTTCTGGCCGTGCCTGGGAAGCCACACGGCCTCACTTGTGTTGTGCTCCCCTTCTGGGGCAGTCACAAGCCTGCATGGACCGGGGAGGGGGGTGGGGCGGGATAGACTGTATCTTGATGGACCAGATCGACCCACTGGGACTTTGGGGACACTTTGGGGACGTATGTGACTGAAGTGTGTGTAGGGACCTGGTCATGCGCCATGAGGTTTCCTGTCATGGTGACGTATGTTTTTCCTGCAGGTTGACATAGAAATCAACGGGGAATCAGTGGACTTGCACATGAAATTGGGAGATAATGGAGAAGCGTTTTTTGTTCAAGAGGCTGACAACGATCAGGTAGGAAGGCTGGGTGGTGATGCTCACTTCCGAGTTTCGAGCTTTGAGCAGCGCTTATCTGCAAGCCGCGGTGGCAGCGTGTGTGGACAGGGTGCTGGTGCCGGCTGTGTGGGTGGTGGCAGAGGAGAAAAGCGGCTTTTTACCTGTCCTGGGGATTTGAGCCACAGGGTGAGTTTGTGCTGTGTCCACGCAGGACTCAGTAGTCCCGTCCTGGCGCGTTTGCTCCCTGTTTTCAGGGAGACAGGAGCTGAATGACACCGGCCTGAATCCATCTTCCAAAGCATATTGTGTCAAATCTCAGATGGCTGAAATGTTCACATTTTTTGTTTAGTGAGTGACCAAATCACGTTTATTTTTTATTATTAAAAAAAATACTTTTAGAAAATATTTTTGAAAATATTTTTGATTATTAAAAAACGCTTAACAGCTTTATTAAGATATAATTCTCATACCATGTGAGTTAGCCATCTCAAGTGTACAATTCTGTGTTTTTTAGTATTTTCACAGATACGTGCAACCATCACCACAGTCAGTTTTAGAACAGCTTCATCACTTCAAAACAGACTCTGTACCGTTTAGCTGCCACCTCCGCATCCCCAAACCCTTCACTCCCCACCACCCTGAGCCCTAAGCAACCACCAATCTACTTTCTGTCTCTATATATTTCCCTAATCCACACTTTCATCTGAATAGAATCACAGAGTTTGGTCTTTCGTGCCCGATTTCTTTCATGTACTGTAACGTTTTCAAGATTCATCCGTGTGTGGCTGTGTCCGCACTTCATTCCTCGTGTGGCTGAATAGTATTCCACTGTATCTGTATACCACATTTTGTTTATCTTTGGATGTGTTTGTTGGTGGACACTTGGGTTTGTTTCCGCCTTTTGGCTGTTGTGAATAACACTGTGTACAAGTTTTTGTACAGACATGTATTTTCATTTTGCGGGGGGTATGTACCTGGGAGTGGAATGTGTAACCCTGAGTTTAACATTGAGGAACTGCCAGACTGTTGTCCAAAGCTGCTGCACCATCTTCCCTTCCCACCAGCAGTGCACGAGGGTTCCGGTTTGTCTATAGCCTCATCAGTATTTGCTCTCTGACTTTGTGATGCTGGCCTTCCTAGTGGTATCTCATCATGGTATTGATTTGCATTTCCCTAATGACGGATGACGTTGAGCATTTTTTCATGTGCTTATTGGCCATTTGTATGTGTTCTTCGGAGAAGTGTCCATTCAGATCCTTAGATCATTTTTTACTGGGTTATTTGTCTTTTTATCATTGAGTTGTGACAGTTCATTACATATTCTAGATATAAGTCCCTTATCAGATAGGTGATTTATAAATATTTTCTCCCGTTGTGTGTTTCTTTTCACTTTCTTGATGTTGTCCTTTGAAACACAAAAGTTTTAAATTTTGATGAAGTCCAATTTATCTGTTTTTTCTTTGTGGCTTGTGTGTTTGTTGTCACATCTGAGAATCCTTTGCCAAATTCCAAGTCATGAAGATTTACCCCCATGTTTTCCTCTAAGACAGACCATTGCTTTTTATCCTTTCATTCACCGAAAAAGCCACTTTGAAGGGATCTGATGTAGTGATTCCTCAGTGAAATCCACTTGAACTAGTTCCTTTATGGGAAGATAGCCTGGATATAAAGGAAGAGCTCTAAATAGCTCCAGACTCTACAATGAAGGTTCAATTTCAGGACAAAACCATCCCAGGCTCTGCTTCCCTTTGGTCTTCCCAAAGCTGTGATGGTCTCTCCCAGCCCTCCCAGCCTCAGCCTCGCCCCTCAGATGTGGATTTTGCATGCGCAGCACGTTATTTGATGTTCTGTAAGCCACCAAATTTTTATTTACTTATTTATTGCCCTCACTGAGCGACGTGTGGCATCTTAGTTCCCCGACCAGGGACCAAACCTGTGCCCCTTGCAGTGGAAGCACAGAGTCTTAACCACTGGCCCGCCAGGGAAGTCCTTCTCTGAGCTACTTTAAACTGTTAGCGGCATGTTTGTTTATCCCTGCTCTTTTGTATATATTCTTTCCTTTTTTTCCCCCTAGATTTTCTTTCAAAGTATGTAGGGGTTCCATTTTCACTTCTCAATAGAGTTTACGTATGTCTCCTGTGCTTCTTCACTCGTTAGTTCATCTGGTTGCTGGTGTCATCTTGACCAGCCAGCCACCTTCATAGCAAGATGTCTTAAGTCCTGAATTTTCTGCTAGTGCTTCATTGATTTTGGTTACTTCTCCTGATAGAGGAGAATAGAGTTCACTAGTAGCTTTCACACTTTCCAAAGCACGAAACTCGTCTTGTTTCTTCAATTTTGTCACAGTGCCAGGCAGACGAAACGACATCTCCCGGAGCTTCCTGTGCAGAGCTGCTGATTCCTGCTGTGCTAACCCTGTTTCCTATTGTTTCCTATTGTTATCTGTTCATGTTTGCCTGTGAGGTTACAGCATAGGTGTCAGGCTGTATGTACAGCAGTTACATTATTTCACTTCGCCTCACCGCTCTGTAAGGTTGGGATTATCATTTCCATTTTTCTGATGAGGGGAACAGACTCAGAAGTTAAGTGACTCTGCCCAAGATCCCAGTAGCTTATCAGAGGTGAAATGGCTGTCCTTTACTTCCTGTTACCAGGTTTCTCATAAGAAATGAGTCATTCATGAATATAGTGAAAATGATTGCTATAGTTTAGAAAAAACTGGTGAATCATTATTAAACAACTACTTAATTGATAGGCTTGGGGTTTTTTGTCGTTGTTGTTATTTTTGTTTTTTTTAGAGAAGAGGGTCGATGTCTAATGACTTGACAACCACATTCCTAGGTGTGCTCTGGTGCAGGCAGGCACTTGGGGTGCAGTGTGGGGGGACTGTCAGGTGTTTTCTTTAAAAATTATTATCATTTTGATTCAGTGCATGTTAAAAATACACAGACATTTTCTCTTAGACACCCCCCCCGCCCCCACTGGAGTGCAAAACAGACTCCAGTTTCCAGGGTAATGTGATGACTCCAAGCCCATTTCTTCCTCTTTTCCCTGGAAATTTCAGATCAAGTTGAGTTTTGGGAGCCCAAAGAAACTGATAATCACCTCACTTTGTTATAATTATGAAAACGCAGGATTCAGTACAAAATGGCATTTAGTGACTTGTTGACTTTATAACCACCTATCAAATCTGGCAGTCTCCAGATCGCTGTGACGTTTGGTCACCCTGTCCCCCCCACCACGCCCACTCCCCCCCCAACCCCCCTCCTCCCCGGCAGTGCTTGGGCTCCTGAATTAACACTGGCGGGCTGTGGGCACCATCCCGCTCCTTAAACACCAACTACTGAGGCTCCTACTTGGAAATGTTTTCCATCCTTCAGGAGGTGATCCCCATGCACCTGGCCACCTCCCCGATCCTGTCGGAAGGAGCCTCGCGGATGGAGTCCCAGCTGAAAAGGAACTCCGTGGATCGGATGAGAAGCCTGGACCCCAACACGTCAGCCCAGGTCTTACCTCCCAGCGAGACCCCTTCAAGTGGCTCTTTAGTGAAGAAGCGAAGGAAGAGGAGGAGGAAGTCGCAGCTGGACAGCCTGAAAAGGGACGACAACATGAACACGTCCGAGGATGAAGACATGTTCCCCATAGAGATGAGCTCGGACGAGGAGGCCGAGCCGCTGGACAGCAGTAGGTAAATAAACGTGGGGGAGAGGGAGGGCCTCAGTTAGAGCTGGGTGAGTTCATTGTTTAGGATGATCCTGTTTTTTTTTTTTTTTAATTGACGTATAGTTGATTTATAGCGTTGCATTAGTTTCAAGTGTACAGGAGTGATTCAGTTATATATATACATATATATGTGTATATATATTCTTTTTCAGATTCTTTTCCCGTATAAGTTATTACAAAATATTGAATAGAGTTGCCTGTGCTGTACAGTAGGTCCTTGTGGTTTATCTGTTTTGTATATAGTAGTGTGTGTATGTTAACCCCAAACTCCTAATTTATCTCTCCTCCTGCTTTCCCCTTTGGTAACCATAAGTTTGTTTTCTATTTCTGTGGGTCTATTTTGTACATGAGTTCATTTTATCTTTTTTTTTTTTTTAGATTTCACATGTATGTGATAGCATATGATATATGTCTTTCTCTGTCTAGCTTATGCCACTTAGTGTGATCATCTCTAGGTCCATTCATGTTGCTGCAAGTGGCATTATTTCATTCTTTTTCATGGCTGAGTACTATTTGTTATGTACCACATCTTCTTTATCCATTTATCTGTTGACGGACATTTAAGTTGCCTCCATGTCTTGGCTATTGTGAATACTGTTACTATGAACATTGGGGTGCAGGTATCTTTTCAAATTATGATTTTCTACGTATATTTGCCCAGGAGTAGGATCGCAGTAGGATGACTCTTATAAACTTTTTTCCCCCAGAATTTCTTATTCTTCCGTTAATGCATTCGAGGCTGAATTTTGGAATCCTGCACGCCCGATTCTAAAGTAGCATAAAGATGGGATATAGCTTGTGACCGAAGGATGATTGGTGACGTCCTTGGTGACAACTCCAGCTTTCCAGATCAGAACCAAGAGACAGGAGCTCAGCAAATGTATACTTCATGCACGAAACCATTGTTTCAGAACCTGCTTACTTATTTGAGCACCAGCTGTGAGCCCGGCAGTTGGGCTGATTGATAGCCGAGGGCTGATCTGTGATAGACTTAGGGCCACAAGTGAATGTAGAACGTCACCGATTTCTTCACAAGCAAACTTTTCAATTTTGATGAGGCCCAAAGTTGAATGGACACCTGTTGTATTTTTCTTTGCTTTTAATAGGGTGGTGGAATTCTGTTTCTGTGTATTACTGTTTTGGTGAAAAATGCCAGTTTTAGAAGCCAAAACTCATTTGTAGAGAATATTTGGTATTTCAGATGTTTATGTAATTCAGTGTAATTTTTGATCATTGTTTTTGTGTCTTGGTAACACAAAAGAAGGGAGAAGGATGGATAACTGAATCATTTTGCTGTACACCTGAGTCTAACACAACACTGTAAATGAACTATACTTCAATTTAGAAAAAGAGGGAGAAGGAACATCAGGATTAACCTGCTGCTTTGTTACTTAGAATGGAATTTGTTTTTCCTGGCTGAAAGTAAAGGCGCATTGGCAGTGTTGGTTTTCCTAGCTGCGGCCTCTGCTCTGCGGGGGGCTCAGAAGCTGGGTGGATGGGCTTATTACAGCTCCCTTCCCTGTGGGGCTGTTAGTCCCAGAGCTCAGTGTTAGATATTTCAGGTAACACCTAAAAACACCTAAAAATAGAGACCGGTGGCCTCTGTGTGAGTGAAATAGTGAATCGTATTTCGTTGTGCATGCTATACCTGAAAGGAGGTAGATTTGCAACCATGTTGTAATTATAAGATACAATTGGTTGTGACATTTATTTATTCCGCTAGATGAAACATTCTCTGTGTATGGCCATCTGGGGACTTGGTAGCTCACTCGTGCATGGCAAGAGTTTTATTAACCCTCTGGGTCCAGTTTCGGGCCCGATCTACCTCCCAGTCTTTTGCGAGATGAATGTGAAAGACAACTTTGCAGGTGCTACGGTGTGAATAACGAGCAGCGTGGTCATCGAGCCACGTCTGAGTCCAAGTTCGTGAACAAAATCGTTTTACATTTATAATTCAGCCAAAGCATGAGCACACAAAACATTTTTCTGAGTCGCTTTTTCCCTCTTCACTGCCTGGAATGTGCCTGGGTGGTTTAAAAGGAGATCGTGTTAACCTACAAAATATTAGCGATACTCAAGGAAAAATGGAAATTTGCTTTTATTGTGAATCTATTGCTAATAATTCTTTAAATTTGATTTTTTTTCCCCTCCAGAACTCTTTCTAGTGATATATCTCCGTTCCGAGACGATGTCCCCAAGGAAAACCTTTCCCCAGTCGTGACTTACCCTCAGTCAGCATCTTACCCTAATTCCGACAGAGAGTGGTCGCCCAGCGCCAGGTGAGTGGCTGGTGTGTGTATGGGTGTGTTCACCTGTCCTGGCGCAGAGGATTGATTCCATCAGTCACAGGAAACATGTTTAATAAAATAGTGAAATCTAAATAAAAAGTGAAACTAATTAGAACCTGAAAAAATGCAGTTTAGAGTAGGAGGTACAGATCAGGATTAAAACCAGAACACCTGCAGATCATAAACTTTTATCTAAGAGCAAAATGGAACTGCAGATACGGCTCTTAGCTTCCCCAGGTGACCCTGAAAGGGAAACCACTTGTTAAGCTATGTAAAGCTAATTGTCAGCAGGGACAGACAGGTGACAGAGCCTTTCTGGATACTGAGCCCTAAAGTGAGATTTAAGAGCAGGGAGGTTGCTTTGGGGGCCCCCGCGGTCAGCCATGGCTATGAGAAGGATGCTTCTTCCCCTGCTGCAGTCAAGAATATTGATTTCCCTGAAATGAACTCTCAAGGGGCCCTAGACTTCTGGACTCAACTTGGAGAACCAGTGTTGCTTGGTGTGCAGAGGAGACTGTGTGCAGAGAGCCTTTAAGGCTGTGAAACCGCTGAGGATATGGGAGCCCTTCTGAGCAATTTTCAGGACTGGGGAGGGGACAGATCTGAAGCATGCCTTCTCGGCAGGGATAATATCACCCCTGTTGGGACAACAATTGATTCTTGGGTGGCAAAAAAATCTTAGATATTATAATAGTGTGTGGCCTCCAAAGGGCCACGGTACATAAGTAGATACATAACATATCCATGGCATTAAACTTTCATGGGAGAGGGAGGGCCACTGGGAACAAAAAGGTCTCCGGGGTGTGGTGAGAATGGAAAAGAGGTTGGGAAGCACTGATCTAAGTGACAGTGACATCCTTGGGTTACTCGTGCTCCTGATGTGTTTTGCTTCTGGTCTAAAGTGGAGGTGTCTGAGCCCCTAAGCCCTAGCATGTGCTGTAGGTCTTCCCACCTGAAGCCAGGCTCACATAGACACCACTCCCAGTTCCAGGGTGACCAGAGTAATCTCGTTAATGAGACCGTATGGTCAGTGCCGTACGCTGAAGTTGAGGTCGGAGTAAAGTAGATGCATCACATGCCTGGTTTCCAGCCAGGACTGTGACAGTGAGTGTTCGTCAACTAGGGTGGGGCTGGGGACCTGTGGAGTCCCCTCGTGGGGGTCTGTCTGTCCTCAGTCCAGCCTTGTCCGGTAGAAACATAATGCTAGCTACATAAGTAATTTAAAATTTTCTAGTAACCATACTTAAGAAGTGAAAAGAAATTGATGAAATTAATTTTGATGATCTATTTCAATGATCCTGTATATCCAAAATGTTTTCAAGTATTCAGTTTTTTTAAAACATTACTGAGCTGTTTCACATTCTCATTTTCATAAGCCTTTGAACAGTGTATCTCACATGTACAGAACATCTCAGTTTGGACCAGTCACATTTCAAATGCTCAATAGCCACACGTAGCCTGTGGCTCTCATATTGGACCGTGCAGGTATAAGACCTTGCTAGAACCTCATGTATTCTCTCCCTAGGTCTGTGGCATTAAATAAACCTTAAGGAGGGAAAGACACAGTACTTTAGGAAGAAAATGGTGTGGAATATTTAGAAACCACTAACAGGTAGAAAAATCTGTTCAAACACTCTACATTCATTTTAGGCATCTAAAACAAATATTTTAAACACAATCCTGAATATATGTCTCTGTCTTTCATGTTTTGCTCTATGAATCCAGAATAATGACTATGTCAGATTAGGTGATCTGGGCCACTTTTAAATGCAATTACAAAGTAGGATAAATGGATATATTTGCATACTTGGGTTTATGTGTTTTCTTTTAAGAGACAGTTACCAGCCCAAATTACCAAGCCTTTTGGAATCAGTCATTTGATTAGGCACTAAATTCTGACCCGAGAAAAGCAATCTTTTCTGGGCATACGGGTGAAATAGAAAGTGAAATGGATGTCGTGGCAGTTTCCTGTTGTTGTGGTTCAGAAGATTCATGTTGATTTCTTCGTGATTTCAGCATGTGGTCCTCTGCTCATGTTAGATACCCTTCACTTTCTTAAAGATGTTATTGTGGAGAGTAGTCAAATAGCTGATAAGAAATTTTGTTTAATTGAATTGACCTATTGATTTCTCTTTCTTTTAATGTGGATCACGTGGTATCCAGTAGCCTGGTAGATTGCAGGAGGTCCCCCCCTCATCTGGCGGTTGCGGCCGAGGGCGGTCTCTCTAGCTCTTGTCCTCCACAATCTTCCCACTTCCACGCTTCGGAAAGGTAGAGGGGTTATTTTCCCACCGTGGATGTCTTTGATAATAAACACTTTGATCTAACTCTTACAAATATGTTTTGCCATTAACCAAATTACTTATGGAAAATACATGTAGATTCTATGAAGTGAAAATTTAGATCTAACTCTTACCAATCTAGTTTACCAACTAACCAAATTACTTATGAAGAAAATACGTACAGATTATTTCTTTACCTTTCATTTTAAGCATTTGTCGATGCTTAGATTTTTTTTAAATGCTAAATTTGACTCTCTGGAAATTAGGGTTAAGCATAGAATTCTAATTTTGTGAAGTGCTTTGAAAAATAGAAAAAGGTACTGATGAACCCAGTGACAGGGCAGGAATAAAGATGCTGATGCAGAGAATGGACTTGAGGACACGGGATTGGGAGGGGGCAAAGGGGAAGCTGGGACGAAGTGAGAGAGTAGCGTTGACATATATACACCACCAACTGTAAAATAGATAGCTAGTAGGAAGTTGCTGCGTAACATAGGGAGATAAACTTGATGATGGGTGGTGACTTAGGGGGCCAGGATAGGGAGGGTGGGAGGAGTCGCGGGAGGGAGGGGATATGGGGATATGTGTATAAATACAGCTGATTCACTTTGGTGTATCTCAAAAACTGGTACAAGAGTGTAAAGTAATTATATTCCAATAAAGAGCTTAAAAAATAGAAAAATGAATTGAAAATTAGGAATATGATCTTTGTTTTTTTTCTGGGGTTGTTCAACAAATAAGTTTATGAGAGTTTTTTAAGATGTCACTTAAGCATAAGGAGAGTTACTGTTATAACTCATCGAATACCTTATAGACTTTCTGGGACTTCCCTGGTGGTCCAGTGGTTAAGACTTCACCTTCTAATGCAGGGAGTGCAGGTTCGATCCCTGGTCGGGGAGCTAAGATCCCACATGCCTTGTGGCCAAAAAACCAAAATATAAAACAGAAGAAATACTGTAACGAATTCAGTAAAGACTGTAACAATGGACCAGGTCAAAAAAATTCTTAAAAAAAATAGCTTATAGACTTTCTGAGTAACGTGATCAGATGTTTCCATAGCGTTTGAGAGCAGCACAGGATGGACCTAAAGGTTGGGGTCCCAGGTTAGAGTTTTCATTTGGTGCAGAGGCCTTGCATCCCTGCCTCCATTCCCTCAGCGTTGCCCGCGCTTTGGCCTGCCTGCTTTATACAAAAACCTGAGCAGTGAAGCTCTGATTAGCTTCTGCCTGGGAAACTGTTTTTCTTCGTGATCGAAGAACCAGATCTCAAGACGTACTTCTCTCACAGGTTACTGTGCAGAAGAAAGGCCATTTTAAAACGAGGCCAGCTAAGTTGTGAGCAGTTCCAACGGATGTCCCTAATTGGGATTTCAGCAAAAATGCTGAAAACTATTTTGGCTAGTAAATGCATTATTTATGCAAATCAATCGGTGACCTTGAAGCTTACTTTTTTGAACAACCCTTATCTTAAAAGTCTACTATTTGGTAGTCATATTAGACATTTAGGAATCACCTTTCTCATCAATCTCATGCAGCATTGGGAGTCTTTGCCCTAATTCATCTTCTGTCTTTGTGAATTCCCTCACCAAGCAGCGCAGACTGTGCCCGTGTATTTGGGTGCAGCATCCTTCTGAGAGGCTGGTGTGGTCTGAGGGAGCAGCGTTTATTGTGGCGGCACGTGAATGTGAGAGGGGGCACGTCTGGCTTGTGGCTCACACAGGCCTGGGTCCGCTGGGAATATGAATGCCTCTGTGGAGAGCGTGTGGCCAATAGCTTTCATCACAGGATCAGAATATTAGGGATTCTGGAGGTGGGCAGGGTGACAGAGAACTGTGCTCAGCGTTTGCATTCTTCTAGAGCGGGGGTCAGTAAACTACAGCCTGTGGCCCCAATCCGGCCCACCCTGTGTTTCTGTCAGGTTTCACGGGGCAGAGCGAGATTGTTTGGGTATTGTCTCTGGTTGCGTTTGCCCTGCAAGGGCGGGACTGAGCAGCTGCTGCAGAGATCACATAACCCACAAAGCCTGGATGGAATACTTGCTCCCTGGCCTCTTAGACAAAAAGCTTGCCGACACCCAGCTCCAGAGCAGGCTTGGTCTAAAGGGCTTTACTTCATTTAGTGCAGCGGGTAAGACAGTGTGTTGTTCCAAAGAATTTATAACAAAATGTAGGTAAGTTATATTCTTTTTAAACAAATGATTTGAGGTTTGGGTGCTGCACCGTGGAGGGTAGGAAGCCAGTCACGATGGATTGCTCCTGTGATGCCTCTGGACAGAGTGGTCCAGGTCACAGTTGTTGGCACAAAGGCTTCTTGCAGAGGCCACAGCGCTCCCTTCGCACACTTCACTGATATTGAACATGTAATTCTGGACACTTCGGTGCCAGGAAAGCATCGACCCTTTGGAGAGAAGCAGAATTAGGAAGGTAGAGGAAGCAAGAGAGATCGGACGTGATGGATACTTTACCTCTCAGATGTCTGGTGGGCCCAGCGTTCCTTCTCAGGGGACTCCTTCCTTATGGGCACGAGTGTGTGTGTATGGGGGTGTGTGTGTGTGTGTAAGGGTGTCCCATCATTTACATGCCCACGATACGCTGTCTCAGGGTCCTTCTCTCCGCAGACTGGACAGGCAGAGCCCGAGGGCTGCCACGTGGCGTTTGCGTGGATGCAGGGCAGTGGGCACCACACAGGGGAGGAACCAGCCTGTGTCCACCTCAGTGTGAAATGATGGAGAGAAGTGTTTAGTCTGTTTGTCCGAATGGCTGGACTAAAGAGAGCCAGGATCAGTTTAGCCATTAGGGGCCCCTGTTTGTCTGAGACAAGCTGTGTGTCCTCCACGAGCTCTCTGTGTCCTGACAGGAAAGTTCTGTTCACCTAGAGCTGACATCTGACTCGAACAGATAAATGAGACCAAGCACATGGATGAGGAGTTGACTTAGGGGAGACCGTGTGAGGCGTGTGAGAGAAGGTGCAAAAGGAAAACTGCGGGGTCTTCTTTCTCACGTCATTTAAAACTGTGGTCTTACTTAGAGGAAATGGTGCAGGAGATGGAAGACGAGAGATAATTAAATGGGTCTTTTTTCTCATTCGTATCTTGTTTAGAAGGCTCTGAGAATTCTGTAGATAAGTTGATGGTTTCTGTGGTTGGACAGAAACATGATGGCTCAGGGCTCAGGAGCGAAAACGTACAAAACGTAGAGACGCGAATGCAAGTTATAACCACTTAAAAGCTGGTCTGAAAATTAAGCATCATGATGTGTTGTTGTAGGAAGAGCCTTAGCAAATAAGAATCTTTGAAGTATTCCTGGAAGGTGTAATATTTTGCAAAATCTCAGCTTGGAGGTTTCGGCCACATTAGTGAGTTATTGGTGGCATCCAGCATCTGGTTTAAAGTTGACCAGTTTCCCTGTTTTCAAAGCCGGTGCAGGCTTATAAATATATTCAATATAGGATATAATGGGTGCATGTCTGAGATGGCCAGGATCATCTTGCAGCTGTCTGAGAGCTGAGAGGCTTGCTTTGGAAATTGGGATTGCAGGAGCTTTGAGGTCAGGGTGAAGCAGGGAAAGATGGCAACAGAATCTTTTCTTCCCTTTCCTGTTTCATCTCTCTTTCAATTCCTGCTTTTAAATGCTGCTTCTTCTCATCTTTACTTTGAATTAGATGGCAGGTTGGGACAGAGCTACCCAAATTGGGCGCGCCTTCCCTTTGTCGACCCCTGGTGGCCACAGAGGGGATAGTCACACAGCCATGGACAAGGCAGTGGTGGGTTGGGTGCATTTTCTGGGCTCTCTGAACCAAAAACAGTTTTAAAAGGTTCTTTTCCCTCTTTAATCATGCATTTGTGTTTTCTTAAGTCCTTCGGTTTCCCGACCTTCAACACCTAAAAGTGACTCAGAATTGGTCAGCAAGTCTGTGGACAGGACGCTGCAGAAGAATAATCTAGAAATGCTCTGGCTTTGGGGAGAATTGCCCCAAGCCGCAAAGGTACGTTGTCTCCCCCCTCAATTCTGCCACTCACCAAAGGTAGTTTCTAAAAACAGGAAATGGGCACCGTCTTTTCTTTCAAAAAACTTTATTTCATATTCCAACGTGTTACAAGAATCTTGAATTATATTATTATATTGCAAGCTGGTTTTTTTTTCTTATAATAATGTTGTAAGACCCTTGGAAGATGCAGCCTCTTGCATCCCCAGGAAATCTTTGTGATATGAATAAATGAGTGAGTGAGTGAGTGAGTGAAGACAGAAAGCATTGCTGTTACGACTCAAGAAGGGCAGCTCTTTGGAGAGGAGGTCGGTTGAGGGTGAAGTTGTGGGTTTTTTCCCTTTCCAGGTTACATTTAGCTTTCACGGAAAATGCTGATTTCTCTGCCCACAAGCGGTAGCGCTGACCCAGGCAACCATCTTTACAAACTCATGTCATTTGTTGCTGGAGAAACGGCACAAAAATGCAGACCCATCACTTCTCCTGGCAAAACAGTTCCGACCACAGATCCACTGTTGCATTGTTTTCATTTGTGCCCGAAGCTGTGGGATCAGATACAGACATACATACCCTTGTGCCGCTTTCTGGCCCACAAGTTACATTTTGGTTTCTGTTTGGATAAACCTTGTCCATAACTGGAAACTCCCTGGAGAGGTAGAATCAGAAATGCTTATTTCCCACTCGTGTGCACCAGTTACCCGATCGGCCCTTGTTCACTCACATTTTGGGGGTAAACTTTGTTGAAGTATAGCACACATGTAGAGAAATACCCAGATCTAAGTGCCGAGATCAATAACTTTTCACACTGTGAACATGTCCACGTGACTTGCACCCAGACCAGGAAGTGGGACTACATCAGAACTTGGGAGCCCCCCGACCCTTTGCAGTTACTGTTCCAGCTGACCACCCTCCCCCCCCGCCCCGCCGCAGGGATAAACCCGATCTTGACTCTAACAACAGAGCTTAGTTTTGCAAGATTCATCGGGCTGTTATGTGTAATTCACTTGTTTTTCTCATTGCTACACATGCCGGGTTGCATGAACATACTGCCCATTCTCCCGCTGGATGTTTGCATTCCATTACGAATCTCACGCACTTCTATTAGGCAATGGATGTTTTGTATGAAAGTTCATTTGCTTTGGAAGTACTGTCCTTGGTTTCCAGACCTTTTGGCAGGTACGGGAATCACCAGGTGACTCCTGAGGCTTCACCGTGTCCTGCCAGGTGTGGGGATGGCTCTGCAGATCCTTACCTCCCAGTTGTTCTTTGGTTGACTTAGGTTTTCTCTTTCTCTCTCTGTCTCCCTCCCTCCCTGCCCTTTGATGCAGTCATCTCCGCACAAGATGAAAGAGTCCAGCCCGTTGAACAGTAGAAAACTCTGTGATGAAATGCACTTTCAAGCCATCCACAGTGCGTCTTTAGACGCGTTTAGTGACCAGTCGCCGACACTGGCCAGAGGGTCTCCTGTGCCTCCACCGTTGGAGCAGAACAAGCCGCAGACGGAGATGCAGTTCATGAACGAGGAAGACGTGGAGGCCTTAGGAGCGGCAGCCCCGCCTTTACCTACGACCGAAGAGCCCAAAGCCCTCTCTGCCAGCACCGTCCCGGCTGCCAGCAAGACGGATTCGCCTTCTAGGAAAAAGGGTGAGAACGCCGGCGCGTCCCATCTCCCTCCTGCGAACGTGGGGCTTTGCAAACTACAGCTTCTTGCCCCCAAAGTTCAGCATACTTCAAAGTGCAAACAGGACGTGTCTCCTGCTTAGTCCGTGCCCTTTTGCTGAATATGTGAGTTCTCAGAATGTAGTCGTAGAAAATGCGACCAGAAGGAGGCCTCGGGGGCGGTGTGGTGAGCACACCCTCCCCGGCCCCCACGGTACAGGTCAGGGATGCTGGGGTCCAGCACAGGCTGGGACTGAACCAGACATCCACGATGAAGCTAATCTGTGCCCCCCCTCCCCCCCCCCCAGTTTCTCTCTAGTGCGTTACCCTGTGTTAATTTCTGTGTGATATTTCAAATGATCATTTGTGTGTTTTTTTGCCTGACTTCCCTACTAGAACATACGTGCTCTGTGAGGTGACGCATCTTGTTGGTCTGTTTACCTCTTTCCTTGGTACTTAGCATAGGGGTTGCACATAGTGGGGGCTACTCACAGGTGGTTGAATGTCCCCCTGGTTGCCTGTCTGGAGCAACGATATTAAGTCTCTCTGTTAGCCGTGTGCCTTTGTGCCCTGTTCTAGGTTTGTGTGATGTAATTCTCTGGCGGAAGTAAACTGGAGGGCTGCAGTCATGGTACCTGGGGGCCGTCGGTGCGCTGTTTAGGGTGTCGTGTGTCAGAGTATTGATGGGGAAGTGCTTAATGAAAGCGTTATTGTTTAGTAAAAATAATAACAAACCCAATAGCATTACTACCAATAATAATAATAATAACGGGAATCGTGTCGATGTGTTGAGTGCTTAGGACCTCTCAGGCCCGTCCCAGCTGGGGAGTTGAGGCGCAGTGAAGTTCCGTGACCTGCCCAGGCCACACGGCTGGGGAGCGTGTGAGCCGCACGTGAACCTGGGCCGTCGGCCGACGACAGCGATGCTGTACTGCTGACGTCTAGCTCTTGGGCTTCTTGCCAGTTTGGCCACTTCTGAGTAAATCTGCACCCTGTGCCCCAGTGCCCTTTCTAGAGACACTCTGACGTCCGTGAGGTTGTTTCCGGGAGAGCGGTGCTCTGATTTGACCCGTTTGCTCTTTCAGACAAACGAAGCAGACACCTGGGTGCCGACGGCGTCTACTTGGATGACCTCACAGACATGGATCCTGAAGTCGCTGCCCTGTATTTTCCCAAAAAGTAAAAGTTCCTTTTGTTCTTCATATCAGTTTTTGTAACCTGAATATTAATCCTGAAGTCCTTACATTTGATTAGAAAGTAAGAAAAGGCTGCAGGAGGCTAGGCTCATGTTTTACTCTGAGAAGCAAGCAGTAAAAGCAGTGGACGGTCTCTGTAGATGGAGTGTGTGGGTGTGTCCCCTGGGGCTGAGTTCTGAGCGGGAACACAGGCACGAGGCCATCTCCCTGATGACACCAGGGTGACGTTGCTGTGGTCAGTGGCCTGCATCCCAAATCAGTGGCAAAGAGCGGACAGCTCTATGGCCCTGTCCCTCCCCAGGGGAGAGTCTCCTGGGGCCGTTAGGGGCCCATCTTCAGTTCTCCCGAGATTTGCAGGGAGGGCCAACTCCTCGGAGGGTGTGACAGAGTGCGTCTGGGGGAGGATGCAGGGAGGTGTAGAGGCTAAAGATGATTGTTTTCTCTCCTAAGGTCATTCATTTAACCTGTGTGTCTCTGTCATGGTGCCTTACTGAAGGGCTGTCCTGGGATGAAATCATTTGCTCCTCTGGTTGCCAGAGTCCCTTGATGTCCGTGTGAGACCCGAAGTGAGGGAAATCTCACAGCCCCTTTCGCTCTTCTCCTTCCAGCGGAGACCCTTCTGGGCTCACAAAACACGCCAACGACAATGGGGCCCGCTCAGCCAACCAGTCCCCGCAGTCCGTGGGCAGCTCTGGCGTGGACAGTGGCGTGGAGAGCACCTCGGACGGCCTGAGGGACCTGCCGTCCATCGCCATCTCCCTGTGCGGGGGCCTCAGTGACAACAGGGAGATCACCAAAGGTACCACCAGGGCCGGTCCTCAGGCCAGGAGCGCCCCCTGGTGGCTGCCGGCCGGAACAGCCTGAAGCCTGGGCTCCGGGAATGAGCTCAGGTCACCAGCGAGCTTCTCTGGCGCCATGCGAGGAGCGCACGTGACCCGCTGTTGCTCAGGCCCAGACGTTGCTGCCTGGCGGCTGGCTGACCTCAGGGTTCTGTGGGTCACGTGTGGCTCCAGGCGACCACGAGGCCGCTGGGGTCACTAGTTGTCAGGCGTGTTTGCTGAGCACAGCGTGTGCCCGTCCTGCGGGGGTGTCCCAGGGCGGCAGCGGCAACACTGGGAGAACACAGTGTGTTGCAAGTGAAAGTGCGCAGAAATGCTGGAGGGGGGCGGGATGTCTGAGCAAGTCCTGGGACGCCTCCCTGCTGCGCCTGAAGGGTGTCTCGGGGTTGGCTTAGGTGATGAATTAGTTCATAGTCCCCCCCCATGTGTGACAGTGGCTTCCCGGTGTCTCATGCCAGTTATGTGGTGAGGTGGCCCCAAGACCCCCAATCGATGCAGTCAGCCATTCCAGCTGATGAGTCCTAGT
The DNA here is from genome assembly GCF_030028045.1 of Hippopotamus amphibius kiboko. NCBI lineage: Eukaryota > Metazoa > Chordata > Mammalia > Artiodactyla > Hippopotamidae > Hippopotamus > Hippopotamus amphibius. Next base: position 140,738,029 of record NC_080192.1, on the reverse strand, counting down.
CTCTCCCATCTGCCTTGGGCAGGTCGCCACACTTTCGTTTGTGACTTTGTCCATCCTCATGACCACCGAGGAGGTGGGTGGGGTTCCTCTCCCCACGTCACGGGTGAGGGAACTGAGCCCTGGGCAGGTGAATCACTTGCCTAAGGTCACGCCAGTGACCGTGACTTAAACCCGCGTGGCCAGACCTCGAGCCCTGCTCCCCGTTCACGTGGTTCTGCGTGTTTACTGTACTCCCCACACGCCTGCCCCCACGTACACGTGTGTGCCCTGCTTGAGGCTACACTTGGCCCATCCTCCGACTGCCCCCACCTCCCTTCAGTTATGTGCCGACGTGGCCCTCAAAACTGACTGAAACCCCCTTTACAAACAGATTTTATAGGATCACCTGCACAGCTGGAATGCATCGATGCTCAGAAAATACCTGTGAATATGAGTGAGTGAAAAACAAGCCTGGTTTTTGAACCAAATTTTCCTTATATTTTCCCCTTTTCCCCTACACTTGCTTTCACAGATGCGTTTTTGGAACAAGCCGTGTCATATCAGCAGTTTGCGGACAACCCTGCCCTCATTGACGACCCCAATCTGGTGGTGAAGATCGGGAATAAGTAAGTTCCCACCAAACGTCATAGCAGCTGTTGTGTGATAACGTCTCAGCTTTAGTTTCTCAACTGTAGAGACATGGACAATAACCCTTAGAAATATATAAAATTAAGTCTGTTAAAAATCTATTATTGTCTCTTCACTATTGGCAAGATACAGCGTTACTCTATAGTTACAGCATTTATGTAACTGGATATTGTGGGGTTTACGTTCACCTGCAGCAGGTTTTATGATCGGAGGTGTGACGTCACAGCCCTGGCCTCTGGGGCTCGGCCCGTATGGTGCACGAGTGTCACACAGTAGACCGTGCACACACCCCTTGAAAGTTTCATTGTCTGGGGTCAAGGGGTGTGCATGTGTTTTTACAGACGGTTGGCAAACTTTTCTCTCTAAGGGGAAGCCACAGATGTTGGAACTGTGGCACGAAGTGCCCCAGCATGTCGGTGGCTTGATGCGCAGCGGGGCAGGGGCTGCTCTCAGTGGGCCACTAGGTCACCCGTCACGTCATCTGTCCTGCTGCCATGGTGGCCGCTTGGCCCCCCCGGCGTGGCTGCTCTGAATTTGGATGGAGGAGGGTCTCCTGCCAGGGCGGGGCATGTGGGGGCCGGCCTGGGGTGTTGACCACAGTATTAGGCTCTTTAAGGACCCAGCTGGAGTTCCAGAACCTTCCATGACCACGTCTCAGGGCATGGGATTCTCAGTCTGAATCTTGGTCTTCTGACGTCTTTCCATTGTTCCGTGTCAGGTACTATAACTGGACGACAGCGGCACCTCTGCTCCTGGCGATGCAGGCCTTCCAGAAGCCGTTGCCAAAGGTGAGCTTCAACGTGAAGAAGAATAGGGGCCGGAACTGATGGCTGGTGGATCGGGGGCTGGAATCGCGCCTTTATCTTAGAAACCACGAGGTTAATTACACCATGCTGTTGGGAAGTTCATGGGTGTAAACGTCAGGGTCTCTCTTGCACCTTTTTTTGTTTTTTGTTTTAATTTCTTTACTGGCTGCATTGGACCTTCTTTGCTGTGTATGGGCTTTCTCTAGTTGTGGTGAGCGGGGGCTACTCTTCGTTGTGGTGCACAGGCTTCTCATTGCGGCGGCTTCTCTTGTTGTGGAGCACGGGCTCTAGGTGCGCAGGCTTCAGTAGTTATGGCACACAGGCTCAGCAGTTGTGGCTTGCAGGCTCTGGAGCGCAGGCTCAGTAGTTGTGGCACATGGGCTTAGTTGCTCTGCAACATGTGGGATCTTCCTGGACCAGGGATTGAACCTGTGTCCCCTGCACTGGCAGGCGGATTCTTAACCACTGCACTACCAAGGAAGTCCTCTCTTGCACCTTGAAGGTCCTTCCCCCTAATCTCATCAAGGCAGAACCTCCCAATGGAGGAGGCAGTGCTGGTCCAAGCCCTGCCTCCAGGATTCCTGTCCCCGCACCTGCTGCGCCAGGGACACAGTGGGGGCAGAGCAGATGGATGCCGACGTCTGAGCCCAAGGGCGATGAGGGGAGAAGGGTGAAGGGTGGGAGCAGGCGGCAGGCTTGGGTGCAGGGAGGCGCCGTACCAGATACCAAGTGCCAACGTTAGCATGAGGCATCCCTCAGCCGGGAAGCAGGCCCTGGGCCGACTGGCCGAGGAGGAGCACATGCAGGTTCTGGGCAGCTCGTAGCTGCACCTGAGCGCAGGTGAGCAGCTGCAGGGAAGAGGCAGGGTGAGAAGCAGATGCACTGCTGCGGCCTGCTGTGCCCACATCCTCACCCTGCCGGTTCCCCGGGCCTTGCCGGAATTGACCGTTTTCCGGTATTAGGTCTTTCTGCCGAATGCTACATTCTTTTTACTGCAGAGGCCACGTGTCACACTTGCATCCTTGATACTCCTAGGAAGTGTTTTGTGCTGCTGTGGGTGTTGTGGTCTATCAGGTAGTTCTCATGTCTGAGGTTCCTGAAGGTCTAATCCGACTTCGTTGAGTCCCCGCTGTCTCCTTTGTGATTGCGTGTGTGCGTACTTTGGGACTGTGACCTTGTCCTTGGTGGTGCCTTATCTGTGAGTATTCTTTGTGGACTGGCCTGAGGGCACGTTCTCCAGAGTGGGTTTTGTCCTCGGCAGATTCTGCACAGTGTTGATGGCCCAGGACAAATTTTTATGTTACGTGTCTCAGCTCTTACAAATTAATAAGAAGAAAGACCAATACAATAGGAATTTAGTTGTAAAGGCTGTAGTTCACAGAAAAAAAATGACTCCTGAACTTAAAGAAATTAGTCTTTGTGGTAGGCGTTCTAAATCTTTTTACAGGTTGCCAGTAACTTTTTGGATTCTGTTTTTGTTGTTTGTCTGTTATAGGATTTATTTTTATATGTAGAATTTGTCAGTCTTTTCTTTTGTGGCTGCTGGGTTTTGTATCACACTTAAAATGGCCCTGCTTCCCATTTCCAAAACTTGTGAAAATACGTCCTGTCTTTTCTTTTAGTACTTTCTTAAATCTTTGCTCTGTCCAGAATTTATTTTGAGAGTCACAAGTGAGGTATCAGGAACCAAATCAGTTTTTTTTTTTTTTTTCTTCAGCTGGTTATTGAATTGGGATGCTTTGGTTGTAGGAAACAGAATGACTTCAAGTGGCTAAAATAATAGGGGTGTATTATCTGACATAATAAGAGTCTTCGAGGTTGGTAGTTTCAGGTGTGATGAATCTGGGTGAGCTTCTCTGATTTTCTTGGCTTCGCCTTTATGATCCCAAGATGACTGTTTAACCCATCATCTCCTTGTACAGCCACATCCGAAATAGGAAGGATAGAGGCAGGCATCTCACGTTCATTGGCCACAGCTTGGTCACGTGATCACCTCCAAGCCAGTTGTTGGCAACACAGTGGACTGGCCATGAGTGCGCAGACCAATCGCATTTCCTCCCCTGGAGTCGAGCCTGCCTTCCTGGAACATCGCGTACAGTGTAGTCGGATTCTCGAGCAGAGTGTTGGCCGTGCTGGCAAAAAAGAAAGGGGGTGGTTCACCCAGGGAGGCAACTGAGAGGGTCTGGCATAGCTACCTAAGTATCCCAGTACCTCCCACTGTGTAACTCTTTCTCCCACTGATAGGCACTTACAACTTTATCATACACCACCTTCCTCTGTGAGTTTAGATTTATTTCTGGACTTTGTTTTCTGTTCCATCAATGTGTTTATTCCTGTCCCAACACTGTATTCTTTTAAATACTGTAGCTGTTAAATGTATTTTAATAAAGTAAATTTTGTTAAAGCTCGTGCCTACTTATGATTCTGAGTTTTCTTGGAGATTTTTGTTTGTTTTATAAATGGACTTTAGAATCAGTGTGTCTAGGTTTGAAAATAATCCTGTTGGTTTTTTAAATTGGATTTTTGTTATATTTACGGATGAAATAGGAGGAATGGGGTAAATGACATCTTTATGAACTGTCCTATTTGTGAATTGGGTATGCATGATTTGCTTTTTGGTGTATTCAGGTTTTCTTTTGTGTCAGGTAGGGATTTTAAAATGATGAAAAGAGGCACACTTCAGGCTAAATATGAATTATTTATCTTCCCACTTACCTGCAACTTGTTCGGTTGAAAGACTTAAATCTTTCTTTCATTACTAGCTGAGGTATCAGCTATCAGATAGTTTGTTAAACCAAGGAAGGAAAATTAGGTACATCTAGCTTGGTACTGGAAGACGCCTCAAGATGGCTATTTTGTTCTTTGGAAATATGTAGAGAATTATTATTTTTTAAAAATTTATTTTATTAAACTACAGTTGATTGACAAAAAATTATTAATTAACATTTAATCTCCTCCTACTCAACTTGCATTTATTTAGGGCAAGAGTATCAATTTTCTTTTTAATACTTGAACTTTTAAATCAAATGCATCTATTAGTATTCCAGATTACGAAAATTTGGAAATTTATATTTACTAAAAAGATCATATGCATTTTACCTTTTGTTTAAAACTGTTTACCCTATGCCCCATGTTAATCATTTCATTTTTTTATTTTATAATCATCTTATTGAGAATAACAGTATCTTAATCAGTAAACCACTTTAATTTGAAAACTTCTGGTCTGACTAATCACTAATGATTTTCAATGCTTTCTTTTTCTGTTGTTGTTGTGTTGTATTTTATTTGTTGTTTGTTTATTCCTTTAACATCTTCTTAAGTCTTCATGCTTAAGTTACCTTAATGTAATTTTGGACGCCATTAGGTTTTGCTTCTTGAAAATTTTTGATCCACAAATAGTATGTTGTGTTTTCTCTGATTTTTTTTTTTAATCTTACTTTTATTTGCATGTGCGTGTCTTTTGGTTTGAAAGTGCTAAGTTGATCTTTTTTTGGTTCCATTATTTATGTTACCATCCATTTAAAACAGGCCACGGTGGAATCTATCATGAGGGATAAGATGCCCAGAAAGGGAGGAAGATGGTGGTTTTCCTGGAGAGGAAGAAACACCACAATCAAAGAGGTAAGCCTGGAAAATAAGAGTGTTTCTACTTGGCTCAGCGAATTTTGGTTTTGTGTAGTGGAGTTTGTCCTCATGCGCATGTGTCAGTGAGAGAAGCCATCACCGTGAGTGTGCAAGAATCAGGCCTGCCACAAAGTAGGCAAAGGCAGCACCAAATGCAGGGGGATGGAGAAGGGCCCGGAGGGGTGAGCGGACTTGGCGGCACCTCCTGGCTCTGTTGCCTCTCAGCCTGGAGATCGCTGTCAGGTCCCTCCCGCTCTGCAACGCGTCTTCATCTGTAAAAGGAAGAGATTCAACCTGATGTTTACAACAGAATTTTTCGTTGAGTTAAATGTCCTCCTGTTGCTGGTGAGACCGGTTTTAATGAGGTAGACTTACAGCATAGACTCCTTCCCGTTAGTCATTTCCCTTCGTTGGCTTTGGTTTCCACCTCTAGAAACGCCTATTATTTTTTTCAGATCTTTGCCAACCTCGCAACCTATTTCTGGAAGCACTTTCTTTGCTTGGCTTCCATGCCGGTGTGCCCACCTGGCCTCTCCCCCCACCTCCCCCGGGGCTGTTCCTCCTCTGGTTCAGCCCCTTTATAAGTGGGTCCTCGAGGGTTGTCTCAGGGCCTTCTCTTCTGCTTCGACTGCCTGTTTTTCCCTAGGCAGCCTCACCCACGCCCACGCGATGACGCCGTTTTTATTAACAAAGAAGACGTTGTCTTGTACTCCACGTCTGTTTATCAAACAGCCACTAGCTAAGCGTCTCCCCGTGGACGCTTCAAGCACTTGAGGCTCGTCATTGCTAAGTCGAACCGATGGTTCTCTCGAGAGTTCTTCCTTTGTTGCACCACGGTCAGAAATGGCACCCCCGTCCATCTGTAGGCTGGTGCTTCCTCTTCCCTCACTCCTCCCATCAGTTTCCCATCCTACCTACTGCTCAGATTTTCCAGTTCTCTCTAGCTCCGCCCCCACGAATCTAGGCTGCCATCTTCTCTCCTAGGATTGCTTCCAAATGGTCTATTTGTATCCATTCTTGCCCTCTCTTCCTCATTCTCTGTAGTTGCACTGGTCTATTTAGTATAATGGTCCAACGTATTCCTTCCTGCTTAAAAGCTTTTAATGGGTTCCCGGGGCTCTTATAATTAAGACCAACATCCTTAACGTGGTCTGCAGGACTCGTGTAGCCTAGCCCCTGCCTCCCTGTAGAGCCTCATCTTTTGCCATTCTCCCCCTGCCCTCTGTGCTTGGGTGTCACTGGCTGAAAGTACATTCTACCCCAGGACCTTTGCATGTGTTATTTTCTCTGCCTGGTGTTCTTAGGACCCCTCTGGTCCCTCTTCACTTAATTAACTAGCATCTCAAGTGGCCCTTTCTTGGCAGAGTAGTCTGGGCTGCTGTTCTCCGCTCTCATAGCCCTGCCTGGGAATGTTTCTTTCACAGGTTTTCTCACTGTTTATAATTAGATGCTGATTAGTGTGACAGTTTAACACCCCTTTCCCCTCCAGACCCTACCCTAAGCTCCATGAAGGCAGAGACCACGTGTGGCTTTGATCCCTGTGGTCTCCCGAGCACCCGTATTGGACCCAGAGCAGGGGTTCGGCAGATATTTGAGGGAATTCTGATTATACTTTTGGAACATAGCATGAAGAAACCCCAAGGACAACAGTCAAGTTGGTTATTATAAGAGTAAAAAAATCCCAGGAGCTCAGTTTATGTATTTCATCAGTTCAAAGTGAAAGAGTCTGTCGGAAGGGTTTTATCAAGATAAAACTGTTATCAGGCATTTTCTGTTAGCATGCCTCAGCTTTACTGACTGTCCCATTAGCTCCCAGGGGTATAAACACGTCAGAGCAAGCATATGCTTTACTTTAGGAGACTTAAAGCATAAGGGTCCGTTCTGATTCTCTTACTAGAGACCAGAATGTTCTAGAATTTAGGCAGAAGGCTATTTCAGAGACCTATTTTTTGCAGAGTATCCAGAGCCGCAGGAGTTGGAATTGAGGAGAATGCTGGCATGAAATAAGGAAGAGTTATGAAATATCTCTTAAAAAACTGAAATATATTTCAGATAGATACAGATTTTGAACTAGTCTAATAAAGAATTGTTAACAGTGGCAGCTAAGTTACCTGCCTCAGTAGATAGATTAAACATTGCTGGGCCTGCTCTCACATCAGTTATTTGTGTGTTTATAAAAAGCTAAAGAATATTTGAAAGTAGCTTGCACCCATCATATGTTAAGCTGGTCACCCTGTTGTATTATTTCTGTCACCTATTTTCTTTATTTGTATTAAAAACATCAACGTACCTCCTGACCAGATGACCACAGATCATGACATTTGATTGTAAATCCTTTGTCCTTTGACACATCTGTCTGGCCTCTGATGACTTCTTGTGATGTCTGTGGGGCTAGCGGATGTCTTCCTCCGCCCTTGCCTGCTGTGGGCCAGGCTCTGTGTTTATGTGCAGTGTCTCCATGGTCCTCATGGCAGCGTTAGGAGATGCATATCATCACCCCTGTGTTGCCGGTGAGGACACAAGGCTCCAAAAGTTTCCACGATGTACCCGAGGTTCCTAAGCTAGAGAAGCAGGATGGGGCCCAGAGCTCTTAGAATTCCAAAGCTCTTTCCAGTGCATCAAAGGAGCATCTTCTATTAAGAGCATGCAGTATGAAGAAAGAGAATGCGTCCATGTTTTTCTCAAGCAAAATATGGTGTGAAAATATTTTCAGGCATTTCTATCAGCAATTATAAGAAAATATTTTGAAAGCCCTCGCGTATCCAAGCAGCCCTTGATAAAGCATTTGCATAAGCTACAGTGATTATGGAGTTTGGTTTGGTGCCACAAACACTTATGGAAAACAGACTTATTTTTGTCACAAATATTTCTCAGCTTAATTGTAGACTTCTAAGCAAAGGACTAGCTAGGACTCACCGTCCCTGGGGAGGATGTGCCACTGGGAAAGGCATTGGGGCCCTGCCCTGTTCTTTGGGGAGCCCATCACAGAACACCTGCGGTTGTGTAGGTCGGCTCCCTTTGGTGTGTCCGTGATTCTCCGTCTTTTTTCTCTGCAGGAGAGTAAGCCAGAGCAGTGCCTGGCGGGAAAGAGCCACAGCACCGGGGAGCAGCCCTCGCAGCTGGGCATGGCCACCAGGTACGGCGCCAGTCGTCTCGGGGTGTCGTGGCTCCTTTCTGTGTCCAGGGTCAAGGCACATGGCCAGCAGACGGTGATCGGGTTCACCGAATAGCCTGAGTCTTGGACCTAGACGGACCTGGGTTTCAGACTGGGGGCCCAGGCCTGGCTTTGTCATTGACACAGTGACTTGGAGCAGCTTACTTACACTGAGGTTGCCACGAAGCAGATGGAAGCGTTTGTTCCTTAGATACTGAATTTCCAAAGTAAATGTGAGGCTTCCATGAGATCATGTGAGGAGCACTCCTCGTGGTCTTGGCACGTGCAGCCCTCGGGCACAGCAGTGGTGGCGGTGGTGGGGGTCGTGGTAAATGATGGTGAGGAGGGTGGGTGACGGCATCATCAGTGATGTGAAAACTAGTTTCCCTCCGAAGCAGCTCGCCTTTCTCTATAGTTTGGATACTTACCAGGAGTTATATTGATGGTCTTCTGAGTATTGATAGGGGTTCATATTAACTTGGCATAGGAGACATTAGAGTTTGTTTTGTTTTTAAAGATTTATTTTATTATGTATTTATTTTTGGCTGCAGGGGGTCTTTGTTGCTGCGCACATGCTTTCTCTAGTTGCGGAGAGCAGGGGCTACTCTTCACTGCGGTGCGCGGGCTTCTCAGTGTGGTGGCTTCTCTTGTTGTGGAGCACGGGCTGTCGGCACGTGGGCTTCAGTAGTTGCGGCACACGGGCTCAGTAGTTGTGGCTCACGGGCTCTAGAGCACAGGCTCAGGAGTTGTGGTGCACGGGCTTAGTTGCTCTGTGGCATGCGTGGATCTTCCCGGCCCAGGGTTCGAACCCGTGTCCCCTGCATTGGCAGCAGTATTCTTAATCGCTGCACCACCAGGGAAGCCCAGGAGATATGAGATTTTGATAATGCAGTTCCATATTAGTCATGTTTTGTCCTCAGGGTAGCCTACTTGTATGGGATTTGAGGATAATTACTCTGAGGGCAGTGCCATCACCCACTAATTTGATGGTGTTATTACATGTTGACACTGAGTGGCCAGAGCCAATATAATAACCTGACATATGACCTTGCCCTTATGGTATTCCTGTGCTTAAGAAACCCAGGATTGCGTTTCTTACTTAGCAGGCAGAAGATGCTAACATATTCATTGAAGGCAAGATGCACATCTCCATCCTTTAATAGCTTGGAGGCCAAGCCACTGCCTGATATAGAGCAGGCATGTCTTAAATGTGCTATTTCTGAACTGATGAGATTTTCCCTATACGTTGTTTCATAGGGAAGGCGGGCTTAGATTTCAAGTCCATGGATTCCTGGCCATAGCTCTGTGTCTTCAACTATTTTAATTCTAGAATTCATTGTTGGAAATAGAAACCCATGTAGGTGTCAAGTAGGAAACAATCTGATTTCTTTATTGTCCTCTGTGGAAAAGACTGTGCAGGACCTGATAGAACTCTACGTGGCGGGGCCGGCTCTAGGCTGAGATGCTATCAGAGGACACCCTTTCTGTTCCCCCTGGTGTTGCCCTGGCACTGCTCCTTCCCACCTGCCCCGTTGCTGGTCTGCACTGGAGAAGGGAGTAGGATTGAAGAGCTTATGTGTATCTTTTCTGTTCTTCATCCTCCGTCTCTGGCTTATTCTCTGGGGAGGGGCTTTTTAGCACGGTTATCTGGATACCTTCCCGACCTGGAATTTTGAATGTGCCTTGAGTGAGCTTGGAAGGGAGAAGGCAGGTGGAGCTTGGGCTACGGATGTGCATTCCTGAGGGGGTGCAGGAGGCACTTAGGATAGAAGCCAGTGGGGTTTTGGGTAAGCAGGTGCTTGCTGCGGCAGGCAGTATACGGCAGACTTCAGGGTCAGGCAGATCTGGCTGGGAGTCCTGGCTTTGGGCAAACTCCTTTCTGTATCTGAGCAAAGGAACAAGAATGATGTCCGTGCCCAGAGCAGCCAGGGAAGGAGACACAAGCAAAGAAGCCACGTTTCTGTCCTAAGCAGTTTAAACTGGCAGTTTGGCTGCCCTGGAAATGCCCTGCTCTCCTGGGACTCTTTTTGAGAACCCCTCTGTCCTGCAGTAATTTCCAAGCAGAAGAAGCAGCATGAGCTGGGACTTTGTCACCTTGCTCTGTGATCTTTGGCGAATTCATCTGCCCCGTGGTGTCTCCTCCTTCATCTGTGAAACGGGCACAAGGGTGACACCCACACCGCAGATGTTTGCTCATCTAATCGTCACAGCAGCTTCATGAGAAAGGAGGTCCAGAGCGTAAAACCCAACAAGGCCACACGGGTTGTGCCTGCAGTTAGCAGGGTGGCTCTGTGGTGACCTGGAGGACACAGGCTCATCCGAACCGTGCAGCTGCAAATGCTGTAAAATTATGCTCCACAGTAGGGGCCAAACACAGGATGTCTGCCAAATCCAGCCTGTGATATACCAGTGTGAGACCTGGGGGAGGCGGCCAGGGGCTCGGAGAGGTTTCGAAGGGACGGAACACGATAGCGGCTGGTCCAGGGTCTGTATTCTTCTCCTTTCCAGTGGCGTGCCGGCTCCCGGAGGCCACGGGGTGGGCCGAGGGTTGTGGGGGTGGGCAGCAGGGTGCGTCTGCAGCTCTTCCCAGGTTGGAACATGGGCTGACCCAGTTCTTTTGAAGCGTTTTGGATTTTCTTAGTATCTGATGTGATCCTACTCAAATGTTGACAGAAGTGCTTTGCCCAGTTAGATAGGAATAGTTTGACTGTTGACCACCCTGAGTCAGTCATGCTACATTTCTTTACGAAACCTGAAAGATGAAGAATTGACTCTCGCGAAAAGGATTTGAGATTTTGAAAAGTCTTCGTGTAAAGTTCTGAGCGGTGTACATCTTTTCATTTTCACTGGCATCCTAGTCTCCTAATTAGATTCATGCAGTTGACTGAAAAAAGTGTTGGCATGCTTTCCTAATTGACAGACATGTGATTGACAGAACGGTCCCTGAAGTCTCATAATTGAGCAAACAGCTTGTCACCATGCAAGTCATTAAAATACCATGGAAAACTGTACCCTGACAAGTGCGAGCTTCAGTGTTGTTCACAGCTCCTCGGCTGAACGCAGGCGCTCAAGTGAGATGAGCCCTTTTGTTTTGTTCTGTCGCTTCTTGCAGACGCTGCAAAGCCGGTGACATTAAGGACTGGAGTCGCCGTTGCAGGAGTCGGGGGCAGGGCCATGGACAGCCAAGTCCACGGGTGACTGTGCCCTCGCCCTGAGCCGGCACCACCAGCTGAGACGTGCAGCTCCCGTTTCAGTCTCTGTATTTGTGTTTTCCTTTATGTGCTCCCTCAAACGGGGTGTGCTGCACCGATCTAGGGGTTTTGGGTTTTGTTTTAAAGCAGCAGATGGAGATAAGAGGTCTTCCGCCTTGCTTCCGCATTCCACCAGCAGAGGCTCACGTCAGTCCGTTGTCGCTGAGAGCTTCGGTTCACATTTGGAACTCATTTCCCTCCCTCCAGTTTGCATTTTCTGATTCAGTGAGGGGCCTGTAGCTTCATCTCCCAGATTCGCACCCAGGCACTGGTCAGGCTCCTCGACTCTAGGACCACATGTACCCGTCTGTCTGAAAACCTCTAGGTTGTTGCTTCAGAAGGATCAGGTTGTTTGTAGGATCGGCTGGGGTTGGCAGGGGAAGGGACTTTTGTGTCATTTTACAGAAGAGCCACTGAGGCCCAGAGAGGAATTCTGTGGTTGTGAAGTCTTTCCTGGGACTCACGTCTCCCGGTCTACTTCTTTCTGTCTGTTACCTGCCCGCATCTGGGATCTCTTGGAGGGTGGGATGCCGTTTGCTCCCTTGCACTTTAAGATGAGGAAATCAAGTCTGAAAGAAAATAGTCTGAGCGGATTAACACAGCCTGAAATTCCTGGGTTTCAAACCCGGGCTTCTCAGGTCTCCCCTCCACCTAGAACCCGCCCCCAGCTTATCCCCACCATGGACCAACCAGGATTCTAGGCTGTGTGCTCTGTCTCCGTGGACATAGTCACCTGTGCCCATGACTCGTTCACCAGGGCTGTGTCCCTGTGATGACCAAGCCTGACTCCAGCCCAGATTACTCTGTACAGCTCCTGGGCCTCTGGTCTAGCCGCTCTCAGGACATCCACTGCCTTCCTGGTGTCTCACTTGTCCTGCTGTGTTGTGATTGGTTAGACAAAAAGCCCCGGGGTGCAGGGGCCAGGCTGTTTGCTGTATCCTCCACGCCTGGCACGGAGCCCAGAAGCATTGGTGACGTGAGCTCCAGTCCACCAGCCCGCAGCCCGCAGGCCTCCCCTCGTAGGGCCCAGGAGCAGGGGCCTGGGGAGGGGGTGGCTCGTTCTGGGCGTGGAAACAGCCAGTAGAAAGAGCACAGAAACTGGGTGCCGTGTAGCGGGGTCTTCCCTCTCGCCTGCCCTAGTTCGAGGCAGCATTGGGTTGTAGGGACCGCTTCTGGAACAGGCACATGGGGCAAGACAGCAGCAGGCTGCAGAGGAGATAGCTGATCATTTACTGGTGGGAGGGAAGGGGGGTGAGGGGGAAGGGAAGGGGGGTGAGGGGGAAGACAAGGGGCAGGAGGACGAGGTGGGAGCTCCCCCAGACACAGAGATAAGGTGGAGCCCCGTGTGCGCGCGTCTGGCATAAAGGGATGCGCTGAGCGGGAAGCGTTGCGGGGAGGCGCGCCTGGGGAGTCGCCTGGGGAGTCGGGCCGGGCCTGCCCCGGGGCTGCTCAGCTCCCTCCGTTTAGCCTGGCGAACGTTTATGAAGCACTTCGAACGGCGTTCAGGCATTTTTAGAGAAAGTGGTGCTGGGAAGCAGGTCTAGTACTGCTGGGCTGGGGACTTCGCCAGAGTGAAGGGGACAGCTAATTGCTGACATGCTTTATGTGAACTGTTTAGAGAACGCGAGCCTGCTTCCCCCCCACCCCGCACCTCCCAGCCCCCACCACGTGGAGAAGTCTAGACGCGCTCGGAGCGCTGGATGCTGTGCCCGTGAATAAGGTGCAGCTCTTGCTCCTGGGGCAGCCTGCCTGGGGTTCTGGGGAGGACCGGGCGTCTTCCTTGGCTCCCCGGGCTCCTGTTTGTAAAGCCTAGAGTGTCCCTGTTATTTGGAATTGTGCATTTGGAGCGGTGTATACAGGGAACGGATCCGCTTGGATGTGTAGAAAATTTGGGCTCCTCGTGCTTGGCCTGCAGCCTGGGACGGGGAAGAGGGGGCACGTGAGCCTCCTCTGAGGCCAGGAGGGAGCTTAACCCCGCTGGTCAGGAGGGGGAGCCTCTTGGGTTAAAACTGAGTGATGATAACAGGGACGTGAATGGGGAGAGGCAGCCCCGGTGAATAATGCAGGAGCCGCATGAATGGGATTAGTGACGGCATCTGGTGAGCGACCCACCCCGGAGACGGCACCGGGAGAAACCCGATGGACTCCATCATCGATCCCGGCCTAATGCATTTTTAATGGCTGCCCAGATGCACTTCCTAATTGGCGGTTACATCACTGTGTGTTCCAGAGTAAAGCATGAGTCATCCTCCAGTGATGAGGAGCACGCGGCCGCCCAGCCGCCCAGCACAGGCCACCTCCCCCTGCTCTCCAGTGTCAGCTACAAGAAGACCCTGCGCCTCACGTCAGAGCAGCTGGTGAGTGTCCTGTCCCCACCACCGTGTTGCAGGCTCTGGTCCAGCCACGGCCACCCGGATGCAGGCGGTTCTCCGGTCCGGGCGTCGCCCCCGCACTCTGGCTCCCGTTTCTTCCCAACACCTTCTCTGTTCGGGTGCCTGCCGCCCTCTGCAACCTCACGTCCCTCTTTGGGTGCCTCCTGTTCACGCACCATGTCACCTCCTGTCCAGGCAGGCTCCTTGGCATCACTTCCCTTGTGTCTGCCCTGACGCTGCCCTGGGGGCCCCTGTCCTCAAGTGTTGGAGGAAGGTGGCCTGAGGGTGTGAATTTATCCTGAGGTGTAAACGACTGATGGACCAAAATCTCACAGGGCTGTTTCCGCTTCTCCAGAGATGTTTGTTAAGTCAACTGCATCTTCTGAGTTGGGGGGAATGGAGCACTTGTGATGGGATTCAGAGAGCTTCAGGTAGCAGGGGGCCATCCTGATCACAGTGTCCTCTTCTGTGTGGCTGTACCACCAGTTTTAGTCAGGCCCTTCCTTCGTGGACCCTGTTTCCTACGAGCAGACAGTGAGCAGGTATCTGTGCTCTGCCGTTGTCCTGAGAGTTTGTGGGGGTCAGCCTTAGTCGTGACAGTGTTTAATGGGAAAAGAGAGTGGGCAGGCCGGACACCCTGCAGCCAGCAGTCCCAGTGCAGCAGCTGCGTGGCAGGTGGCCGCAGCCAGCGACACTGGGGGCGACCTGGACTTCAGCCGCCAGCTGGCTTGCACTCGAGGGCCCTGGCGCAGAGATTCAGACCTGCCTTCTGAATCTGGTGTGCCTTCCTGGGGTCTGGCCTCTGTGCTTCTGGATGTGAGCTGTGCCTGATCACTGAGACTGCCTTCCTGCAGTTCGCGTGCGTGAATAATCAGTGCCCGTGGCTGTTCAGGAACTGTATTTCCACACCCGACTTGGCTTCGTCTCCCCAGTCATGGCCCTTCATACTCAGCCGTGGCCTAGTAAGTGCGTCCAGTCTGAAATTGTGATTTCCTGTGGTGACCTCCAGAGGCGGTCACTGCCCCCGGGGGACGTGGATGAGCCGGGCTGCACGGGGCCTGCGAGGGGGACTGGGGTTCAGGTTGCCCAAGTCCTGGAAAGAACCGTCCTCCTCGAGAGCAGGACAGGGAAAGAATTGTACGGTGGCCTAGGGTGGCCTTGCCCTCCAGCGGACACAGAGTTCACGTCTTTCAGAAAAGCCTGAAGTTGAAGAACGGCCCCAATGACGTGGTGTTCAGCGTCACCACGCAGTACCAGGGCACGTGCCGCTGTGAAGGCACCATCTACCTGTGGGACTGGGACGACAAGGTCATCATCTCCGACATCGACGGGACCATCACCAGGTGGGTCCTCTGACTCGGGGCCGGGGGAGCCCCGGGCCTGGAGCCCGCGTGTCCTCTTTCTGGGGCCTCGGGGGGCTCGTGCAGTTCAGTTTCTGGGGCCATCGGTGCTGCTCGTGGAGCCGTAGCTCCTTGGAGTAAACAGCTGCTGTGGGGGCTCGGGGGTCGCTTCCCTCTGGGATAGCGGCTCCCTGACGTTGTTGCTCAGTTTTGGTGTTTCTTTCCGGAGAGCACGTCATGTATCCCATTTGCATTTTTTAATGAGGCATGTGTGGTGTGATGAATCAGTGACTTTTTTTTTCCCTTTTGTGATGCCCTTTTAACTTTATTTTTCTTGTCTCTGTTTTTATTTAGATCAGACACTCTTGGCCACATTTTGCCCACCCTTGGGAAGGATTGGACCCACCAGGGCATCGCCAAGCTATACCATAAAGTGAGCCAGTAAGTCCACAGCCAGCATCCACGCGGCACTGTGAACGTTGGCTGCTGGGCTGACTTACAAAGACAGCGCCCCTCAGCCAGGGAGGGTCCTGAGCTCATGGTGAATCCTGCTAACCTCAAATTTTGAATTCAGTACCAAAAGGCAAGAAAGGAAGTGGTCTGGGTATTGAAAATTGACACAGGAGGAAGACGGTGGCAGCCTTAGGGGATGGGCTGAGGGTCACTTCATACTGAGGGATGGCACAGATAGTGAGGTCAGGACATGGTAGTCTGATGTAGACCAAGGGAGTTATTTTAGGCTGAAAAAGGTCCAGATTCCAAGCAGGTTTTGTGGGCCAGCCAGCAGTGCACATCCTGTCCACCTGGTCCGGGGACTGCTCTGCTGCGGGGCTGTACCTGGGACGGCAGGGTGGGAGGGTAGATCTTGAGTTGCTCTCGTGTGTCGGATACGTGTGTCACTTCACTTAATTCTCATAGTAGTTCCGAGAAGCAAATAGCATCATTTCTAAGCTGAGAGAGTTAAAACAATTGGTCCAAATTCCCATAGCTGCTAACGGGCAGAACTCACTGAAACCCTGGTCGGCCCAGCCCCAAGTCCAGTGCTTCTGCTCTGGTTTGTCTCCAGGGTTCAGACCCCTTGGGGTTTCCCCCTCCGCCACATCGGCAGGTGCTTAGTCCCACTTTCTCCATCTTTCTGTGGACTAGGGTCTCCCACATAAGCGAAGCCTCTCCCTGCACTGCTCTGTGTCCTCCAGTTAGTTAGGCCCGGGAGGTGCCTTGGGCTGTGGGACTCCGCCATGGTGTTCGCACCTGTGGCCCACGGTGGTGGTGACGGTGGGAGTGGTGACAGTTGCCAGTACCCTGGGCACAAGTGAATGAAGTACACTTCTCTGCTCCTTACCCATTCATTTATCCAGCATTTATTGAGTCCTCTGGCCTCCTGGACCTCATGCTCCAGGCTGGGGGGAGGGGGTGGTGAGGTGCCTGGGAGGACTTTCTGTCCTGGTGGATTCAAAGCTTCTGACTTCTTAGATGCCTAGCTTATTGGTTTGACCTCTCTTTTCTAGATTTCTTCTTTAAGAAATTGTAAAAGTAATACATGTTCCTTAAAAGAAAATAAGAGAAATGAGAGAATATAAAAGTACAAAGGTCACATCTTCCTCCTGGCCTGCCATCAAGCTACAAGTTACAGGCTACAAGTACATTCTCTACAAGTGGAACTGTGGTGACCAGTTTGGTTCTGTCTGTACTGAAAATTCATTTGCACGACTATTTATTAATATATTCTTCTGTTTCATTACGTGTAAGGTTTACTTCATTCTTCCTAACTGTGGTACAAAATTCCATGCTATGGATAAACGATCCTGCATTTAACTAGTCCTCTGTTGGTGAACACTGTAGATAGTTTCCAGTTTTTCACTCTTTCCAACAATGATGCAATAAGCGTTTACAGAAAGTGCTTATTATGTATCATGAGCATATAAATAAGAAGTTACAACACTTAACTGGAAAGGGTCACCGAAAGGTGGACACTCAGAAGTAGAATTGCTGGTCAGAGGCCGGGCGCATGGACAGGTTTGGCCGATATTCCCGAGTTGCCCCTGAGGGATTCTCCCGGCCTCGCTCCCGTGGACGGTGTGTGCAGGGCCTTCCCTACAACCTCCCTACGGCTGACTCTTTGCTACGAAGGATTAATCCACTGATGAGCTGCTTTGACCGGCCTGACACTGAAAAACTGTCTGTATTTTTAGTTGAAAGAAACCCCTGTGGGTCAGGATACTGAGGAGTTCATAGCCTGATTCATTTTGGTTTTTGAAACGTGAATCTATTCCTGTTGTTACTGTAAGGTTAGAAAAAAAGGCACTGTTTTTTGCTTCCTTTTTTTTTTTTTTTTTTTTGGTTTTGATTTGTGTCTCTCTTGGGTTTTCGTAGAACAGGTACCTTCTTGAAAAATAGAGTAGCGTACCGAAGAATGCGTGATCATTCTTCGGTTTGCTGGATTGATTTAGAATGAGTCTGACCTGTGGGTGAGGATCTGGGAAGTACAAAGTACTTGCTATGTTTTCATTTTGGTTGAGAGCAAGGAGCTTGACACTTACTTGTTCACTGAGTTTGACACGTGTCCTCAGTGGCACCTGGACGGTTAGATCAGTGATGTTCTGGCCCCCACCCAGCTTGGCCGTGGCCTCCAGCGGCTCTGTACAGGAGCAAGGGCAGGCTTCTCCTGGGTGTGGCTCTCTGCCCTGCAGCTTCGGGTCAGCTTCTGCTAGTTCCTGAGTTTCTGCTGCTTCTCCCCAGACCTTCTTGCTTGGATCCAGGCTGACTGTTCCCCACCCCATCCTTCGTTTTCCCATCTTCCCGCCTTTGCTTATGTGATGGCTTCTGCTTGGTGTGCCTTTACCTCTGATTTTTGCCTCCCACAGCTTTTCAGCCTGTAATGCCTGGCTCAGACCCCGTGGTCCTCACGAAGCCTCTCCAGGCCAGAATCGGTGCCCCGGGCAGCGCTATGTCCTCCTCCTCTGGGCTTTTCCTGATCCCCAAGGGCTTGGCCTGGCTTGGTGGCCTCGGTAGCATCACAGAGTCCTAGCCCAGGCTGGGTGTGCTGTCGGCTTTCGTAGCTGACTGCTGGTTAGAGCGAATACCCATCCAGGCAGCGTCTCACACGCCACCTCCTCCCCAAGTCTTAGGCAGCCCTAGCTGGGAGAGGGGCAGGAGTTGAGAAGTGGCAAAGGAGGTCGTTGCTGTTGTCATATTTGTGATTCTCTGGAGACATGTTTAGAGAAATGTTTACCATGATGGGGTACCGGGAAGAAGAGGCCATTTGACTGAGGAGTTTGGACTGATCACTCTTTCCTGATGCTGCTTTCCTTGAATTTGGGTACCACCTCAATTATACGCACTGCAATATTTTCCTAATGGAAAAACCGGTCTTGCAGATTACCACTTGCCTGGAAACAACAGAAAATGAGGGCAATTTTATTTATTTTTTGCCAAATGTAATTATTTGTTTGAATAAGTCAGCTCATGAGAAATTATCTGTCAGGTTGATTATTACCTTGTTCATAGAGAGGATGCTTGGTTATTGATTTTAAAAAGCTGACTTGGTTATTGATTAAAAAGAGCTAGAGCAGATACAAATAGACGAGATATGAGACTCCCTCGTATTCAAGCTTACATACGCAGTAAGTAGAAGGAAAGTGAAGAAGGACTGTTTCCTAAAATATCTACATCATTTTAGCCAGTGGGGATTTGTGGGGCTACGTATGGACAGTAATTGCTCTAATTTTCTCCTTGCTTGGTAAATATTTTTGTATTCATATAACCAGAAATCATTGTCTCCATGACTTAGTGAGAGGAATGCTTCCTGTGTTTCCGTAGATAAATTAGTTCATCTGTGGCCTAGGGAACATTATCATCTGAAGCTGGGCTGCTGCAGACAGGAAGTGGTCATTAGCAAACTCGTTACGATCCTTCTTCTCCTCCTGCCCACAGCGGGTCTTCCTGGGTTACTGCGTCATCACTCTCTGCCCGGAAGGCAGAGGGTCGTGTGGCAAGTGGGAGGGCGTCAGGGGACCTGGGCTCTAGGGGCCACAGCCATCGGCCCACCGCAGACCCTCAGACCCGTCCCCTACTGCCAGCTTTGGCTTCCTCACCTCTAAAGTGAGGAGTTGGGTCCGACGATCCCTTGGGTCCCTGCTAGGCCCGCAGTGCTGCGCTGCTGGGTTGTGTGGTTGAAATCACAGGCGCGTGCGCGCGCGCGCGCGCGCGCGCGTGTGTGTGTGTGTGTGTGTGTGTGTGTGTGTGTGCGCGTGTGCGCGCGCGCGTGCTGTTCCAAGCCAAGCTTCCCTGAGAACCCCGAGGATTCGCTGAGCCTGATTGCAGACCTGCTGTGCACTGGGTGGGGGGCGGGGGCAGCGCTGCTCTGGGTGCTGTCCAGGGTGCTGCGCGCCCCTCCCGTCGGAGACCCTGTGACCCAGCAGGAGACCTACAGCACTCCCCCGTAAGGAGGCGCCGGCGGCGGGGGGTGTAATGAGAGACGCAGATTTTATAGACATAGTGAAGGAGAAGTGAATTCTGATTGGAGGGGTTGAGGGATCAAAGGTTTCAGTGAGAAGGTGGCACTGAACCTTATCAGATGAGCAGAGTTTTGAAAGAGGAAGGCTCGTCACAGGTGAAAGCAGGAATGGCAGGAGGGGCTGAGAGATGGGCAGGTATGCGGGGGTGCGGGCACAGAAAGGGGCCCCCCCTCCCCGCAGAGGGCGGGCTGCCTACGTGACTCCGAAGTTGGCTGGCTCCAGATGGCAGGAGCCATGGAGCCCGGGCTGAGAACAAGCCTGAGTTGGCACCGAGCTTTCCTTTCTTATGGGCTGCAGACAGGGCTACAGGGATCCCTTTGCTCTTCATCAGTGGCTTTCAATGATGATCTTCTTCCCCCCATGGGACACGTGGCCATGTCTGGAGACATCTCTGATTGCCGGGACTGGGGTGCGCCATTGGCGGGTAGTAGACGGAGGCCAGGAATGCTGCTAAATATCCTACAAGGAGGCAGCTTGCGGGGACCCCCCGCCCCCAACAACCGACAGTTATTTATCTGGCCATCTCAAATGTCAGTAGTGGAGAAATTCCAATATAGAAGCTGGTCTTGGAAAATTAAGTAAAAGAGGGAAAAGGTTACCCAAAGATAATCTTTCCAACCTATTTCAGTATCTCTGCAGGCCAGGTGTCCTAAGAGGGATGTAGAGATCGGGACAAGAGGAGAAAATCATTTGTATCTGGACGTGGAATGATGCTCTTTCTTTTTGTCTCTGGTGCTTCCCCAGAGCCCTGTTCCAGTTGCTGAGATGTTAGAGGGATAAGGTGACCCACGTGTGTGTGTTTCACCTCTTTTCACTGGTACCTCCTGAGGCAGGGCTGTCCTTCCTGCCCCGGGGCCCCTCGTGGCCACCTTGCTCTGTCCCACATCTTGTTTCCGTCATACGTGGTCCCCACGACACTACTCCCTCAGGGTGGGGCTGTGCTGGGCCCCTGAGCACCCCAGCTGGCCTGGCTCCAGGGTTCCCGGTGGGTGTGCCCGGTGGGTGTGCCCCGTGTGTCCTGCTACTGGCTGCCCTTCTGAGCAAAGGGTCTTACCCACGAGGGCACCATTGAGAGTAAGCTTTGGCGACACAGTGCCACCTGAGTGACTGATGGCAACACTGGATATTTCACGCAGTGTTCACGGGGGCGAAGGCTTTGGAAAGGTGATCCCTGCTGCCACCAGCAGGCATTCCTCCCGTGAGGACGTCCTCGAGCTGGTTTCCCAGCTAAGTATAGTAACGGCCTTTGAAGCAGAACACTTGCGTGGTGAGGACAGCCAGTGGCAGGATCAAGCCATGAAGTGTATTTGCAAATCAAGCCTTGAATAAAATTAGCGTCTCAGACCCCTGCAGGTGGCAGCTTTTAGGACTTTGATGTGAAGAACTATATACAGAAATAGTGATTAAAAAAAAAAAGATTGCATGAATTAGCTCAGATACAAAGATGTTTCATTAAAAAGGTGGCTTGATTTTCAGATGCATCCCTGTATTCCAAATGACCTGAGATTTTCTAGATTTTCTTCGTCTTAATGCTTTCCTATTTCTTGGTTTTAAAGATCATATTAGGCAAATCTCAAGACAAGTCCTTTGGCCAGCGTGAAATATTCACGGTGGAGTAGTAAGTCGGATAGGAAGTGGGTAGTTTGTATTTACTAATTCAGCAAAGATTTACTAAGTGTCTACTACTTGCCAAGCGCTGTTTTTTTTTTTTCTTTATTGGAGTATAATTGCTTTACAGTATTGTGTTAGTTTCTGCTGTACAACAAAGTGAATCAACTATATGTATACATATATCTCCATTTATTCTCCCTCTTGAGCCTCCCTCCCACCCTCCCTATCCCACCCCTTTAGGTCTTCACAAAGCATCAAGCTGATCTCTCTGTGCTCTGTAGCAGCTTCCCACTAGCCATCTGTTTTACTTTTGGTAGTGTGTATGTGTCGATGCTACTCTCTCACTACATCCCAGCTTCCCTCCCCACCCCCCACCCCCCGCCCCCGTGTCCTCAAGTCTGTTCTCTACATCTACATCTCTATCCCTGCCCTGCCACTAGCTTCATCAGTACCATTTTTCTAGATTCCATATATATGCGTTAGCCTACGGTATTTGTTTTTCTCTTTCTGATTTACTTCACCCCGTATGACAGACTCTAGGTCCATCCACCTGACTACAGATAACTCAGTTTCATTCCTTTTTATGGCTGAGTAATATTCCATTGTATATATGTGCCACATCTTCTTTATCCATTCATCTGTAGATGGACATTTAGGTCCAAGCACTGTTTTGGGGGCTGGCGTTACAGTGAGGAAGAAGACAAAGTCTCCATCCCCAGGGAGAGTATGGATTAATGGGACACAGTCAAACAAGGGGCTGTCGTGTAATGTTAGCCATCACCGTGTGAGGAAGAGAGCAGAGCAAGGGCTTAGTGCCCAGGGTGAGGGTGAGGGAGGGTGTGTTTTATCACATAGGCGGACGAGGGAGTGCCTGCGAGGAGGTGCTGTCTGAACAGGTCTGGATGAGGTGAGGGGCAGGCGAGCCCGAGGGTCTGGGGAAACAGTGTCCGGGCAGCAGGATCGGCAGGTGCAGGAAGGGGTGTGGCAGGTGGGAGGACCAGGGAGGACACCTGTGTCCAGCCAGGCGCCAGGGAGCTGATGGGGTTGGAGAGAAAGGCGGGGACCAGGTCTCAGTGGCTCTGTGGGTCATGGCAAGGAATTTGGATTATATCTGAGAAATTGGCAAGGCTCTGGAGAGTTGAATATGAAATTTTAAGCCTTCTTTCTAAATGGAGACTTGGTGGGAGGGGGCGGGGAAATGATTCAGGCTGTTGCGGGAAAAGAGGCCAGAGGTCCTGCTGGAGGTATAGACCAGCGCCAGGGCGGGGGTGGGGGGGACTGAGGGTGGTACGGGGCTCATAGCATTATGGGTGGGACTGAGTGGGCTTGCTGATGGTTTGGGGTGGGGGGTGGAGGTGGTTGTGAGGAAAATAGAAACCCAGGGGGGCCCCTGAGATGTGGGCCTCACATCTGGGCCAATGGGGGTGCCACCGCCTGAGGTGGGGTGTCTGCATGTGTTGGAGATACTGTTGTGTATCTGATGAGTAAGGTGGGGTTTGCAGTTGAGTATATTGCCCTGGAGCTTAAGAGTGGGATCTGGGCTGTGAATGTGAATTTGGGAGATATCAGTGTGTAGATGGTGCGCAGAATTTTTAAAATATATTTAATCCAATATGTTAAATATTATCATTTAAACGTACTCAATATAAAAATTCTTAATGGGATGTATCTTACAGTATAGGATGTCTTTTATATAGTAAGGCGTTGAAGTTTGATATATATTTTATATTTGTAGCACATCTCATTTCAGACTCAAGTTTTCGGCAGTTCAAGAAAAGGGAAATGTAGTTCTACTGAAGTAACAAAGTTGTATTTCATAGAAGAATCTTCCCATGATCTGTTTTTCACTCTCAACACTTCAGACACCAGATGTGTGGGGTTGTCACACGAAGCCATTCCCGAATTCTCTGCAGACACCAACTGGGTGTCCAACAATTTAGTTTAATTCTGTCACTAACTACCTGTGGTTAGTGCAGACCCCGCAGGTTAGGGGCTCATTCCCACAAGGCTGCCCCAAATTCAGACACCAGTCGTAAGTGGTAGGTCCCCAGCTTACCCGCACTTCTGCCTGGCCTGGCTACAAAATGACGGTTCCCACACGCCCTCCTCAGGTCTGATGGTGGCTCCTAGGACTTAGGGAAACACATTCACCGGTTTATCTTATCAGGGTATCATAAAGGATACAGCTGAACAGCCAGATGGAGACGTATGAATGGTCCAGGTACAGGCAGCTTGGCTAGTTTGATGCCTCTGACCTCAGTTTCCCTAACAGTAAAGCGGGAGGAACACAGCTACTGAACGAGGTTCCCATGAGGATTAAACCAAGTGAGGCCGTGAAGGTGCTCAGTCAGCGACCGGGAAAGGCGTTCGGGCTTCTGTCTTGATTGAGAATAAGGTTTTCTAGAGTGCGGCCTTTTGCTTGGCAGTTACAGCCACGCCCTTCCTCCTGAAACAGATGCGGCTCAGGGTTTGTGCGTGCAAAACGGCCCCATCGTGTGATGCCATGAAGTGTGAACGTTTCGTCTCTTTTTTAGAAACGGATACAAGTTTCTGTACTGCTCCGCGCGGGCCATCGGGATGGCAGACATGACGCGGGGCTACCTGCACTGGGTCAACGAGCGGGGCACGGTGCTGCCGCAGGGCCCGCTGCTGCTCAGCCCCAGCAGCCTCTTCTCCGCCCTGCACAGGTGAGGGCTCAGCCGCCGCCCCCGCCCCGCCCCCGCAGGCCGGCTCAGGACCCCTCGCCTGCTCCTGGGAGGGGTTGCCAGAGTAGCCTCTTCACGCGCCCTCCCATCCGGCATCTCCGCTCCGGGTGGGCACCGGAGACTCATCCTCAAGTGCAGGTCCGGCCTCGGCACCCATCAGCATCCTTCGCTGGCTCTTCGCTGGCTACTCACGGCCCTGGGGAGAAAGCCCACGGCCGCGGGCTCATCACCAGCTGTCCTGTGCTCCTCTCCCGCCTCGTTCTCTCCGGGTTCTGGGGCGTGTGCGGGACCGTCTCTGTCATCCCGAGAGATGCTTTCTGCTTGGAGCCTTAGCACGTGCTGCCCTCCTTTGTGGAGGCGCTGCCCTCTCCCTGTGTTGCTGGCCTGAGTCTCAGTGACTCTGAGAATCGACGTGCTTTCTGCCTAATCAGGGACCTCGGCTGGGTTCAGCGGCCCCTCTGCCAGCCACCACCACCACCCGCCTGGCCGGGGATGCCTGTAATGAACACGTGTCCTCTCTGAGTCCTGGTCACGCTGTTTATTTTAGCAGACCACCAGCCCATTTCTGGTGACCCACTCCCCTTCTCGTTTGTGTCCGCATTCAGGGCTGCCAAGGCTAACTGAGGCTGGCCTCCTGGGGTGGGGGCAGGAAAGCAGTGGCCTCCCTGGAGCTGGGGGCCCAGGGCAGTGTTCCACGCTGCTCTCAAAGCAGTGGATTGACGTTTGAGACTTATAATCACACAGTCACTCGTGTGTCTGTGTATAAGAGATGTAGACATAAGGCCCTTGTCGTGCTAAGGAGGGTTCTGGAGTCCACAGAAGTCCATGCAGAGCCAGGACCAGCCACTGGGTCTCTGACACTCCGTCTGGGGCTCCGTTATCACCACCATCATCTAAATTGCATTTCGATTAGGTGCAGGGCATCAATATCTATATCTACGCCTGTATCTGCAGTATCTCTGTAACATATGCAAGCTGAAAGGGACCCTTGAGGTCATCCAGTAATCAAACAGTGAACACCAGCCTGCCCGTGAGCCAGATAAAGCAGGAGGATGTACCACTGCATCCCAAGTCCTGCTTCCTCTCATCCCTCCCCCTGAGTGGTGATGGTCACCACTGTCCCTGGGTTCCCTGCTCCTCTCCATAGTTAGCACATGTATGTGTACGCCTAACCAGTATGTTTAACTGTGCCCATTTGTGAACGTTATGTAAACGAATCGTAGGCTCTTCTGGAACTCGCTGTTACCGCGCAACATTACATTCCCAGGATTGCTGGGAGTAGCTGTAACTGGCTCGTTTCCGCTTCTGAGTAGGTCCCGTTGGACTCCACCGCAGCCCCCTTCTCCGCTCTCCTGTTGGTGCGTGCCCGAGCCACTTCCGGTTTTCTGCTCTTCAGGCCGTGCTGCTTGTGTGTCCTCTGGGGGCACCTGGGCAGTATTTCTCCAGGGTATACACCCAGGAGCGGGATGGCTGGGCCGCAGAGCGTGCACACATTTGGGCATCTCAGGCCATCGCAAACTGTGGTCCAAAGTAGTTGAACTAATTTGTGCACCAGCAGCAAACCGTGCAAAGTGTTCCTTCCGTCGGCTTTGCTTTCTTGCCTACGCATTGTCAGCCGTTTACATTTTTGCTGGTCTGGTGGGTAAGAAATGCCTGTTTTCACGTGTTTATTGGCCATTTGGGCTTCCTCTTCTGTGAAGTGCCTGTACACATCTTTCCCTTATTTTCCTTTTGATTTGTAAGAGTGTTATAGATTCTATAGACGTAGCCTTTGTTATGAGTGCTACAAATATCTTTTCCCAGTTTATGGCTTTTGACGAACATAAATCTGAGTTTCTTGTAGCTGAACAGATCATTTCCCCTGTAGTTGGTACTTTCTGTGTGTCGACAAAGCCTTCCCTGACTGTGGGCCTGAGGAAGGTCTATATTTTATCTAAAGGTCGTTGTCTTTCACGTTGAGGTCTGGAATTCACCAGGAGTTGATTTTTGTACAGAGAAGGCAGGAGGGGTCCGTTTTCATTTTTTTTCCCTACGGGGAGATTCAGTTGCCCCAGCACCATTTGCTGAAAAGACTCCAAGATGCCGTTTTCCTCTGCTTTGACTTGTCATCGTGGTTGTAAATCAAGGGCCCATAAATGTGTGCCTCTCTTTCTGGGCTTCGTTCATCTGTGTAACTGTTCGAGTCACTTTCCACAAAGACTTACAGACGACAACCTGGTGAGAGTTTAATTGAAATTACAGTGAATCTATAGACCAATAGAGAATGAATATCTCATTATAATATTGAATCTTCCAAGTCAATTATATGGTATAGGTCTCCGTTTATTTAGGTCTTCCCTAATATACTGTAATAAAGTTTTTTACTTATTTAGGATTTTTGCACCAGCATTCCCAAATGAGATTGGCCCACACTTTCCCCATACTTTACTACCTCTTGCGGTTTAGTTTTTGAGGTCACGCTGGCATCATGAAACAGGTCTGGAGAGGTTCTCTCTCTTTCTGTGCCCTGGAATTCTTTGTTCCTTGCATGACTGGTGGGGGTGTTTGGCGAAATCACTTACCCGGGGCGTTTTCCTTGTGGGAGGACTTGAAAGTACGGATTCACTTTCCGTCCAGTCGGCTTAACCAACTTACATGTATTTAACCTCTGAAGATATGAAAATGCTCTTAGTATCCCAGCACCTTTGACAGTTAAAAGTAGTTTGATGCTAATGAAGTTTACACTCTTGTGGCGACCCATTATTTATTTGTTTGTTTTAACAGAGAAGTGATCGAAAAGAAGCCAGAGAAGTTTAAAGTCCAGTGTTTGACAGACATCAAAAACCTGTTTTTTCCAAATACAGAACCCTTTTATGCTGCTTTTGGAAACCGACCGGCTGTAAGTAGTAGTCGGGTATACATGAGCTCTTGAAATTACTGTCTGTTCTGACAGCCGTCATCTGAAAGGCTGGCCTAGACTTCATGTGAAGCCAGATACCCCTCCTACTACAAATAACCGCTAAAGAGCCGCTTGCCTGCGTCTAAAGGCAAGGGGATCATCGTTATTTCGCCGCCTGTAGTTTTGTTTGAAGGTGGGCTCGTGGGTTTCAGTTTGAAGTTTGAAACTGGAAACTTTAAATTCCAAATTGCTTGCTAAATTAGTGAAACAAGAACATTAAATAGGATTAGTTAGACCCTTTCTACCGGAAGGAACCACACACAAAGCACAAAGGTGAATTCGGTGTCTCAGGTTTTGAGTGTTGTTTCCTGTGGTAAGAGTAATACTTTGAGATTTTGTGTGTATTTCCCCCATTTGCTGGAAAGTTCAGCATTCTGGAGGATATAGTTGAGTACTTACTTCCCAGTAAGAAAATTCTCCTGCTTTTGAAACTCAGGCCCAAGAAAATGGGTCACAGAATAACCTTAAGGAATGTTAGAATTATAGGGCATGTGGTGGTGGTTTGCTTTTTAACTCAGTTCTTGAATAGAGGAGTGAACTGGGGCCCAGAGAGGACAACTGACTTACTGGTTTCACATCCAGAGACATTCTTTCTCTCCACTACTTGGAGGTATTGTTTGAGCTTAATGGAAGTTTTATAATGCAGGCAGACCTTGTTTTATTGTGCTTCAATTTATTACGCTCTGCAAATGTTGCATTTTTTTTTTTTCCCACAAATTGAAAGTTGTGGCAACCCTGCATTGAGCAAGTGTATCGGCACCATTTTTCCATCAGCATTTGCTCACGTCCTGTCTCTGTGTCATCTTTTGGCAATTCTCGCAATATTTCAAGCTTTTTCATGATTTTATACATTACGGTGATCTGGGATCAGTGATCTGTGATGTAACTACTAGGACTTGGTGAAGGTTCAGATGGGGGTTAACATTTTTCAGCAATAAAGTATTTTTTTAATGAAGGTACACACTTTTCAGACATGATGCTGTTGCACACTTAGTGCAGTATAGTGTGAACGTAACTTTTATATACACCAGGAAACTGAAACATTCGTGTGATTGCCTTTATTAGCTTTGTTGTGGTGTCTGGGACTGAACCCACTTCATAGGTCTGCCTATGTTAGTATCAAATCTGAAAAATCACGTGTTTTGTATTTACAGTGAACTCTTTTCTTCTAATTAACACTTTACCAAATATAGGATGTGTACTCGTACAAGCAAGTGGGAGTGTCTCTGAACAGGATATTCACTGTCAATCCCAAAGGAGAGCTGGTGCAGGAGCACGCGAAGACCAACATCTCCTCGTGAGTATCGTGCGCCCTCCGTGGGATCGCTGCGTCATCGTCTTGACCCTGGAGTGGTGTTTCACAGTTAACAGTATATGTTTTAAATCCTTTGGTGCCTATATTTTAATCTTTAATTCCTACAAGGAAAACCTATTTTAACTCCTTGGATTTTGTCCAGAACCTACCTTTTGGACAACCTGGATTAAATCAGATCCCCTCTAGGTCGAAAATCTAAGCAAGCGGTTAGATGCTGCCACAGAGTGGAATGGCATGAATTTGAAAACTACTGGCTTACATTTGCCAAATTTGCTTTGAAAGCCTAGACTGCGAATTAGAAATGTAACCAAATTAAAATATCCTGAGAAGCTATATTTAAAGATGAGGAACCTCTATAGCCCTTCGCATACTGATCTGTAATACTATTCTCACCAGAAACATGGCTGTGTGACTGTAAGGATTCCTCTCGTATTTTTGGCTGAAGCCCGTTCTCCCCGAAGCTGTGGGCTGAACCGGGTTATTGTTTACAGAGAGGCCTCCTGGCTGGCTGGCTGGGGGTCTCCCTTGACTTGGATGTGTCTCGCTTTGGGTTCCTGACTTCTTACAGTGGAGAGTGTTTCCTCACCTTTGCCCGCTGGGTGATGTCAGGCAGACAGGTGTCATCCTGCCTTGTCCATTTCGGAGGCCGCACCCCTGCTGGCCTGGTCCCTGTAGACCTGGAACACTGCCTTTGGCCTGAGTGACCCCAGGGGGCCTCTTGGGGCCCTTCTCATGTAGAGGAGTTGGACTGGGGGAGTTTGGGTCTAGTGTTTTCCCAGGGATTGGTATTTTGGTTTTTTTCTTTCTTTCTTTCCCTTTCTTTCTTTCTTTCTTTCTTTCTTTCTTTCTTTCTTTCTTTCTTTCTTTCTTTCTTTCTTTCTTTCTTTCTCTCTCTCTCTCTCTCTCTCTCTCTCTTTCTTTCTTTCTTTTTCTTTCTCTCTTTCTCTCTTTCTCTCTCTCTCTTTCTTTCTTTCTTTTTTTTGTAGATTAGAGAACTAGGTTCCCCCAGGGCAGATTTTCACTGTCAAAGTGATCCTTTTATGCATTGGAGTCTAATCCAGCTTAAACAGGACAGTTCCAGGCTAAAGGGCTCCCTGGGTCTGCACCCCAAGCCTCCCTCCCCCATAGCCAGGCCAGGACCTAAGTAAGCAGTTCCCAGGATATGTGGGAGGAGAGGGGAGGGTGGAGCCAGGACCTGCTTCCATCCTTTAGAATGAGAGGCCTTGCCGGCCCTTTCCTTGTGGTTTTCTCCCCTTCCCGAGTTCTGAGTGGTCACCTCGACAATGTCTCCGTTCCCTCTTCTCCCCTGTTTCCCCACGTGAAAGCATTTCCTCGGTCTCGAGGAGATAGTGGATTTCCATTTAGGGTCAAAAGAACTCTCAGCTGATGGAACACTGCCTGGAAATGGCAAAGGTTTCTGCCCAGGCAGCAGCCGAGTGGCAAGTCTTATCATTAGGGGCGTGGAAAGGGAGACTCCAGCATCTATGGAGCTTTGCCCAGGAGGCGTCTGAGGTTATCCCGTTGGCCGAGCCTCTGGGGTGAAAATGCACGCTTTGTCCACGCCTCGTGGGAGAAAACTTTACATTTCACCAAAGAATGATGTCTTCTTCTCCCTGGACCTGGAGATGTGGTTATTCCCATGGGAGAGTGACTCTCCTTTCCCAGGAAAGCACACGCTTTTCTCTGGCACTGAGCTTTGTACCACCATTTCAAAGCCAAGTGGGTGCTTGCCTCTTGGAACCTGGGACATTGTCTTGGAGAAGTCCGGGACCCACACTGGCTGGGGAGGCTTCAGTGCTTGCTTTCTTGGTATTTGTGGCTGCCAGCACGTGAGCTCTGTTTGCCCTTGAAGGAGCCCGTGTGTGGAGGGTTGGTCCGAGAGAGGCACAGGTGGAGTGGGTTTGATTCTGGTGCCCCCGAACCCTGGTGATGAGCTGTGAACTACCCCCTGCAGGGAAGGGCCACCTCCTGGAGCCACGGAACTCAAACAAGCCAGAGGGGATTTTACAATTTTGTCTTAATCCCCAGGAAAGACAGTTCTTGCTTATTAAGAGAGATTTTCCCCATTTTGTGTAAGCACAATGTTTCTCATAAGTTCTTTGGAGGTCCTTTATTAAATACACACACTCATCCTTATTTAAAAGTTATTTTCTGCCTCAGAACATGCTAATTCCTTGCATTTGGATTTCAAAACTCCTTTCTGGTTCTTAGCAAATAGGAACTGGAGAGGGACTGGTGACTGTCAGGGAGGACTCTGGGGATATGCAGAGAGGCCTGGGCTTGTCGCAGTTTCTGGTTGGAGGTGCCCAGAGGTTGAAAATGCATATTCAGTACAACAACTTTCTTTTTGTAGTTCTAGGCCACAGAAACTAATATGCAGCATCTTCTTTGGAATACACAAAACACAGAGGGAGAGTATTGCAGAGAGCATTGAGAAACACTGATCAGGCCAAGTCCATATTCTAGAAGGACTTGAGGCCCAGAGAGGGCAAGACACCTGTCCAGGGTCCCACAGCAGTAAGATGGGAGTAGATCCCAGGTTTCTTGACCCTCGTGCCAACCAGGGCTTTTTTCCCTGAAGCTAATTATTAGCCAGGGCGAATTATTTTATAATGTTAACCGTTTATTGTTGAACAAATTTGTGGAGCATCAGTTCACAGTATTTTCCTGGGACATACTTTATTTCATTTAATTCTCACGTGAACGCTGTGCACAGGTTTCATTTTCTCCCTTGACAGTTGAGGAAACTGTGGCTTAGAGAGATGAAGCCACTTGCCGGAGACGCCACAGCTCGTCAGTGGCAGAGCTGACGGTCAAATCCGAGTCTCCTACCTGCAGGGCCCAGGGCCCAGTGCCCTTTCATGGCATGGTGAAGCGGGCCCTGGGTGATGCTCCAAAGATGAGCTTTCTCTGTGATTCTCTCCACCTGCTGCCCACCCACCCCAGCCCCAGGTGGGTGGTGGTGTGTCTGTCATGGGGCCGTCTCTGACTCCTCCTTGTCAGACTCTCTGATTTCCCATTAATTAGTGAGGGATTATTCTAGAACAGTCTCCCGCGTGTTAGGCACGTGGTCCACTCCTCTGGGTCGTGGATTCCTCCTGACTCCTGGCCCCAGTGCAGGGTGCGGGGTGCGTGCAGGTGTCCCACGTGGCCACGTGTCCCTCACAGACGGTGATGCTGTCCATTTTCCTTCCAGGTACGTGAGACTCTGCGAAGTGGTCGACCACGTTTTCCCCTTGCTGAAAAGGAGCCATTCTTCCGACTTCCCTTGCTCAGACACGTTCAGTAACTTCACCTTTTGGAGAGAGCCACCGCCACCCTTTGAAAACCAGGATGTTCATTCTGCATCATCATAGAACGTTCCAGGCCACCTCCTGACATCCTGTGAAGACTGGGCGCCCCCCTCCCCTCATTAAAGGATAGGTTTGGGGATGAGCAGTCGTTTACTTAAGAGCAGAGAGAATCGAGGAGCACGCCTCTCCCCGTCCCCCTCGTCGGGGTTGACATTTCTAAGCCGCGTGTGAAGGGTGTATGTCCTGTCCTGGGTGGGGCATCAAGCGCGTCCCTGTGTGGAGGCTGTGCCCCGTTGTGGCTTCAAGCCCGTTGCCGCGCTGCCCTACCCAGCCCGCTCCAGGCCAGAGCAGTTAGTGGGCAGGATGGGCTGTGAACCGGGGGTCCCTGGGATGACGGGATCCAGGGAGGGGCGCCAGGCGAGCATGACTCCGGGAGAGTGGGGACACATTGCTGTGTGGTGGTTCGTGCCAGGTCTGCTGTGCACAGTGGGAGGGCTGTGGAGGGTCCCTTGACCTGAACCCGAGATCTCGGAAGGGACTCCAAACCTCACCGTTCTGGGCCTTGACCTTGTGGATGTCCCCTTGCAGTATTTGCCGACCGGTCTGATGTTTAGCTGATAAGTTCTTTAATTTCTCTGGTTAAAGCGAACCTATATAACTGGCATATTTCCCCTCATTTTTGTGGCAAAAGGCTGGAATATTTTTGCCTTAATGCATCCGTGGCAGACGTTTTGTTTAGAATGCGCTTTGTCCAGCTCCCTGTAACTCTGCAATGCCTTAAGTTCGGATTATAGGAGATATTACTAAGGCCGTATTTCGAATCACTTTGACCCTCTGCCAGCAACCTGTCCAGCAAGGCGCTGCTGAAAATGTGGGCTCGAACAGAGCTTATGCCAAATGGTGATGATGGCCGTTTCTGTTGGGAGCTCTCAACAGAAACCGGTTGGTTTTAAGAAAATAGTTTGAAGAAGTTAAATTATATTCTTTGTAGATAGTATTATTTATTACTTTGCTCTGATTGGGTTACTGTTATAAGCATTTTAGCCATATTCTTTCTATTATAACTGTCAGTAGTACATTAAAAAGATATACGTGTTAGACCATCCAAAGAGCCTTATTTTGTAATTCTCACAACACTGACCTTTTGGAATATACGAGTCATACTTTATATTTCCCTTAGCTTGCCCCGCTCAGATTAAGAGCAAGTGGATAAGTCGTCATTTAAGTGACATTCTTCAAGTCAGTTGAAGATGCTTCTTTTACTTGTTTATTCAGTTGGCTTGTGGAGAGAATAATTTGAAAAGTGAAAGAATTATTTTGGTAAAAGATTTTGTTTTACTTTTCAAACTATTATTTTTTTAAAGAGCGTTTTACTCCAGTGATTGAAATGCTCTCCTATTTAAATTGCATGCTCAGAGTCACGGGAGGCACACACGGACAGCTGAATGCAGTTTTACTCTTTCTGTGAAAGAAAATCCAGAGGCTTGGCTTCGCTGTCGTCGGTGGGCCCTGCTGACCGCGGGCGCCTTTGCCGAGCCGTCCGCGTGGCCACACAGAGAAACACAAACACCTGTGCGTAGCTGATTGCACGTTTGCGCAGAAGCAGGAACCGCATGTGCAGCCGCCCTTTTGGAGGCATTAAAAATAATTTAAAATAGTCCTGCCTTAACTTGGGCTTGCTCATTAGGGACCTTCAGAGGCTGCCTTCATTCTTTCTGCCACGGGGGTATTTTGGGGTGAATTTTAACGGCTGTGACCTAGGTGTAAGCGCACGGGCCTGCAGAGGCTGGCCGGCACAGTTTCTCCCTTGCACTGGGAGGAATTTGGCCGTGAGACTGGGCCACGTGTCCCTCGGGGCGTTCGTCCTTCATCAGCACGACCAGCCGTAGTCCTCTCTCGCGAGGGCATGCAGCTTTGGACCCCCCGTTTTGATGTACCCTCACCTTCCACACCGCTGTCCTCTGACATAGCACACCTTCCAGAAAGTCACACTCTCGGGTCTGTGTCAGGTTCAGAGTGTGGCCCCTGGAGAGGCTGTAACATTCACACCTGCCGCGTGGCTTCCGAAGATGAGGTTTGTGCCCAGGCAGCACTCACGCGTGTGCACATTGGTTTATCTGTGTTCACACGGCCGTAGCTCAGTGACCCCACAGCTGTGTGCTAGGGTGCTGTATGTAGACCACACATTTCAAAGTTGCCCGATGGAAACAGCTCCCTCCATAGTGACAAGTCAACAAACGTTCATCACATGTGATGAAGAAAAATGTGCACCCCTGGTACGTTGGAGAAAATGATTACACCTTCAGAGAGAATTCCCTTTTCCATTTTAGGTTTGGATCACCCCTTTAAATCTATTTTATTTACAACACTTGATCTGTATTTGTATATGCTGGTACGATGATCAGAATCACTGTAATACTTCATTGCGTTGTGCTGGAATGCAAAACTAGAATGTATTGTAATAAATGAGACCAATGAAAGACTTCTCTGAAAATCAGGTGTGTGAATTTTAAATAGTTTTTGGTAAGTTGCTGATTTCTTACTGTGTGATATCAAGCATATTTTCTACTCAAAAAAAAAAACCTCTTAAACTTATGGACTGTTCCATATTTGGAATAAAAGAGCCCGTCTTTTCTGATGCCTTTGGTGAAATACTGACGCTCTGTGTGCACTTGGGAGGGAAGGAGGGGTGAAGACGGAGAGGAGAGGGCTGCCCCCTGGGCTTGTCCCATCTTGATGGCAGTGACTCGGGAGCAGGGAGGGTTCAGTAAACACTGTACGTGAGATTCCTCCCAAGGCCTGGCCTGTAATCCTGTTTAACGTGGGGCTCTCACACAGGTAGGCGCTGTTCCATGTTCTTGTATGGGGTGTCTGCAGTCAGGTGCAGCCACAAGAGAAAAGACAAGAGAGGCTCAGGGAAACCAAGCTTATTATACTCACAGGTTCTCAGAATGGGAGGCAGCTCGCCAGCAGGGCCACGTGAGGAAGCACCAGGGGGGGCAGGGGAGCCCAGGCCACGACCTTTATTGGGATTTCTGCAGGAAAGGCAGGGCAAGTGGCCTAGCTTTGGACCGGCCAGTGTGAATCATCTCAGTGGCCTCCAGGCTATGGGGTGCCCCTTGGTTGCCTGGTGCCTGGCCCTGGGCTGTTTAGGGCAGAGGAACAGTGCCTCCTGGGGTGCACAGGCCAGACAGAGGAGGTCTGGCTGTGGATCAGCTAGTTTGCGTATCACAGTCTGCTCTAGGTGGGCCCTTGGCCATCTGTAAAGAGTGACTAGCTAGCTTCTCCCAGCCAGAATGGTTTTTTTTTTTTACTATTTTTTTATTTTTTTATTATTTTTTTTTTGGGGGGGGTACACCAGGTTCAATCATCTGTTTTTATACACATATCCCCCTATTCCCTCCCTTCCTTGACTCCCCCACCTCGAGTCCCCCCCACCCTCCCTGCCCCAGTCCTCTAAGGCATCTTCCATCTTCAAGTTGGACTCCCTTTGTTATACAACAACTTCCCACTGACTATTTTACAGTTGGTAGTATATATATGTCTGTGCTACTCTCTCGCTTCGTCTCAGTTTCCCCTTCACCTCCCGCCCCCTCCCATACCTCGAGTTCTCCTAGAACGGTTTTTAAGATCACAAAACAGTATAATATACATTAAAAAAGAAAGGTAGAGACAGTACAGCTTCCCTTGCCTCACATCCACTGTCCTCGTTTTTTGGCCTCTTTCTGTGTATACCCTATTCGTTTCTCGTTTTGAACAAATCAATCAAAAGCCTTGACAAGTTCACCCAGATAACTTGAAAACCGTCCAAATTCTTATGGATTTGCACATTCTCATCATGCCTGAGACATCCCATTGATTTACCTACGAGCATCAGTCTAAGCGTTTTTGGAATAAATGTAAGAATATTGGTCCTTAAATACCTCAAAGATGTCTGCACAGGGTACTAGGCTGAGGTCCTCATGAAGCCCAGATCCAAACAGTTCATCTCTGCATGCCTGTGTATCTTAAAAACAAAACAAACTCTCATTGAGCTGAACAGCACAGATTTATTCTGACCCTGATTTCAAGTTGTAGGTGCTTTTATCTGTAAAATAAAAATTGTGTAAACTGCAGTCTTGGGCCTGGCGACCCCCACCTGCTTGCCCATCACCACTTTCTCTCCGTGGAACCACTAGGCTATGCTGTTTCCATTCGGTTGTGCAGGCAGCCCTCACACGTGTGCAGCGGAAACCAGTTTGGTAGCTTGAATTTCCCGTGTCTCAGCTGTAATCACCTGAATATTCAAAATACTTCCTATCTTGGTTTCCAAACCCTGATATACCCCACCAGATTTGCCAGTGACATCGTCGGGTGTCAAGGAACATTGACGATGGGTCAGTGGCCACCGGCTTTGGACCTCAGAGTGACCTTTCCTATAAAAGGTAATAATATCAAGCAGCCCTGGTACAATCCTGGGACAGGAGAACAGGTGTGGAGGAACGTTACACAGGCCTCATTTAAATAAATTAAACTCTGGAATCCGACTTCCCCGATCCAGCAGGAGTGTTGTCCTAACCAGCTGTTCCAGGGAGCTTTGTCACATCACCCATCACTTCTTATTCATCTGCCTCCCTTTAAAACTGTCTGCACAAAGGCCTGTTCCCTGTTTCTACGGGGCTGGGGATTGTGGGGGGGATCCTGTCTCTGCCCTGAACAAAAAAGAAGGTGGTTAAAAACGCCACGAGAGTCTCCTTCCTGTTTCTGACCCTCTTTTCAACTCCCGCTGCAGTGGCAAGTGGAGGCGGGTGTCACCACCATTGCAACAGGGCTTGGTGCCTGCAGGAAGCCAGAATTCGAGCAGACAGATGTTGGCCCTGGAAGTCAGTGGCCCCCAGATGGCCACCGGGGGGCGCAATCCGTTTTGGTTTGACAGCTCAGTCTTTAAAAACGTTGTCCTGTCCTGACAAAGGCCCCTCGCTGTAGTGCTTGTGTTGGAGGCCAGCCAGGTGTGTTGGGGGCTTATGGGGAGAAAAAGGAGTAACTCACAGGACCGTTTGGGTGCCGAAGGGCCTTCACATGGCACAGCCCAAGGTCAAACGTCACTAACCGGCCTGGAGGAGGGGGCAGTTTGTGGCGGTGTGTCATTCAGGTCTAAGAACCATTTAGATCTGTGATTCTCAAAGTGTAGTCTCAGGGCCTGGGCTCCAGCATCAGAGCTTGTTAGGAATGCTTGTTGGGAAGCAGCTCCCTGGGCCTCCTGAATCAAAGCCTGGGCTTGGGGCCCACAGTCTGTGCGGATGAACCCTCCCCTGGATTCCGATGCATGCGCAAGTTCAGAGGACACACCTGAGGCCCGGATCCTGTTCCCAGGGAGCCGCTTCTGTGTTATAGCAGCTGACATCGAATTCTTATCTGACCTGGTCAGGGCGATAGGAAGGAGCTGCTGAAGGGAGAGAGGGCCCTGGAAACCCAATACAGCGGCTCGACTGAGTCCCGAGGGGGTCCTGAGCCTTTGATGCACAGCTGCCAGCCTGAGCCACCTTCCTGGGCATCTCAGTGTTCGCTGATGCCAGTGGGGAGGAGATCGTGCCTGTGACCAGGCTAGGTAGCTGAGGGCCTGTGAACCAGCAGACCTGGGCCGGGCCCAGATTTCTGATGCCTCCCTTCCTCCCGTAGATTGTTGGAGCCTTGAGGTGCTGTCCAGATGCCAGCGATCTTTTCACTGGTGCAGGAAGTCCATTCAGTCCTGCATTGCTTTTAATGAGTTTTGCAAGCAAGTAGCCTCTTCCGGTGACTCATTCTGCCTTTTGTGCACCGGAGATGGTGGTTTTAGGTTTCACTTTGGAAAGTAACCCCTACTTCTGCCGCTTTCTCCACTGCTGGAATCCGAACAAGTTACATTCATTTTGCAACAAAGAAATGTAAATGTAGGAGCGCCAGTCATATTTCTGCTCTGATTGTAAAAACATCCTTTTCCGAGATGGATGACAGAGCCAAGCAAGAAGAAATGGTTTATATTTTCAAGGAACACACTCATTTGGGAACTTTATATTTTTCCTTCCAGAGTGGCCTGATAGTTTCACTTTTATTCTTTTGTCTCCCTGATTCATATTTCAGGAATATCCTAAAAATAAACAGTACCTGTTGATTGTGTGAGGCGGTTAACCTCGGATTTATTGAAGGAGATTTAGTTCTGGACAAAAGTTCGTGTTCTTGCTTTCATGTGGTACACAGAGGGTGATAATGAAGAGCATTTCTTATGCAGTAAAATTGTTTTCATCTGGACTTTCTACAGAAATCAGTTTATGGTACCTAAATAGGTGAACTTCTTAGGATTAGAGAGTATGTGTTAAGCGGACAAATGCTATGTAGCATCTTTCCTCCAATTCAAATAATACAGTGATCTTCAAAATGTCACAGTCTTGAACGAAATTATTTTTATATAATTTTATTTAAATATGCATAAACAGAAAGCAGTAGCCCTTATACAATAATAAAACCAAGATGCATTTAAAATTAAGTGCAGATAAAACTATAGCACCCATGAAATTCAAATTAACCTGAATGTTATGTGGTAGAAAATGATGTATTAAAGCTAGTGAGATGATGCTGGATTTGGGTTTATAGTAGAAGTATCTGCATTTTATGTTTCATGGGTCAGCTTGAGTCTTTTGATTTTTGAGCATGGTGGGTCATCATTTAAATGGTCATTAACACTGACTTCTACGAAATACAGTCATGAAAACGTTCTTATTACCCATTTCCATCTGCATGGACGGCTAATGAGCTATTGCAGGTTCTTCCGACAGGATGGGGTCACCTCAGTAAACTGTCCGATGGGATGAGCGGGCACCCTTGGAAATGGGGACTTTGGTGTTTAGCCAGGGAATACACTACCGAGATTCCATTATCCTAATCTCCTCCGAAGTGCCATAGAATTTTCATTTGGACATAATGTGACATCATTTGGTACTTAAAAAATCAGCATACTTGGAGGTTGGGTCTGGGATGCCCATCACCCTTCTCTCCTCCAGGATTCTGACTGATGGAGCACAAATGGATCAAATGGGCACTCACAGGTCAAGCTTTTCTCCCCCAAATGACAGAAGCTGTGGATGTTGCCCGAAGTTTCATTGGAGTGTTTAAGTATATCTTTTCACCCCCCAACTAGAAAATTCCTTCTGTCTCTGGCTCCATGGAGAAGGGAATGTGCCTCCCACTTTGAGCCCAGCTGGCCTGCAACCCCTTACCACATGGCAGAAACTCAGCCCTCCAGCCCACCAGCGGGAACAGGGAGGAGTGGTCCTGTGGGCAGCTCCTCCCGCACCTGCAGCCCGGCCGTCCCTCTAACGATGGGGAGAGTCTGATAGGCTAAATGCACATTCTGCATGCTTTAAGGGAGGCAGGTGGGCAATTTCGTTTCTAGGGAGCCGAAGCTGTTCTGAAACTTCTAAGAATGGTCTTGCTTGCTTTGGGAGAAAGTTGGCGAGTGGTCAGGTAAGAACCTTCTCGTGGATTTGGGGGGCCCTGGGATGGCTTTTCTAGGAACTGGGGAACCAGGCCTGGCACTTCTTCCCATGAGCACTTCCTGTCACAGGAACTGGGGCAGGGGAGCTGAGCAGCTCCCGGATCCTCAAGGTCTATTCCAATTCACAGGGCACCTAGAGAAAAGATGGGGAGGGATCTAACCTTGACACCTGGAGGTGAATGGAATCTTAGTGTCTATCTCACCTGAGCTCCCAGCTCCTCACCCCTGCAACACCCAGCTGATGCGAAATCTCCAGACCTGGGTTCCTGAGATACCCTTGACATCCTCTGGAGGTGGGTAGGGAGGGGGTGGGGAGAGGACAATGGCCTTGACTTGGGCCTCAGAGAAGGCCTGACTTTTTCTCCCAGCAGAACCTGGCAATCAGCATCCTTTTACAATAGTGTAAAATCATCAACTAATGTACAAAAATGGAAATTCAGGGAATTCCCTGGCAGTCCAGTGGTTAGGATTCTGCACTGCTTCCACTGCAAGGGGTCACGGGTCCAATCCCTGGTTGGAGAACTAAGATCCCACATCCCTCACTGTGTGGCAAAAAAAAAAAAAAAAAATTCAGATACAAGAAATAATTTAGGGCTGTCAATGTACAGTGTATGAAAACGTGAGCATATAAAAAGGGCAGACATTAAAACCAAGCATGTCCCGCGTGCGCATAGGAGATCTCACTCGTGCCTGCGGATAAAACCTGGCTTTGCTGGGCAGGCTGCTTCTGTGTCGTTGACCTGCCTGTTCATATCGATAAAAGAAATGTTCACATCTTGAGGTCCGTTTGTGGCCTATCAAGCATGCATTGTACATCTTCTTTAATTATTAAAGAAAAGGGCACATGGACCAGAAGTAAAAAATGTCCATTTTAAAAAATGAAGATGAAGTACCTCCCTTTCTGGGATGCCAATGCTGAGACTCCTGTGATAAGGCTCCTTTCCCAGGTGCCGAGGCCGTACTGACTCCCTGTGCACGTGCTGGTCTGGTTTTTTATTTTTTTATTTTATCTTTTGAAAGGTTGATGAAATGTATCCTTGACTTGTTTAATGTTTTTAGTTCTGATAAGATATAAAACTGTGCTGAAAACCATGCTTCTCTTGGAGCCAGCTTCCGGGCTGCAGTCCTCTGTGTGGCACAAATAACACTCTTTTCTATTCTTATTATAGATTGTTTATTGATTATTTTCATCGACACTGTGTTCATTGAAGCAAGGCCTCTAAGGACATGTCTTAACTGATGTGCTGATAGGCTGCGTTTACAGTAACGCACCTCTGAGCATCTCTTTCTAGTTTACAGAGTGCACCTTCCTTAGCGCACGGCTTGGCCTCCCCACCCCTCGGTGTGTCTCAAGCATCTCTCGAGCCTGGTGTAAGCCTCAGCTTCCTATAGGCGCTGCGGTCTGGCTCACGCAAAGCTCTCTGGACAGCTACTGCACGCCAATCATTGAATTCATCCCAACTTGCTGAGCAAGACCAAACAGGGCCAGGAACGGGAATTCTCCATTTCCCTGTGTCATCCCAGCTCAACTGTGAGCCCCACAGAGGGCCGTGTTCTTATATTTCTTTTCCAGGGCAACGATCACTGTTCCAGGCACCTCGTTTATGCCCAGAAAGGTTGATGTGAAACAACGCAGCCTGTCCCCTTTTCAGTTTTGCAGTCTCTTCTTATGGGCACCAGCGTCCCACCTGGGCATGAGTGTCTTCATCTGGGAAATGGGAAAGCATCTTTATGCCTGCTGTCTCCACACAGTTGCCAGGAAGCAAAAAAAGGCACAAAAAATGGGTGTGTCTGTGCTTTGGATGTGGCATAATCCTGTTTTATTAGTGTTGCTTTTTCAGGTCACTTTCTACATTTGCTCCATTTAATTGAGGAAAAAATCGACAAAGAGACTGATTTGTTGAAGGTCCTCTGGTGAGTAAAAGGCAGAGCAGAAACTCAGGTCTCCAAATCCAGCATGATGTCGGGTGTTAACGGGCCCTGTCCCGCTGCCCCCAGCGAGAGTGGCAGGCGTACGGGTGGCACTGGGGTGATGGGGGTGACGTAGGCAAAGATCAGAGCAACCCCACCATGTGCCCGGACCTCTGCACGCAAGAGAGGCACCAACACCTGTGCTGGCTGAGCTGATGGAGATGAGAGGACACCGAGCGGGGAACAGGCCATGAGAAAGTCAAAGCATCTTCCACAGATTACTCAGGGCTGAATCATTGTGTGTGTCACAGTGCCATTACTTTTTAAAGAGCTCGCGTATTTTGAAAAATGCGGTAAGCATTTCCTGTTTTGACCCGAAACGAATGCAAACCAGCCCCTCTTCCTCTCACCAAGCAGAGCTTGACCTTTCAATTCGGAAATATCTGCAAGGACCCGGTTCTGCTTAGGTGGGTGAAGGGAGCACATGTCACTGAAGCTCCTGCCAGTCCTAGGGGACTTGCCAGTCACCATGGAACCTACTGATTGGACGCAACAGAGTGTGAGCTGAGGACATAGCGTCTGGGGCACGTGAGTGAGTGGACGGTACTCCTCTTCGGCCTTCTGTTCTTTGTTTGCCATGGATGTGTTACAACAGCCTAACAACACAAAGGAATGACACTCATGTTCAGTTGCTTCATTCCTGCTGAAAATATCCTGGTGGAAATGTTAATTGGTTTCGGACTTCCTGTGAAAATGGGGCAGGACAGGGAATCTGGAGACCCTGAGCCTTGGGAGGTGTGGCAGAGGTGGCTAGCTGTCCTCTAAAGAGTCCTGCTGTCTTGGAGAGTTGTTGCTGAAAAAGAGCTTCCTTCCAGGGACCAATTTCCCCAGCCCCCAGCCCCACATCTAGGTGGGGTCACGTCACTGTATCTTGGCAATGGAAATATAAGCAGCAGTGATCGGACCACCTCTGGGCCAAAGCAGTTGAAAAACAGGTGTGCATGTTTCATATTCCCTGTCTCTCTCCATCACTGGAAGCGAAGATCTCCAGGGCAGAGCCACAAGATGGAAGGAACCTGGATCCCTGAATCACTCTGTGGTAGGCGGCCTGCCAAATACTCAAATGAACTTTGCAGAGTGAGAAATAAGTTTCCATGGTGATAATCTCTGAGATTCAGACGTTAATTTGCGACAATAGTGAGCGAGCGTTACCTAACTGACCCACGGAATGAGAGAACAGATGAAGGAAGAGATTGGAATTGAAGAGAAGCAGGACGGCAGAGTAGCCCTGGGGAGGGAGGCAGCCGCCGAGGCCTCCTGTGACGGTGAGGGTCACTGTGCTTTAGAAGTGGTGTTTCATCCTGAGTTTTATGTTTTGTTTTTCTGTTTATAAAAGAAGGAGAAGGACTTCCCAGGTGGTGCAGTGGTTAAGAATCTGCCTGCCAATGCATGGGACACGGCTTCGATCCCTTGTCTGGGAAGAGCCCATGTGCCTTGGAGCAACTAAGCCCGTGAGCCACAACTGCTGAGCCCATGTGCCACAGCTACTGAAGCCCGCACGCCTAGAGCCCGTGCTCTGCAACAATAGAAGCCACCGCACTGAAAAGCCCATGCACCGCAATGAAGAGTAGCCCCCGCTCGCCGCAACTAGAGAAAGCCCACGCACAGCAACGAAGCCCCAACGCAATCAAAAATACAAATAACTAACTAACTAACTAAATAAATTTGTTAAAAAAAAAAGGAGAGAAAAGGAGAGAGATACTTGGCAATGTGAAAAAATGCTACTGAGAAATTTTCTTCTCCCATAGCGTTTCTTGGGGGCAAGGGTGGCGGTAGTAACACACTGAAAGAATAACAGGTAATACAAAAAGGAGCAACTCTCAGCCTCAGGAAAAGCCAGAAATTATAGAAATACAAAATATGTCATTTATACTAGGAGGTTTGGGGTTGGGAAAAGAGGCTAGATGAAAGGTAAAATCTTCATCTATCTTAATAAGTCAATAAGTAGTATCTAAATTTGGTTAATCCAAATATTATAGTACGTTCATATTATTTAGAAATAGGAAAGTAAACACCAGAATCAACAGCTGAAAGAGTTGGAAAGGCGTGTCTCCGAGGAGCAGAATGGGCATGTGTGTTGCGGGCAGGCGGGGCTCGATTTCCGTTCTGTGTCTTCCAGTAACACTCTGTGACTTTTAGGACTGTGTGAATATATTATTTTTGCCTTCAATAAAACAGTCAGAAGAAAATTATAAAAGGATGCCAACAAAATGTCAACAAAAGTGAAAAAGAAACAAAAAGAACGACACAGAGGAGGAGAGGGAAAGAAGCAGGAGGAGGAGAGAGAAAGGACCGGCGGAGACTAGACCCAGCGCTCGCCTCTCCTCCCCTCCAGGCTTCCACACTTCCTAAGGGACACGGCTTCTTTACTCTCAAGCTCTTCAAAGACAATCCCTTTTATTCTACCCAGTGGCCAAATTTCGAGAGCATCAATCCATTTATTTATACGCTGCTTTCTGCCTGGAGTGAGCGTTTATGGAACAATCAGAGCAGTGTCTGGACCTTAGAGCTAGTACTTGCCGATAAAGTCAGCCTCTGAAGGAGTAAAATTCATTGCAGACCTACTATACACCTGATAAAATGCCAGGTGCCAGGGGATCAGAGGAGCTCATGGCCAGGGGCAGACGGATACGTAAGAAATCGTGTGCTGACGTGGGGCAGGTGCAGCGACAGATACGTGAGGGTCCTGTGGAGGGGCAGTGTGGAGGGAAGGTCAAGTTTATCTGGGAGTGTGGGCGGTGGGTGTTGAGGCAGAGGAAGGCGTCCTCTGGGGCAGTGCCTGGACCAAGTCTCGAGTGTTGCCTGGATCTTTTCCACCCGGGCAGCAGGGGGATGGAAGAAGCTTTGCGGAGTCGATGTGGTTGAAGAGGGGTTTGAAGTGTGTTGAGACATGGTTGAGAGGTGGCCACATCAAGGTGTGGCCAGGCCAGAGGGTCTGGTCTTGCCTCATGTGCCAGTGGTGGCCATTTGAATGAAGGAGGGCGTGGCCAGATTAGAGGTCACTCTGGCAGCGGCGTGCATGGGCCGGAGGGGTTGGCCAGGCCAAGGGGACTCACTGGAGACTCTTGGGGCAGCTCCCGGGGAGGGGGATGTTGAGGGCCCAGAGCTGAGTAGTAACACAGCATGAGGAGAGGGGACCAGGGGCCAGGACAGCTTCCAATGTCCAACACACACATGAGTGCCCGGAGGAGCTCCCACAGGATCTGGGAGCCCGGTGGGACAGGACGAGCCAAGGGCACGGACCCGGCAGACAAAGAGTCAACCCAAGACGT
Organism: Hippopotamus amphibius kiboko; assembly: GCF_030028045.1. Taxonomy (NCBI): domain Eukaryota; kingdom Metazoa; phylum Chordata; class Mammalia; order Artiodactyla; family Hippopotamidae; genus Hippopotamus; species Hippopotamus amphibius. The sequence goes on along the minus strand of NC_080192.1, from coordinate 140,693,723 downwards.
GTCCTGTGGTTCGGCCCCAAGGACCCTCAGCTGGTGGCATGAGTGGCAGGTAAGGTCCAGTTGGAGACACTTTTTGTCCCCAACAAGGTGGACAGGAGAGATTCAGACACAGGTCCTGGCCCCTCCCTCAAAGCTGCTTCCCCTCCCCCTCCCCTGTAGGGATGCCTGGCTGCCTGTCCCGAGACCTAAACTGCAGGAGGAGGAAGGGCTGGTCCGCTCAGTGAGGACCCCCTGAGCCAGGACAGGCCTCACTTCTGGGCTGAACAAGTCTCAGACCCTCTCAGAGGCCCCCCCTCCCCGGAGCTCAGCTTGGAAAACATGAGCGGGTTCGGGGGGGCACCTTCTGTCTCCTCCTCTCTCAACCTCTGAGCCCAAGGCTGGCTGAGTGGGCATCCAGCATCTTCACACCTGTGCGGGGGGAGGTGGCGCCTCCTCTGGGCTCAGACTGAGGTCATGTCCACCCCAAGCCTTCTCCTGTTCTTCCAGGAGGGAGGGATCTGTGACACCTGTCCAGGTTAAAGAAAACCCTGATAGTTGGTTCCTGTGTGCCTGTCAGTTCTTAAGGCAGAACAGAAGAGGAGTATTTGGTACATTTTGGTGCATTCTGGCTGGGAATCTTTGAGCATAAACTTTGTGAGTTTTACATGAAGAATAGGAGATCTTGGTGGGGAGACAGAGTGTTTACAGACCTGCGGGCCTTCCTTGTCCGCAGGGGAGGCCGTAGCTGCATGTCCCCATCAGAATCACAGCTGTGGCTGACACTGTGAGAAGTCTTAGAACAGAGAAGCTTCAAGGTCTTACCATCAGAGATGCTCAAACTTGGTTGGATATTAGAATTAATTGGAGGGGTATATTTTATTTTATTTTTTTAGATAAATTTATTTGTTTGTTTGTTTGTTTATTTATTTATTTATTTATTTATTTATTTATTTATTTATTGCTGCATTGGGTCTGCACACGGGCTTTCTCTAGTTTCAGCAAGCGGGAGCTACTCTTCTTTGTGGTGCATGGGCTTCTCCTTGTGGTGGCTTCTCTTGTTGTGGAGCACAGGCTCTAGGTGTGTGGACTTCAGTAGTTGTGGCACGTGAGCTCCGTCATTGTGTCTCAGGGGCTCTAGAGTGCAGGCTCAGTAGTTGTGGCGCATGGGCTTAGTAGCTCTGTGGCATGTGGGATCTTCCCGGACTAGGGCTTGAACCCACGTCCCCTGCATTGGCAGGCAGATTCTTAACCATTGTGCCACCAGGGGAGCCTGGGGGGATGTATTTTAAACATCGCTGATGTGTAAGTCTCACCCCAGACCAACTGAATCTCTGAATCTCCATCCTCCAGGGAGGTGGGGGCAGCTTGCTCGGAAGTGCCCACATCATAAACTCTGATTATTGGAGATTTGAAAGACCCAGACAGAGGGTTCAACCACAGCAGTGTGATGGTGGATTTTATCTACAAAAGGAAAAGACCTTTGTGAGCCGGGGAAGGAGTTGTTTTATGAGAGATATTCCACCTTCTTGAGTAATGCAGAGGAAAAAAAAAAAAACGAAATGAAATTATCAAGAAACAAAACGCTAAAAATAAATGTGGTGTGCTCTGCTGACAGGAGGGAGCGGAGACAGATCTGATACGTGGTTCAGCATGGGGGTGCCAGGAACATCTGGGGAAACAGAAACAAAGAGATTTTAAGAGGCAGAAAGGAGCCTCTAATAAACATGCAGACCTCAAATTTCTCAGGTTTTCAGGAAGAAGGCAGAGTCTCAAATGTCACTTTCTGAAGAGCCGTCTGTTTGCAGCCATCACCGCGAACCTGCTCAAAGGTGAAGGCTTCCTGCTGAATTTGTGTTTCTGGAAAAAAAACATGACCCAAAACTGGCCAGACTCACTGGGATTCTGCTGAAGCTGAAACCAAGCATATTGAACTTTTTCCATATATTTTCCATTTATTTTCCTCTCACAGAAATTTCTGAAACCTATAAGGGTGTTTGGCTGAGCACTGAACTGTGCAAGGAACTGGTCTCGCCACCATAATTATCACAGGGCTAGGAATTTGCTAGGGTTTCCTAATGTTTGTGGGTGTGGGGTGGTACTGAGATAATCTTGTGGTTAGATGAATCTTTGGAAAAATGGGGTGTACGAGAGACTTAGCATTGGATTTCTGCCCCTTTGTAGGTGTTAAAAAAAAAAATCACATTCCTTGCACTGGAAGCAGCTCAGGAAGCAAGCAGCTTCAGAATAAATCCATCCAAAATCTACTTCCACCAGGAACCTCTTTCTCTAATTCCAAGCAGAATGAGACATTTGAAAGGAGAATTACTGTAGACTTTAATTTCTTTGGCCTTTAATTCCTATGTGGAAATTTAAAGTTGGGAAACAATTTACAGTGTCCGTATTCAAGAGCATTCTTTAATGTATATTTGGGCTCAGTGTACAATCTCTTCAGGGCTGTATTAGACGATATGGCTGAATTCCTGTACAAAGTGAAATAGAATGCCGGTGAATTTTCAGAAGAGGGGAAATGTGGCCTTGGAGTTAGTTATTGTCTTGTTTTTTTTCCCCATTTCAGAGCCTCTGTGATACACATGGGATAGTGGTAGGAGTTGAGAGGGTGGGTTCACACCTCCGGGAGCCACCTTCCTAGACACACATGCAACTGGATGTGACTGCATCCCAGGGTCTGGTGGCAACAGTCACCCTATTGGTTTCAGTCTGCATTTGATCAGATGGAATAGCCTGGGGGATTATGGGTGACTAAAACATCCAAATACTATCCCAACCACCTACACAGTAACTGACCTTTCTGTGGTCAGTAAAGTGGTCCTCAGAAGAGACCAAATTTTAGCAAATCATCTTTCATTTTTCAGTTGTGCAACATTTCAGGTGGATTATGCATTTGGTACCACCTCATCCCAGGCAAATATGCACTCTCTGGTTGGATGAAATTTTCTATTTATTTAGCCAAAGATGCAGACACCTATTGGAAGTGAGGTGGTCACACAGAGCAGAGAGCAGAGGATCACTGTGATGCATTAGAGTTTCCTCTGGCCCTCCATTTATCTGCAGGACAATAGCCAAGAAGGATAGGTTCTCATTGGGTCCATGAAAGTAAATTTTTTATTGTTCTATAATATCCAAGACAGCCCAGTTCTGCAAGTTCACCCCTGGACTGTCATTTAATATTCTTTGATCTAAGGAGACAAAGGCAGAGAGAGATAGGGAGAAGGAGAGGGAGAATGAGAGGAGGAAGGTGAGAGAGAGAGATTGGAATCGGTTTACACAGTTGTAGGGGCTGCAAGTCTAACATTTGCAGGGCAGGCCGGCAAGCTGGAGACCCAGGGAAGAGGTAGTGTTGTAGCTCAAGTCCAAAGGCACTCTGGAGGTGGAAGTCTTTCTTCCTCGAGAACCTCTGTCTTTTCTTCTGAAAGCCTTCAATTAGTTGGATGAGGACCACTCACATTATGGAGGGTCATCTGCTTGACTCCAAGTCTACTAATTTAAATGTTAATCGCATCTAAAAAATACCTTCACAGCAACATCTGGATGGGTGTTTGACCAAACATCTGGGCACCAGGCATAGTCTAGCTATGTTGATGCATAAGAACTAACCATCATAGATGATAAAGCTGAAACTCAGAGAAACATTGACTGGTGTTGCTAGGACTTAAGTTGGCAGCTGACTCCAGAATTTGTTGCATTAAAGCCACACAATCTCAGGACTTCTCTAGTGGCGCAGTGGTTAACTATCCGCCTGCCAATGCAGGAGACATGGGTTCGATCCCTGGTCAGGGAAGATCCCAAATGCTGCAGAGCAACTAAGCCTGTGCACCACAACTACTGAGGCTGCTCTCTAGAGCCCACCAGCCACTGTTACTGAGCTCACGTGCCACAACTACTGAAGCTTGCGCTCCTAGAGCCCGAGCTTTGCAACAAGAGAAGCCACTGCAATGAGAAGCCTGTGTACCGCAAGGAACAGTAGCCCCCTCTCTCCGCAACTAAAGAAAGCCTGCGCAGCAATGAAGACCCAATGCAGCTAATAAATAAATAAATAAATAAATAAATAAATAAATATAAAGCCACACCATCTCATTAGTGTGTATATGGATGGGTAGGGGCACTGGACCTATTAGCCTGGGGTCTGCCGATGGCAGCAGCCATTTTTTCCTGCCTTGAAAATCTTCTGGTCACCTTATAGGGAGAAAAATCTGGGATTCCCCAGGTTTCTCAGGATAGCACCTCTGGAAGATGGTTCTTCAAGACCTGGCTTTGTGGGAAGGTAAGGATTCCTGGGTAGATGCTGGAGGCTGGTCCAGTTCAGTTCAATTCAATCCACGCTGAATTATTTTGCCCTGGTCATGTGCTGGTTTGCTGTGGGCTACAGTGTAGTGTAGGAGAAACAGGAGAAAATACAGGGCTCATGCCCTGTGGATTTGGCGGTGTTGGAGGCAGGTGAGCACAGAAACAAAAAATGCGCAGAATAAAGGGGACTGGGATATATGCTACAGTGGGAACCTAGGGCTGCCCCGAGGATGACCCGCCATATCACTCAAAGCAAACCTTTCTAATTCAGTCCTTAATAGACAATACTGAAAAATACAATTGTTAAAAGGCCTATTTAAATATGAGTTGCTTTGACGTTTTAGCCAAGCTTAGTTTGCCTTTGACAGAGAGCTTAATGATAAAGAACGTGTGATCAGCAGTAATGTGTGTGTGTGTGTGTGTGTGTGTATGTGTGTGTGCAATTAATTGGAAGGAACCAACAAACATGGATTTGAATACTAATTGGTGCTAAAATTAAAATAAAGGTAAAACCAAGACTCTCAGGGAAATATGTAATGAATACATGCTAAGAATTTTATTTAACTCATTAATTCATGAGGAAACCAGTAAAATGTAAAAAGAGGTTCAATGGAGAATTCAAAGAACACACAAACACAGGCAGTCAGGAATTGGGAAATGAATTTGCAAATAGATGCAAAACAATTCAGGGTCCACAGGACAATAATCAATTGCATCTCCAAGGACCAAAACCCATTTGCATTTCGGTGGACAAGAATTATTTGCATTCCTATCAGTTTCCTACAGTTTACAGAGTAGTAAAATAGCACAGAGAAGCACAGAAGGTTTAGATATCTTGAAAGGATGCTCTAGAAAGAACACCTAGTAATCTGTTTTTTTCCCATTTCAGAGACTTTTACAATTTTTTTTTCTGACCCTGGGGAATATTGGGATAATGGCTTCAGGCATGTTATTTAACCCCTCCATTCCTCATCTGTAAAATAGAGCTGATATTTCTTCACTGGCTTGTTTTGCAGATGAAAAACAATAACCTACATAAAATTTTTCTGACACGGAGTATTTTTTCAATCCATTGTAGATCTTCTCGTACTGTATTTTTTTCAAACTGATATGCAAATTTGCTCTACCATAATCTCTTTACCAGTGCATTTGTCCCTTCAACATTGACTGCAGGCCTATGACACCAGGCACATGCCAGGCTGACACAAACAGCTAATGACCACACAGTGAGCAAATTACAAGCTAGGAGAAGTTTTAGCCTGGTCGCAGGGGGCATTGAAGAGACAGACCAACAAGTACATCAATAATTATGATTTCCTGTGACATGCACAGGGATAAGTGGTATCCTGGGAGGGTAGCCTAGGGTGTGTAAGTAGTGGTTCAAAGCAATGACTCAGGAGTCACACTGCCTGGGCTCATTAACTGTGTCCTTGGGCAAGTTACTTAACCTCTCTGCACCTCAACATCTTCGCCTTTAAAATGGGGAGGATACCTGTAGGTTGTGCAGACTGAATCAATGAGTTTATGTTTGTGGACATTTGGAGCAGTTCCTGGCACCTGTAAAGTGTGTTCTAAGTATTACCCTATTACTATTTAATGAATTAACATACATAGATTGAACAAAGAGTGGTTTCTACATAAAAACCCAAGTCAGGAGAAGACAAAAATCATAGGAAAACAATCATATCTCCTGGTTGCTAGACTGAACTGCTAAACCACGCTCATGCAATCACTTGATTTTACCGTGTTCTATTTTCTCCTGCAGGTCGTTTCTTCCCCAAGCTAAGCTGGTACCAAATTAAATCATGTGGACCCTGCTCAGGCCCTAGCCTGGCCAAGGCTCCCTGCCTTGGTGGGAAGGGTTCTTCTTCCATTTGGGTTCGAGCAGCTGGGATAATGAAACTGAAGCTGAGATCAATGCTGCACAAGATTTATTCAGTGGCCAAAAAATTGAGAAACGGGAGGTAAGTTCACAGATCAATTTCTTGCCCGTGTGGCAAGAGGAATTTAATTTAAAGAGTAAAGACAAAGGGAAGAGGAGTGAGGCTAAAGATGGGGAGGCGTATGTATTAGTCTATGGGGAAGGGGCGGGGCTTTTGGAGGCAGAGGGGTTCCACCCCCTCTTTATCCTTTTTTGGTCCTAAGGTCTGGCCCTGGCCGCAGGTAGCTGTGTCATTTAATATGCTGATGTAGTCAAATCTGTCTGTTGGAGGTCAGATCCGTGGCCATCTTGGTCCTAGCTGGTTCCATCTGGTTTTTTGTTTGTAGCTTCCTTTCTTATCTCTGGACCCTTTAACCTAAAGGTTTATGTTTAACTCCTGTTAAAGACCTGACTGGGCTGGTCCTTTGGCCTCAGTGGCTCAGTGGCTGCCAGTCCTGAATGCAGGGGATGCGTGACGGAGGTTGAAAACAGACTTGACTTAAAAGGCTCTTGCAAACCCTCAACGACCCCCAGAAAGAGTGAAGGTGCTAAGTCTGCAGACCCTTCCTCTAACCCGAATGGACCAGCTCCTGTCGGCTCTGCAGAACAGCCTCCGGAGGCATTTTCCAGAGTTTTTGCTTGATCAGAGAGAGCATCTCTCATCCTCTGCTGTTTTTCCTGTGAGTGGCGCAGTCTTCAGCACGTATAAAAATCTGCTGAGTCACCATCTGGCCCAGGGTTAGAACCACAAGGGGTGAAGTGATGACGTGAGCACGTGTTATATACCAGGCATCGTGAGAGGTGCTTCAGCTTCTTATAACCTCATGCTCAAGACTGCCCTCAAAGTGAGGGGAATGAAGGCTGTGTGTATAATGGATGTGGACTGGAACCCAAGGCTGGTGCCAAAGCGGGCTGGGTTTCTCTGCACGGAGATTATGAAGATCTTGCTCTTCACCGGCTCTGCTCTGCTGTTGGGCAAGCTTCTCTGAGACACGCTGGTCTGCGGTAAATGGAGGGACAGATAAGCGGAGAAGGAGGTGCAGACAGGGAATCTCTCATGAGGCTTGGGGCCCAGCAGGTGGGCTGTGGGGGTGGGGCTGGAACAGATTTTGCCTATCAGGTCTTCCCCGCCCGCTGCCCCCAGCCCAGCACACTGAGCCACTGGTCCTCCCCATCAACCCGGCTCTTTTCTCCACTGAGAAATCTGGGGACCATTTTCTGAAAACACATCAGACAGATCCCAGGCAACCTCCACCCTAACTTCTGTTATTAGTTCCCAGTGGTTGAGACAAGATCATCACCAGTAATTACACAGCAAAAACAAGCTCAAAGGGCCCTGGGTGGGTGGGCTAAGACTGCCCTGCGTGTCAGGAGTCCCCCTCTTCACTCCTGGGGTCACTTCCAGAGAGTCCCTTCCCATCATTGGGCTCCTGTTTTCCCACCATTAAGTTAACTGGTTGGGCTGGACCACGGGTCTCCAAGTGCAGGCTCTGGGCCGGCAGCCTCAGCCGCAGCACCAGCTGGGAACTCATTGGAAATGCGTGTTCTCGGGCCCCACCCCAGACCTTTGGAATCAGACTTTCAGGGCTCAGGGTGCAGCAGTCTGTTTCCCCAGGCCCTTTGGAAGGGGGTGGTTCTAGGATAACCTAAAGTCTGAGAACCACTGGTTAGGTGAACTTTAAGTTTCCTTCTGGCTCAAAGAATCTATGATTCTTTGCTCTTATCTATGAAGAGCACAGATTGTACCTATTACCAGTGACACCTGGGAGGATGATGGGCAGGAGAGTGGCCTCACACAATGAAAATGGAGCTAAAATATGTGGCTCTGTAAGTTCCTTTCAAGGCATCACCTATTATCGCCGTTACCTGAATGCCATTTGCTAATTTATTGAAGCAAAAGCTGAAAGCAGACCCGTGGGAAGGTCCTGACGCCCTGCAGTGAACGCATTAGGAACAGCTCTCGTTGTCCCCGCAAGGCCCCTGGAAAGGTGCCCTGTGGGCAGCACCTGGAGAGGGAGGCTGACGGCAGCTTTGTGCATTTCAGAGCAGATGCCGCATCTCCCACTGGTTCCTGACACAATCGGGCAAGTGTGCATTGGCCCGGCTGGCCTCCGGCTGCAGCTGTGTGCTCTGCGCCCCCTGGAAGGGTGCCTGCAGCCTGAGAAGGGGCGATCTGTTTTCCCAGGGAGGCATCGTCCGTGCCTGTGGACAGGTTTGTCATGTACAAAACTTCTGCTTTCCGGAGCTGGCCTAGGACAGAGCCAGGAAACTGTAATCTCAGAGCCGAGAGCATAGTAGGTGGGGTGAACCATCACACATTGGGTCATTGCTAAGAATTGCTTCGGGGCTCAAGCGGAATCCCAGAATCACATGTGGGCAGCTCCTTGGCTCCTGGTGCCGCGGCGGCGAAGGGGGACACATGAGCTCAGCTTCCTGCTCTCCCCAGCTCCTGTCTACTAGATAAGATGTGGGAGGAAATTACATTTTGCTACGTGGCAGGCTCCATGGTTTCACATGTACGACATCGCATGATACTCACTATGGAATTGCTGGGTGGGACTTGTTTCTAATTTCCAGACAAAAACTCTACGGTGCAGAAAATAAATGTCCTGACCAAAGTCACACAAAAAGTGAGTCTAGGCTCGACACTAAATTTAATTTCATTTTTTGAGTACTTATTTTTCAGGCAAATAATGTACTCATTACAGAATGGGTTTCTGTTTCTAATTATCCTATGTATTTAGTTATTATATCTGCTTATTTTTATTGACTTTAATATATCTATTTAATTATTCTAATCATCCCAGCAATGCTTTAAATAGGTATTATTGTCACCATTTTACAGATGAGGAAACTGAGACTCAAGGGGCTAAATTAACCTACCCTTTGTTACAGAGCTAGGAAGTGGCTGGGCTTGAATTGTACCCCAGTAGGTATTTAGATGGGTAGAAAACATCATAGCCTGTTTTCAGCCGTGTTTCTCTGGGTGTGGATTTGAGTGTAGCCTGGAAGAAACTTGCTTCCTATCTGTGGTCGCAGTGTCTGGATTTTCACCACCAGCTTAGAATACGTAGGGTTCTAATCTCCTTCAGTGCCCAACCCCAGGTGATTGTGATTCGTTTTCTCTGTGAGTGTGGATAGTCCTGGACAGGTGAGCCATCAGGCAAGTCACATGAACTGTACCTGGTGAGACATTCGGTGAGGTGTTGATATTACCACAAGCTCACACACTGAGCACATAGTTCATCTACAGTCGTTCCTTTGCACAGAGGCACCTCAAGGAATATGAGAACCACTGGTGCTTGGGCAGGAGGTGGGGCCCCTGTCCAGAGGAGAATTCCAGAAGGAAAGCGTGATGGAGTGGGATGAAGAATACCTTCACTACACCTGTCTTGTGGGGTAATGTGCTCTCCATCTTGCAGATGAAGAAATGGGCCCAGAGATGTTGGAAGAGAGCTCTGGTTAAGCTGAAGTCATTTAGTCAGGGAGTCATTGACTCCAAAGACAGACTTGTTCTGAGCATCTTCTTTGTGCCAAGGACGGTGCTTCCACAGGGGACGATGGAGAGAAGACTCCATCTCCACCCATGAGAAACCCACGGTCGACTGGCAGAGAGATAAACTGTTCTAAGGTGTCATACAACAGGACACGGCCTGTAATTTTGGCCCAATACCCTAATTTTTACAGATAAAGAATACCCGTGGAGAAAACGCCCTTCCTGACTTCCAAGTAACAGTGATGAGTGTGGGGTGTGCCGGTCACAGAGCACATTCACACGTCAGCCAGAGGGTTGAGCGCACGGCTGGTGAGGGGATAAACACCAGCCTGTGAAGACACGTCTTGCTGAGCCTAAGATCATAGACCTGTGAGTGGCAGGGCTGGAACTTAAACCCGTGTCTGAGATTTGAAGTCTCATGTGGTTGCCAGCGTCAGGGGAGGTGAGCTGGGGCAGAGCTGGGACAGTGACGTCTATGGTTGGGAAAAGGCTGGGGAAGGCTGGGGGTGGCATCACGCAAAATGCATCCCTCAGGTCTGAGGGCTTCAGGTCAGAGCCAAGAGCAGGAGATGGAGACAGAAAGGCCACGAAATGTCGGTGTGGCTCACAGCAGAGTCCTGGGGAGGCCAGGGAGGGCAGGGAGGAGGGGATGAACACTTACTGACTCTGATTGGGCGCTTAGTATTTTACATGATCTCATTTAATCGTCACATGAAACTGATGTAGGATTCGGATCTTGCTTAGGGATGAAGGCAAGTGGCTTGCTCCATCCTGCCTCAGTAAGAAGTGTCAGAGCTGGGTTTTGAACTCTGGTCCCCGCCTGACTCCAAATCCAGTTCTATTCCCACTTCCCCATACCAGCTCCCACCCCATTCTGTATGATCTTTACTGTGGCATGCATCTCAGCCATCCTGTTTGGGTCTTAGAACCATCGAGTGGGGGCAAACTAGTATCTGTCAAGCCAAGAGACTTGAAGTAAGAGGCTCAAAAGGGAACTATCCATACAGAGGTGTGGGACTAGCTCGGAAGAAGTGCTTAATTCTAGAGAGATGGAGAAAAAGAAAGCAAGCACCCCAGGCTGGGGAACAGGTGTAATCAAAAGCTTAGAGGTGGGGCATGCAGGGGTCTTGGGGTTTGTGTGCCTGGAGTGCAGGCCCTGCAAGCTGGTGGTGGGAGATGAGGCCAGAATTGACAGTCGGGGCTGGATACAATGGCTTGGAGTGCCTGTAGGTGATAAAGAGCTAATGGGGGGCTGCTGAGAGAAAAACAAAACCAAACAATGGAGAAAATTCTTGTCCTGTTAGTTGGGGAGAGGAACAGGGGTCCCTGCAAAGATAGGGGTGTTTGGTTGAGTGGGTCTTCCCTGAATGCTGAGAGGGAAACGCATCTCAGGTGGCCAGGACTGAAGTCCTCCTCAAACACCTGCTCTGAATGGCCTGAGCCATTGGCGGCTAGAACGGTCTGAGGGCCAGACAGGTGTGTTTGTCCAGGATGATGCTGTGTGAGCACTTGGATCCTAACGCTTCTATTCTCATCTCCTGCTGATGCCTCTGCTTGGCTGTGGCTCCTTCTTCAATGTGCACTGGTCTAGTGACAGGAGATAAGGTCCTTGCTGCCTTGCCATGGCCCTTGTAGTTGAAGTACAGACAGTAACAATGTAAGCGAGAGGATGCCCTAAAAGGAGCTACCTGGAGGTGAGGCAGAATTATTGCAGGGGCCGGGTGGGGAGGTAGCTGCTTTGGAAGGGTGACCAGCTAAGGTCTGTGTTGAAGTTGAGCATTGAGGATGAGAACAATTCATCTGTGAGATGAGCTGGGGGAGGGGCTTTCCAGGCAGAGGGAACAGCAAGTACAGAGACCTGGGGCTAGAGAGAGCCAGGTGTGTTCAGAGCAGTGACAGAAGGCTGATGTGACGGCAGGAGAGGGGAAGGACATGACAGGAGCTGAGAGAAAATGGCAGGTGGTCGATTACTCAGGGCCTCTCTAAGCCACGGTGAGGAGGTAGATTTTATTTTAAGAGCACAGGGAAGTCACTGAGGTATTTTAAGGGGGGCGGGGCATGTTGTGGGAAGGATGAGTAGCAGAGAGCAACGGTGGATGCAGGGATCAGGTAGATAGAGGCTCGCCTCAAGGGAGGGATGGTGGCGGCGGTGAGCAAAGGGCGGATTTAGGGAATATTTTGGAGGTAGAACCAGCAGGATTTTGATTGTGTAGATGTGAGACTTAAAGGAAAAGGAGAAATCAAGGGTGTTTCCCGTGTTTGGGATTAAACTAGCAAGATGATGGTAGCAGATAAAATGAATTAGGAAAGGCAAAGGGAGGAGCCGACTCAAATCCATGTTGGACACGTTAATTTTAAGATACCCATTGGGTGGTTGGATACATGGGTCCATCGGACTTGGCACCATGGAAGGCTTTAGAATCCTAAGAAGATTTTCAGAGGAATGGAAGTGACCACCTGGAAGCACTGAATGTGGATGACCACTTTTAGGAGTTCTGCTGTGAATGGGTCAAGGGAAGTTTTTTTTTTTTTTTTTTTTTTTTTTTTTTTTTTAAAGCAATTTAAATTTCTTTCTTTTTTTTAAAAAATTGAAGTATGGTTGATTTACAATATTGTGTTAGTTTCATGTGCACAGCAAAGTGATTCAGTTATATATTTTTCCAGACTATTTTCCATTATAGGTTAACACAAGTTGCTGACTATTATTCCCTGTATTATACAGTAAATATACTTGTTGCTTATCTATTTTATATACAGTAGTGTGTGTCTCTTAATCCCATACTTCTAATTCACCCCTCCTCCTCTCCCTATCCCCTTTGGTAACTATAAGTTTGTTTTTCTGTTTCTGTTTTGTAAATAGATCCATTTGTATTATTTTTTAGATTCCACATATAAATGATATCATATGATATTTATCTTTCTCTGTCTGACTTCATATGATCATCTCTAGGTCCATCTATGTTGCTGCAAATGGCAATATTTCATTCTTTTCTATGGCTGAGTAATATTCCACCACACACACACACACACACACACACACACACACACGCACACACCCCATGTCTTTTTTTTCTTTATCCATGGGAAATTTTTTCTTGGTAAACTAGGGGTTATGGACTGAATGGTATCCCCTCAAGTTCACATATTGAAGTCCTAACCTCAGTGCTTCAGCATATGACTGCATTTGGAGACGGGGCATTTAAAGAGGGGATTAAGTTAAAATGAAGTCTTTAGAGTGATGGCCAATCCAGTGTGACTGATGTCCTTAGAAGAAGAGGAAATTCGAACGTGTAGAGGCACCATGGATGTGTGGATGCAGAGGAAAGACCACGTGAGGACACAGTGAGGGGGTGGCCATCAGCAAACCAAGAAGAGAGGCCCCCCCAAAACCCAAACCTGCTGACACTTTGATGCTGCACTTCCAGCCTCCAGAACCGGGAGAAAATGAATTTCTTTCACTTGAGCCCCCAGGCTGTGGTGTTCTGCTTCGGCAGCCCGAGCTGGCCAATACGTTCAGCTAGTCAGCGCCCCTCAGGACAGTTGCCTGTGTGTGCACCTGGGACTTTGACAGTTGGCTGAAATGACTGCCTCCCCCACCCCCACCACCCCGGTCTCCTGGCCAAAATTGCTCAAGGATCACCACCTCCAGGAAGCCTTCCTTTACCCATCCTTTTCCAGAAGCTCCTTAGGGGACTGGCAGGACATTACTCAGCTGGTACGCTCCACAGTGCCGCCTGCACTTCTCATTCCCTTGCCTGCTCCGCTGTATCTTTTCTGTGGTGCCCGTCACCTTCTTCTGTTGCCTCTGCTTTACTTGCCTTGTCTGCCTGTCTTCCTCCACTGGCATGTCAGCTGCATGCAGACGAGTGATTTTGTCCATCTTCTCCCTGGTGCATCTCCAGGGCCTGGGACGGTGCCTGGGACCTGGGAATCACCCGATGCACTTTTGTTAATGAATGAATAAATAATTAATAGTGCAAATATCTGTTCCCCTGCTAGGCATCTTGCTCTCCCAGAGGGAAGGTCCTGCCATTTTTGATGTGCTACCTGTTTTTGCTATAAGAATCATAACTTGGTGTTTTTCTTGGCCTTTGTGTTCCAAAACGCTAGGCAGTGTTTGGCTTGTATGGTAAGTGTTTCTGACATACTCCATGACAATGCTGTTCAGGAAGGCTGATTGAGGGTTTGCTAGCCTGAAACTTAGTTTCACATCCTATAATGTATGATCTTCTCACTTCTCTGCCTTTGCCAAGCTTTGGTGAAAACGTGGTTGTGCGCCTCTTTGCAACCGTAAGCGAGTGTTATATTCCCAAGGCTTGAGGAACTGCCCTGCAGTCAAGGTGTGGGCAGCGCTGGTTTTCCCATGGTGCCGTGGGTGGGAAGGCCAGCCCATTGTCTGCAGGCCTTGTCTCCCCGGGCCAGCCACATCTGGTCTGCAGTGGGTATGCTTGCTTGTCCAGTGAAGAACAAAGGCTTCAGCTTCCGCCTTCCTCTGCAGTTTCCCTCCATGTAGATGGAGGTTTCCCTTAAACCCTTTGTAGAGCCCATATCATTCCCACGTGGGATAAAGAGTTGAAATGGGTCATTTAGAGGACATGCAGCTAAGGCAGCCAGCTGTCTCTGCTAGCTGGTCCCTAGCCCCCAGGGTGCCTGGGAGGCTGTCTTTGCAGTGCAGTGGGTGAGGCGCTGGGGTCAACTCTGGGAGTGAGGCTGGCTGCCCCACCGACTAGCTGGGTGCCCTGGGCAAGTTATTCTGTTTCACTGAGCCTCTGCCTTCATCTGGAAGAGAAGCATGGTGACACCTCCCTTGAAGCCATTTGTGCAGGTCAAGTGGCTGGTGCACAGCGGATGGTCACTAACTGTTGGTGCCCTTTTCCCTTCTTGGGGGCACCACTGTAATCTAGGACACAGGGCCATGCGAACAGAATGAAAATCTCAGATGAGATTTACCACTGGTTTCGGTCATTTTTGTCCCCTTATTTTTAAACCGCTCATTTAGGAATGAGTTGCGGTGCTGTTTCCTAGCCTGGACACTCAGGAGGTCCCATTTTTCTAAGTAAATATGAAGAGAGATCAGAGCCTGAGCACAAGAAATGAGTGCCCAGTGCTGGACCAGATTTGTACAGGAGCTGAGCTGGATGCAGAAGCTTCTAGGTCTCAATCCTTCTGACATGCTGCTGACATGAGGGTCATTTTTCTCTCGGACTAGCTGTGCACTGTTCCTCCACAAGTCAGGAGCCTCCCACTTCCCCTCCCCCTCCAGAGGCTCCAGACCAAGGGTTGAGAGCTGCCTGGGGCTGAACCTGGGATCTAGTGGCTCACTGTGTGCAGGTTCCCTTCTGCTTTGACTCTTTTTCTCTTTCTTAGAGAGTCTATAAGAAGCGTATGCTCATTCTTTACTCATTCAATGAACTTTTGGTAAGTATTTTTATCTAGGGCATGCACAGGTGAAGACAGTGCTTTATGTATGATAGTAAAATATGAACAAAGTCCCTGAATATTCCAAGAAGGGAACAACTAAATAGTGAATGGGGTTTGGGGGGGGGTGGGGAGATTTCACAAGGGGGTAATATTGGAGATGGGCCTTGAAGGTTGAATAGGAGTTTGCCTGAGAAGGATAGTCATCCCAGCCAGAGAGAACAAGAGGAAGAAAAGTACTGCAAAGATTCAAAGCTGTGACAGATCCCGGTGTGTTTGGGGATGTTGAGGTTTACTATGCCGGAGTCCATGATGGGTGCAGTTTTTGTCTGTGTGTAGGAGTGTGGATAGCAGGCATGCTTCTGTGTTTGTAGGAAGGTCTTATTGTATGCGTGTGTGTGTGTGTGTGTGTGTGTGTGTGTGTGTGTGTGATTAGGAGGAATGGATGGAAGGGTAGGTAGTGCCCAGCATGAAGAAACTTGATGTACCTGAATATCACCAGACATTGGAGAGGAAGAAGGGTCCTAGTCCTGGACAGGAAACAAAGGGTCAGCTGAAGTAAAGCTGTCACAGCAGCGAATGGTTTTCAGAACCCTCAGTGGAGGCTGCCACCTGTCACCTGGGACTGGCTTGAGTCCCTTTAACCTGGAGTCTGCCCGTGCAGCTGGGTCTCCTTCCTTCAGTGGCCCCTGAGGACAGCTCACTGCTAGGAAGAGGTCAAGAAGGAATCCAACCCCTCCCAGCCTTTGAAGCAGTTTGTAATCTTGGAGGATGATAAAGCCCTGGGCATTTCCTGAGCGCCACTGGCAAACACAGCTGCTGTTTTTATTTTTGCGTTTTGTTTTTCCTATTCTGTTGGAGTCATACAGACAAATTACAAAAAGACCCAGCTCTCAAGCCTTGTCTAGTCATTCACTCAGAGAGCGTGTACACTCCTGGGACTGTTTCAGGCTCTATGCGTTCAGAAAGAGGACGGACTTTTCAATGACCACAAATTCGTCGCCTCGCCCTTGGTGAAATTAATCATCTCCCTGAACCTCAGTTTCCCGCCTGTAAGACTAGCAGAGCAATTTTCATCTAGTAGGAATGTAACCTTCATGGAAGCATCTGGCTCTTCAGAGGTGGAAATCTGATTTTTGTTTCTCTCCTCTGATATGTACCTTCTCCCTGAAACATTGTTTTACTTTGGGCAGGGAGATGGGGGTGGTTCCCCAGGCCATCAGCAGATGGCGCCCAACAACACGCCGTGCTGGGAACAAGGTTTCCCCCCTTCCCAGCAAGCCCCTTCCCCCCGCCTCCCCCCACCCCCACTCCAGCCCCTTCCCTGCCTTCCTCCCCTTCTCAGTCATTCCAGGACCCAGGCAGAAAGTCACACAGAACACTTTGTGTCTGTCAGCAGATTCCTGGAAGGTCACGCTGAATGAAGAATGCTCCCGAGTAGGATTGGAGGATTCTTTTTGCTTATTTTCTTATTTATTTTTTTCTTTTCTTTCTTTTTTTGTCTCCCATGAATTGCATCACTGGGCAGCCTCTTGGCTTTATTCATCAGACTGCTGTGGTTTTTAGACCTTTCCCAATTGTTCTGCGTCTGCTTCCTTTCCAGGGCCCCTTCTGGCCAAGGCAGGACAGCCAGGGTTGGCTGTGGCCCGGGAGCTGGTCCTTGTCCAGCACTTTCCATACTTACTCCTTCTGCCCCTCATATCACCCACTCCCAGAGCCCGAACACAGGTGGTCCTGTGGACAGAACCCTGGCGTTGCTGTGACCCCGGGTGACTGTCTCTCAGCCCCAAGTCCCACATAGGGGAGCCTTGCGTGGCAGGGAAACGGGTTTTGCCTTCAGCGTCTGATTTTTTACCTCTGGCCTTTGGCATCCCTCTCCCTCTTCCCAACCACACATATGCTGCTGCTGGTATTTTTAGTTTTGCCAGGTCTTTAAGGAACTCCTCCAAACTGGGTAGCCATTTGCTTTGCAGGTATCCTGGGATGGTCCTAATTTACCATTCTGACCCTTTGTCCCTGTGTCAGGTTTTAGGACCAGAGAATTGATATTTTACTGGAGGAAGGTGTGTCAGGCCATCCAGAGGCATGATGTATGTGGTGTAAGAAAGTGCTTTCTTCTCTACTTATCACCCTCCCTGTAGCCTGGGCACTGTGAGTTATGATATGTGCACAGAGCAATGAAAATAGACCTGGCCCCCAAGGAGCCCTTGGACAAGGGGGCACGAGAAGACAGACACAAATATAGTCCCTGGAGTGAGACAGGCTGTGGGATAGATAGATCTCGTGGGTTCAGGAACTAAGAGCAGGGAACAGTAGCGGCCCTGCTCACCATCACCCCCTAGTGACTCACTTGGGGAATTTATGTTTCCTGTCACCTCTGCAACTTTGGGCTCTGAGGGTCTAGAGGTCTTGGGTCCCAGAGTGGAGATGTGGTGCTGGCCATTTTAGGCATTTTGTGCCAACAAATGGGCAAAGAAAGGAGTTCCTCTATTGGTAGAGGCAACTGGCTGTGCTCATCTTGAGGACTTGGGGCTGCTGCTTTGTAATGAGGGCAGAAGGAAATATGCTTGGCGTTGAGGTTAGCCTCTGGGCATCTCTTGGCACTCCCATGCTCCATTTTGACAGTGGTTGGCCAAGTTCCACAGATATGGCTTAATAGGGGCTGGTCTGGCCTCCCTCTCCCTCAGGAAAATCCACATAGGTTAGTAGTGCTAGCTTTTGTGGTGGGAAACAGTGTGGGTGGTGGAGGAAGGGGATGATGAGCTTCAGATACGACCTTGGGAACAATGCAACAGCCCCTGTCTTATAAATTTCCCCAGGAAGTACCCATAGAAATGCCTAGTTAGAGTGAACTTAGTATGAGAGGCAAGGGATTTGCGTGGTGAAGTGTTGGACTGCACTGTTGATGCCCATTTAGTCCCTTTTACCTGATAGTTCCTTCTCTTGAGAATTGCCTCGGTTATTGGATGCAACCCTGGAAATGCTTAGAAGGTTA
Organism: Hippopotamus amphibius kiboko; assembly: GCF_030028045.1. Taxonomy (NCBI): domain Eukaryota; kingdom Metazoa; phylum Chordata; class Mammalia; order Artiodactyla; family Hippopotamidae; genus Hippopotamus; species Hippopotamus amphibius. The sequence continues at coordinate 140,675,609 of NC_080192.1, read as the reverse complement.
TGCTCTCCCCTGGAGGATGGCTTCCAGCCAAGGGTTAACTGATACAGGGATACAGCAGACCAAGCTAACCCCTTGCCTTAAGGTAGGACAACTCTAGGGTTTCTTTTATAGTCCACAGAGGCTTCAGCTGAGCCCAGATCTTTGCTTAGCTCTCTCCACTGCCCCATCTTCTTCCTTCTCTCCCATAAGGGTCCTACCGAGAGCCCTCCCTTAATGCATCACTTGCTCAAAGATCCCTGTCTTAGACCCTGCTTCTAGAGAACCTGACCAAAGATCAGTTGCTGTGGGAACATAAGGGAAGGAGATACTTTTGTCTGGGAGCTCAAAGGAGTCTTCCTTTGGGTAGGTCTTGAAGGATGCATGGGACTTTGATTATAGGAAAAGACATTCCAAGCAGAGGAATAGCATAAGCAAGCTACAATAGTCATGTGCTCTGTCTTGAGAATATCAGGATGTTTTATTGGGCTGAAGTGCTAAGCTAATGGGATAGGGGCTGTGGGTAGCAGAAGTAGTTTGAAACTAACTTGTAAAAATCCAGGTAAAAAGATGGACTTCAAGCTTTACATCCGAAATAACCCTGGCTAGAACTCTTCCCTTGCTCTATTGTAATTGGCTCAGACCTGAGGGACCACCACTCAGAAGTTAACTGCTATATAAAAAAAGCATCCTATGTCACATTCCAAGTCAATGGAAGAGTTATGGTGTAAAACTCATGCTCCCAATTTCCAGCCCAAGGTTCTATCCTTTGCTCATAACAATGAAATCTTTTGAATACTAAAATAATATTTTTAGCCCATTCCTGCACTGTGGAGATAGATGCATCCTGATTCATCTATTCCTAATGTTCTTAAGTGTTTCTTTTTTCTTAACAACTCCTAATGATTAATAGGAATTCAGGTTCATTTTGTTTTCATTTAGCCTCACTATATGTCAGATGCTTTTATGTACATTAACTCGTTTGATTCTCACAACTACCCAGTGAAGCATGTGCTGTTATTCTCATGTTAGTGATTACAAAGTAGAGTCACTGAGAGGTCATATAAAGTAGCCAATGGAGAAACCCACAATTTTCCCACTTTACTACTAGAGAATGCTTTTTTCTATGTCATTTATTTTTTGTTGGATAACAAACCATCCCAGATCTTGGTGGATTAAAACAACAACAGCATATATTTATTGGATGATTCTCTGGGTTGGTGATTTGGGCTGGGTTCAGCTGGGTGGTTTTTCTGCATGGGTGGTGAGCTGCTGGCTAGCTAGGCAGCTCTGTTTCTGGAGGTTAGCTGGCTTATGGCTGGGGCAGTGGGCAAGTGGGCCACGTGTCTCTCATCATCCCACAGACAAACTCGGGCTCCATCACACAGTAGTTGTCTCAGGATCCAAGAGCAGCCAGGTCAGACAAGCTTCAGCGTGTAATTGCCTTTCAGCCTCTGTTTCTGTCACAATGGCTAACATCCCATTGACCAAGTTACCTGGCTCAGAATCTGTGTGGTGGTCACTGCCCAAGGGCATGGATGCAGGGAGGGACCATCTATCATATTCTGTTTTCAAAACACTTTTTTTTAGATTATAAAAATGAATATACGTATAGTATATATATATATTAAGTCAGTTTGGTAAACTGGGGAGATACAGAACAATCTAAAGAAGGAAAAAAATTATCTCTACTGTACCGCTGAGAGATAATTATTGTCAGTGTTTTAGTGTGTGTCCTCCTGTCTCATGAGCATATATATGCTTGCATAATATTTTCTTCTAAAAGAATATCAGAGCCTGCCTTTTAAATTGACATTATATTATGAACAATTCCCCATGTCACCAAATAATTCTTGAAAATATGATACCTTTTAATATTCTACTATATCTCTCCAACATATTTATCCTTACCCTGTCTTTAATTTATTAATTTTTTTTATTGTTGTTGTTTAGGTTGCTTGTATTTCTTTTTGTTTGTTGTTTTTAGGTATTATAAATGACAATATATTGAAAACTCTGGAATTATAAATCTTTATTCACATTTCTGGTGATTTTCCTAGGGCAGATTCCCAGAAGTGAATTTCCAGATCAAAGAAGATAACATTGCTAGGGCTTTTGATACATTTTGCTAAATGGCTTTCCTGTAATTTACTCTCTCACAGCCCTGTGGGAGAGGGCCTGAATCTTGGCACTCTCAAGAGTGCTAAGTATTATCTTCAAAAGAGAAAAATGATCATTTTTGCCAATTAGGCAAAAAATGGTACCTTATTTTAATTTGCACTCCTGGTAAGCAGTAAGCATAAACATTTTAGAAATGCTTACTGACCATTTATAGTTCTATAAATGCCCTTTTTCTTAAAAAAAGATGTACATTTGACATTAATTTGCATGAATTACCCCGTGTTCATGTTTGCGAAGTTACAAATATTTTCCTACTGAGGTTTTCATTTGCCTTTTAGTTTTGTTTAGGGAAATTTTTTTTTTGACACGTAGGGGTTTAAAATTTTTCATTGTTGAATTTATGTTTCTTTCTTTTTTGATAACAGCCACTGCTTTCATGTTTAGAATGTCTTTTTTGACCTAGGTCTTGAAAAATGCAAGATGCCGTGGCTTTGTCACTTAGCAGAACAATGTTCAGAAAGGCTGTCTGTCTCTGGAACCAGAACTGACAGGTAGAGCTGATCTGCTGTGTGACGTTTTCCCCTCCAGCTGAGCTTGTGTCGACTGCCTCCAGTGTCCCTGTTTAACTGACACAAGGATGCTCGGCAAAGGCCCTTTGGGGCCTCGTGGTGATGCTGTGAGTCCATCAGGAAGCCTGCACCTCACTCATGCCTGCTGCTTTTCCTCTTACCGTTGGTCCCAGCATCCTATCATCCTGGCCAGGAAGCGGGTGCCACGCTCTTCTTTGTGCCTTTTATTGTACAATCCTGGTTGAACTCATCACCAGACACTCCAGAAGTCCACGCGGCGTGGTAGTGTGTCGTTTTCCATGGTGTGAACTTGAATCCCAGTGACCGTGAGGCTGGTGTGTGACAGTGTTGCTTAGCGAGTTGATGAGTAGAGCCATCCCTGTTCAGCTCCTGTATTTCAAAGTAGCTTTTTAGTGCCACCTGTGGAGTAACTGAGTGTTTTTCTTGATGGGCACTGAAAATGCAAGGAAATACAATTGGTTGCAGATTCACATTTGTATTGCTGGGGATCTGAGGTTGATTTCCTAGTGGTAGCTGGGAGGGAATATGGTCATACATGATCTCTGGGCATTTGGGGTTATTTCTTCCTATTATTGCAGCAGAACCAAGCTTATTCTGACTGATACGTTACTTGAGGGCAGACTCAGAATTGCAAATGGCTCCCCTTTGCCCCCATGGCTTTCACAGTGCTGTATTCACAGCTGACACTCAGATTTGTTTTATTTCAGACACTAATGGAGCAGGTCTGGGCCTGGCCGAGAGGATTTGGGTGTGAGGGTGACTGAGCGGGGCTCTCCTGTTGACACCTGCCCCCGTTGGTACCAGGGCCCCAGCACTGGTTTGGCCAATGAGGCCCATAAGGAGGTATAAAGGCAAGGACAGGCCTTTGTTCAGCATCTGCTGGTAGCAAAGCCTGAACTAGGTGCTTTCTCTACATTCTCAAGATCACAGCAGCCTAGTGAGTGGTTATTATCACTGCTTCCCTTGTATGGATGTGAATACGGTATCTGAAAGAAGTAACTTAGAATGCCAAAGCTAGTAAAGGTCCAGGCTGAGACGCAAACTCAGGCTGAGGAAATGAACTGTGAAGGGAGATCTGTGCCCTTCTCATCCATCATTTGTATTTCTCTGAAGTGCTGAATCTCATCAAATTAGGTCCAGGAAGCATTTTCTGAGCACTCAAGTCTAAAAGGCATCTTGTCCCTCACCTCTGCATCATCTTTTTTTCTCACAGTGTATTTTCCTCCATAGCTCTTACTTGTTTAATATCTGTCTCCCCCATCATGTTATACATCCTAGCACAGAAAGGACCACGTAGTCTCATTACCTCTTGGGTGCCCAGGACCTGTTCAGTCAGGGCACACAGGAGGCATTTAGTAAACGGTTGGTCATTCAGTAAATGAAGACCCCATATGTTGAGGGAGGGTAGTGTAGAGGTTAAAAGCACAGACTCTGGGGCCACACTACCTGGTTCTGAATCTCAGCTTCGCTACTTCCTGGCTGTGTGACCTTGGGAAAGTTACTAAATCCCACTGTGCCTCATGTCTCTCATCTGTTGAATGAGGATAACACTAGCAACTTTCCTCATGATCGTTGGAAGGACTGAACAGCGCGTAAACAACCTGTAAACATTTAGAAGAGTGCCCGGCACACAGGAAGTGCTCAGTGAGCACCAGGCACTTGTCTGTGTGAGTCCACTGGACAGTGTCCAGGGTTTGTTTCCTGTCATATTGTTGCTAGAGCCCATGAGAGAATGGTTGATGCTACAGTGCTTGAAGTGGTATGTTACAGTAGAAGGATCATGGAATCTGCAGTCAGACTGACCTGGAACTTACTATCAGTGCCTAAGTCCTGTGACTATTAACCAGGTATGATAAACTGAATGCTTGAGTCCCCCCAAAATGCATGTGATTGAAACCTAATCCCCAGTGAGATGGTATTAGGAGGTGGGCCTTTGGAAAGTGATTAGATCATGAGGGTGGAGCCCTCATGAATGGGATTAGTGACCTTGTAAAAGAGACCCCAGAGGGCTCCCTTGTCCCTTCCATGTGAGGACACAGCAAAAATACTATGAGCCAGGAAGCAGGCCCTCATCTGACATCGGATCTGCTATCATCTTGACTTTGGACCTCCAGCCTCCAAAGCTGTGGGAAATAAATATCTACTGTTCATAAGCCACCCAGTCTCTGGTGTTTTTGTTATAGCAGCCTGAGCGGACTAAGGCAGCAGGTGATTTGAGCAAGTCCGTTACCCACGAGAGTTTGTTTCCCCATCTGTGAGCTGTGCTGCGTTTGCAAGCACACAGACCAACATTGCTGGGAGGGAGTGAAGATACCAAAAATAATGATAAAAGCAGCAGTGACATACATGTGTGGAAGATTCAGGATGTGGATGAGATGAGATTTGGTCTATGAAGACCTGCCCAGTGTAGGCGAAGAGCCTGTGTTTTTAACAAATGTAAACAAATGTATGAATGAAGGTGGATTTTGCTGAATGAATGCAAAGAAGATATGGGCGTTGCTGTTTTGGTTAAGACTTAAAAACCTTATATTGGGGTGAGGGTAGGAGAGATTGTGTAGGTGGCAAGAGTTTCTTGGTGACTAGGTGAAATGCGAATCTCATTTTGGAGATTTTGCCAGGCACAAGTGTTCCTCTTGCCTTTCTCGTGGGGCTGCCTGTGTGGGAAGGGCTCTCTGCTAATGTACTGTGACATGGCCTGAGCTCACGATCATGTCTTGTGCTCACTACTGACTATGTAGGAACAAAGAAATCAAAACCATGGCTCCTAAAATATTCCCTAATGGCTGCAGTATTTTGGCTTCTTGAGCATAACTGAATTAATTTATGGTTTTCGTAGACTCGGAATGGAATCCATCGACCTATGGCTCTGTCATGCTTGTTTGGGAGATATGCCAATTGGTTCCATTAATTCTGGGAGAAAATAGTTGTCAGCCAGTTTTTCTTTGCACCTCACCTGCGCAGCTAAACCTTGGGTGGTCTTTTTCTCCAGTTGAATAGATTAATCTGTTCCTTGTATAAAAGGAATCGTGAGCTGAAACATTACATCAAACTGCTAGTCTGCACCCTACACCATGGAATTTTATTAGTTCCATTCTTAGAGACATTGTGAAATAATGGGAAGCACATTGTGCAACCGAGGTGCACGGAATCTGCGTGGCAGATTTCAATGCACACAATTCCAAATGACCTTCTTGGTTTTCTAACTAAGTGTAAATTACTTAGTAACAATGGAGTTAATGAAACTATTATTCACTCAAAACAACATTGCTATTATTCATTTAATACAAAGCCCACATGAGATGCCTCTAGTATATGAAATACATTACGGGTAATTATGCAATTGCTAAAGTCTTCTAAAGCATTTGTTTGAAAATTCAGGAAATGGAAACATCAGCAAATCTAGATTTTAGTTAACCTTGACAGTGATCGCAGTGTAACTATTTTGGAAAATAAGGCCGGGAAATGTATTGTTATTGTTATTTGCTAAACAAGAAGGAAAAAAAACCTAAAGGTTAATAAAGTTTGCAAATCACTTGTCAGCTACTCCCTTATTTGTAATTTTTGACTCCATCTTAGAGAGATTCTGGGGAAATTATGGCTGAAAATTTTGTGAGGAAACGTGACACTTCTTGTGATGTTGGAAAAAGTGGTCTTCTGAAGTTGTTGGGTCTAGAAAATAACGTTTCCTTTCCTTGTCAAGGTCATCCTATTTTCACAAGAAACAAGGAAGAGATTTGTTTAAAAAGCTCAAAAGATTTTAAATTTTTACCTAATCAGAAGTTTAACTCTGGTGCCATCCTTAGTCAATAAACATCTTTTAATATCTTCCAGGCATGGTGAATGCAGGCACTTAATTTGGGAGATGGAGGAAGAAGATTGGGAGAAATCCTAGATTAACTTTAAAAATCCTTTCTATTGTTTCACTCTTTACGTATAAAATGTTGAAGTAGCAGGGTTAGAAGAAACTGTACAAGTCATTTAATCCAGTTTATCACTGAATTTCCTCTATAGAATTTGTGAGTCACTAGTCTTCTAACCTTGACTTGAAGTTTGGTGGTGGGAAGCTCAGTATGAACTAGCAGCCTTCCTAGTTCAGCTCTCTTTGACTATTTTTATTTTTCAATTTTTTAAAAAATTGTGTATATGTGTATAAAAACAGTTGATTGAACCTGGTGTACCCCCAAAAAAATAAAATAAAATAATTAAAAAAAAAATTGAAGTATGGTTGTTGTATAATGTCATGTTATTTTCAGGTGTATAGCACGGGGACTCAGATATCTATATCTATATCTGTATCTATAGCTATAGCTATAGCTATAGACATGGCTATTCTTTTACAGATTCTTTTCCCTTATAGGTTATTACAAAATATTGAGCAGAGTTCCCTGTGCTATACCGTAGGTCCCTGTTGGTTCTCTCTTTTATGTATAGCAGTGTGTATCTGTTAATCCCAACCTCCTAATTTATCCTTCCTCTCTTTGACATTAATTTCTTCCTTTCTTATTTTAAAACTTAGCTAAAATTCATTTCCTTACAAAGTCTCCTTGGTCCTAATTCCTTCTCCACCTGCCCCCCCGCCCCCCACATTCCCCTTATGGTCTCACACCCAGGTCTGATCCTTCTACAAGACCAGCCGTGTCTGATAACATCCCTCTGCCCCTCTAGACCCTCCCTTAACCCTCATCCCTCTGCTCTCTGCCCTGGGAGGCTGACCCCTGGAATTCAACAGGCTTCATCCGTGGGGTTCTGTGTGCTCTGACTCTGGTTGGCTTTGGCCATAGCAGACTGAAAGGAGAGAGGAGAGTGAGTTCCAGTGTCTGTGTTACACCGGCATCTGCCTATGGGGTTCTCCCTGGTTGGCTTTGTTCTTACTGATTGTCACTGTTTTTTTCAAGGAGACCTTCTCCCTACATGACTTTCTTCAGGTTTCAGGAACTACTTCCTCTCTGCATACTCTGTGTCTTAAGGGGACAGCTTCTCTGCTTCTAGCCTTGTTCTTTTGGTTCCTTTACATGTATTCCATTGCAAACAGTCCCTTCGTAAAAAATGTTCTTCTAATTAACCCAACTGGATAAAGCCATCTGTTTCCAGTTGGGACTCTGGCTGATACAACAGCCCTTCAGATAATTCTAAGACACTGTGTACCTGCTATGTCTTGTCCACTCAAGCCCCAAGATTCCTCAACTGCGACTAACATTGCGTGGCTTTGGGAATTCTAACCACTCTCTGCAGTGTTCCAACTGGGCAATTTCCCTTATGAAGTGTGGGACCTAGAACTGAAAGCTGTGGTCCCGGGCTGATCAGAACACAGCAGGGTTCTCTTTCATTGCCTCCGGAGACCATGTTAGCCATTAACACACCCGAGGCCACACGTGCAGACCTCCTTTGGACACTACGTCATGTGGTGGCAGCATGCGAGCTTGTGGTTGTGGTTGTATGATGTGAGGCTTGCTGTCGGTCAGACCTCAGTGTGAGTTCTGGCTCCACCACTTACTGGATGTGTGAGTGACTCTGAGCCCATAAGGTGGGCTAACGTGCTGATCCCTGCCTCCCAGCTTTGTTCCGAGAGTTAAATGAGCCAGTGTCCGTGGAACTGCTCTGTGAACGGTAAAGGGCTGTGCAGCTACTAGTACTATTATTAATCAGATGGTGTTGCCTCTGCTCTCCTTCCTTCTGTCTCTCCCTTCCCCTACCTTTCCCTCTACTCTCCCTTCCTCTCCTCTTCAGCAGCTGCAGGGGTGTCATCTGTTTCCTTTGACAAGGATATCTCTTAACACTTCATCTCCAGATTCATCAACGTTCTAGGCATTTCTCAAAGACCAGCTCATGACAGCTGCCTTCCCAGCACCTTCCCCGATCAACCCAATGACAACCCCTCTCCTCACTTTCTGCTAGAACCTCTGTGTTTCTCCTAGAAAATTTTGCTATTCCTAACTCTTAGAAAGCTAGAGACAGAAGGAATCTTAGTTATCGTCTGGTTCTACCTTTTTTGTTTTAGAAGATGAGTGAGTTGAAATTTAGAAGGGGAAGCAACTTGTCCAAATTTATAGAGTAAATTAGAGAGGTAGTCAGAACCCAAACCCAGGACTCAGGCCTCCTGGCCCAGAGCTGCCCCCTGGACACTCCTGCACCTTGGGGACTGTCTGCCCCGCCTAATGGTGGATGGTTTGTCCTTTCGCTACTCAGCTGTGAACTCCTGGAGGGCAGAGGCTGTGACTCATTCTTCTACGTTCTTACCTGTAGTGACATTTACCTGTAGCCTGGCCAGTCCGTTCAAGGCACAAATGACTGCTGAACTGAGGCTGGTGAGGAGAACAAGACTGAAAAACTGGGATTATCTTAAGTCAAATGCTGACTGAAGGCTTCTTCCTCCTCTGCCTCCTTTCTTACCCCAGATGATATACCCACTTTTTAAAAATCCAAGGCCAAGATGGGATTATCACTTTCCCCATTAATTTTAAGTGAACATTTTTGAGATTCCTGGATATAACTGGTGAGTTTTGCTAACAGAGATTTTGGAACACTGTCTTAAATTCAAAAGGCTCGGGAGTACATGAAAGTGGAAAATTCAGCTGCGAGGAAGTGACTTCCTTGGCTTATTGCAGTGAGAAAAGTTAGCTGACAAGAGTGAATCTTCAAAGAATTAATTTACAAAACTATGTGTTTAACTTTGCAGCCTCAGCTGAAAGAGCCAGAGAGTCGGAAAAAGTGCTGAGGGTGGGGAAAATTACTGATGGCCTTGGTACCTTGTGAGGAAGGCAAGCCAAGTCAGCATCCCCAGAGTGGGGAGGATGGCCCTGAGGGCCGAATCATTCCAATGAGCTATGCTCTGCAAGGTAGTGTCTTGCCTTCTTGAGGTTCTGTGGATAGAGCTTTCCAATGGTGTGGCCAGTGTCCTGGAGCTACCTTTCCAGAGCCACAGAGAGCTGAGAAGCAAGGCTGATTCTTATCATGCTGTCAAATTCATATTACTCAAGGAGTGTAGTAGCCATTAAAGTAAGACTTGTGATAACTACATGCAGGAGAGCATTGTTTTTTTAAACCATGGGAGCAGGGACTTGCTGTAACACCTGATCCTCTATTTTCTAATGTGGCATATTCTGTGCCCAGGTGCAAGATTGGTATGGCGGCATGCAGGGAGAATTAGGGAGAGAGTGGAGTATTCTGAAGATAGCACTAGCTTTGGAATCAAACAGAACTGGGCTTAAGCCTGAGTTCTGCCATTCACTTGCTAGATGATGATAATTTACCTCTTTGAGGCTCAGTTTTCTCATCTGTGAAATGATGACAAAGAAACTTACCTTGACATCTATCGTGTTTAATGGCAATCAGTATCTTCAATTATAGCTTAGATTGGTACCCAACACATAATAGATGCTGCTACTGATAATGCTGCTGCTGATGGTGATGACAGTGACAGTGGTGATGGTGGTGGATGGTGGTCATCATGGTGGTGGTGGCTGAGTATCAATGGGACTTTTTCTTCCCATTCCTTATTTTGAGGTACATCGTCCTTCATTGTGTTTAGGAAGTAGCACCCCAATACAATAGAATAATGGGATTCCTTGGCTGGAGGGGATCTTAAAGACCTTTTCCTCCAATCTTCTACATGTGATGCTTAAACACATTTAAATTAGTATATCATCCTCTGTTTCAATACCCCCCTGATGGGGCATTCAGTAATTCACTACCCTGATGTTGATCAAATGGTTTCTTTCTGAGCAGTAGTTTCCTAACCTGGAAAATAGTGTTGATAATGCCCAGGTATCAAGATTGTTACAGGGGTCAGAGGTCATGCATGTCAAAGGTCATTACAGGAGTGCAATAACTGTTTTCCTCTCCCCCTTCTCTTCCCCATCCCCAGAAGTTGCTTGTTTTACCTTTGGGTGGCTCTATTTTTTTTTTTTTTTAAATCAATTTCTGATTCCCTGGGCTTTCACCCATCAGTCTCAATTTCCCTCTTTGTTGCCGCATGGGATGAGTTGAGTCAGTCTTTCCTAAGCCAGCTCCGCAGACATCACTCTTGTCCCCCAGTGTCTCATCTCTAGTCCCTGCTTCCTTTAGTCACTCCATGTCATCACATGGTTTCCAGTCCTCTTGCCCTATTTAATCTTCTCTGAGTGTGTACCTCCGTCCTACTCAAACTGTGGTACCTGTAAGAGTCAGGGGAGAAAGGGTAATTAGAGAGCATCTCACTTGTAGTTTTGTTCCTGGAGAAACTGAGGCCCAACATGAGGAGCATTAGGACAGCAAGTTCTGTTGTGGTTGGTGGCATGTCCTAGTAGGTGTATCCTGATTTATCTGCCTACAGATGTGATGGCATTGTGGCAGGAACTTGTATACTTTCATTGCAGTGTTTCATAATTCTTTCGAGAATGGGCTCCAGATATGGCCAAAGGGCTCTCTTGGTGGTGAGAGCATCTGGATTCTTCAAGAACGTTTTGCTTGCAACAGCAATTGGGGTTCCTCAGCACAACCACTTGAAATTTGGGTGGGTATCCATGCTTTGAAGCTGGTGCAGCTGTACTGCGGAAGCCTGGAGCTGGTTAGTTTTATTTCATGTGGCAACAGGGTGGTGAAGGAGAAGGCAGGCTTCCCCTAGGAAATGCGGCTGAAGTACTTCCTGCAGTAACATCTAGTATTTCAACTGCAGGTTATCATTCCATCTCTCTAGGCCTCAATTTCCTCTTCTTAAAATGAGGGTTATGACCTCTTCATTGCCAACTCTAAGGGTTGTGGGAAGATTATGTGAAAACAATGTATCAAATGATTTTTTTGAACTATAAAGCCTTATGCATAAGCACATCTTCTTGCAATCTAGAGTGAATAAATTTCCTACTGCCCAGTTGTCTTCTGTGAATTCACAGGTATCTTGGTCACCTGAGGCAGGTTGCTAAGTTTGGAGTACATCCAAGTTCACTGTAATGGTTTCTTTCTTTCCTCAAAGTCCAGGTCAAGTTCACAACTCCAGTTTTCCTGAATGTCTTCTTGGATGACATCAGCCATGGTGAGTGTTCCTTCATCAGAGCCTAGTCCTACCTGTTGTGTTTTTTATTTTGGGCACAGTTATATTATTCTACTTCATGTTTCTCTTCTCTTTAACCAGCTTCTAGCAAGTTCTGTCAACTTCAGGTCTTACAAGGCTGTCCAATCAAATCCTTTTACATCTCACAAATGCATAAAAATAGAGCTTCTGAAACAAGAGATAAAAATTGAGAACATGTTAAGAGTTACTTTCCATTTATAATTATTTGATTATAGTGAGTTAACTATTTCTCTTAAATTTGGGGCCATACATATTTCTTTTACCCTTTCTTCCTTCCTTCCTCCCTCCCTCCCTTCCTTCCCGCTTTCCTTCCTTCCTTCTATTACCGAACCGAACTTGGGTCTGCTTGCATGTGCAGAGTAAAGCCAATCTACTGACACCAGGCTTTGGTGAAGGAAAAAAGCAGCGTTTATTGCAGGGTGACAAGCAGGGAGTCCAGATAGCTAGTGCTTAAAAGACCAGAACTCCCCAAAAGCTTTCAGGGAAAGGTTTATAAAGACAGGGTGAGAGAGGGGCATTTGGGGATATGTGATCAACTCTTGGACATTCTTCTGATTAGTTGGTTCTAACTGATCTGGGGTCTACAAAATGCTTGTGGGCAGCATACAGTTCACTTCTCCCACCTGGTGGGGGTTTCAGTATCTGCAAAATAGCCCAAGGGCATGGCTTAGAATATTATCTACCACCTTTGAGGAGGAACTAAACGTCCTTGACTTTGCTTAATGGCTAAACTAGTATTATTTTGTCTTGTTTGACTGTTTTCTTTCTTTCTGCTTTTTCTCATTTCTCTGATTAAATTTATTCTTTGACTAAAGTTTTTCTATGGACAAAAGGCAGGCAGAGGACACGGGGTGGGGAGCCCTGTTCTGGGAAGGCCCCATAGGGTCATGCTCAGTTACACTTCCTTCCTTCTGTCTTCTCTCTCTTTCCCTTTCTTTTCAGCTTTCCTTTTTAAAAAATTTCCCATTTGTATCTTTTCCCATTACCTTCAATGTTTATTTTTCTAAATTTGTTAGATTTTGCTTTATGGTTTTTATCTTTGTTGATATACTTCAAAGGTCTTCTTATATGAAGATTATGTAAATATTCATCTATTTTATCTAAGTATTCTTATGTATGAAAAAATGAAATTTTTAATTCATTTACAACTTAGATTATAAAATATGTCAGGGTTTTAGTGTGGTATTTTCCCCCTAAGTGGTTAGCTAGGAGTTTCATTGCCTTTGACAAGTGGAATCCTTTTTCTTTCCAGTTGAAACACCTTATGCAAAATAAACAAAATTATACCGTTGTATTGATTTGCCTGCTTATATTGGCAAGAGGCTATGATTCTTTCTGTTTTTATTATTTTAGTTTTAAAGTTCATTTTAATATCTTTTATTGCATGGATCCCCTCCTTTTATTTCTACTGTTCCCCATTCCCTCCCTCATAATGTCCCATTTAGTTTTTTTTTTTTTTACTCTCTTGGAAAAAAGAAAAACCACCCAGTTCCTCCATTTGAATTTAATTCACTTTCACCAATGGCAGCTTTTGAGAGTAGCTTGGTAAAGAGTTGGAAGGGTTAAGGAACCTTTACTTGGCATCATTCTGGGAAAATGGAATCCTAGCACTTTTGCCTTTAGCACTTTTTTTTAAGAACTTTTATTGAGATACAGTTAACAGACAATAAATAGCATATATTTAGAGTGTACAGTTTGGTATCCCAATCTCCCAATTCATTCCCCCCCAACCCTCCCTGCTTTCCCCACTTGGTGTCCATGTGTTTGTTCTCTACATCTGTGTCTCTATTGCTGCCTTGCATTTCCTCTTTCATAGTTGTTAGCATTTGCCTTATGTATTGAGGTGCTCCTATACTGGGTGCATATATATTTATAATTGTTATCTCCTCTTCTTGGATGGATCCCTTGATCTTTATGTAATGTCCTTTCTTGTCTCTTGTAACATTTTTTATTTTACAGTCTATTTTATCTGATATGACTATTGCTACTCCAGCTTTCTTTTGATTTTCATTTGCATGGAATATCTTTTTCCACCCCCTCACTTTCAGTCTGTATGTGTCCCTAGGTCTGAAGTGGGTCTCTTGGAGACAGCATATATATGGGTCTTGTTTCTGTATCCATTCAGCCAGTCTGTGTCTTTTGGTTGGTGCATTTAGTCCATTTACATTCAAGGTAATTATCAATATGTATATTCCTATTACCATTTTCTTAATTGTTTTGTTGTTGTTTTTGTAGGTCATTTTCTTCTCTTATGTTTCCCACTTAGAGAAGTTCCTTTAGCATTTGTTGTAGGGCTGGTTTGGTGGTGCTGAATTCTCTTAGCTGTTGCTTGTCTGTAAAGCTTTTGATTTCTCCATGGAATCTGAATGAGATCCTTGCTGGGTAGAGTATTCTTGGTTGTAGGTTCTTCCCTTTCATCACTTGAAATATATCATGTCACTCCCTTCTGGCTTGCAGAGTTTCTGCTGAGAAATCAGCTGTTAACCTGATGGGGGTTCCATTGTATGTTATTTGTCATTTTTCCCTTGTTGCTTTTATTAACATTTCTCTGTCTTTAATTTTTGTCAGTTTGACTACTATATGTCTTGGTGTGTTTCTCCTTGGGTTTATCCTGCCTGGGACTCTCTGCACTTCCTAGACTTGGGTAGCTATTTCCCTTCCCATGCTAGGGAAGTTTTCAACTATAATCTCTTCCAGTATTTTCTCAGGTCCTTTCTCTCTCTCTTCTCCTTCTGGGACCCCTATAATGCGAATGTTGGTGCGTTTAACATTGTCCCAGAGGTCTCTTAGGCTGTCTTCAGTTCTTTTCATTCTTTTTTCTTTATTCTTTTCCACATCAGTGATTTTCACCATTCTGTCTTCCAGGTCACTTATTCGCCCTTCTGCCTCAGTTAATCTGCTATTGGTTCCTTCTAGTGTATTTTTCATTTCAGTTATTGTGTTGCATATCTCTGTTTGTTTGCTCTTTACTTCTTCTAGGTCTTTGGTAAACTTTTTGATCTTTGCATCCAGTCTTTTTTCAAAGTTCTGGATCATCTTCACCATCATTATTCTGAATTCTTTTTCTGTAAGGGTGCCTATCTCCTCTTCATTTAGTTGTTTTTCTGGGATTTTATCCTGTCCCTTCATCTGGTACAAATTCCTTTGCTTTTTCATTTCTCTATCTGTGGCTGTGGTTTTCAGTTCCACAAGACAAAATACTGCTGATACTACTTGATACTGCTGTCTGCCTTCTTGTGGAGGAAGCTATCTCTGTCCCATTTAGTTTTATAGATTTATTCCTATAGATAATCTTTAGGATGTTAAGTCTCTCAAAACATTCCATTGTATTTTAATTGAAATTGCATTACTATGATTGGATAAAGTAGACTCCAGAAAATAAAGTAAGAAAGCAAATAATATCAGAGTAGAAATCAGAATTGTACAAAAATAATAATAGAGCACCCAATCATAGTGAAATTTGGATGGAGGAAAAAGATGACAGAGATAAAAAATCAGAAAAAAGATGATGTAAATAAACATGGACTAGAAAAAGGAATTACTGCTAGGCCTAAAGAACAAATCAGAAACAATATTCAAAGCAATAGAGAATAAAATGTTTCTGAAACCAAAGTAAGTTGTGAACCTGTCCAGTGAACTTTATCCAGAAGATTTAAATAAATCTGATAAAAATTTTTACATGTCTTGGTGAAAATATTGAATTCCATGGACAGCAAAAGAATCCTCAAAGACTTCAGATGGAAAATAAAAAAACCAAGTACAGTGGGAAAAAACCAAGGAGTCCTCAGACTTAGGCTACAACATCAGATAAAGGCAGAATCTATAAAGTAGGGAGGATTATGACTCAAAAATTCTATACCCAGCCAAATTGTCCTTCGTAATTTCAACAATTAACATGCATTTTCCTATTACAAAAGAAACATATGTTCATGGCAGAGAATAAAAAATTACTATTAAAATTTAAGACATCTTAAAAACTCAAAACCACATGGAATCCATATTTAAAAAAAAAATTCCAGTTTCTCCTTGCTTCCTTTTTCCTGCAGCTGCATGCAGTGGGGCTTAGGGACTTTGTGGATATAACTTGTTTACATTCATTCTGCTCTCCTAGTCCTCACAATGATGACTGGAACTTGGCTGCATATTTGTACTACCTACCAGGCAGAAACATTTGATTTTGGTTTTGGTTAAAGTAGAATTGAGAAACAAGTTAGGAATGAACACATAGCATAGAAATGAATGGACTTAGGTGCCTGTAGATTTGAGGTTTAAATGTACTCCTAAGCTTTCAATGAAAACCAGGCAAAGCCATTGGAATAAATTCTCAGTCATTTGGAGTTTTGTAATCCAGAATTGCCAAGGGGTTCATTTGAAACAAAGATCATTGCCATGGGTGAAGTTGGACAGATACAAGTTTGTGGAGGCAGTTCTTTATTTAATTTGTGTGACTTGGGCTTCTTAGACCACAGAGCTTATTTTATTTTTATTTTTTAGCACAAAGTGATGATAATTATGTCCATCTTATGTAGTTGTGTGAGGGTTAAGTGAAATGATATGTATAATCAGCACAGCAAGGCACTGAATATTAACTCATTAAGTGATGACTTTAAGATAATAATTTAGTAAACATAATAATTGCTAGCTTCATTTCAGTGTTGAATAAAATCAGTGGATACTTGAAACTGAGAGAACAAGAAATTAAGCATTCCTTCAACATCTGGGTCAAGTAATTAATTCTCATATTCATAAGCTTTGCTGATACATTATCAAGTAATGTAGGCCTCTTGTGAATTATAACTTTTTAATTAATTCACCTCATGGGTACTGATTAGTACTAATTTATAGCTTAGTTTGCATATACTTGAAAGAGGTAAAACTGCATGTCTTTTGCATGCATATATACATATGTGCTCCTCAGATTTTGCTCTAAGCCAGCCCTGTCCCTCCTCTCACTCTGACTTGCTGCTTGTCCACAAGGTTTTCCTGTAGTTTTTAATAATCCTGGCCAAACAGGCAGATCATATAATAATCTGTCATTTGCAGGCCTATAGAGATATCTTTCCTCTCTTCCTTTTTCCCTCCATCAGCTCCATGTTCTGCCACTGGCTGTCCTCACGGGATGGGAGCTGAATACCATCACTATGGCTTAGTGGAAAGATCTTTTTTTTCCTTAATATTTATTTATTTATTTAGGCTGCATTGTGTCTTACTTATGGGAGGTGGGATCTTTGTTACGGCAGGTGGGATCTTTGTTGCGGCATGTGGGATTTTTAGTTGTGGCATGTGGGATCTTTAGTTGTGGCATGCGGACTTCTTCATTGTGGCATGCATGCAGTATCTAGTTCCCCAACCAGGGATCGAACCCAGGCCCCCTGCATTGGGAGCACAGAGTCTCACCCACTGGACCACCAGGGAAGCCCCTAGCGGAAAGATTTTTAGGTTTGGTGTCAGAAAACTTGGTTTAAGTCTTGGCATTGTTAGCTATTTACCATTTAAATCATAGAGAGTGGTATTTATCCTCTCTGACCTCAGTTTCCTCTTTGAGGAAGATAGGTTATAGAATATATACTTTACCAGGTTGATGTAAGAATTGGAAAGGTAACAGATGTTAAATTCAGTTGCTTTTTTTATGGCTATTTCTAAGGGATGGGTGTTACAATGTCAGAAACAATAAAGCTGTTTCTTTGAAAAGAGAATTCCTTCCTGACTTCTTCCAATAAAGAGAGAAAGGGGCACTGAGAGAGGCAGAAAGGACGCCAGGAGGGGGGGGTGGGCGTTCTGGCTCTGTCACCCCCTCCCTGAACAAGGTGGACACTGGCAAGACAGGGGAGAGCTTGGGTGTGGCTGGCCTTGTTTCATCCTGAGCAATCGTGAGTGGGGCTGGGGACAAGCCCTGGGGGAGAGTGTCAAGAGCATGAACCTGGGTCCGGCATCACTGCTCTTTGCTGTGTGACCCTGGGAAACCCGCCTAACCTTTCTGAGCCTCATTTTCCCAGCTATTGAATTGAAGGTGATGATAACTGTCCCTCCCTTACAAAATAGCTGCAGGGATTAGATAAGAAGATGAGTGTGAAAGTGATTTATCAAGTGTAAAGTACTTCGCAGATGGTAGTTATTACCGTAGATGATCTCAGTGATCCCTTTCAGTCCTAAAGATTTGTGATTCGAAACGCAGGGTCTGAGCAAGAGGCTTATTTTTTCTCAAGCAACTGTCGATGTGATTTCCTCTGAGTTTCCAGTTCCTAAGGCACCATCAAAGCCCCGTCTTCTCCCTGGGAGGAAACATCCCTCCTTCGGGGCCGTGCCTACCACAGGGATATCGGGGTGACTCATGGGACGGAGATGACCTGTGTTAACTCGGTGGATGTAGAGTTGCAAAATGTAATTGAACCTTTCGAGGTTTAAATCCAGTTTTCTTTAGTCAGATTCAGATTTTTCAAATCCCCTCCCCTTTTTGTTTAAACCTAAAAGCACCAAAAGAGCTTCGATGGCTTCTTGGACATGAGATCATCCTCCTGGGGAGGTGGTAGGAGGGACTTCTGATGAACAAAGTGTAAACAAATCTGAAACATACGGATTTGATTTGCCCTAGGACGCACACATTTAAGTCTTGAGTAGAAAAAGGCCTGGATGTGTGGACTTGGTGTTTGCTTCCTAAACTCTAAACATTTATAAATAAATCAAGATGCATTGAGGGGAGAACACATTCATTCTTACTGGCTGAGTATCTGGCTTGAAGGAGCCCAGCCAGACTGGAGCTGCCTTCGGGGGTCCTAATGAGCCCTTTCAAAGGCTCTCCTGTTCCTCTGTCTTTGGACAAGTTCATCTCATCGGCACGATCAGGTACCTACATTGTAGGTCCAGTGAAAATGAAAATGCAGGTCTCCATGTCCAAAAACGAAGAATTTCACGACAGTGGCCACAGAGGATTAGAGTGAGCAGGGTCCCTGTGTGACGATGCAGGTGATGTGCCTGGCAAGCTGACTGCTTATCTGCTGGCATACAATTCCTCTCCTTCCTCTACGTCGCCTCCCAAGCTCAGATCTGGTGTTTCCTTCTCAGAGCCTCCCATGACTCTCCAGAAGGGCAAGGTGCCCTCCACTGTGCTCCTAGATCTTCTTCTTCTCACCTCTATCAGTGCACGCTTTAACTATCATGGCTCTTTGTGTATTCATTTATTCACTCAACAAACATCAACAAAACTACCTGCTGTGCACTGGGCACTGTGCCAAGTGCTGGCAAGCACATTCCAGGAGCCTGGAGGAGGGGAATCTAACTCAGGCTGGGAGTGTCTAGAAAAGTTTCCTTTTGAAGGTGATGCTTGAATTGAGTCTTGAAGGATAAGTAACTGTAAGAAAGGGATTGGAAGGATGTGAATGTACAAGAGCAAAAGACTTGGAAGCAAGGAATAGCTGGGTCGATGCGTTATTGCTGATGCGTGACGCTTGAGACAGAGGCTGAAGTTAAGTGAAGGTGGAGAGGTAGGTTGGCATGAGATTGTCCAGGGCCCTGTAAGCTACACAGCTTGCTCTGTCTCATCCGGAAAGCCACAGAAAGGCTGTCAGCAAGGAGTAAAGAGTCAGATTTGCATTTTAGATGAATGACGCTGGTTGCAATGGGGATAGCAGATCAATACACGTGGAAGCAGATAGATAATTTGAGGTAATTCCAGGCAAGAAATAATGGTGACCTGGAACAAAATAGTAACTATGGGCAATGAAGAAAAATGTATGGATTCAGGAGATATTCAGGGTGTAAGACTGGTGAGATTGATGGGATACGGGTGACTGAAGGAGGGGCAAGAAATCGAAGATGAACCCTGGGTTGATAATCGGTGACTTGTTTTATGGTTGTAATTCAAACTGAGATAGATTAGTAAAGAGGATTTTTTGGGGGGAGGGGGAGAGAGGGGGATGGGTATGGCAATGGAAATGAGTTTTGCTTTGAACAACTTGAATTTGAGGCTCCTAATGGGAGCCTATGTGGAAATGTGCAGCCGGCAGTGCACATAACAACTTGAAGCCATGGGGAGAGGTCTGGCTGGAGCTATAGATTTCAGGTCGTGAGTATATGGGTGGCAGTCAAACCCTTCCCCTCCTCCCCATTCATTAAACTCACTGAGTATGACTGGATGGTTTCCATTGCACTTGAGAATGAGTTATGATAACTAATAAACTATAAATCCACATCAACAGGGATGGGACAGGAAGCAGTAGGTTGAAGAGTAAATGGAAAGTGAGGAAGTATAAGAGAGGAGATCAGATAATTAATTTAAGAAGTTTGTATGAAAAGGAAAGGCAAGTTTTGGATGGTGGGTGAAAAAGGGATTTGAATCAAGGGAGGTTATCTTTAAGATGTGTATTAGTTTCTTATAGCTGCTGTAACAAGTCACCACCAGCTTGGTGGCTTAAAACAATGCAGATTTATTCTCTTACAGTTTTGGAGATGAGAAGTCCTGCAATCAAGGCATCTGCAGGGTTGCCTTCCTTCTCAGGGAAGGATCTATTTCCCTGCCTTTTGCAGCTTCTAGAGGTTGCCTGCATATCTTAGCTCATGGTCCCTTCTTTGCATCACTCTGATCTCTGCAGCTTTTGTCATGTCTTCTCTGACTCTGACCCTCCTGCCTCCCTCTTCTTAGGACTGCTGTGATGACATTGGGTCCTCCTGGACAATCCAGGAAAATCTCTCCATCTCAAAACCCTTAATTTAGTCAATCTGCAAAGTCCCTTCTGCTGTATAAAGTAATGTATTTGCATATTCAGGGAATAGACAGCTTTGGTGGGGGCATTGTTCTGTCAATTACAGGATGGGAGAGAAGTGTTTGAAGTTTGAGAGAAAGGAGGCAGGAAAGAGAGAGGATGGGGATAGAGGGAGGGAGATAGATAGATAGATGAGAGATAGATAGATAGATAGAGATATTGGAGATAGAGGAGAGGAAATGATAGTAGTGGACATCAAGTGCAGGTGGAGAAAAGTTTGGAAAATTGGGAAAAAATAGGGTAGTGATGGGAGTGAGTATATTTGGATTTACAGTTTGGGAGGCATGAGGTAGTAGGGCCATGAGAGGGGTTTAGAATGGGGCTTGAGGGGAGTGGTAAATGAGTGGAATAATTGTTGAAGGGACTTGGGGTGGAGGTGAGTCAGGATAAGTGAAGAGGTTGGAGGAAGGGGCTGAGGACCCAGCTGGTGTTGGAGAGATGACTTTGTAGTTGTTCCCTATCCAGGGTATGCCTTTTCCCCCAAGAGCACCGAGCCACTTGGGTATAGAAATGCAGAAAGGGTGGCGCTCACCTGGCAGGTGTGGCTGAAGCTATAACTGTGGTCCAGATGATCAATCTGTGATGGTTTGCTTTGTGTCAACTGGGCTGGGTCACGTGATTCCCTGACATTTGGTTAAGTGGTATTCTGGGTGTGTCTGTGAGGGTGTTTCTGGAGGAGGTTGACATCTGAATCAGTGGACTGAGTAAAGCAGATTGTCCTCCCCAGTACCACTGGGCCTCAGCCAATCAGTTGAGGACCATTCTAGAACAAAAAGACTGAGTAAGAGGGAACTTCGCCTGCCTGACTGCTGGAGCTGAGACATGAGTCTTCTCTTGCCTCATGTCTGCACCACTGGTTCTCCTGGGGCTGTAGCTTGCCCTGCAGACCTTGGAACTTGGCCCCCTTAATCACGTGAGCTAATTTCATAATAAATTTCTCTGTCTCTGTCTGTCTGTCTGTAAGTCTGTTTCTATATCACCTCTTTGTCTCTATACCTATATCCTATCAGTTCTATTTCTCTGAAGACCACAGACTAAACCAGACTTCATACTGGGAGAGAAAGGAGGAGAGACCAGGAAGGTGTGGGAAAATAGGGGGATCCAGGACCGGGAGGTCTTTTCAAGGTCAAAGACTGATGTAAAGAGATTGAAGGCAGGGGAGATAGAGAAGAATTGGAGGTGGGGGTCAGAAGGCAGGAGAATGAGATTTTAGTTAGCTTAATATTTGTGAGATGCTGGGGCAACCCCTCCAGAGAGCCTGATTAGGTTGGGCTGGTGCAACCAAGCATGTTTCACAGATAGATGTACAGTGCACCCAGGGTTGAGACCTCCTTATCAGGAGTTACTGGTAACCAGTATGATGTGGTCTGGGAGGACTGACCCCTCTGCCCACCATCTGTGAGTGCCCTCCTGCTACCATGGCTTGTGGGTGTCTTCTTGTATAGGAACCCACATCTGTCCTGTCTCTGTGGGCACTTGCTCCATTTTCTTTCTGTGCAGTCACTCTTCCTGTAGCTCTGAGGAGGGTAGCTTCCTTCAATACTCTGCCAGGAATGTTGGCTGCCTGCTCCTTGTGAATGCAGGCATGGCTCCCCTTCCTGTTCTTGGCTTCCCACCTCTTTCCTTTCAGTGTTGAATTCCACTGCTCTGTGGAGAAAGGAGGACTGCCTTTTGGTAGCAAAACTTACTTCCTTATTGGCGTCTGGGCTGAAAACAGGGCCTGCTGTCAGGTAGAAATGTAGGTACCATGCATCACACTATTAGAAATAAATTCTGCCATGGTTGGAGGCTAGGAGGGCAGTGCTCTTTAACTATTTTATGCCAAATATCACATGGGTTGCACTCACACACCCCATTTTACAAGTCCCTTGTAGAGTGATGAATGTACAATGGACCCTCAATAAATAGTCCTGTTCCTCCAATCATGTGGCCAATAAGAATGAGAGTTCTAAAGGACCTATTGAACGTGACTTTGAAAAAACATTAAACATGATGAAATGCTTACCAGGTGCCAAGGACTAAGGCAGACCCCATGTATACATGACATCACCTCATTCTTTCGACAACCTTGTGATGGAATTATCACCCTCATCTTAGAAATGATGAAACAGAAGCCAAGGCAATGATTCGAGCTCTTCAAATTTTGGACAGCACTCTCATACCTCTCATTGCATGGAAACTGTGTTATTAGAGGCAATAGTCAATGGGTTTTCATTAGGGCTTAACTCTCCATTTGTTAATTTGGACTTAATTTTTCCATATATGATGTTTTGGTTCATCCTTTAATTGCCAGTATAAGGTTAGCACCATCCTTCTGTCTCTCTCTCTCTCATCTTTCTTGTTAACTGTACCCTGGCTATGACAAATTCTAACTATTTTTGGCTAAGGTGTTTAAAAAAATTTTTTTTTACTTTTTTTATTAGGATTCAAGAAGAAAGGGGGTATTTTTAAAGTGTGGAGTGACCAGAAGTGGAAGCTGAATCTCATAATATCCTTAAACACTTTGGAATAGAGAATCTTCTCCATTCTAGATGTTACTCTATTGTGTAACACCGCATTCAAAATCCAGAGCTTTAGTGCCCTTTTCATAATCTCCTATTCAAAGATGTTAACTTATCCTTTCTAAAACACTGTAAATATTTCAGACCCTTGAGAAGAGATCACTTTTCTAGCCGAGGGGAATTTATTCTGAGTTAGGGAGGGTTAAGCTTTTTTCTTGGTATCTATCTGAATAAACACTGTGATTCTGTGGTATCCGAATTTTGCATTCAGATCAGCATTCTTAAGGAAGCAGGATGACCTGATTTTTATTTTCCCTTGTAAGCATGTTGTGATGAATCCACAAAATACTTGCACCCATCCTGGTGTCTGGTGGATGGCTTGCGTGATGGTGTTATTTCCAACAGGCCGGTAGTTTATGGGGAAATATGGAAGGTTCAGGCAGGGAATAGACAGAATCAGAGAAAGCTTTAGGGGAAAAATATCAGTGAGACTTGGAAGTAGCTGATTAGGGATGAGCTGAGAATGTCTCAGTCCATGTTTTTCCCCCATTATCCTCCAGAGTGAAAGAGGCAGAGGAGAAGTAATCAGAAGCACAGGGGAAAAGTCACTGGTAAACAATGCCTCTGGTGTCTGCAGACTGGGGAATTTGTTGATGGTATGAATGCATTGGCTGGAGGAAAGGCCATTGAGTCGGACCTTCAGGACGAGAAGGGAACTTGCAGAGATGGGAGAGGCAGGATGGCAAGAGTTAGTGAGATGGGTAAGATTGAAACAGTGAAGAAGAGAGGGGACAGGGTCTGAACCTGACCCTGGGGAGGTAGTAGGGCATAGATTTAGGAATCCCAAGTACAACTTGGTACTATGATGCAGGGTCAAATTAGAAAAGAAGATGAGCAAGTTTAGGGATCAAGACCCAGATGTCAAACCGCTTTACCTCTATGAGCCTCAGTTTTCAAATATGTAAAATGGGCACAACCATAGCCCCTTCCAGAGTTCTGAGAATTAAATGAAGTGATGACACCGCATAAAGGCTTAGTCCAGAGCCAGGGGCCTGGGACAGGACAGGATGGACATGCACACTGGTTCTGTCCTCTCCCTTTTCCTGGAGGAGGGGATTAACATTGAAGCAAAGGAAGAGAGGAGGGGGAAGGTCACAGAGGAGAAGGGTGGAGAGGAGGGGAATCAAGGGAGCTTATGTCAGTGGCTCCTAAATGCAAGCCCATTTTGATCTTTAATCCTAATATTTGTAAATGAGCACAACCCTTTAGAGTGGGGAGGAACGTCAAGGTCACCTGGCCACACTCTGCCTTCATCCAAGTGAGGTCATTAAGCTGCATTTCATGAGGCTGGGCTTGTCCTGTGTCATGCAGCCTGGGAGAGGAGAAGCCGGGGTGAGGATGCCACAATGAATTCCGAGTTCTTCCTATTAGTATGTGGAGGAGAGGAGCCTCCTGGACGGACCCCATCCCGCCTGGTCCAGGGCTAATGGCCTCTGGGTGGGGGAGCACAGTGAATCCACACAGGATTTGGAACCTTCCCCGTCCAACCACCCTATGACTTTTACAGCAGAATTTCTCCCTAAATCTGATTAGAAGAAGAGTGAGTCCCTGGTGGCCTTAATCTGAGCAGAAAAACGAATGTGTTAAAATGATTAGGTATGTGGTTGGGAAGTACCAGATGCTGTTTCCCTCTCCGGTCCAGGACAGAACGTCCTTAGGAAGGAGAGAATTCCTGATAGAAACAGCTCCCTTTTCTCAGGTGACAGTGTCTCAGGCAGCGCCAGGCCTATAACTTCTCCTGTACGAATCTTGCTATGGGCGATGTTTATATATTGATTACATTGGAAAATGAAATATTTTGTATGATACCAACAAAAGCCATGGATAATTCTTTTTTCTTTTAATGATCCTTGATTTAAAGAGAAATCTGTGTTTAAACATAGCCTATTCGCATCAGTTATGTTGTAAGCAGAAGCCCCTAGTGGTGTCTGGAGTCCCAGGTTCTAGTTCTGGTTGGGCTCTGCCCTGTGTGTGACCCTGGGTGGCTTCTTTCCCCTCCCTTACTCTCAAGGTTCCTGTTTGTGAAACCAGAGATTTGTTCTGCATCTCCAAGGCCCTCCCCAACCTTGGGTGTTGCTGGCTCCTTGGGACCATCCTCACGCTGTAGCATGTCTTATTTCCTCTGCCCAGAACAACCTTCATGCCCCATCTCTTCCTGAAGTCCTCTTTTTCATTCTTGAAGACGTGGATCAGGCCACACTACTTTTTTGACCTTGACCTTGACCGTTTTGACCTCTGTCTTGATATTTTTGACCCTGGGGTGAAAGGTTGGGCGTTTAGTAGTTTACTAGGGCTGCTGTTACAAACAGCAGTGGTCCCTCGGTATCCGTGGGGTATTGGTTCCAGGATTCCCATAGTACCAAAATCCACGGATGCTCAGGTCCTTATACAAAATGGTGTGGTATTTGCATATAACCTACACACATCCTTCTGTATACTTTAAGTCATCTCTAGATTACTTATAATACCTAATATAATATAAATGCTATGTAAATTGTAGCCAGTGCATGGCAAATTCAAATTTGCTTTTTGGGACTTTCTGGTTATTTTTTTTTTCCAAATATTTTTGATACCAGGTTGGTTGAACCCAAGGATTCAGAACCTGTGGAATTGGAGGGATGACTATACCACAAACTGAGTGGGTTAAACAACAGAAATTTATTGCCTCCCAGTTCTAGAGGCCCGAAGTCCGAAATTAAAGTGTTGGCAGGTTTGGTTCCCTGTGAGAGGCAGGATCTGCTCCACGCTTCTCTTAGTTTCTGCTAATTGGCTGGCACTCTTTGGCATCCTTGGCTTGTGGAAGCATCACCCCAATCCGCTTTCATCTTCCCCTGGTGTCCTCCCCGTGGGGGTGTCTGTTGCCACATTTCCCTTTTTTATAAGGACAGCAGTCACACTGGATGTGGAATCCATCCTACTCCAATGTAACCTCACCTTAATAATTATGACTCTATTTTCAAATAAGGTCACATCTGGAGGATCACATATGAATTTTGAGGGGACACCATTCAACCCACAGCAGGTACCCTTGTGCGTGTTTCTGGACTCCCTTCTCTCCCAGCCCCATTAGGTTGTGGAGCTATCTCCCAGGGTGGCCTGAGCAGCAGGCGTGATTCAGCCAGAACCATGTGTCTGGACTGTGGGTCCAAGAAACGGCGGCCAGTGGGAGCAAATGTTGCAAAGCTTACCTCTGCAACTGGTGGACCAGGAGGTGAGGGAGAGAGAAGTGAGGGGCTGCTCTTTGGGGGTGGGAGCATCAGCTTGGAAGGTGGGGGGAGCTACAGATGGGGGAGGCGTGGTCAGGAAGGAGAGGACCAATCAGGACACAGGCAAGGCCGCCCAGGTTAGGGCTGCAAAATAAAGATGCTAATTCCTTCTGTCCTGGAGACCTTTACACACACCTGCAATTTGACAAGTCCTTTCACATTAAATCCCTGGATGGGTGGGAGATGTCTCTTGCCTGGGTGACACCCTTCCAAATTTGTGTAAATGGGCCCTGAGCGGCCAGTCCTGGGCTCACCTGTTTGGCTTGCCGGCCCCTTTTCCTCATCCACTGGGTATCTACCTCCAGCCTCCCAGCCTCCCCGAGGACTGGCCTGGCTGCCTTCCCTCTGTGCTGCCACCTCTTTGTGTTGCCACCCCTTTGCACAGCCTAATGGTGGGATGTTTTTGGGAGGCAGCTCCAGTGGTTGCCTCAAATGTGAAATTTCTTTGAAGTCATGGTCTATTCTAAAAATTCTTGTAGGTTGTTGAATTCTATTCCATTTTTCCAAATTTGTGCCAATGTGAAAATATTGTTTGAAACTACTTAGCTTGGCTCTTGCAAGGAGGCGGGCCATGTCTCTCCTGTGGCTTCTTTCACCCTTGCTCACCCGCTATGCACCTAAATTTGAGAAGCAGGAGGGCCGTGCATGCTGGTGCCTGCATTTTTGTCTATAACTTCAGTTCTCTTCCCACTGCTGATCTGGCTGAACACCCTCATAAGTAACGTCCTCCCTAAATTTGGGGCCTAGGCTCCTGGTGCTGCTTTCTCTTGGTGGCCCCTGAGACCAGCCCCTCAGTTACACCGGTCCTGGCCCCCAGGGCAGGGTGAGACATGCCCTCCAGGGAGCACCCCGTTAGACGCTCTGTCTTCATCCTTGGACGGAATATATCCCCAGCTGGGACCACCCAGGCTGGGCCCCTGGGATGATCCCCTCTGTCATGGGGGAGCCGTGAACCACCCTTAAGCTGCACAGGCTCCTCCTCTCCGCACCCTCAAGACCTTTCCTGGGGCCTAAAGGAGTGCCTCCAACCCAAGCCTCTCACTCTCCCAGCCAAGAGGAAAGGCAGAGTGGAGGCAGCCCTTGTTATGGCCTCCCTGCCACGTCTGCCCAGCCCAGGGGCTTCCACCTCCTCTGGGATCTGTGAAGAGCATGGGCTTCAGTGTCTCAAGGACTTGGGTTCAAATCTCTCCTTTGTATGGAAACTTGGGCTCGTCTCTCAACTGCTATGAGGTTCCATTTCCTTATTTATAAAATGGGAATATTAATTTCAACTCCAGTTGAGAGAATTAAGTGGGAAAATGTGCAAAAGGGCACAAAACAGAGTACTGGGCCCTGAGCAGGCACTCAGTGCATTTTCCTTCACACCTCCCTCCCCGCCCCACCCAAGTCTGTCTGTTTCTTCCCTGTTGGGCCAGGTGGTCCTTAGTCCCATTTCCATACTGTCTGCATGACCTCTCTCAAAGCTCCTCCCAGGGGAGGGGTGGGAGATGGGGGTGGGCCACTGATGGCCTGTTTTGAGGTTGGGGAACCTAGGTCCAGAGGGGTGAGCCTACCATGGCCAGCCTGGAGACCACGCTTTCTCCAAGACTCCCTCTAACGTCTTAGCCTGGCTGGGCCATGGCAATGCTGGGGAGGTGAGTGGTGACTGGGGGATCACCAGGACCAGAGGGGAAACTAGGTCTTGTCGTCTTGGCCAAGTTGATGTCTAAGATATGCGTCTGCTCAGTCTTGCTCACCTCACAGGGGCACCTGCCTCCCCTCCTGCTGCATTTTCCTGTAGCCACGTGCAAGTGCCTAGCTCTCACCAGAATCATAAGGTACTAATTTTTGTTTTGTAGAAATACTTACTTGCTTATTTGTTATCTTACATGAGTCTCTCTTTGTTTCCTCTTAATGTCTGAAAACTTGTTTACAAGCTTTTTGAACTCAGGGACCACATCTGCTTTTCTTGTGTTTCTTTTCTTAGTGTCTAGAATATTGCTGAGCTCCTGATAGGTCCTGGAAATATTTTGTGTCTGCTTTTCAGTCCACAAATAGCTAACATCTATAAATAAGTTAGATGGTTCACCAAACAAAGCTCTTTTCTTTCACGCTATCTTCTCACCTACCATGGAAGGTAGTTATTATGGTAATGGGAAAACTGACGTTCAGAGACACTCAGTGACTTGCTCAGGGTTGCACAGCTAGTCATTTTGAAGTACGGTAGGTGGGACTGAGGAACCTGGATTGAGCAAGGCTTAAGATGCACAGCACAGTGGTGCACATGCTTGGGTTCTTCAGAGTTTAATCTTGCTGCTTGGAAAACTCATGGCGTAAGTCCGTCCTAGTCAGCGGACATAACTGGAGTGGTAACACTGATCTGTATCCTGAAGATGGGTGAGTCCGTCTTTCGTCTCAGAGTGAAAGGCTCTTTAGGAAATCACTTCCTTATGTTAACTTTTTTAAATGAAAATTTTGGACTAAATACATATTTTCCACTTTTTTTATTGCATGAGCACAGTATTTATCTCACAGAGAATTATGACAACCCCCTTGAATGTTTCATGTTTTTCACAATTCATATGGAACAAATTAAAAATATCTTTCCATAGTACGGATTGCCCCAGAGAACGGCTCAAAGACCCTTCCTCCTGCCTGCTTCCTCCAATTTCAGGTCTGCCTTGAGTATCACCACCTACAGTCTGAGAGAGGCCGGGTGAAGAGGATTCCTGGAAGCACCAGGCCCCTCATCCCGAGCAGAGCGCGTATCTGGAGACTTTGATGGGCCGCCGGGTACCATGAGGGAGAGGTGTCATTTAAGACGTGTATGTTTATAGGCAGACACAATTGGGAAGACTGGTAATTTTTAATGCAGTAATTTCCCTACATACGAACCTTCATGTTGTGAAATTTCAAAGATGCGAATGTGCATTTGTATGTCCAATCACGTAAGTTAGTTCACGTGTCTGGCATACATTGTCATGTGCATGCATCCTCTACAAGAGGCTGTGCTTTTATGTACTTTACTGTACAGTACTGTATAGCATACAGTAGTACAGTATCCTTATTTCAAGCCCAGGATGTCCAGAAGCTAGCGTAAAAGCAGCGGTGATGTCACTGGTACTCCTAAGAGGCACTAGGAATTGGAGGCCCGGAGAAAGGATGAAGAGAGACTGAAGAACTGAAGACATTCATGATGCAGGAAATGGCAAGTGGATTTTCTTTATCTGAGGAGGCACTGTTTGTTTTGGAGGCACAGGACGTGAACGTAGCACGGTACACGAAGGTTGCAGCAGCTGTTCAGAATGCAGTCCAGTGCTGCCATGTCATCTATGACGAGAAAAAAAGAGCTACTACCCAGACATCACTGGGTCATTTTTTCCTGAGTGTAGATAGAATTGAATCCAGCAAGGAACCAGAACCTGGGGCAGCAACATCAGGCGTGAGTGAAATTGCATGTTGCCCTCTGCCTCCTATTGCTGACGACCCTTCAGCTCTACCATCTCCCACCTCCTCTCCCTCCTCCAGTCAGTAAGTCTTCTTGCCTGTTCACTCGATGCCAGCCCCTGTATGCCAGCTGTTGTACTGTACTACTGGACTTTTCAAAGTGCGCCTGTACGGTAAGGTTAAAAAGATTTTCTTTATTTTTTGTGTTTGTTTCTTATGTATCATTTGTGTGAAAAGCATTATAAACCCATTACAGCACAGTACTATATAGCTGATTGTGTTAGCTGGGTACCTAGGCTAACTTTGTTGGGCTTTCGAACAAATTGGACTTCTGAACGGGCTCTCAGAACGGAACTCATTTGTATGTAGAGGACTTACTGTACTTTATTCAGGTTTTAAATATACTTTGTCAGTCACTTCAGTAAGTATTTTCAAAAAGAAAAATGTAAGCCACCAACATGAGCTGCCAGCAGACGCTGTCTGCAAGAACATGTTTGTAAACACTTTTGAGTTTATTGAATCTGCTGGTTTCTAGGATTTGAATAGTCGCTGTTGCACCCAGTGTGCCCCAGTTACAGGGCTAAGAAGTGATTGAATGTGGATGTAAATCCAGTCTATTGGACTAGGAAGGACTGTTTGATTTCCATTTCACCATGCTGCTTCATAAACACTGGCTCTGAGTGGTAGCCCTGCCAGTCTATACTGGCACCTTAAGAAAACTGCCATCTTCTCAGTAGAGGGGGCAATGCAACCAGCTTCAGTGAGTTATCATGACGAGTAAGTACGCATGGAAGACGAGTGTCATGATGTGGCCGTGGCCCCTGGCAGCTCTCCAGCCTCTGGGAAGTTTTGTTTCCTCATCCATCCATCCGTGAGCTTGGCCTGGGCTGGGAGGAGTGATATGTGTGGGGCACATACAGCGGGGTTTAGGTCTTTGTTTCCAAGCAGGCCATAATCACTGCAGAGCAATGAGCAGTGCAGATGTGGGGGAGAGAGAATGGACTCCTGATGTTGTACAGAATGTTCTCGGAGGAGACGTAAACTCACAGGAGATGTTGGGGGTTGGGCTACGACCCATGGCAACAGCATCGCCACGCTGATGTGTGGTTGGTCCTGTCTGGTGGTGGTCCCTGGGGCAGCCCAGATGGACTTGAGCACAAGGGATAGAGACACAGGTGGATGGTCCTGCCCTTCTCAGATGAGGTGGAGTTCAGGGAAGAGGAGGGACATGGCAGCCCTCTGCCATGGAAAGAAATGGAAGATAGTTACTGTCTGACACTTTGCTGACTTCAAATGCCCCTGGGAGTGCCTAGAAGAGCCATAATTGCCTGATGAATGAGTGCACTTCTTAGACTTGTAGGATGACGGGCTTCTCTCTATCAGTGTTGGTTTGGAGCAGGGACTTTCTTTAAAGAGTTTAGAAATTGCACCAATAAGTCTTTGCTTTCGTGACCACTGTAAAACTATCCTGCGTAACCTGGTTTTATTTAGCCTAGGGTTTTAGAACTTTTTTTTTCATTTTATTTATTTATTTATTATTTTTTGGGGGTACACCAAGTTCAATCATCTGTATTTATACACATATCCCCGTATTCCCTCCCTCCCTCGACTCCCCCCCACACTCCCCATCCCAGTCCTCTAAGGCAGCATCCATCCTCGAGTTGAACTCCCTTTGTTATACAGCAACTTCCCACTGGCTCTCTATTTTACGGTTGGTAGTAATATATGTCTATGCTACTCTCTCACTTCGTCTCAGCTTCCCCTTCACCCCCTGCTCCCCCCAGACCTCGAGTTCTCCAATCCATTCTCTGCATCTGCGTCCTTGTTCTTGTTTTGTCACTGAGTTCATTAGTACCATTTTTAGATTCCGTATATGTGAGTTAGCATACAATACTTGTCTTTCTCTTTCTGACTTACTTCTCTCTGTATGACAGACTCTAGGTCTATCCACCTCATTACATATAGCTCCATCTCATCCCTTTTTATAGCTGAGTAATATTCCATTGTATATATATGCCACATCTTCTTTATCCATTCATTTGTTGATGGGCATTTAGGTTGCTTCCATGTCCTAGCTATTGTAAATAGTGCTCCGATGAACATTATGGTACATGTTTCTTTTGGGATTATGGTTTTCTTTGGGTATATGCCCAGAAGTGGGATTACTGGATCATATGGTAGTTCTATTTGTAGTTTTTGAAGGAACCTCCAAATTGTTTTCCATAGTGGCTGTACCAACTTACATTCCCACCAACAATGCAGGGGAGTTCCCTTTTCTCCACACCCTCTCCAACATTTGTTGTTTCCAGATTTTGTGATGATGGCCATTCTGATGGGTGTGAGGTGATACCTCATTGTGGCTTTGACTTGCATTTCTCTGATGATGAGTGATGTTGAGCATCTTTTCATGTGTTGGCCATCTGTATGTCTTCTTTGGAGAAATGTCTATTTAGGTCTTCTGCCCATTTGTGGATTGGGTTATTTGTTTTTTTGGTATTAAGCTTCATGAGCTGCTTGTATATTTTGGAGGTAAATCCTTTGTCCGTTGTTTGTAGGCAACTATTTTTTCCCATTCTGAGTGTTGCCTTTTAGTCTTGTTTATGGTTTCTTTCGCTGTGCTAGAGCTTTTAAGTTTCATGAGGTCCCATTTGTTTATTCTTGATTTGATTTCCATGATTCTAGGAGGTGGGTCAAAAAGGATCTTGCTTTGATGTATGTCATAGAGTGTTCTGCCTATGTTTTCCTCTAGGAGTTTTATAGTGTCTGGCCTTACATGTAGGTCTTTCATCCATTTTGAGTTTATTTTTGTGTATGGTGTTAGGAAGTGTTCTAATTTCATTCTTTTACATGTAGCTGTCCAATTTTCCCAGCACCACTTATTGAAGAGGCTGTCTTTTTTCCATCGTATGTTCGTGCCTCCTTTGTCGAAGATAAGGTGCCCATATGTGTTTGGGCTTACCTCTGAGTTCTCTATTCTATTCCATTGATCTTCCTTTCTACTTTTGTGCCAGTACCATACTGTCTTGATCACTATGGCCTTGTAGTATAGTTTGAAGTCAGGAAGCCTGATTCCACCAACTCCATTTTTCCTTCTCAAGATTGCTTTGGCTATTCGGGGTCTTTTGCGTTTCCATACAAATTGTAAGATTTCTTGCTCTAGTTCTGTGAAAAATGCCATTGGTAATTTGATTGGGATTGCATTGAATCTGTAAATTGCTTTGGGTAGTACAGTCATTTTCACGATGTTGATTCTTCCAATCCAGGAACATGGTATGTCCCTCCATCTGTTTGTGTCGTCTTTGATTTCTTTCATCAGTGTCTTAAAGTTTTCTGCATACAGATCTTTTGCCTCTTTAGGCAGGTTTATTTGTGGGTGTTTTATTCTTTTTGTTGCAATGGTGAATGGGAGAGTTTCCTTAATTTCTCTTTCTGCTCTTCCGTTGTTCGTGTATAGGAATGCAAGAGATTTCTGTGCATTAATTTTGTATCCTGCTACTTTACTAAACTCATCAATTAGTGCTAGCAGTTTTCTGGTAGAGTCTTTAGGGTTTTCTATATATAATATCATGTCATCTGCAAAGAGGGACAATTTTACTTCTTCTTTTCCAATTTGGATTCCTTTTATTTCTTTTTCTTCTCTGATTGTTGTGGCTAAAACTTCCAAAACTTAGAACTTCTTTTAAATCATGGATTCTCTATAATTTATAAAAGGAAGGACATAAAGATAGATTCAGATGAACTTATGTTAATAAGCAAAATGTGTGTAGTATTTGTACAGTAACCAAGGTAGTTCTGGCATGTTAACTTTATTAAATATAGGTCACCTTTGTCCATGTTTCAGCCAACCAATCAACGGAACAAAGCCCTCTCTAACCTCCCCAAACTATAGTATTAAACATGGATTCTGTGGGTAGTGGTTCCCTATTCACAGTTCTTTCCACCACTATCCCACTTTCTTCATACTCGTTCCCACACCAACCCCCAAATTCTCTCTGGATAAACTGGAAAAAGTTATAATTATTAATGTAGCAGATGGAGAATGGTATATATAAGGGCTCTAAGCCTTCTTTCCTTTCTATATTTCTTTATTTGGGTCATAGGGAAGCAAATTTAGTAAACCATAGCTAGAGCTGCAGTTAAGCTCATGGCATAGCTGGTGTTTATTGTGTTTAGAAAAAAGTACCAATTTCAAGTGGGGATTAGGGAACCACTTGGAGATGGAAGATGAAACTGGAACTCACTTCAGGGATAATATCTTCATGCAAACTTACTTTAAAAAATAATAATTTCAGAAGATACACCTAAAACCTAACTTGCTTTGCAAAGGGGGATACCATGTAGGGGAATGTTAAAGAATGAGTTTCCACAGCAAGTCCATGTTCAAATTCAAGTATCAGCTGTATGAAATCATCTGAACATTGTGATTTTTGTCATATACCTGTGTATTAGTTTGCTAGGGCGGCCAAAACAAAACGCTGCCAGCTTCTCATGCCCCACATCTTGTCCCCGGCCATGGCTGGTAACTCCTTTCATCCTGAGGAATCTGTAACTCAGTTGCATGCTGGCTGCCTGATCTTAGCACCTGTAGTGGGCTTTCTTAGGTTGGCTGTGTGCTCGGCATTTTGAAATGGTTTTGTGAGCTTTCATCAGAGCCCATCATAAAAATTGCTGCAACACCTTCTCTTGTAACATATGTTATTGGGATGTCAGAATGATCACACATCTCACACTTGCTGTATTTTTTTTAAAGTCTTAAAAATAAATATTCATCCATTGTGAATAAATCACGCCCACCTCCCTTACTTCCTTCTCAGCCTCACCGGCTCTGCCCTGGCGCAGCTTGGTCACCTGTCTTCTGCTTCATGTCCAGAGCTCTCTCCTCGGTTCCCCTGTCTCTAATTTATCTCCATCCTGTCCATTTCCTCTCCACAGCCGGAATGACCTTTCCAGAACACAGATCTGGCAATGTCACCTTTCTACTTGAAACAGAACTCAATTCTTTGTCTCCAGGGACAGCTCTGACATCCCTCACATGGTTTCTGAGGCCTTCATGCTTCTGCACTCAGCAGTCACTTGCCCCTTCTCCACTCACTTTGCACATTCTAGCCTCACCGAGCTGTGAGCTGGCCTCCCTACCTCATGGTTTTTCTGATGCTCTTCTGTGTCCTCCCCTAAGGCTGTTTTCTCAGCTTGATGGTTCTCTACTCCCACCCCGTCTCTTGTCCAGATTTTTCCTTCCTATATGAATTGGTTCAAATAGCACATCTTCTGTTGACGCTTTCCTTGATCTACTAGATATAATTAACTTCTCTTTGATGTAGTTTTTGTGCATACCTGCATTACGGTATTTACATGAAGGTATTTTACCCTCTATTTTACTATTTACCCACTTATCTTTTTGAAGGCAGGGAGCATTCTTCCTTTTTATATGCCTTAGTGTCAGAGTTTGTATTTTGATGAACTGGTCATTTTTTGTTAGTTTCATTTATATTTATTGTATTTTGGCCATCTACAGCATAGTACTAGCAATGTTTTCCAATAGAACTTTCTGAGGGGAGGGAAATATTCTGTATTTGCTCTGTCCAACGTGGCAGTGGCTGGCTACATTTAAGTGTGGCTATTTAAATTTAATTTTTAATTAATTGAAACAATCAAAGTGAAAATTCAGATCCTTAGTTGTACCAGCCACATTTCAAGTGACCATTAGCCACTTGCCACTAGTAGCTACCATATTGCATATTCCAAGTGGGCTTAAGCAAGAAAATGGGAGATGGCTTAAAGGTTTCAAGTTGTTCCTGTGATAGCATTACCCCACTCATCTGATTAACAAATATTTTTATCTGTGAATATTGCAAAGGGGAAACTATCCCTTAATTTCTTTCTTTTTTTTTTTTAGATTCCACATATCAGTGATATCATATGATATTTGTCTTTCTCTGTCTGACTCACTTCACTTAGTATGATAATCTCTAGGTCCACCCATGCTGTTGCAGATTCACCCTAATCTTTTTTTTTTTAATAAATTTACTTATTTACTTATTTATTTATTTTTATTGGCTGTGTTGGGTCTTTTTTGCTGTGCATGGGCTTTCTTCAGTTGCGGTGAGTGGGGGTTACTCTTCATTGTGGTGCATGGGCTCCTCATTGCCGCGGCTTCTCTTGTTGCGGAGCACGGGCTCTAGGCACGTGGGCTTCCGTAGCTGCAGCACATGGGCTCAATAGTTGTGGCTCACGGGCTCTAAAGCACAGGCTCAATAGTTGTGGCACATGGGCTTAGTTGCTCCGCAGCATGTGGGATCTTCCTGGAGCAGGGATCAAACCCGTGTCCCCTGCATTGGCAGGCGGATTCTCAACCACTGTGCCACCTAGGAAGCCCTATCCCTAATTTCTATCTTTTTTTTTTTGGTAAAGAAATATGTAATTAGCATGCATGGATTAATGTGATTTAAGAGTGCTTAGATTTGAAGCAGGAGTCTTTAAACTTATTAATAAATATTCCTAGAGGCAGAAGGATGAGTCCCACCATGAATGGAAGTCTTATGAAGATATGTGCTCAGTGAAATCATCCACTTTTCAGAGTTTAATTTTCAAGGCATGTTTATAGTTCTCCAGTTCCATGAAGCATGTTTCTGAAAAAATGCCTCCAGATAGGAGACGCTCTTCCAACAAATATAACAAATTAACAAGCTCTGCGTGCAGCTTGGCTGTAATTATTAGCCTGGTCTTCTTAAAGTCTTCCTTTATTTGTATAATATTTAATAAGTCCTTTATTTGTATAATATTTAATAAGTCCCGAACCATCCATGGTACCATTGGATGGTACCTTGTTTTTGTTTTGTTTTGTTTTGTTTTTTGGCTGCATTGGGTCTTCGTTGCTGCATGCAGGCTTTTCTCTAGTTGTGGCGAGCAGGGGCTACTCTTTGTTGCAGTGCACGAGCTTCTCAGTGTGGTGGCTTCTCTTGTGGAGCATGGGCTCTAGGCATGCGGGCTTCAGTAGTTGTGGTGCGTTTGCTCAGTAGTTGTGATGATGGGCTTAGTTGCTCTGCGGCATGTGGGATCTTCCCGACCCAGGGATGGAACCCATGTCCCCTGCATTGGCAGATGGATTCTTAACCACTGTGCCACCAGGGAAGTCCCTTAGGTTTTATTATTGTTCACCATAGGTCCTATTACATTACAATTCACTTACTTCATGATGCTTTCATTTTCATCATCATTAATACTTCATCCATTTCCACTTGATGTACATTTGACGCCTACTGAGGCCCTCTATCTTGTCGTGTGTGCTGGGGGGGAAAGATGAATCAGATACTGACTGGGTCCTCTAGGGTCCACAAGCTGGAGGGAGAGACAGACAAACACAGGCCACATGACGTGGCTTCTCTGGGGCTGAACTTTTATGGGAGCATTGAGGAGGGAGCCATGTCTTTTCCTTGGGAAACTGGGAAAACTTTCATGAAGAAAATGCCACTTGAAAAGACTGTGGGGCATTAGTTTACCAACATGGGTAGCACAGTGCAAAATGAAGGATCAGTAGGAAAGAAATGTTGAGGCTTGAAAGTGTAAGATGCATGGGAGAAGAGTGAGGATTTGGTGAGGCTGAGGCATGGGTGCAAGAGCATTGGGAATGGGTTGGTGTAAAAGAAGTGTGAAAAGTTGGTAAGAGTCAAATCTGAGGATGACTATTAGACATGTCTTGAAAATATTTTGACTTTTGGGTAAGGAATCCCTCTCATGAATTTTGAGAACATTTGAAAATAATTTTAAATAGTGTAACTGAAGGGTCATGGATTCTAGAGTTGGAGATTCCTAGGGCTGAATCCATACTCAACTGTTTAATTATGTAAAGTTATGCTAGTTTCTTAACCTCTCCCAGACTTAGTTTTCTCATATATGAACTGCTAGCTGTCTCGTCTATCTGGAAGGCTCTTTCTCTACATAGCTGCATGGCTAATGCCTTCACCTCCTTAAACTTACTGCTATGGTCTGAATGTTTGTGTCTCTCCAAAACTCATACATTGAAGCCCTAACCCCCGAAGATAGTAGTATTACGAGGTGGGGCTTTTGGGAGTCTCTACCCTTGTGTGTGGGATTAGTATCGTTATAAAAAAAGCTCCCGAGAGATCCCTAGACCCTTCTGCCACATGAGGACAGAACCAGGAAGAGGACCCTATGAGAATGGGACTGCACTGGTGCCTTGATCTTGGACTTCCAGCCTCCAGAACTGTGAGAAACAAAAAAATTCTGTTGTGTAAGCCACTGAGTCTGTGTTATTTTGTTACAGCAGCCAGAACTGCCTCAGACCATTCTCAGCAAGGGCTAGCCCGACTCCCTGCTTAGACTTGCAGCCTGCCCAGATCAGTCATTCTTGATCTCTCTAATCCTCCTCTGCCTTTTTCCTTTATTCCTCAGAGCACTTGATCACCTTTTACCATCGTCCACATTTGCTTATTTATCGTGTCGATGGTTCACCATCTTCCCCACCCCAGTGAGAATGCGGGCACTGTATCTTTCACATATGGTGTGAGTCAGGGACATCCTTTTTAAAATCACCATTTATTGCGTAGTTAACACCCCCTCCCCATTTGTGTTCATCTTTCAAGCTTCTAGACACAGGCTGTGTCTATGGTCTCTCTTCCATTCCACTTATCCATCTTTTCCAACACCTCCTTATTTAATTGGTGTAGTTTTATAACCAACCTCAATCTGGTAAGGGTAGTAATCCATTAGTCCCAACTTATTGACTTTCTCCACAATGGACCCAGCTATTCCCAGTGCTTTGCTCCTTGTGTCAGGAGTTTCCAAGAACTATCCTAGAGCTTGATGATTTGCTAGGAGGACTCACAAGACTCAGCATGTTATACTCAAAGTTACAGCTTATTGCAGCAACAGGCTGCAGATCAAAACCAGCAGAGTGAAAAGGGATGTGGAACAAAGTCTAGGGGAAATAAGGTGTAAACTTCCAGGTGTCCCTCCCAGTGGAGTTGTGTGGGGACACGTAGTCCTCCCAGCAACAATGCGTGACATCGCATGTATGTGTCACAGCCAAGGGAGCACACCTGAATCTAGCGCAGGGCTTTTACTGGGGGTCAGTCATGTAGACACGCAACAACCTGCATGACTGACGTCAGCTCCTCAGATTTCAGACCCTTCTGACCACCCCCTCTCACTCTGAGCAAAAACGACGTTCACCATAAATCACATTCTCAGGATGATTTTATCAGGGCAGAGTAGTTCAGCATGGCCCATGACCTCAAGCACGCAAGAGCACTCTATCAGGCAAATATTCCAAGGACTCAGAGGGTATTTCCCAGGAGCTAGCTAACCAGTCCTGAAGAGAAGCCTTTCTTTGGAATGTGAGGGATTTGAGCAATCTGGGGCTGCAGTGTTAACCCTTTCCTGTCACTCTAACGATTGGATTTTAGGATTAGCTTATCAAGTTCTACAAAAACAAAACAAAACCAATGAAAAAGCCAAAACAAATCAAAACAAAAAACCCACCTCCCTCAAACTCCCCAAAACTCCCCCCAAACCTTGTTGAAACTCATGCATTAAATGTACAGATTAACTTGGGGAAAATGCCTTCTTTATGACGATCTTCATAATAAGCATGGTAGACACATCCGTTTATAAAGGTCTTCTTTTATGTCCTTGAAAATATTTTATAAGTTTCTTAATAAAAATCTTGTACATCTTTTGCTGGGGTTTTCTGAGCTCTCCTACGGATTTGTTACTTTTGTTCACGCCTCCCTCTTATAAGGAGCCCTGTGAATATGTTGGGTCCACCTAGATAATTCAGGATAATGTCCCCATCTCAAATTTTTTTAATGAGTCACATTGGCAAAGTCCCTTTTGCCATAAACGGTAACATTCAAAGGTTCTGGGGAGTAGGACGTGGCCATCTTGGGGGAGGGGACATTTTTTAGCCTACCCTCCCCCCAATCACATTGTTTATAAATAGGTATAGTTTTTTTTTTTTTTTGGAGGGGGGGATAAGGCATGCCACATGGGTGGGGGTCTTAGTTCCTGGACCAGTGGAAGGGCAGAGTCTTAATCACTGGACTGCCAGGGAAGTCCCAGTATAGTTTTTTTGTTCTCTATTTTCAATTCTTATACTTTATTTATTTATTTATTTTATTATTTTTACCTAATGGATTATCTAGGACTTCTAACACAATGTTAGAGGCAGCAATGGCAGCAGGCAGTGCTCCTTCTTCAGCAGCAATGCCTTGGATATTTCCCCATTATATTTATGTTTGTTGTGAGGGTTTGCCAGATACTCTATCAGGTTATGAAGATTCTTTATTACTGTTTTGTGGTGAATTTTAAATCATGCATAACTGTTGGATTTTATAAAGTGTTTTATTTTCCCTGAATTGCTGCAGCCTCTTTCAATTAGAAGTATAATGTAACAGCTATCTGTTGCTGCCTAACAAATCCATTCCAACTCAGTAGCTCAGAATGACAATAATTTATTTGCTCATATGCTGCAGTTTGGCCTGGGCTGGCTAGTTTGGTCTAGGGCCACTCATGTCATTTGGCCCCGCGATTGGCATGAAATGGCTCAAGGTGACCTCACCCTCATTTCTGGCCATTAGCGAGGGCTGTCATCCAAGGTGTCTCTGTTCTCCACGCAGCCCGGCCAGGAGGATGGTCCAGCATTTTTGCATTTGGCAGCAGTGTTCCAGGACAGCAAGCCCTAACGAGCCTATAGAGTCTCTGTTTGTATGTTTGCTGATATCCTATTGGCCACAGTCAGTTACCTGACCAGACAATGTGGGAAGGGCCCACACCAGAGTTAGTGTACCTGGTGGTGGGATTCACTGTGGGCCTTAAGACAACCACCACGCAGTATCTAGTTTTGGAGTGTAACAAAGATCTTTATGTCTCTACATGTTTGGGTCCAATAGCTGCTTCATCATGCACATTTCCCCATAAGCTCTGTCATGACTGCCTCTCAGATGCCTCGTGACTGTGGAGACACAGAGTAACTTAGCTCCTAAGGAGAAGACTGTTGTATATGTTATTAACTCACTGAGCTTGGCTTAGCTGTGGGAGGAAACCCTAAGACACGAATTTCCTCCTGAACAACCCCAATCCCCTTTTCTAGACAAGATGTGCTGGGCTTTAGCACCGCTGTGCTGACTCCTTGCTACCAAGGGCAGAGCTTAGCGGACCCTCCGCCTGGTTCACTCTTCCCTTGTGCGGCTCCCATTTCCCCGCCTCCAAACAGACAGACGTGCGCTCTGATTATCTTTCCTGAAGCTACAGCCTGAAACCATCCTGTAATCAACCAACTCTTCCCCCGCCCTCTCTCTAACCTCCAGCTCTGCCCTTTGTAACTGTGAGCATTCTTATTATAGATAAAGGTTATAAAGTGGAATGCTTCAGCATCCTTCATCCCCAAGTGTGGTTGGGTTTATGTGCTATTCAGGAAGCCCCGGGTACTTCAGTGATGAACACAGCAGAGGACACTTACGAGCGACCGCGGAGTAGTTAAAATGACTGATGGAGAAATATGGGTGGTGTTTCAGCCTCCGGTCAGGTCACCGAGGAGAAAGGAAGGAGTAATTAAGATGGTTGGGTAATGCGTCTTGCAGAGAGGAAGCCTCTGCAGGCTGTAAGCAAGTCCGCAGGGATAATGGGGGTCAGGAAAGGAAACGGGGTGATTTGGAGATGCCTCATTAACATGGAAATGAAGGAAGGGGTGAGACACTGAGCGTGAACAGAAGGAGGGAGCCGGTCAAGTGCTGCCCCTGGGAAGGTTACAGCAGCGAGGGAGTCGTTTGTGATCCGTATGCGCAAATACCGAGGTAGAAAGAGCATGTGAGTTCCTTTCCTCCAGCTCCTCGTGTTGACTAAGGACATTTTCTTTATCACAATTCTGGTGACGGAGGAGGGAAAATGAGTGTCAGTTCAATGCTGATTTCCTTTCAAATTAACCTTTGACTCATGGCACCGATGAGAATCAGTTTTTTCTTCCTGAAAGTTTCAAGCTAAGCCAACACTCCCTTGAGGAGCAACAAGGACCCTGTCTTCTGTCCCTGTCCCGGCCGACTTCTCCTCCTACCTGCATGAGTCAGAAGGAGATGGGAGGCTGGGATGATTTTGCCCCTGCCCACCCGTGCCCATTCTCAGCTTTCAGCTTCTCCGGAGCTGACTGGACTGAGTGTGGAGTAGGGCCAAGCGGGACTCGGTCTCTTCTCAGCGACGTATTGACTAGCTATTGTCCTTGCTAAGAAAATAGCCTCCTTTTGTGGGCCATGCGACAACTGTACTAGAATTACCTGGGGTGTGTTCTTGAAAGCCCTTTGCTAAGCCCCTTCCTACACTTTCTGAACCAAATCTTTCCTTCGGAGCTTTGGAATCTGCATTTACTAGCAAGCTTGGAAGCGATGTTTTTACCAACTTCAAGTTTGAAAACCACTGCTCAAGGGCACACTGTCTCACTGAATTTTCTCTCTCGGTTGTTTCCTTCTCCTCACTCATCTCTGGCCCTGATTCCCTGAGCAGCTTTGCAGCACCACAGGGCAGGGCTCACAAAGTCAGGTCTTCCCCCGGACAGTCTGGCGTCCCCACTCTCTCTTCCACCTGGTGGATGCCCTGCCTCTCATTCCCATCCTTGCTTGCAGGATAAAGTGACCAGCATTTTCTGAGTGCTTGGGGAGGTGGGGTAGGAGTCTAGGGACATGATCACCCCATCAGCCAGACTTCAGAGCTACCTGAGGCCTTGACAGGAGGTAATGATATGAGGTAATCGTGGAAATGGAGCTCCCGGGAGAGGCGTGAGCAGGCCAGTCTGCAGGGGCTGTACCTGTGCTCCTCTGCAGATCAGACCCGCACCCCGAGGGCCTCCCTACTTCTTCCTGCAAATCCTCTCCTCCCACTGGACTGGGTGCTCTTTGAGGACAGAAGGGTGTTTGCTGTGTATTAGTTAGGCTTCTCTAGAGAAACAGAACCGATAGGATTTATTATCTACAGATAATGCTATGGATATATAGATACATCTATCTGTCTGTGTATCTATATGTGTATCTAACATCTGTCTTTATGCACATATTTATGTCATATATGCATTATGTATGTATGTATGCATGTTTTGAAACTCTAAAGAATTGTGAGGGCCGTCACGTCTCAAATCTGTAGGGTGCACAGCAAATTGGAGATTCAAGTAAAAAAGTCTTGAGCCTGAAGG
Organism: Hippopotamus amphibius kiboko; assembly: GCF_030028045.1. NCBI lineage: Eukaryota > Metazoa > Chordata > Mammalia > Artiodactyla > Hippopotamidae > Hippopotamus > Hippopotamus amphibius. Next base: position 140,632,669 of record NC_080192.1, on the reverse strand, counting down.
CTGGAAACCAGGCAGAACTGTTACGTTGCAGTCTGGAGGCGAAATTCTTTCTTCTTTGGGAAACCTCAGTCTTTGCCTTTAAGGTCTTTCTCTGATAGGATGAGGCCCATGACATGATGAAGGGTGAGCTGCTTCACTCAAAGTTTATTGATTTAAACGTTAATCAAATCCAAAACACACTTCCACAGCGACATCTAGACTGGTGTTTGACCAAACTGGGCACCATAATCTAGCCAAGTTGACACATAAAATTAACCACCACAACAGCTTGTTTTTAATCATTTTTTTTTTTTATCCCCAGTGCCTTCCAATCCCAGGATAGACTAAAAAGAGCCAAATATATAGCAAAGGGTTTAAAATGAAATCTAAGCATGAAATCAATCTGCTGCCCACACTCTGGTCAGAGTAGGAGAAAAGAACCCCTGAGGGCTGGTTGTCGTGTCTCCAGAGGGGCTCACTGTGTTGGAATCTGGCATCTGTAGAAAGCCGCGAGCACCGCCCCCCATCCTACTCTAGAGCAAGCCGAGTTTTCTTCCTGTGGTGCCAGGAGCACTGAGTACAGCCCTCCCAGGTGAGAAAGCTAAGGCCAGGTCGACGGGCCTTTTGGAGGATCTGAAGCTCTTGGCCCTGGTATCTGTTTGCACTCAGTGTTGTAAGAGATTAGCACTTCTGTTTTCTGAAAGTGGAGTGCAGTTTCATTTCAGTCAAAGTATATACTTTTGTGTGTGTGTGCTGCATGGGATTGCACTTAGCAGTTTGCCACCTCCCTTGATTGAGCTTTTTACCTCTTGGCCGGTAGGTGATGGCTGGAAGCAGCTCTTATGATTGCAGGCAGGAACGCTATGTTTTTTCTTCTCTGAAATCATGTCTTGCTGTCTGAGCTGCAGGTTTAGATGCAAAATAAATCTGACTTTCTAAAAAGCCTTATTTTTTTCTTGCTATATGATAGCTGTGTATTTAGGGCATAGCTGTTGGAGGCTTTTACAAAAACACAAGTGTGTGGTTTCATGCCATTGCAGATAGGAAACATGTGTGCTACTGCTGTTCTGAAGCCTTGGGGGCTATTTGTGAGACTATGAGCTTCTCATTTATCATTAAGCCCTTTCCTGTTGGTGGACATTTCTTTGGAGCTTACCTTTCCTTCCTAAGGCAGTAGAGTGATTAAGTACTATCAAGTATCTCACGTTTACTGTCTCCTTTGATCCTCACACCTGTGACATGGTGAACAGTGTGTACTAACGTCCCCATTTTATAGATGAGAAAACTGAGGATTGGAGAAGATAAACAACTTGCCTAAGGACTCGCTTATATGATCTTTTACTTCTTAGAGGCTAATGCTGTGTTCTAGTTTCACTAAGAAAAAATTGCACAACCCAATATTTTGTCTCGGTTGACCACGCTGGACCGTTGGTAAGGGTCCCAGTTTTGGCTGTAGCCTAATTTTGTGATGACCCCTTTCTTCCTGCTCAGGTATCAGGTCCTCTTTGGCCTGCATCATTCCATGGTGGCTGTGTAGGTGATAGCAGGGCCAAGAATGGTCTGTCTTTTCTGGCTCACTCGAGCTCCTGACATTATTCACGGAATGAAATGTGAAACCAGATCACAAGAATTTATTTTGTTTGATGTGCAAGGAAAAAGCCTAACAGTATTGCTCAAGTCTGATCCTCAGTTAATGGCCACACTCTCTGAGGCCATTTCCCTGGGGAAACGAGTTTACAAATATGATGTGCTTTCCCCTCACTGCATTACTGAAAATTTCGAAAGTATAGATACAAAATAACATTGCCCATAATTGCATCATTCAAATTATTGTCAACATCTTGAGGTTATGGCCAGTAGTGCTGTAACTGGCTGGGACCAGCTTGGGAAAGCCAACTGGGTGCATTTATTCCCCATTTCATGTTCAAAGACATAGTGACATCACACTGGCAGCCTGAACTAAGTCATGGTGGGGATATTTACATTACAGTAATTGGCACATAACTACAAACCAGGCTTTTTTATTTTTTGCTTGTTAAACATTTATCGGTACTCACCTGGCTATTGTCTTCCAGTCTTTTTTTTTTTTTAAATATATATTTTAAGCATAGTGTCATTTATTATTTTTTTCACTTAACAACACAAACATTTCCTCCTGGTATTCAAAAAAAACCTCGTAAGCGTCATTTTTTAAGATAGAAGCAAAATTCTTTACTGAATAGATGTACTATAAATTATTTAATGGTTCAGATTCTTGGGCATTATCTATTGCTTTCAATGATTAAAAGCTGTGCTTCATGTGAGCATATTTCTTATTTACATATCAGGTACCAGAAATAGACTTACTGGGTAAACTGACATCAAATTCTTCGGCTCCTGGTGAGTGATGCCCTGTGCAAACAGTTCAGCAGTCTGAGTTTCAGCTTTCTCTCTCCTTCTCTTTTCCCCCTTAACACTTGAGTTCTCTAAAATCAGTGCCTTGTATTTTGCTTCGTATCCTTAGTACCCAGTGCAGTGCTTGGCTTATGGAAAACGCTCAATAAATAGTTATCAACCAAAATAATGCCTCATTTATACCTAAACGAGGTATACTAATTTTCAGTAGTGCCTGCAGTTTCACCAAACCCTAGAGGACATTGAGAAGATCAGTAAAGTCAGCAAAAAAAGGCAGCCTACATCAGGCAGTGAAAAATATTATCTTGTTCTTGTGCTAGTTTGTAAAATAGAAGTGCTATAAGGACAAGCAGATAAAACAGTCCCAGATGCTCTCTCTGCTTAGAGGAGGCTGGAGGTCTTGTAATACTGGAGGATGTGAACTGGGACCCACCACAGCTCCTTTGGGATGTTTTCCATGAACAATTCAGGATTCATTGATCCCCTTTTCCTCTGGTCTTCAAAAGCATCCTTCCATACTAGCTACTGCGTCTCTAAAGCCATCTTCCTCATCCAAGTAACATGTGCCGAATGGCCAGAGAGGATGCATCTCAGACTTCAGGGCCAGAGCTTAAAGCACCCTCTCAGCTCTCTTGCACCCTTGCTCACTCCATTAGACTTCCTCTCAAACTTGATAAAGTCTCCTCTTCTTCTGACCTTTGAGGTTTTCTCTGTGTAAGCCACCTTGGTCTCTGTTGCCATATACAGCGTCCAACAGATCTGAGTTTGACTCCCAGCTTTGCTATTTTCTAATAGTTTGCCTTCTGTCAAGGGATTTCACTCTTTGGGTCTCAGTTTTATGATCTGTAAAAATAGTTTCATGATTATGAGAAAGTCCAGTGAACTCTCTGCATGTAAGAGGAATTCAATGAAAGTTTTCACTATTATTTTTGTCTAAGGAATTGGGGTCATACTCACCTTCTGGTATATTTTAGTCTTGGCAACCATGTGTAGAAACTTCCAACCTACCCCCGCCCCCCAACCCCTCCTGCCCCAGCTTCACCTCCAAATCCAAACCTCACCTTCCTCCCACCTGGCTCCCCTTCCAGCCGGCCTTTATAGCATGCAGATTTCAGCTTTGGTTTCTGACTGCTTCTCCCATGTGAGTTTAGCCTCCCAGTAAAGCCTGATGCATCTGAGAACAGGGGCTGGGTTTTCCTTCTACTCCTGGGGAGCCTGAGAACACAGGATGTACTCACTGATTAACTGGATTGAGAGGTCTCTTTTTTTAAAAGGAAGTGTGACACTCTCTCCTCTTAAACTCATTTCGTATCAACAATCTGGTTTCAGCTTCCTGATCCCTTTGAACTCAGAATGAGGTTCTGGACGCAAGGTGTCCTGTAGGCATTAAGCTCAGTCGGCCTGGAATTCATTTTACCTTCACCAGCGCTGCATGGCTGTCTCGCTTATTAGCACTTTTTCTGTCTTCTGTTTCTCGGCAGGGATTTGTATTTTTCCTGCTGTTTAATTCAGTTTTCTCAATGACCTGGTGGATTAGTCCCACTTTACAGAGGAGAACCTGAGACCAAAGGCCACTAAATACCTGTCCAGGGTTGTTCTGGAAGGAAGAGGGTGGGAATGAAAAGCCCTGTCTTTGTGGTTCCACAGCTTGTACTTTGTCCATCATGAGTCTTCCCTGAATTCCGATTTCATTATTTATAAAATGAGAACAAAATACTGTATTTATCACAGCAGATAGTTGTGCAGACCTAGCAAGAGGCAGTCTAGGTGTGGTGAAGACACATGCCTTTGATTCTAGCACTGGACAAAGCTGGGCCAGAGCAGTTGGGGTTAAAAGTAGCCAGAACACAGGCATGTTGCTGTTTGCGGCTCAGTACTTCATATGTGCATCTTGAGTGATCAGTGTTTGAAGGTGGGGCCACCAGGGTGGAGACCAGGTGTGAGGTGACCCCATTAGAACAAGGGATGATACGAAAGTAAGTGAGGAGAGTTGGTAGAAGATGGGCCACAGTCTGGGAGCCCCTGTTCTCTACTAGGGGGAGGAGGGTAGCTGTGGGTAGTGAAAAAAACCTTCTCTGTTTTGAATGATATGTGCAGTGGTCTGTAGTTATGCTAAAATTAACTTGCTCAGTAAATTTAACCAAGAGGATTACTGGCGGCATTGACTTGGGACAAGTTTGTAAACTTGTTTCTAGGGCTGAAAAAGGAGCTTTTTATGATGATGATATCAAATAATACCTGTGAAGCATCCAGCACCATGCATGACTTAGAGTAACTTTTCCAGAGTAGTGCTTAATGGAGATTCTTAACGCATTAACATCTCAGGTTAATGATGGAACATTCCAGAACTTGTTAAAGGAGCAGACCAGGAGCCGTTTGCATGGAGACCAGTACCTTGATGAGATACTGAAGTGTCTGGAGGAGTCTAGCAGCACTCTTTCCAAAATGGAGCCTGAACTACGCTTATTTTTATTGGGGGGCACAGGCAAGGGTGGGGGTGCCACTCTGAAAGTGGCAAACCACCCACCGGGTGGAGTTCCATGAAATTTCAGGGGTCCTCACTCCTGCTTAAAGTGATGAATTGCCAGGTCTGAGCACTGTGCATCCCAAGAGTAAAATCTGTTCGCCTTCGGCTCCTCTTCTGAATCTCTTTACGGTTTGGCTGACTCCTGTTTTTGGAAAGCAGAGAAACATCTGCAGCCCAAGCCACTGCTGGGTTGAAGCGTGCGAGTTAAAACGTTCGGCTCCTCCGAGCGGCGGGGGGTGAGCGTGTCCCTGCATCGCTGGCTGGGCGGACGTGCTCCTTCGGTCAAGGGCGGTGGCACCTTCATCCTGGGTGGGATTCCTGCCGGAATAACCCGTCACATAACTGAGCGCCCCCCTCCTCCCTGCGATGCTAGGCTGCACAGCTTCCCTCCACGTCTTCCTAAGCGTCTTCTCATCACGTGCAGGACGTGATCTGCAAGCGGAGAGCATAAATCCCTACCGAAGGACACGGTTCTTTTCCCTCTCAGTGTATGAAATACACGCAGCCGTTCCTGGGGCCGGTGGCAAAGCAGGGGAGGGTATGTGCGAGGCCCCTGGGCCTGGTGGCAGGCGCCGAGTAAAGGACAGTGTCTCAAGCCCACTGGGGTAGCCCAGACGCCTCTCCCGAGACTCACCTTGACTGTGAACAAAGGTGTGCCACAAGCATCGGGCGTCAGCCTTGCTGTTGTGCTGTGATGTTTCCTCTCCTGTTTCCTGCTCCGAGGTGGGAGGGGGTGGGGGAGCACAGGACGCCAAAGGGACAGCCAGGAACCCTTCCCACCTCTGTGCCCTCCCCTGGGGCCTGGCAGATGGTGGGAAGACTCTTCCATGCTGTGACCTCCTCCAGGGCGGACACCAAGTTTCATGTCTGTTTCCCAGCACGGGGCACACAACGGCCCGTGTGGGGGGCACTGTCTGCCCAGGTGGGCCCTGACAGTGCTTCCTCCTGGGCACCCAGTTGAGAAGGAGCAAGAGCCTGCTGTCTGGATTGGTGGGCAGGGCTTGACCTCCTGGGCTCTGCCTATAGGGGAGGGACCTGGGCTGCCAATCACTCCTTCTCTTTTAAACCAGATCTGCTTCTCTGCCAGTGGGAAGAACCACGTGGACCGCCTTTCAGGGTTGTAATAAAGGCTAAAGGAGATAATGTTTGTCAGGTGCCCTGTACAGCACCTGGCACAGAAACAGGCTCTCAGCCAGAGTTAGTCTGCTCCTTCCCTCCCTTTCCATTTTGACGTTTCTGGGGCTTTCAGAGTCTCTGAGAATTGTTGCGTCTCCGGAGGAGTGACCAGAGCACTGGGCTTTGAGATGGAGTGTCTGGATTTTTGTGCATCATTTGACTCTTTCCAGCCTCCTCCTGGCCTTGAGGGAAGCACTCCTGAGAGGCGGCACTGAGTTCCCCTCCAGGGCTCGGGCCCTGTCATCACACTGCCTGTATTTTCGATCTAGCTCTCCATGGATTAGCCAGGAAAATTGCTTAACCTCGCTGTCTCAATCCCTATCTGTAAAAGGAGGACAACAGTGGTTCCTGCCTCCTTGGGTTGTGATGGGGATTAGGAGAGGTTAATACTTGTCAAATGCTTAGTGAGTGCTTCACAAGGTTTAGCTATTACTTCCTCATCTACCAAATAAAATGGGAATAATACTACCATCCTTGGTCACGTGGGTGGATACAAGCAGACAGACTAAAGAGTGTAAAGACACCTTTGAAATCTGTCGAGTACCACACACATGTGAGTCTTGTATCACCCCCAGAACCTTCCTAGTGGCTCTTCACTTATTATCTCCTCCTCCGGGGAAATGACCGTCCTGGCCTTGTGAGCCCACAGACTTCTGTGATAGCATCTGTCACTCTAACTGGCCTTTTCATTTACCTATCTGACTCTCTCAATAGGCTGTACCCTCCTTGTGCTAAGAGAATGAATCCAATTTGATCCTCTTCCCCCCAGTGCCCAGCTGGGGCCGTGCAATAAATCTTTGTAGAATGAATGCAGACCTTACTTCAAAGGAACCAGAAGTTGACTGGGAAGCTCTTGCCCACAGCTCTGGACCTTTGCAACTCACTGATGCTTCTCTCTCTTCTGGTAAGCAAAGAAAATCTGCTTAAATCTCTAACATTTGTCTGGATATGTTTGTACTAATATAGTAACAAATTTGAACATACCTAGTCAGTTTGGCAGTTAGGTGCTCAGCTGAAAAAAAGAGGGGCCCAGGGAAATATTAAGCATACAGATCTCCTCCTAAATTAACCCTCATTTGTAATAGTCTCATTGCAGTTGCTTAGAAAATAAAAATCTCTTTTAATTACACCATCCCAGTATATATACTTTAACAGATTATCGCCTATTCTTCCAGTAGTATTTGTACATATGTGCATATTTATTTGCAAAGTGGGATCATACTGTAGGTATTGCTGTGCAATATGCTTTTATAATATTTAATGTACAAGGTAATATTGTTCTAAGTCATTAAATTTCAGGGATGCTTTTTCACTAGTTGTATAGTATTTCATCAAGTATGCATGCCATAAATTATTTAAACAGCATGTTATTGTTGGACAGAGTGGCTAGATGGAATTTTAGTCTATTTGAAGGAGGTATCTTAAGCAAACAGCCACATAAATAAACGCAAAAGTAGATCAGAGGCGAGTGCTATGAAGGAGAGGTACATGGTCTCATCAGAGGGTTGGCAGGGAAATTTTATTTGTAACAGAGAGAAAGTTGTGAGTGAGCTGTGAGCTGAGAGCATGTGGGACTCAAACAGATACAATGAACATCCAGGAATAGTACAGGGAAAAGGGAAGAGGGCCAAGAAGAGACCTTGAGGAATATCAAGAGTTAAAATTGGTATTAGAAGAGGGGTCCATGATGGAGACAAAGAAGGACAGATGGATAAAAGATACAGGAAGAGACTCAGAGGAGAGAGGCACTTCAGAAGCCAAAGGAGAAGCGTGGTGCCGTGTGCTTCAAGATCAAGAAAGACACAGGTAATGAAAATGTGCATTGGTGTAGAAAGTTCCACGGGACTAAGGACCTCCAAGGAAGCAGCTTCATTGGAAAATTTGGCTCAGAAGCCAGATTAACTGGAAGTGAGTGGAGAGGTGGTTGGAGAAGAGGAAATATCCAGAGTGGACTATATTTTTGGAGCATGGCTGTGCACGTGATGAGGGAGCCGGTGATTGCTGCCCCAGAATGTGGAGTCGAGGCATGGTTCTAGCTTCACCTCCTCTGGGAGCTTGGCTGTCTCATACCTACTGGGAAATCACCGAGCCCTCCCATGTCCGTGGTCCCCTACCCTCACTCCCCTTGGGGCCCTGGCCCAACCAGAGGGTAGCATTTGTTTGCTTGTCTGTCTCTGTTTACTTTTGGTAAGAAATCTAAGGGTGAGAATTGAGTGTTACCTTGCTAATCTAGTGCCTTTGAATAAGTACTGGATATTTGTTGAATGAGTTTTTTACAATCCAACTTGGAACAGACATGGGCATTAAAAGATCAGCAGAGAAGAGGATAAATATTCAGAAGAGAGAAGTGGCAATATGGTGGTGCAGATAAAGGGTGTGTCTGCAAGTAGATACAAGTAGAGGGGTGACACTCCTTCCTCTGAATCAGGAGAAAAGGCAGAGGGATGGAAGCAAACACATAGATACAGTTTCAAAGACGGGGCAGGAATTTGAGGGAGTTCATTTCCGGTGGTCTCAGTTTTTTCACTGAAGTATTTGAAAAGGTATGATAGGTTAGCAGGGGTGTGGGAAGAGCTGGAAGAGGACAGAGAAGGTTTGTAACAACCACAGAGTGATGAAACGGGTGTTTGGTGGGGTAAACACTGGTGGTGAAGACCGCGTCTTCCTGACTTTGAGCCCAGTGATCTGGACACACTTCACTGTTATTGTAAATTGATGGCTTAAGTCAGGGTTTTCCAAAGAAAGCTCTGTCTGTTTGGGGGGCTGTTTATGGATGGAAAAAACAACGCAGGGTTTCATGAGTAGAACTTTTTGGGAAACACTGTTAAACGTAATGAAATGATTTTATTTACTGTGGGGTCTTTAGAGCCTTTAACATGTTAACGTGCATCCTGACCCTCAGGAAAGACACATGATACACGCTTCTCCTTTCTCCCCCCCCCCCCTTTTTAAACCAGGGGACTATTTTTCTAAGAAATTTTGAAGAATGTTCTTAGGAAAACACTTTGGGGCATGCTGTCTCAAAGTGTTAGGCTATTTGGGTTTGAACCGAGAATCTGGAAACCGACAGTTTCCAAGACCAGGATGAAGGGTCTCTAATGGTGGGAGTCCTGGCACCCGCGTGGGATGGTAACTGGTATTTGAGACAGGAAAGCATTCAAAGCAGATGCTTTGGCAGCCACCTACTGGGAAGAACAGATGTGAGAACCTACTTTTCTGTTTCTTTTGTCAGCCCCGGTGGGAAAGAGGCCACGGTAGAGAAGAGGAAAAAAGTCTCCGTTTACCCCATTGTCTGTTCCTCCTTTTGGACTGGTGGTTGAGTGGGTGTCTAGCGAGCCACCCCCCAATCAGGAGCCCAAGACATTGGTTGTGAGCGGCAGAAGCTCTCTGAGAGTTTTATAAGCCTTGTCCATCTTTTAAGCCCTTCATATAACCCTGGGGGATTCAGGCCGGTGGTGTGGGGGGGTGGATTTTCAAAGGTTGCACTGAAGCTGAGAAGACCTGCACAAAAGATGCGGGGCACAGAATTGAACCCCAAAGAGAAAAGTAACATTGTGATTAAGGCACGGAGGCCAGTTCCACCTGCTTGTCTGCATCCAGCTCCTGCTGACAGCGAGAAGTGGGCGTGTGTGAGCTCGGTCGGGGTGGGGGGTGGGGTGGGGGGATGGGGGGATGGCCCTGGGTGGGGTGGCCCCCTTGTCCCAGCTCCCTCCTCTCCCGCTGTTTCCAAGCTGCCCAGGGTGCCGGAGCGGCTGTGAGCTGGACCTTCTCTCCTCCCGAGTTCTTCACACGTTTCATTTGGTCTCCAGCACCTGGCATACTGCTTTCATTTGGACCAGCTTTGTGAGGACCGTGGGGACAATCCCTGTGGTCCCATGTGAGATGCAGGAAGGTCTTGGTGGCCGAGAGTAAGAAAAAAGAAAAGGAAATGCATTTGTGGAGGAATGGTTCTCAAAGTACTGCTGTTTTGTCAGGATCTTCTCAAGAAGGAAATGTGACAAAATTAAAAGAGGAAAGCTGTCCTATCTTCTATGATGAATTCTTTGATAAATTCCAGAAAATATCATTCTTATCACTAGTTATGTATATATTTTGGTAGGGCCCATGATGGAGACCCTCATCTCGGTAAATCTCAGAGTTGAGGGTGGGTCCAGGCATTCCTGTGGTGGCCCCATGGGCTCCTGCTCAGCCTGCGGGCCTTCCCCTGAGCTCTAGACTCTTCCCCAAGCTCATCTCTCAGCTCTGCAGGTCCACCTGCTCCCCCTGTTAGCAGTTCATCACTTTCACTTAATTGACAACTCTGCATATGGGATTTTCCCTGCTCCATTTTCTGGCATGGCCTCTCACTTCTGTACGAACCCTGATACAGGGCATTGCAGACTTTGAATTATTTTATTTTATTTATTTTATATTTATTGGCTCATTGGGTCTTCATTGCTGTGCGTGGGTTTTCTCTAGTTGCAGAGAGCGGGGGCTACTCTTTGTTGCGATGCACGGGCTTCTCACTGCAGTGGCTTGTCTTGTTGCAGAGCATGGGCTCTAGGCATTCAGGCTTCAGTAGTTGCAGCATGTGGACTCAGTAGTTGTGGCTCGCAGGCTCTAGAGCACAGGCTTAAGTAGTTATGGCACATGGACTTAGTTGCTCTGCATCATGTGGGATCTTCCTGGACCAGGGCTTGAACCCGTGTCCCCTGAATTGACAGGCAGATTCTTAACCACTGCGCCACTCAGAAAGTCCCAAGAATCAGTCTAAGAAATTGGTAGACTTAAGCATCAAAACCAAACAAGACAGAGCAAGAAAGAAACATACATGATACACACATAGCTCTTAAAGCCCAAGTTTGGAACATAGAGGTCAGGAAATGAAGAGAATTCATGGCTATTAAGAGCTGATAAAGGATGAGACTTAGATTCATGGGGTGGCCAGTGCTGTGGCATGGTCTTAATTGAAATGAGGTGAGGACAGGGGAACTGGTCTTATTTCCTGGTAAGGACACCCCCCTAATTGTCTTGCCACCACCGTGTCAGAGCCTGGAAAAACTTATGGGACACACGAGAACCGGAAACCCTCTGACACTAGGATAAATGTGACAGGATCCCTGCTAAGGGAAACCCGATTAGATTTATTCAATATTTAATTAAAAAATAGATGACTAATAAGAAAAAAATATCAAATTGTAAACTTTAAATAATGCAGTTTGTTGTATGTCAATTATATCTCAATAAAATTTTTTTAAAAGGAAAAACATTTAATAAAATTTTTTTTTTAACTAGATGGCTACTTGTATCTAGATGGTTGTATCTCTTTGCATACTGTTCTATATTACATTTTAAGTTTGTCATAATTTTCAGTTATTTTATTACAGGGCCTGACACATAGAAAACTTTGAGGGGCACTGGTGGAAGGGACCCGGTGAGCTTAACTGGTGGTGGGTGAGCTTTCTCTGCAGTTCAGTGCTTTCAGCATGAGAAAACTATAATCCGTTGGGTCTTTCGCCCTTTAGGAAGCATCACGTTTTAGTGGAAAGTACTGGAGGTGTGATATAGCATTTTAGGATAAGTTAATCATTTCTCTTGTTCTGGCTTTGCCCCTGATGACAAACTAAGGAGTGATGGAGTCAGGCGACGTGGATTAGAACCCTGCTTGGCCACTTGCCAGCCATGAGACTTGGAAGGGTGATTTAATCTCCCCATGCCTCAGTTTCGTTACCTAACTGCCGACCTTACAGGTCCCCTGTGAGGAATAGATGAGCTGATGTGTATAAAGTGCTCTTCACAATGTAAACTCTTTACAAACGTTAATTCTCCACCTTTGCCCCTTTCCCATGGAGAACGTTGTCAGCAAAATCTGGTTGGAGTTCAGGAGGGTGCTGTCTTCCCACTGATGAAGGCAGGACTGACTCAGTCACATCTAAAAAGTCACTGAAAAGAGTCAGTTCCAAATTCAAGTACAGCACAATCACCTGACCCAGCAGAGTAAGCAAAGAACAAAGGATGAACACAGAGGCCATTCTGCCCCTGCGGCCTGATTGGGAACAGGGCTGAGCTTAGGAACAAATGGGACGGGACCCCTTTCAGGTGGGTTCTTCTCAAACTCCTTCCGGCACCTCGCTATCCCTAAGTATCTCAAAGCATCGTCTAAGATATGGTGCAAGGATCGGGGAGAACGGAGGAAGCAGTGATTCCAGAAGAACTTTCTGCCTCGCCCTATTTTTTATTTCATTTGGTTATATAATCATACTAATAGCTAATGCTTCCCATGTTCTTTCTGTGTGTCAGGCAGTGTTTTACATATATTAGCTGACTTGCCCTCAGTCACAGGCTTTTAAGTGTCAGAATTAAGATTCATTGCCAGGCATTCTGGCTCCAGACTTCTCCTGTGCTCAGTTCCCTCTTTGTATGCAAATTTGCTTTGTCTTCCGCGGCTGTTCCACTTGAACTTCAGTGAACGTGCCCCAAACGGAATTCATCATCTTGCCTCTTAGACCCGCGCCTGCAGCATTTAGGGTTTCTGGCTCTGTTGCGTCCACCAGGGCTGGAAACCCAAGAGTTGTCTTTGGGTCCCTGCTCCTCACGTTACCCCAGGCCTCACATGTAAACAGCCACCCATCTGTATCAATCCAGTCTCTCACATCTGTCCCCAGTCCGTCCACCCTGAGAACAACGCATTTCCTTTCTTTTTCACCCTCTGCCTCGTCTGTTGGATTAGCGGGTAGCCTCCCACTGGGCTTCCTGACTACAACTCTCCCAGCTTTGGCCTGTTCTCAGTTTACAGAGAAAATGCTGGTCTCTTCATGTCCAGCCTCTGGTGGCCCCCTCTGGCCCATGGAAAGCACTAGAACCTGTGAATGTTGGCCCCAGAGTTCGATGGCTGGGGTGTGAATCATGTAATACGTTTCGCAGCCTCTAGACTCTTCAGCTTTACCGTGTGGAGATGGAGGATAAAACAGAAGACCTGCCTCGCGGGTGACATGAGGGTTAGTTCAGATAATGTGTGTAAGGCACTTGGCATCAGGCAGGGTGATAACTCAGCAGTTGTTGCTTATTTTTATTATTACCCTATAAAGTTCAAAGCCCTTAACTTGCCTTATAAACACCTTTAAATAGGTGATATTTTCAATCTAATCTCTTGCACATACCCTATACATTTTCTATGCTTTAGCAACTTGAAACCTCATTATTCCAGGATTATCAGTATTTGGACTGTCTGCTTTAAAAAAAAAAAGTATATATATGTATAATTGAAGTAGAGTTGATTTGCAATATGGTGTTAGTTTCAAGTATATAGCACAGTGATTCAGTTATATATATATTTATATATATGTATATACATATTCCAGATTCTTTTCTCTTATAGGTTATTACAATTTTTTTAAAAAGAATGTTCTTTTTTTTCCCATTTCATGCCCCCGGCAGGAAACTGTACTGAAAGGGGCAAGTGTGAGAAAAGAAGGATCCAGATGTCATGAGGAATTCTAAGGTGACTAAGAATCTTCCCGGTTGTGCCAGCACTTTTATTTGAAAATAGCATAAGATTGGGGTCTATAGATATGTGCCCATCTTTTCATTCCTTCATCTCTCCCCCAGCAGAGGGCCTGGAGCCGAGGGGCTCACTATGGTTGTGGACTGATGGGAAGTGGACAAAACTAGAAGCAGATAAATTCAATCAGAGACAAGAAGCTCTTCAACAGTTCTGGAAAATAATGATAGGCAACGTGTACTATTTATTGTATGCCAGGCACTGTGCTAAACACTTTACATATATTGTCTCCCTTAATCTTCAAAACAAACCTGTGAGATATTTTTATCTTCATTTCCCACACGAGGAGACTGAGATGTAGGAAGATGATGTTACTTGCCAAGATTTGAACTCATGGTACCTGATGCTGAAGTCGATTATTTATTATCTTTGAAATATCAGTCCTTCAAAACTCTTCTGCGCAAGGGAGATCCATTAGATGAGTGTTTTTCAAACTTCTTGACCTTGATCTGCAGTAAGAAGCACATTTTCTGTCCTGGCAATGACCCAGGCCATATACAGCCTCCCCACACAGACTCACACACGTGCATGTACACACACAAAGAGGTGCTCACACACATATTTCTGTTCCCCAGTATAAAAATAGGAAACTGAAACAAAACTTTTGCAGAGCAATAATTGCTCTTTCTATATGTTTTTATTCGTATAGAATAAAAATAAAAAATAATTGCTTATTCTCTATGTTTTAAATTTTATTGTAAAGCATATGCTAATATAAAAAAGGCTAATTTGTAACCCTCCACTTTTGGAGGGGATGACCTTCTCTTTGAAAAAACCAGTGAATAATAAGATTTTCAGCTCCTTTTCAAGTCATTGGATCCTTTTGTTTCTCTATTTCTTAGAAATTTTGTTGGATTTATTCTGCTCATTAATCATTTCAAGAGAAACTTTCTAATCTTGTAAGATATAAACACTTAGTATTACATGGTCATAATATCTTAGGGTTTTGTCTTGTAGATATTGTTAAAAGTATATTTTGTAAAATTTTTTTGTGTGTTTTGTAATAGGAGAATATGCTTTTATTTCTCTTATTTACCAGAAGAAATTGTATTACACTGATCGTTTCCATATGTATTGTTAAAGTTGCTTGGCTGGGTTAAAAATTTATTCTTTAAGTTACAAGGGCATTGTATTCAAATAAAAGGAGCAGTCATAATACTATTAATTAGAAGAGCAATAAGGCTTTGGTTTCTGCGCAAATAAGCATAATTGAAACAGAATTGCATTTTTGCAAATGGATTTTGAAACTTTGGTGGAAAAACTTGGAAGATAAATATTCTCAAAGCTAAGGCAAATGCAATCTGTATATGTAAATGAGATCAATTAATTTTAGCAGGCAAATGAGAAAATCAATGATTTTCAAAATCTAGTAATTTGGTAACCATTAGTTTCATTAGTCTTTCTGTTTTAAACTTAATTATTCAAATATAGAACCAGATTGAAGTATAATTTATGGAGAACTCATCCTTAAGTTAATTACATGCAAGCCTTTCCTCCTACAACTGGAAGAATTGAGGATTAAATTGTAAATGATTAGTGCAGGGTGTGGAATCCTTCAGTGGTGGCTTGTTCGGGTTCAGCTTGGGAGACGACGTGAAGTAAGAGCACAATGGCTTTGACTCTGATTTGACTCTTTGATTCAAACTCAGAGTTTGAATCTCAGCCTTGACTCTGCCTAACCACAGGCTTTTAGGCAGCTTTCTTAGCATCTGAAGAACTTCAGTTTTTTCATCTATTAAATTAGGAAATTATACCTACACTGCAGAGCAGTGGTGAGGACAAATGGGGAAATGTGTGTATAAACCTTTGCCACAGCGCCAGGCACAGAGACGATACTCATTACAAGTAGAGTCCCCTCCCCCTCTCCCTCGCCTTCCTGCCTTCCTTCCCCCATCTTCCTTTTTGGGCTTGCATTGAGGAAATGCTGTGTTCCTGGAATGGCCTTTAAAGAAGGGTGTGTGGCCTGGTTGGTATTTTCCCTTTAGTTGGTAATAATTTAACCTGGTAGTGTTCTGTGGATCTCTTGCTGTATCACTTCTATCCAGAACCTGAGATGAGTTTTAGAAGTTCATTCATTGGAATTATTGAAAAGGCCATACAGCAGATGAAGTAGGGAAGAGTTCATGAGGTTGGTTTTCTGTTTTTATTTCCCATTGTGGCGATTGGTGCTTCTGGTCACTTGCATTTCCTGCTTTTACCAAGTGTTCTCGTTATGACCGTCTTTGCAAAGCTCACACATGTATGATATCTACTCAATGACTTTGCCAAACAACTGGGGCAGTTATTAATGTTGACATTACATAGATGAGAGAATTTGAGGTTCAGAGAAGTTGAATGGACAGCCCAGTGTCACAGAGCTAGAAAGAAATGGAGGTTCAAACCTAAGTCTGTCAGGTTGAAAGTTTTGAATCAAGGCTTTTTCTACCATGTGGCTACAGCCTCTGGTCCATAGGTAAGCCTTGATTAAAAGTGTACATTTCATTGCAGACCCTAAACTGTAGGGGAGAGGCAAATGTGAATTGGTCTGATATTGGCTGGAATTTCTTTCTCAAAACCTATAAGGCTCGTCAGCAAAAGGAAGGTCACGAAGCTGCAGAGAATCTCCTGACACAAAGTGGGAAAATCATCAGGACTGAAAGGAATCGGGGAAGCCATTCTCCTTTCCCTACTTCCTACAGGACATCTTTCCCGGGATGCCCACCCTGACCTTAGCCTCTGTGTGTCCCTGACAGAGAACTCTCTAGGCTCTCTTCCCTTCCTTCCGGACCCCCTGCAACCTCTCCTTGGCCTGTGTTTCTCCACCTCCGTTCTCCTTCCCTCCTCCCCTCATCCAGCCTAGACCTCTCTTAGGGTCATCTTTGACTCTCCATCTCTTTGGCAGACAGCCATCCCTATCTCTCAACACACTCCTCCCATCCCCACTGCCACATGCACATCGGCATCCTCTGTTTCTCCATCCTGATTTCCCTCTCCTGGTTAAGGCTGTTCATAATTCTTCTGTGAGCTCTTACTCTAGTGCCTATGGACTTCTGCTTCCTTTCCCTGGTCTCTGCCTGCTGCAAGCCATTCAGCATTTTGGCCCCATTAGACATCCTGAGAAAAAGCTCTAATCCTGGCACTCCATTTGCAAAACTCTCAGTCTCCTCTTTTGTTATTAGTCAAAGGAGATGGCAGTGATGCTAAGCTCTTTTTCTAAACCATTTTCTGTGGCTTCACAAACCCTCTAGCTCATTCTGCCTTCTGAGGTTACACTCCTGTAGGTATCAGCCTCCTCTGGGAACTCTGTGGACATGCCCTCCATCCTGTTCATCTCTTTGTCTCTAGCGCACAACACAATACCTGGAACAGAGCTGGTGTTCAGAAAATACTTGTTAAAGGATCACCAGTAGACTTAACCTTGCCCTATCTATGCCTCAGAACTTTTTTTTTTACAAATTTATTTATTTATTTAATTTATTTTATTTATT
The DNA here is from genome assembly GCF_030028045.1 of Hippopotamus amphibius kiboko. Classification (NCBI taxonomy): domain Eukaryota; kingdom Metazoa; phylum Chordata; class Mammalia; order Artiodactyla; family Hippopotamidae; genus Hippopotamus; species Hippopotamus amphibius. The sequence continues at coordinate 140,615,586 of NC_080192.1, read as the reverse complement.
GGCTGCATTGAGTCTTCATTGCTGCACATGGGCTTTCTCTAGTTGCTGAGAGTGGGGGCTACTGTTCATTGTGGTGTGCGGGCTCCTCATTGAGGTATCTTCTCTTGTTGCTGAGCACAGGCTCTAGGCCTATGGGCTTCAATAGTTGTGGCTCATGGGCTCAACAGTTGTGGCTCACAGGCTCTAGAGCACAGGCTCAATAGTTGTGGTGCACGGGCTTAATTGCTCCAAGGCTTGTGGGATCTTCCTGGACCAGGGCTCGAACCGGTGTCCCCTGCATTGGCAGGCGGATTCTTAACCACTGTGCCACCAGGGAAGTCCCCAGAATTTTCAAAGAGTTTAAAATAATTTTTCATTCTTTTGAGGAGCATTTTATTTTTTTGGTGAAATATATAAAATATACTACAGGGTATAAAAAGTATATGTGAAGATTACTTAATGATAATACATTGGAAACAATGTACCAACTACCCAGATTAAGAGACAGGACAGGACCAATACCTTAGAAATCCTCTGTCTGCCCTTTCCAGCTCGGCTGTTTCTTCTGTTCACTTTCAGCTCTGCCACCTCGAAAGGAAACCGCAATCCTGAATCCTGTGTTAATCATTCTCTTGTTTTTCTTCATAGTAGTTCACCTTTGTAAATAACCCTAGATAAGAAACAGTTGTTCTGCTTTGTCTGTTTTTGAACTTTAAAAGATTTGAGTAGTTTGCATTAGTCTGTGGCCTGCTTTTTTCATGCAGTGTTATTATTTAGATTTATAATGTGAATATAGATTAATTCATGTTGGTGAATGTAGCGATGGTTCATTCATTTTCCCTCCTCTGGAATGTCCCATTACATTCTGTATATTTATCCATGTTAATGTTCTAGTATTGACTGATACTATTCTAGTGTAGTATTTGAGTTATTTCCAGTTTCCTGACATAATGAATAATGCTTCTATAAATATACTTATAGAAACAAATGAGCAAGAGGTTCTCTGGAGTATATAGCTAGGAATGCATTTCTGAGTTATAGTTTACATCCATGTTTACCTGGTTTAGGTTATACCAAACACTTTTCTAAAGTGGGAGCACCAAGTTCTGCTTCTATCAGTGGTGAACGAGAGTTCCCATTTCCCACTGCGCCTACATTAGAGTTGTTTAAAATTAATTATATAAATTTGTATATTAAGAAATTAGTTAAAGGTACAAATTAAAACAAAAGTGAGTTGGAGGAAAGAAATAGTTAAGATGAGAGAAGAAATAAGTGAAATAAATATCAGGAAAACCTAGAGAAAATTAAGCCAAAATTTGGTTATTTGAAAAGATGAACAAAATTGATGAACCCTTAGTAAGACTAGTCAAGGTAAAAAATAAAGGAGAAAATGCACTATAAATATCAAGAATGAAAGAGAAGAAATCACTGCAGATTTTAAGGAATATTAAAAAGAATTGTATGGCAATAAATTTAATAACAGATAAAATATACAGATTCTTTGGAAAATACCACTTACCAAATGAACTGAAGAAGAAATAAAACATCTGAATAGTCATATCTGTCTCCTTACCTATCTATCTGTCTATCTCATAGTTAAAAATCTTCCCACCAATACCACAACAAAAAACATTTCAAGAAAAGAAAACTATACTCCAAGGTGTCTCATCAATATAGATGCAAAAATCTTCAAGAAAATATCAGCAAATTGAAATCTCAATTTATTAAAAGAATTATACACCACGACCAAGACCCACATTAATATAGTCAACTGATCTTTGACAAAGGAGCAAAGGTCGTACAGTGGAGCCAAGATAGTCTTTTCAGTAAATGGTGGTGGAACAACTGGATGTCCACATGCGGAAAAAAAAAAAAAAGAGAGAGAATCTAGACATAGACCTTACACCTTTCACAAAAATTAACTCACAATGGATCACAGACTTAAATGTAAAATGCAAGATGATGAAAGTCCTAGACGACAGCATGGAAATTTTATATGACCTGGCGGTGACTTTTTATATATAACACAAAAGCATGAAGCATGAAAGAAAGAATTGATAAGCTGGTCTTCTTTAAAATTAAAAATTTCTTCTCTGTGAAAGACACTGGCAAGAGAATAAAAACAGAAAGCACAGACTGAGAGAAAATATTTGCAGAAGACACATCTGTTAAAAAAAGACAATTACCCAAAGCATAAAAAGAACTCTTAAAACTCAACAATAAGAAAGCAAACAACCTGACTCAAAAATGGGCCAACGACCTTAACAGAAACACCTCACCAAAGATGATATACAAGTGGCAAATAAGCCTCTGAAAAGATGTTCCACATTGTATATTGTTAGGGACACACAAATCAAAACAACCACGAACTATCACTGCACATGTATTAGGATGACCAAAATCCAGAACAATGACAACACCACAAGCTGGTGAGGATGTGGAGCAACAGGAATTTTCATTTGTTGCTGGTGGGAATGCAAAATGCTACAGCCACTTTGGAAGACAGGTTGGCAGTTTCTTACCAAACTAAATATTCTCTTATTAGACAATCCAGTAACTGTGCTCCTTGGTATGTACCAAAAGGAGTTGAAAACTTATGTCAACACAAAATCTAGCATAAGGATGTTTGTAGTAGTGTTGTTCATAATTGCCCAGACTTAGAAGCAACCAAGATGTCCTTCTTTGGTGAGTGGAGAAATGATGGTACACCCAGATAATGGAAAAGAGCTAAAAAGAAATGAGCGATCAAGCTATGAAAAGACCGGGAGGACTCTTAAATGCGTATTACCAAGTGAAAGAAGCCAACCTGAAAAGGTTACATGCTATATGATTAACTGTATGACATTCTAGAAAAGGCAAAACCATGGAAACAGTGAAAGGATGGGCGGTTAATAAGGACTGAGGGCAGGGAGGCGTGAATAGTTGGCACACAGGATTTTTAGGGCAGTGGAAGTACTCGGTATGATACTATAATGGTGGGTACATGTCATTCTACACTTGCTCAAACACATACAATGTACAACACCAAGAGTGAACCCCAATGTAAACTATGTAATTTGGGTGATTGCTTACTGTGAAATATTTGCCAAAACTCTTCAAACTATGCATGTAAATTTGTGGAATTTATTGTATGTAGATTATACTTTAATAAGGAGATTAAACATGGACACAACTGATCAAGGAAAGCCATAAAGCGAGTGTAAAGACCAACTATAAATCTATATTTTCAACATAACCAGTAATGGTTTAATATCTAAAGACCTGCAGCAGATCAAAAAGAGAAAGACAAACCCAACAGAAAAAAATTGGGCAAGAGATAGAGCAGGCACTTCAGAGAAAAGAAAATAGGAAATGGCCCGTAAACATATGCAAAGATGTTCTTTCTCATTAGAAATCAGAGAAATGCAGATTAAAACGACAAGTAGATACCATTTCATCCCCACCAGATTGGCAAAATTTATGTAGGAAGAAGAGTAGAGAGGACAGAACTTGACAGACTGCTGGGGGAAGTGTAAAATGTGTACGAACATGTTGGAGAAATGGACATGATCTTTCAGGTGAAGCTGTGTAATGCATCTGACTGAGCAGTGCCTCTCAGGCATACGGATCAGATGCATTCCTGTTTGCGTGCACCAGGAGAGCTGCAAAAATATGTGCTGAGTGGCATAGTTTGTAACAGCAAAAAGCTAGAAACATTCCAGATATTCATCAAAGGGAGAATGCATGAACAAATGGTGGCTGTTCCTCTGTTGGAACACTGTACTTTGGCAAAATGAATTAACCATAGCTTCATGCATCAACCACAGTGAATCTTAAAAGGACTTGGAGTTGAATGATAAAAGCCAGTTTCTAAAGAACATAAAGAGTATGATACAGTCCTTGAGAATACAAAACCTTACCAGTTTAGAGATAGTTATTATTTAATTATACTTTACGTGAAAGGAAGGTATCAATACTAACAAACTCATTCAATATTATGTTTCCCTTTGGGCTGAGGGGAAGGGAGAGGGGAACTTGAAAGGAACTATAAGAATCTATTTCTTCACTTGGGTCCAAGGTATAATGATATTAATTTGATACTTCTGCACACTTTATGCATTTCCTGTGTTTTTGTATATATGATATTTTCATGAGAAATCATTGAAAAGGACTTTTTTTTAAAAGTCTTAAAAATAGGGACTTCCTAGGGTGGCACAGAATCTGCCTGCCAATGCAGGGGACATGGGTTCGATCCCTGCTCCAGGAAGATCCCACATGCTGCGGAGCAGCTAAGCCTGTGCGCCACAACTGTTGATCCTGCACTCTAGAGCCCGTGTGCCACAATTTCTGAAGCCTGCATGCCTAGAGCCCGTGCTCCTCAACAAGAGAAGCCACCAAAATGAGGAGCCCTTGCACCGCAATGAAGAGTAGCCCCCACTCGCCTCAATGCAACTAGAGAAAGCCTGCGTGCAGCAACGAAGACCCAGCGCAGTCAATAAATAAATTAAAAAAAATTTTTTTTAAAGTCTGAAAAATATATATAGAGCACTTGACCTAGCATCCTAGGTGTGGCAGTGCAAACACATCACAAGTTAAATTAAGAATGTGGGGGCGTCAAGGAAGGGAGGGAATATGGGGATATGTGTATAAAAACAGTTGATTGAACCTGGTGTACCCCCCAAAAAAATAAAATAAAATAATAAAAAAAAAAAAAAAAAAAAAAAAAAAGAATGAAGCCGTGTTGAAACGAGGTGGAGCCTTCAATCACAGGCTGCTTTGTGATGCCAGGCAGCTGCCTGGGGAATTTGGGCAGCAAGTGCTAGGCCTGGGGTGCCCTAGCTCAAGCCCCTGTGGGGGACCAGCATCGGGCCAGGCTCTGCCAGGGGAGTTTAGGGACCTGGGAGGGTCGACTGGGCCTTAGGCAGAGCAGCAGCACCGGTGAGCAATCCAAACCAAGGCCAGGGCTTGCCTTTCTTCTTCTGGTTCTGGCACATCCCATGGTAGGAATTGGGGCCACATGAAATGACCGCAGATGGCTTTGTGGCCAGACTTGGCAAATGAGGGGCTTATGAAAAAATATTTCTTGCACCTTCAGGGGAATGGATTATTAATCCCTACCCAATACCAGAGAAATGAATCCTCAGCATTGCTATGATTTTGTAACAGGACATTCATGACAATATTATTTATAATGTCAAAAGTGGGGATATTTGTATCTAAATCTGTAAATCTAAGTATATATAATACACTTACATGAGATATATATACCTGTATGATATATCTTATATAGCATATATAGTCACACATTACATAAATAAACATTATGTGTTAATATATAAATACAAAATATATAATATACAAATATAAGTATGCACTTTTGCAGCACAAATTACTATAATAAAAATTATATAAATATGTAACTATTATACTAAAATATGTATAAATATGTTCGTAAATATTTAAAATGTCAATCCACTTTTTGCTATTACAAATATTATTGTTACGGATGTCCTCTTATAACTAGTAAACTGTTTACTGATGTTATCTGTAGTGGTGAGATTATGGGTTATTTTTTACCTTGTATGTCCTGACGTTTCCGCAGGGTTTACAAAAATGTGTATCACTTATTAAAAATTAAATTTAATATCAGGTGATTGATTTCAAGAAAGTTTCATAATGAGATAGATCCCGTGCACCTGCCTCTTCATGCTTCCGAGAGCTTCCAGTCTTACTAAGCAACACTCAGGGCTGTTGCTGGGTGGGGACATGCTGTGGTCCTGGGGAGCAGTTTCCATAGAGGGAGGCTTCCCCCAAGGCCGTGTAGCTTCTGGTCCTGGTTTGGTTTCTCATTCAGGGTCCTTTCCCCAAGCTTCAGTGACTCATCTTATCAATGGCTCCACCATAATTCTTGTAATTTTGACAAAAACTACATAAATCGAAAGTTATGGGTAAGAAAGTTTTCAGACCAAATTTCTAAGTATCTCCATCTGAAAGTTGAGTGATGGGAGCTCGCACATGGTGAATAGCAATAGCGGAAATGAATTGAAAGCACCATGTTGCCTGGAGGCTGCCAGTCTGTGGGATGGGGGAGCCTTTGATGGAAGGCTGTTAGGCTTTCTCTCCTTTTGATCTGGTGGCTGGGGTCACTTTGAAGTGCGAACGCTGAAGAGGTTGTTTCTTGGGGATGACGTCTTCCTACATTTCATGAGGTTAGATCTTTATTGCTGAAAGAGTGAGTCTTACTGCATGAAAGATACACAGCCTGACTGTGGACTGATTGCCACAGAGGAAAGTGAAGGAGCGGGGAGAGGAAGAAGAGTGCCCATGGGAGGGAAGCATGGAGGTGGGAGCAGAGCGTAGGAGAAAAGGGATGGAAGGCAAGAAGGCTGGAGAAAAAGTCTGGTGGAATAATAAAAATGGCATTGACCATGGGATTCTCAATAAAGAAAATAAATAAAGGCCTCTGTGTATGGAGTGCTTCCGCTATACCAGGCACTTGCTAGGGTGCTTCCTAGAAGGATTTCATTTCGTCCTTACCCCCTAACTTACTTGAGAGAGGTGCTGGTGTTACTCTTAACAGACAGGGTAAGTGACGTTCTCTCCCTTCTCAGGGGTAGAACTCAGATGAGATTTGAACACAGGCCATCTGATTCTCCGGCCAAGGCACGTACTGCTGTCATCCCCTCCCCTCTGCTCTGCACCAACATCTAGCACCATTCTCACTACACAGTAGCCTTTTGCTAAAACTGATTAACACCTGGCTAGAAAGAGATGCAAATATGATTTATTTAGGGCTTCTAATTTCTAATGGGATAGACTATTTTTTCATCAGTATCTCAATCACTGGAAAAAAAAGCATTTTACACAAACGACATGAAAAGGGGAAATGAAACTCCACAATACCCCCATCAGGACCAATGCACTTTTTCTGTTGTTGTGGGTGTCGGCCCATATGTACAGCAGCATATATTGTACTTGCAGCTGAAATCACACTATTAATGGAATTTTCTAATTGAACTTGAGTAATGACCCAGTCAAAACCCTCAAGGTGAAAAAAGATATAACTGTCTTGTAAATTGAGCAAATCAATAGCAAAGTTAATATTGATGGAGAAGCTTAAGTTTAGAAGGGCTGAGAATGACATGGAATTCCCATCACAAGCTAAAAAATCAGGCCAGTAAATAAACACCACAATCTTCTAGCGTGTAATTAAAATCCAATTTACCTCTAGGTGATTTTCTAAATAAAATTGGAAGTGAAACTCTTGACCACATGCTGCATATTTCTTTGCTGGGAAGAGAGGTGAACCCAGGTCATACTCTACTGAGCACTAGCTGTGGGACCCTGGTCGGGTATTTTAACTGCCACTGAGCCTCAATTTCCTCATCTGTAAAATGGGGATTATCATCTTTATCTCACAGGAGTGTTATGATTGTTAAGGAGAAAGCATGCAAAGCACCTGCATGTCCATGGCAAGGCACTGTAGAGGATGCTCCGTAAGCTGTGGGGAAGAAGCACCACTGTGACTGAATAAGAAAGCCAATCTCCCTGAGTGGGAGGGGCCTCCATAAGCACTTGATTTATTTGATCATGTTGGCCAACTTCTATTTACTGTCTGAATAGGCTAGTCTTCTCAGGACAGTTGTCTTCTAACTTGTAAAGAAATCTAGGGTTGGAATTCTGAGCAAAGATGGCTGTCAAGTTATCTTGCAAAGAGGGAGGCCAGCCACTCGGATAAAGATATTGAGAAAAGCACTAGCTTATGAGTTCGATAGCCCTGGTTTCAAATTCTTATGCTCTTGAGTTAGTTACTTAACCTTTCTGAGCATTAGTTTCACCACCTTTAACATGATCATCCAGCCAAAATTGATTAAGGCCTTACACGTGTGTCAGTCCTGGAGCTACAGCAGTGAGCAGGACAGGCAAGGCCCCCAGCTTCCCGGGGGAGATTGATGGGTAACCAGTGTGATGGTCTGAGGGTTAGGGGAGTGGAAGGAATCGTGAGGGCTGGGACGTAGATCTGACTTGGGGTCCGTGTTATGTCGTTTAATCCACACAACGTGACACAGCGTGTGTATAAATATGTATAGTGTCGGCTGGTAACTGGTAAGTGATCATGTGTATTATGATGGTCAGAAGAACAGCTTGAGAAGCTGCAGAATGAAAACAACCCCTTCTAGATCACCTGGTTCTTTCTAGCTTTCTAATCTGGTGACTGGTACAGAGCTGGTTGCCTCAGGAGCTGGAGAACTTATTAAAAATACATATTCTTGGGTTTCAACCCCCAAGGAAACCAATTCAGTAGGGAAAATGAATCTACATTTTAAAGCATTTTCTAGGCAATGTTAATCTAGCCTAGTGGTTTCTCCTAATCCCATATTAGAGATAAAGAGATTGAGATTCAGGACAGGTGAGTTGCCAAGGCCACGTGGCTAGTAGAGGCTGTCCTTAGGGATGAAGAGAATGAGGCTGGTTCTTTTTGATGGCTGAGTAATATTCCACTGTATATGCGTACCACCTCTCCTTTATCCATTCCTCTGTTGATGGACATTTAGGTTGCTTCCATGTCCTGGCTACTATAAATAGTGCTGCAATGAACTTTGGGGTGCATGTATCTTTTCAAAGTATGGTTTTCTCCAGGTATATGCCTAGGGGTGGGATTGCTGGGTCATATTGTAGTTCCATGTTTGGTTTTTTAGGGAACATCCGTACTGTTCTCCTTAGTAGCTGTACCAATTTACATTCCCACTAACAGTGTAGGAGGGTTCCCTTTTCTTCGCAAACTCTCCCAGCATTTATTTTTTGTAGATTTTCATATGATATCTCTTCTATGTGGAATCTAAAAAACGAGTACAAATGAACTCAGTTACAAAAGAGAAGTAGGGTCACAGATGTAGAAAACAAGAGGTTATGATTACCAGAGGTGGGGATGGGGGTGAGGATACACTGGGAGATTGGGATTGACATATACTCACTACTATATATAAAATAGACAAGGACCTACTGGACAGCACAGGGTACTCTACTCAGTACTCTGTAATGGCCCATGTGGGAAAAGAATCTAAAAAAAGAGTGGATATATATATGTATAACTGATTCACTTTTCTGTGCACATGAAACTAACACAACATTGTAAATCAATACCCCAATAAAAATTTTAAAAAATGAGCCTGGGTGAGAGGGCAGATGGGAGTCCTGGGAGCACAGCTCTTAAGGGAGTGTTTAGGATAAGCACTGTGTTGTTTCCAGCTTCTGCATTTCTTCCAAGCATCTTGAGTGTTGGAAGCCGAGGAGCTGACGGGAAACCATCCTGGCTTTGTCTGTTTTTGAGGCAGGAGGCTGCACTGGGGTGGGGTGTGGGGTGGCTGGGCTGCCAGAATGACTGTGGGGCTTGCTCTGCCTCGGCTAACAGAGAAATTGGAAAGCCAGGCTGGGAAATTACCATGCAATCTCTTCCTCTAATTCAATTCTGCATTGATATCCAGGATGTCAAACCACTGTGGAGATGAGATGACAACATGGCCATTGAGCCTGTGTCACAGTCTGTTATTTTCAAATATGTGTGAAGATCCTTAATTGTGTTGACACCCATTAGGTCTCCCTCCCCGGGCAGCTCCACGAGCTGCTTGAACACACCGTCATTAAGTTTCCTCATTCCGTCCTTGTGCCTGTGGTCCCCAGGATGTGTAGCATCAGGCACTGCTCAGACCTTGATTGCAACGGTCACATTTCTGCAATATGCTATCAACTGGACATGCACTCCTTTTTCTGCCTCTGCTTATATTTGGCCCTGGTAGTGCGAGGGGAGAATGGGCTGATTAATTTAAAATGACAAAATCTTTTGGACACGAGTCATGATTGGCTGAGAGAATACCAACACTGTCTCCATGATTTCTTGCATAGATTGTAAGAATAACACCCCATTCTACCACCGATAGTTTAAGCAGCTTGCTGAATTAATCAAAGTGGAATAGGGCAAGCTTGGGAAGAGTTTCAGCTGCTCCTTGTCCACCAGATTGGACATAAAGGACTGAAGGATGCAAATCCATCCTGATTGTTATTAACTTTAATATGCAACACAGTTATACCCTTCATTCTGATGCTCAGCTATATTAAATACAGATCCAATCCCATCATATTCATCTCTAATGGGTCACCTAGACATTTGTCTTGCAAAAGCAAATTTGAAATTTCTATAATTACTTGACATGGGGGTGATAGGCTAGGGCATAGATTTTCTTTTAAAACTAGAGTTTTAAGAATGCACTTTTATGTTGTAAACAGCCAGAGTTCTGCTGATGTTTTTTCAACTATATATTTTTTTCTACAATTGCCACAAATAATATCAACTGAAGAAAAAAGAGATGTGATATTTAGGCAATACTTTCATGGTGGGAGGAAAAAGTGACAATGGTAATATTAATCTTCATTATAGTCAGTTACATTTATTAGATCTTCCCTCTGAATATGTGCTAAGTGTGTAACTCACGTTATATAATTTCATCCTTTGATAACTCTGTATGGTAGATAGTATATCCAATTCACAAAGGAAGATGATGAAGTTCGAGAAGTTACATAACTTTCCCAAACTCAAAGATCCAAAAAGTATCAGAATTGGTACAGAACTCAGGCCCAACTGTCTTCAAATTCATGCTCTTTAAGAAAAAATGATAATAAAGCCATTGTGGGGACATTTCAGTTTTCAAAATAACCTCCCTATTTCCCAACAGTTGGAGCAAAATTTTTCCTATTTTTTCCCCTTCATACCTCGTTTCCTTGATTCTAAAATACACCATCAATTTAATAAAGTCTGTAAAATAGATAGCTAGTGGGAAGTTGCTGCATAACATAGGGAGATCGACTCGATGATGGGTAATGACTTAGAGGGCTGGGATAGGGAGGGTGGGAAGGAGTCGCGGGAGGGAGGGGATATGGGGATATATGTATAAATACAGCTGATTCACTTTGGTGTATCCCAAAAACTGGCACAACAGTGTAAAGCAATTATATTCCAATAAAGAGCTTAAAAATGTCATTTTTTTCAGGGAAAAAGAAACTTTTCTACTCTATTGTCTGTATGTATTAAATATAAGAAAGCCCAACTTCAAAGGTACTAGATTGCTGTTGTAATATTACACTTGTCGTTTTGCTATTTAGGGTGTATTTTAAAATTAAAGAAATATGGTAAATGCTACATGTGTCAACACTGTGGGGTGAAGGACCTTGAATTCTTGTCAGAATTCCCCAAGGGTGATGGGAAACAGTAAAGTATTTCTGCTGTGAGAGGGACTTGATCTGATTTGTGATATAGGGCGTTACCGTTGCAGCAGCGAAAGGCTCCGAGTTAGGGGATGGAGGCTGGAGAGAGGGAGGCCGAGGGAGGCCGAGGGAGGCTGATTAGGTGATGTCCACAGCCCAGGTGAGGGGTAAGCCCTGGCCATGGTACTGAGCTGGAGAGGAGGGGATGGATTGGCTGTATTAAGGAGGTGGAGTAGACTGGACGGGTTGATCAGTGGAATATTCTAGTTCAGGAGAGGGAGGAATGTTGGGATGACTGGTCTTCTCTGGCTGGAAGACTGCGGATGGAATTCCCAGTGAGGACTGACGTGGGACAGGAGAAGGAAGAGAGGAAGGCAAACCTGGGGAGTTCTCCAAGGTGAAGTCAGACTTCTATCTGCACCTTCTGGTCCACCACTCATTCTACCACCTCCAAAGGAGGGATAAAGTCTTGGGGGCTTTTAGGATGTTGGACAGATTCATTTCAGTTTGACAAGATATGCAATAGGGAGCAAATGTCTAGGAGCAATTATGTGCTGGCGAACCTTGATTTAATAAGGAATAGAAGATGATCAATTGCATTTTCTCTGCATCCTTTTAACTCTCCAGCTCATTCTGATTTTATGACCCCATAATTAACCAGATAACTAAACAAATGTAAATAGCCATTTCATAAATGCAGCGCCACGCTTTGGTGCTGCCTTTTTGTTGAGTTCACATTAACAGCCTGAGTTATTTCTCATTTACATGCAAGGAAGTACAGGAACTCACAGAGAGCAGCAAAAAGTAGCTTAATATCTCACATAGGTAAATTGTTGAAACCGTACCTGAAAATTGTGTGCGTATGGCTATATTGTTTTGCTAAAAATACCTTCTTGTGTTTATGACTGATCATTTTGCATTCATTTCATGAATTTTTGTTAAGGAGCATGGTCTACTATTTTATTAAAGTTATCGTTTTACTGCTAACATCATTTTCCTTTTCACCGTTTATTTTTCTGTGAGATGGGGCCAGGGAAAGAAAAAGAAACCATCATACCCAAGGTGATGCCTCCAAAATTTTTAAAAGTAAAGTTCCCCACCCTCCCATTTTGAGGTTCAAATGACTCCTTCAGGGCCAACTGGAAAACTGTAGCGGAAGAGAAGTACGCCTTCAATGTGAAGATCCCAGAAGAGAGCTGAGACTTGGCATGTCTTAGCAGCATGGCCTTCTGGAAACACACACACTTTAGAGCTGAAGGAAATGGGGTTGGGTTCCAGCTCTGACTCTCACCAGCTGGGTGACCTCAGCCAGCTTCTTATTCCTCTGTTGGGTTATCTGGAAACTGAGGGAGAATTATACCTTCTTTATTTGGTGATATGAATACAAATGAGATGTTTCATGCAAAAGTATCTTGTAAAACGCAAAGTGCTCTAAAATGTTCATTCCTTTTGCATTTATCACACTTTTACCAAATGAGTTTTCTGACAGTCACCTCCTACTTTAGACTGTGCTCATTTCCCCTCCTCTACACTCCCACACGCCCCTAGTGGTGCCTCTAGCCTTCCTTCATTCACCCCATCAAGTATGGATTGAGTTAGGTGCCAGACACTGTGTTAAGCACTGCCCCCTGTATTGAAATTACCCCAGCATTTTTTTTGAAGAGACTACTTGCTTCTTGAAGGCAGGGATGTGTTTTTCTTATTCTTGAAGGAAAGGAGCATGTATTTCTTTCTTGAAGTTAAAGAAATTGTATCCTTTCTCTCAGCAAAATGCTTAACGTACAGTACGTGGTTTTAAAAATTATTATATTAAAGTTTTTATTTTGATACAATTTTAAATGTTATACTCCATTTACAGTTATCACAAAATATTGGCTATTTTCCCCATGTTGCACAGTACATCCTTATAGCCTATCTTACACCTTGTAGTTTGTACCTCCTGCTCACCCAACCCTATTTTCACCCCCTCTGCTGGTAATCCCTAGTTTCTTCTTTATATAATGTGAGTCTACTTCTTTCTTGTTATATTCACTAGTTTGTTTGTTGTATTTTTTAGATTCCACGTATAAGTGATATCATACAGTATTTGTCTTTCTCTGTCTGACATTTCATTTAGCCTAATGCCCTCCAAGTCTATCCCTGTTGCTGCAAATGGCAAAATCTCATGCTTTTTTATGGCTGAGTAATATTCCATTGTATATATGTACCACAGCTTCTTTATCCATTCATCTGCTGGTGGACACTTAGGTTGCTTCCATATCTTGGCAATTGTAAATAACACTGTATGAACATTGGGGTGCATGTATCTTTTTTGAATTAGTGTTTTTGTTTTTTTCAGATATATACCCAGGAGTGGAATTGCTGGGTCATAGGGTAGTTCTAGTTTTAGGTTTTTGAGAAGGCTCCATACTGTTTTCCACAGTGGCTGCACCAATTTACATTCCCACCAACAGTGTACAAGGGTTCTCTTTTCTCCATATCCTCACTAACATTTACGTAGGGTAAGTGTTGATTGAACTGAGGCCTGTGTGTCTCATGAGGCTTCATCTGATCTGGTTATGTTATATAACAGTAAAGAGAGAGGACAAGGAGTTAAGAAACCAATGGGTCATTCTCTCCCAAGACACACATACAATTAACAATAGCCAACAATATTCAAATACTTCAATGTTTAATGAATGAATTCCTCAATCTTAGCAGAACTAGCATCATGACCTACTTGGATCTCTTGGCTTGCCGATCCTTGCCCACCCTCCAGTTTTGTGTTTGCCCAGCTTCATGCACACATGATATATCTTCCTTTGTTTTGAAGCTTGCCTATCCATGCTGCGGTGGTACCTACCTGGATGCACCACTTGTAATAGGCCTGTTTGATAGGACCTCAGGGCCTCACAGCCTGTGTTCTCACCTGTGTGGCCTGTACCCATAGGTTGTTCAGGATACATTTTGAAAGAGGTAGGCTTGCCAGACAGAGGCATAAAATGCCCCCTTCCCAATATAACTTCTTTATAAGCTTTAAAGTCGCTCTGCACCTGTGTGCACTACTGAAAAAAATCCCCAGAGTGTGCCTGCAGTTGTGTGTTGCATTCTGGTGTGTACCAGTCCCTGTTCACATGCAGTGAGGATAAAAAGAAGTATATGAGACTTGAAATATTTCTTTAAGGCTTACGATCTTTCTGGAGAGATGAGACGAATTCAAGAATGTCTATTGGGTTTTTTTCGTAAAGAGATGATGGTGAGCTGATGGGAAGAACATGCAGGAAGAAAGAGACCCAAGCTCTTACCTGGGTGTACTATCACCTCTCTTGTTTAAGAAACTCAAGTCCTCTCAAATTGTAGTTCTGCTTTTATCTGTTTTTATATAGTGACTTTCTTGATGATTTCATTTGAATAAAGGTTTCTGCTTCTGCTGAAAAACAAGGTTAAAACCACTCAGTTGCTAAGGTCCTTTGGTTTGAGTGACACTCTCTTCTAAGAGAAGTCACAAGAGAACAAAATGCATTTGATCTTGTCTTGACTACAACAATGAGATGTGTAAGTAAAGTCCTTAGGACATGGACAAATATTTACTGTGTTAAATAATCAGTAGCTTATTCCTTGCCTCTCTTTTTCTTCCTGCCACATTTTACTTTTTTCTCTTTCTTGTTTCTTCATGGCTAGTGTGGCAAAGCTCATCCATATCTTTTGTTCTCAACTTAAAATCCAATGAATTCTACCTTTGAACTAGTCGGTAGCTCTAGGCAAAGACAAATAAAATTAACCATGACAATCTAAGTGTGGTTAAATCAGATTCTTTGGTTCTCCCAGGATTCAGGAAGCTTCTGTCTCCACTTGCTGAAAATCCCAGGGCATCTTGGGATAAACTCTCTCTCTTGGATGTTTTGGCTTTTGTGGCTGGTGGTCCTGACACAGCCTCCCTAGGAACAGCATCCTCATCCTGCCACTTTAGTGCTCTCTTCTGGACTGATCTAGGCTATTAGGACTGGAGTGACTGCTCCAATTTCTCCCCATAGATGTGGCTTGCTGTTATGAGCTGGTTATTCAGCCCTCTGAATACTGCACAAATGGTTTCCATCAGTTATTACAGTGACATCCTGGCCATTGGGAAGGTAATAAAATCTCTGACCCAAGGAAAGAATGTTTCACACATACCTCACAACCAGAGAGAACTCATAAAAATTTCATTACAAGGCAGTACCATTCATCCTTGTGTATCTCCCCATGATCATTGCTACAAAACTTTGCTCCATAGCACACATCCCTAGAGCTTAATTGCGACAAAACTGCCCAAACTGTGTGATTAAAATACATTTCGGTTAAAGATTCTCTCCTCTTTTAAACT
Source organism: Hippopotamus amphibius kiboko (assembly GCF_030028045.1). NCBI lineage: Eukaryota > Metazoa > Chordata > Mammalia > Artiodactyla > Hippopotamidae > Hippopotamus > Hippopotamus amphibius. The sequence goes on along the minus strand of NC_080192.1, from coordinate 140,600,027 downwards.
ATCATTTGTCCTCCCATTTTCCCACCTCGCACTTACCCCTCTACTAGAACTTTCTCCTTCTCCTTTTATCTCCTCTTCATTCTAATCAGGTTGCAAGGAAGAACAGTTGAAAAGAAGCCAATTAGGTCAAGCAGAGCCCAAAGCAGGAGCAGCTGTGCCAGTGAGTGGCTCCAGATCACATGACAGTTGAGAAACTGTGAATTGAATAAATCAAATATTTAAGAAGTATATGAAAGCTTTGAAATGTAATGTGCTTGACATTGTAAAAATAAGCTGAGATCAGAAATGAGGGAAGAAAGAATCACCTAAGAGGTGTGCGTCCCCCTTTTAAGTCTTCTCTTGCCTCCTGGAAGAAAATACACCAGTGTGTACATCTTTCCTCAAGTTACCATGAAACTTAAAGGAGTCTGCTTCCCCTTCGTAGAAAAGATTTCAAGGATATTCGTTTATATACAGCATTCATTCTGAATGAGAGAGAGCCTGTTGACCAAGATTTTGAAAAGTCTCTTCAAAAGAAATGTGCTGACAGACAAATGCAGCTGTGGTGTTTTAAACTGACATCTGACATGAGGAGTTTCAGAGAGGAAGATTTCCAGGAGGAAATAATACTTGAAAATGTCATTGTAAAAATGTAATGTTTAGCTTATTGTTTTCCTAGGTAAATGTTTCTCTTTTACAGGGCTTTCTAATTTTTGCCTGTTTTGAGAGAAAATGGTTGGATTGGCACAGACCACGCAGGAGGAAGCGTTGCATCAGACGATGGTTCTAGAATGAGTGTATAGTTTCAGACATAATTCAACCCAAGGGAAATTTCTGGCTGTCTGTATCAAGGCTAATGCAAAGGAGTATATACCAATGCGCAGAAAAGCACTGGCCTCTACTCATTTAAATCTCTATAAACATCACTTTACTGTAATGAAATGATGCTGAAGAAAATTCAGAGCAAAAGTTTTCATTTTGGTGAATCCAATTTGTCAATTTTTTATTTTACAGATTGTGTTCTTGGCGTATGGCCACAAATATTTTCTATTATGTTTCATCTAAAAGCTTTATAATTTTTGGTTTTCATGTTTAAGTCAATATGTTTTTGTTAATTTTTGTATAAGGCATGAAATTTAGGTCACAATTACTTTTTTTCTTTACATATGTGTTATCCAATTGTTCCAAAACTATCTGTTGAAAAGACTACACTTTCTCCATTGAACTGTTTTCACACCTTTGTCTAAAATCTAATGGACATATTTGTGGGTTTATTCTATCCCATAATCTTTGTGTCTGTTCCTTCACCAATATCAACACTATCCTGACTATAGTACTTCTGTAATGCCTTAATATTGGTCAGTGTAATTCTTTTAACTGTATTCTCTTTTTTTTTGCCCCAAATAGTTTTGGCTTTTCTAGTTCCTTAGTCTTTCCATATAACCATTAGAATTAGCTTGTCTGTATCTACAAAAAAGTTCTGCTGGGATTTTGATTGATATTACATTAAATCTATAGATCAATTGACCATCTTTACTGTACTGAATCTCTTAATCTATGAATGTGCTATGTCTCCCCATTTTTTAGGCTTTTGATATCTTTCATTAGGATTTTGCAGGGATCTATAAAGTATGACCTGTGAGCCAAATCTGATCTGTGGCCTATTTTGTAAGACTAATGAGCTAAGAAGGGTTTCTTCATTTTTAATGATTCATGAAACAAAAACAAAAGCAAAGCAAAACAAAACAAAAACAGAGGAACATGCAACAGACGCTGTAATAGCTCTCAAAGCCTAAAGTCTATCTGGCTCTTTACATCAAGTTTTCTGGCTCCTACTGTAGAAGACTTGTTAATTATACCTCAGTGTTTCATTTTGGGGGGAGCTATTGTAAATTTTTGTTTATTTCCAATTGTTCACTGGTAGTGTATAGAAATCTGATTGGTTTCTGTGTATTGACGTTAACTTATGAGGAATGGAACTAAAAATTAAAATCATTGAGTTTTAAAATCATTTGTAGTGCTAAACTCCTGTAGCTACAAAATCAATGAAGATATATATGATCCCTTCCCTCCACTTACTCTGTCTGATGGCGGTGGAAGCAGTGATGGGAGTGCTGATGGGAGACAATTGACAGAACTCATCGTGAATTGTGTATTGTGATGCAGATGGGTACAGGATGTTTGTGGTTGTGTAGAGCACAGAAGGATGCTATACCACACAGGCAAAGAAGACTGGTAGCTCCGTGGAAGCCCATCTGTGGCTGACCTGAGTCTTGAAGAATAAATAAGAGTTAAGGAAAAGGATGGGAGGACATGAAAGGAAGCAGTAGAAAGTCATGAAACAGTAGATTTGTTTCTAGAACTACAGGCAACTCATTGTGGCTGGGGCCAAGTATGTATGTGTAGAAGGGGTGAGAGCTGCTACTACAGGGGCCAAGCATGTGGATTGTGGGTGTCAAATTAAGATGTTTCAACTTTACATTGAAAGCTATTGGAAGAAACTAAAATTTTGTGAGCAGGTAATACAAAATTCTCTGTACTGAGTGTGACTCTGGCATACAATGTGTGACATTATGTCCCCGAAGAATAACTGCCTCTATTTAGAGGGATGTGACAAAAAAAATCTTTTAGAACTTCTGTCTCTCCCAAAATAGTTACTCTCATGTGAATAATCTAGCTGGCCATCTGGACTCAGATTGTACCTTCAGACGTTTCTGTGCATCACCTCTTCATCCAACTTTGAGCAGCTTCCAATGTCCTGCCAAGGACTTTTCTGCATATTTCTTTCTTGCTCCGCTTTTCTCATTTCATATCTGAAAAACTTTCAGTTTTTCAGATTCTTATGGACGTGAGTATGCAAAGCAAGAAAACAAACACTTGATAGGAAACATACATGGAGGTTGGGGAGTGACCTCCTTGGAGACTGACTCCCCCATTGCCCTTGGGAGAGGATCACCCAGCACTTCTGGGGGATCCCAGGACAACACCCTCTTGTATAGCCTGGTGATCCTCTGTAGCAAGTCCTTTTCATGCAGCGTTTCATTAAGTGGCTCAAAACACTGAAAACAACCCAAGAAAACATGTATACAGTATGGTTTACTGGTTAAGACCAAGGTTCACTTGCCAAGTAACTTAACCTTTCTAAGCCTGTTTCCTCATCCTTAAATGAGGCCAGCAATGGTACCTACCTCTTTGGGTCCTTGTGAAGATTAAGCGAGAAGAGGTCTGTAAAGCTGTTGGCAGGTATCTGCCCATGATAATAGCACAAAAGATAGGAGCCGCCCTGCATGGTGCTGGTGCCTTGCTGTTCCCCACACAGTTGTGTTAGCCTTGTAACCCTGAATTTGTCATCTACAGAGCATTTTGGAGGAATTGAAGGTGATTTGGGAAGGAAAATGGGACTCATCCTTTGCTCTTCACAGTCAAGCATAAGGATCTAAACATTTTTTTTTACCTTACGATGAGACAAATCTTGGTATAGCTTATACCCATTAGTTATAATTCTCCTCCTTTGGATCCCATAGAACACGTGGGATTTTTTTTTTCACATCGTGGGCTCTTTGGACATTTTAGGAAAGTAATTTTGCTCCTTATTACATCCTCTTTACTTAGAGAAGCACTTTGCCTTTCCCAGTGCATGAGATTGTATCAGGATCCATTTCTAGGCTCGTAGGTTCTCTCTGCTTTTAGACTGCAACGTCCATATCTGCAGCTCCCAAGTTCCCTATAGAAAGGGAAACCCACAGCCACAAATCAGTCTGCATGATTGTACTGAGCGTCATTATAAGTAAAGCAACTGGAGAAGAGAGATGGCCACGTGCTTCATAACATCCAACCAAGTCCTTTGGGGTTGTCAGTGGAGGGTGTCTCTGTGTCTGCATGTGTCAGGTGGTGGAGGTGGTCAGGGTTGGAGGGTGAGGCCAGCCCTTGGAGTTCACACCACTGATGGGACGATGCACCTTCCCCTCGGAACCAGTCACTAACCCTGGCTGCTGAGTCTTCAAGGCTGCCTAGGGCTGCTGCTTGTTATGAACTGAATGTTTGTCTTCTCTGAAAACTCATATGGTGAAACTTTACCCCCCCCCACCCCCCACTATGTGAAGGTATTAGGAGGTGAGGCTATAGGAGGAAATTAGGATTAGATGAGATTATGAGGGCAGAGCCCTCATGGATGGGATTAATGTCTTTAATTAATTAATAGCTTGCACTCTCTGCTGTCTGTCATGTGAGGATAATAAGTTGACAGTCTGGGACTCTGAAGAGGCTCTCACCAGATCCCGACTACGCTGGCACCCTGATCTTGGATTCTACTCTCCAGAACTGTGAGAAATGAATTCCTGTAGTTTATAAGCCACTCAGTTTATGGTCCTTTGCTATAGCAACCTGAACAGACTAAGACATTTCTGTTGCCTGGGGTGGTTGCAAACACTCCCCATTTTTTCAGTGCACAGGTGAGGGCTGGAGTAAAATTAGGGAATTACAGAGTCGCTCACAAATGGGTACCATACACGCCTGCTCTCTCAGTGCACAGGTCCTGGCCCATCCACATGGGTTTTCCCAGGCTGTTTCTGTCTGGCTGGCTCTGGATAGTTGGATGTGGCAGTAACCACTGTTTGACTTCCAAACAGAAGCACCCTGAACACATCTATCTCCTCACAATATAGACCCAAGGACAAGTCTCAGGGGTGAGGAGAAACTCCATCTTCCCATTTCCTGAGTCTCTATTTCCTGCTCCGTGATGTACCTCATCTCAAGATGGTGGGAATTTTCTCTTCCTTCAGTGGATCTCTTGTCCTTTACTCACTGGGATGTGGCCTCTGGTTACGCTCTGAGCAGGTCCAAAACACCAGAGCACAACAGCACAACAGTCTTACAAAGACTTGCAAAGGACCCCCTTAGGCTGGTTTTGGGCGTGTGCCCCATTTCTGTGCCAATGACTGTTGTTATAGGGCTGTGGTCCTAAGGCTAGTTCAGCTTGGGTCACATGCCCAGTCTCATGGTTAAGACATAGGATTTGCTATTTGAAGAAGTACTCATGAAATCACCATGATTTGTGACTTACCTGTTCCCCACCCTTTGCATTTCCTGCTGTTCCTTTTAAAATACTCCCTGACTTGAAGCACAAGTGTATTCTGATCAACACACAAAATCATCACCATCATTATCAACATCATCAAAATTTCTTCAACACCTATTATGTTCCAAATGCTATATGAAATCTGTGTCATTTACTGTTCCTAGAAAACCTATGGCTAATATTGTGGCTAGAACTAAGGTGGCCTCCAGAAAGGTAAATTATACAATCAAAGTTAGGAGATCAGAACAAGGCAATGCAAAATCACTTCCAACAGAAAAATGTTTCTTGGGTCTAAAAGATTTGAAGAAACTCAGTTGAACATGTTTGTATTTCTAAGGGAGAGAATGAGGCTATCAGAAAGGACCCCAGGAAGCAGAAGGTGTGAAGGCAGAATTTACCAGTGTCCACATAGGCACCGTCCCAGGAGAGGGGCTGTGAATATTGTGGTCTCAAAGGACATGTTGTCCTGATGCTTTGAAACAAGCATCTCATCTAATTTTCCTTGTTCTGATTCCATGCTCATCAGTCAGCCCCCTGATTATAATTTGGCTTCCCCTGTGCTTTCCAGGGAGGAGAAATGTTAGCCATCCTGATATGACCTTGAGGTTTTTTTTTTTATCACAATTCTAACCCTCCTTATTATTTTAAAAGTTGATTTTCTGTTTCTTCATCACTCTAGTGAGCTTGGTCAGTGTGATTCCATCCTGAGAGATGGGTGGACATTTGGTGGGCTGAAAAATCATGTCATTATTGTCACAAAACTGATGGCCAGACATTAGTTTATAGTAAATTTCCAAGGTACCTATGTCTGCCAGTCTTTCCTTTGGACATGGTTTTCACACTGTATGCTTGGGCTAGGACCAACACTTTTCCTTTACTATTTTAAACCTGTCTAGATTTCAGTAACCTCAGTTTTCAGATGGAGAAACAGAGGCTTAGGGAAATTAAATGATTTCTTGAAAATCACATTGTTGTGATGAAGTAGGTTTAGAATCCAGGTCTGTCTGTCTGACTTCAAAGCTCACGCTGTTTCTCCTTTACCAGATACTTTCATCTCCTTGTTTGGAGCCAGTACTTCTCGTCTACAGCCTAATATTTCATGTTTAGTAGGGAGAGTGCTGCCTCTGAATGTATTTGTGGTGGACAAAACTCTTTGTCTAAAAATGAATGCTTCTATCAAGGAAAGACCAACCGCCATCTTTGTGAGCACATGCAATATGAGGCCACCAAACAGAAGAAAGTAATCTGCAGAGTCTCATCACTAAAGGCATTTTCTGATAAGTATGTAAAGTGCACATAAGTATGTAGCGCGCACGGCTTGGAGTACAGTAGATCCCCTGTCACTGGTAGCTCTTTTCCCTATCAGGACAGAGAGGTGTAGGAAGATAAAAGAACATAAGCCAGGAGTCCCCGCAGGGGTGAAAACCACAGAGCCAGTGATGCATAAAAGATGCTTGAAAAATTCTTCCTAATCACCCACCTCTGGTAGACTGTTTGCCCCCTCATGTGAGGAGAGCCAGCCCAGACAGATAGGAAAGCAGTAATCTGTGGAAACCATCTGTAAGTGCTGATGGGACTTTGGCAGGGAGACAGGCTGGGATTCACTCCTACCTATCTGTAAATCCAGCTTTCATAACTGCTTCCCATGGGAGGCCTGGGGGTGGCTTAGAATACTTCGTGGGTCAATTTCTGAAAGAAGGTATGTGGAAGGGCAGGAGGATATGTCATCTGGACCCACTTACGAGGACATTTTTTAGGTCTCAGCGCAGATGTCACCTCTGCAGGAAGGCTCCCACCCCTGAATTATATTTCTCTATTTATATATTTTATAGATCAACCTTCTGAACCCTATTTATCTATTTACTACCCTCTCACAACTAGGATGTAATCTTCATGAGGGTAGAGCCTTCATCTCTCTTTTGTCAGTATACTGCAAGTGCCTAAAAGAAAGTCTGGCATGTGGCGGGTGCTTCATAAATATTTGCTGATGGATTGAGTCAATGAATGAATCAATAAATAACTGAATTAATGAATGGGCAGAATTAATGAATGGGCAGAGTTAATGAATGGGCAGAGAAGATCGTGAGAAATAGTGAGAAACAATGGTCTGTGGAAGGAACCCAACATTTAGAAATATATGGACCTGATCTCAGTCTTGATCCTAAACTAACTGGATATATGACCTTAATCTTTTTGAGTTTTGCTTTCGGTCTGTACACGCTGTTTCATAAAATTATTATAAAGATTAAATCGTAGTCCATTACCATCTGCAAAGTGACTGGCGTAGTGGCTGACATTATGAGCCATTATGAGAGTTACTTTGAGCACTAACATGTATTAGTGTCACCGTCTTCCTTCCAAGTACATAAAGACAAGCACAACAATGCATCCACCTCATGAAAAATAAGCTTCAAATCGACATATATTTCTTGTATGAAATGCTAAGCACTTGGCACTGTCAGATAAATAAGGTTCACATTCTGCCCCCCAAAGCCTCTTAGTACCCTTTACAAAGAAACAAAAAAAGTTTGTTTGGAGCCTGGAATATGGGGTGGCATTTTCTTCATTTCTTAATAATGCAAGCACCTACTTTCTATCTCACACAATTATTTAATTGAATTTTATCTTTAAACCAAACCTAAGAGGTAGATACTGTTTTAATTTGGCAGATAAAGAAATTGAGACTCGGAGCAGTAAAGTAACTCATTCAAGATCACACCATTCACTGGCAGTGGACCAATGGTTCGGTATGATGTCAGCATCTGCATTCTTTCCACTGTGTTTCATGCCTACGTGTTTCTAACAACTCCACTGGTGACTTTAGAGGAAGTTTCTGTTCTTTATTCACCTATTTGCACAGGCAGCGTGCATTCTCCCCTTATTCTAATTGAATCTTTCCCTTTGGAGTCCCCTAAGGTTTTTATATATGCCTGCTTCTATTTAAGCTGTTGGCTGCTACCACTCAGTTTATTTCATTTATTATAAAGGATGTGCACATTTTATATATTATGCTCTAGGGCAACTTAGTGAATCATCTTGTGATTCAAGATACCAAACTAGTGGTTTCTTTGAACCGCAGCCATCATTTGGTGCAATCATAGAAGTTTAGCCATTTGGAAGTTTTTTCTGATAGCCATTTTGTTTCAAGGTGACACTCACAAACTGAACTGACCAAAAAAATAATAAAAATGTATTGAGAATAAACTATACCTACATATAAGAACATTTCATAAATTAAATGCTGAGTACAAGATGCCAAACTCAAAAGATTACACACTGTATGATTCCATTTAGCAGAGTTCAGAATCAGGCAAGGCTGATTTATGGTGAGAGAAGTCTAGATGTTGGTTCCCCTGGAGTGGGGGAGGGAAGGTAGCAGCTAGGTGGGGGAATGAGGAAGACTTTTTTGGATGATCTAGCTCAGAAGTCAGAGCAAGATGCTCTGAATTAATTCTAATAATATTTTCCCTACACTGTTCTGCCTCTTTTCAAGTGGGAGTTTACTCTGTAGAAGACAGCCTGTTCTGTTTTTGAGCCATTCCAGTTGACTAAATGCCCATTAAACAGAAAGCTTTCTTCCATAACTTACAGCCATTGGTTCTACTTCTGTCCTTAGGTGTCCTCTAGAGGAGCAAGGGTAATAACTACTATTTAGACGAGACTGGTCACGTGCCAGGCACTTTACGTATTCTCTCTTCTAATTCTCATTAGTATCCTCCGAGCTGGGTTCTATATATTTTTTCCATTAACAGATTAGAGGATCAGAAAAGTTAAAATCAGGTACTATTTTTTGCTTTTTAATATTTAAGAAAATTGAGCATCAGAGAGACTAATAACTTACCTGAGGTCACACAGCGACTAGATGGGAGATTTCAAACTCAGATCTAGGTTTAAAATCTGTGGTTTTTGAGTCACTCCACTTTACCCCCTCTCTTCCCTGTTAAATACTTGAATACCAGCCATCATACCCTGACTCCTACTTCACTCCAAAGTCTTAACTCCTCAGCTTACACTCCTGTGCAGACGCCTGTTGTCTGTCTGTTCAGCGTTCCCCCTCTGGCTCTGTGGCTCCCACAAGAGCTGCCATGTTGGGTCATGACCCTGCCTCTGGTCACAGGTGATTGGTTCATGTAGGTTCCTGGTCAAAGCTGGCCAGTGAATTCCACTTTTCTTTCCTTATTGCTGAGGCCTTATGGACCACCAACAGTCATCTAGCTTAATTTACTTAAATAGACTCAGAAACAAGCCAAACCGTCAGTTGTTAGTTGTCTGCTTTTTCTAAGTTTTCCTCTTCTGGTTTATTGAGAAGAACATCTTGGAATCCCCTCACTTTTCTCCAGATACAGGGTTACTTTCTACCATTGGTCATGCAGTGGTCCCTTCCTCAGTGCTGTGCTCTGACCCCCATTCAAGCATGCTCGCCCACCTTGCACATCCAGCTCCTGCGCTTCCATCTGAAACATAATTCTGCTTTGATCTCTCAGCCCACACCCAGGGAGGCCCTTGGATCTTCTCCATGGTTCTTTCTCAAACATGCTGTTGGTGCATTCTTTGTACCATGAGACCCCAAGTTTTGTTGGTGGCAAGAGCTGTGCCCTGTGCATATTTGTTTCTTCCCTCACTCCACCAGGGACTAGGCTAGAGCTCTGTTCAGAGAAGGGCGTTCAGAGAATCCAAGTAAAACATGAAAACGAATGGAAAATAAGTTTGCTTCAGAATGTGTGGTGTTGTTTTGCTGAGTGGAAATTCCAGGGAGACAGATTTCAACGCAAAGGAAGAATTTTTTTTAAAAGCCTGAGAGACTCAATGACAGGCGGAGCTGCCCAGGAGAGGAGTGAGCTTCAGTCCTCTCATGTTGGCTCAAAGGTGGATGTCCACTTGGATGACTGCTGGACAGGAGAGTCAAGGATGGTTAGGCACTTTCCAAGCTGTTCTGAACATGAACCATGATAAGTAATGTCCTTTATACCACGACTGTCTTAGTTAGCTCAGGCTGCCATAACAAAATATCACAACTGGGTGGCTTAAACAACAGAAATTTATTACCTCACAGTTTTAGAAGCTGGGTAGTCTAAGGTGCCAGCACATTTGGTTTCTGGTGAAAGCTTTCTTCTTGGCTTGCAGACAGCTGTCTTCTTACTGTGTCTTCACATGGTAGAGAGAGAGAAAATGAGAGAGAGCTCTCTGGTGTCTCTTCTCATAAGGACACATTCTATTGGATCAGGGTGCCTCCCTTATGACCTCATTTAACCTTAATTATCTCCTAATGGCCCTGTCTCCAAACATAGTCACCTTGTGGGTTAGGGTTTCAATGTATGAATTCTGGGGAGGACATAATTCAGTCCATGGCAACAATCTAGTTCTTTCTATTTCTTTATATATATATAAATTGAAGCATGAGTTTCACAAATATAACTTCTGTTTTTTCTGTTTTATTTTATTTTATTCTATTTTGTTAAAAAATTATGACCATGGCCATGAAATTGAATTCACATTTACTTTGAAAAACATTGTGTAAGATTATGGTGGTGATAATGGTGATGATGATGATGATGATGGTGATGATGATGGTGATGTTGATGAGGATGGTGATGTTGGTGATGAGGATGGTGATGATGGTGATGAGGATGATGATGATGAGGATGATGATGATGGTGATGATGGGGATGATGGTGATGATGATGATGGTGATGATGATGGTGGTGATGGGGATGATGATGGGGATGATGATGGTGATGATGGTGATGATGGGGATGATGATGGGGATGATGGTGATGATGGTGATGATGGGGACGATGGATGATGATGGTGATGGTGGTGATGATAAAAGTCATGTGGTGGTAGTAGTTCATAGTAGGTGCAAACATTTTTAGTAGAAGCTAAGAGCTTTGTAACAAATGCTTCATTCATGAACAACAGGCCTGTTTTCATCTTACAGGTACCATTAATCTTGTCACTGCCCAGGTTTCTCTCTTTGTCTTTGCCATGAGGAAGCTCAGAGCAAAAACTGTAGCTTACCTCTGGTTCAGAACCATATGGAATGCAGTTGTGTGGACTGACCTTCCCCTGTCTTTTCTCTTTTCTTCTTTTTCATGGTTTCCTCTCTTTATTATGTATCTATTTTTCTTGCTGCATCATGTCTGTTGGTAGATGCTTATCACCATTTGTGGTGTGGAATCAGGTGTGGTAAAGAAAAGATAACCTACCATTACCTGCCGAGACCAGCTCGGCGACTCGAGGTGAGTAACGGGTGCCGCAAGCTTGAAGAAGACACAGACACAGACTGAAGAGAAAAGTGGGATGGGGGGCTCAAGACCTCTCGGATCAAGAGCCCTGCTGACTCATCCCAGGTTGCTTTTATTGAGTTCCTGGGCTAACATTCTCAGGTTACACCCATCAACAATCAAAGGCCTCACATGACTGAGGCAATTATCTTTGTTTGCTTCCTGGGTCCGAGTTGAGCAGGTGTGGATTTGAGCTTGGCCTGGAGAGCAAAACAGCCCTGGGGGCAGGAGACCTCTTTCAGATATTGGGGGTCTGTGCCCCACCCCTGTTGGCCCCTCTGCGACTGTGCCTGTCTTAGGTTGTTCCTCCCTTGAGGAATCTTACCCGTCTCTGGCTAACCAGTCATCCTCCAGGGCCAAACAGGGTGATATAAGGAAGGCTCTATGCACCACCCCTGTTGGCCCCTCTGCGGCTGTGCCTGTCTTAGGTTGTTCCTCCTGTGAGAAATCTTACCCGTCTTTGGCTAACCAGCCATCCTTCAGGGCCAAACAGGGTGATATTAGTCTCCACGCCCCGCACCCTCAGCTCCTCCACTGCTCAAGCAGGACATTCTGAATCCCATCGCTCGGCCCACATACTTTAACATTTTCAAGGTTTCAGAAAGGCTCCTGAATGTCTTCCCACAATTACCTAATGTAATTGTCACAGCAGGTCATGGCATAGGTATTTTATTTTATTTTACTTCATTTTATACATAAGAAGATATGTTTCAGAGAGGTCAGATGCCTTTCCAAAGTTATACAGCTCGTATGTGGGAGATCTTGGTTTCAAAAACAAAATGATGTTACTTTAAAACCCATCTAGGACACTCTACTTCCTCCTTTGAGGGTACCTGACAATCTTGAGAATCTAGTCTTCTTGTTCCACTGTCAGAGGGTGGGCAGGTGCATGGTGGCAGCACAGGGGACCTCCAGGATCTGTGTCCATGGTTCTGATCCTCACTGGGCCTCCTCACCATGCAGACAATTCAAACTCCACTTCCCATCTCCTCTCCTTTCACACAGGGACCTCAGGCTGGTGTGTCTCCTCCATCAGCTATCCCAGTTCTTTGTGGCCTAAAAAACTGTGGCAGCAACATGCCTGCAGGTTAGGTGGGGGGCTCATATCGCCTCCAGCTGCTTGGATCCAAACAGAATCTTCTCTGCTTTCATTGTTCCCCAAGCAGACTGTGGCAGCTCCAGGGTAGGAATAATGTCTCCAGCTCCAGGGTCTGGAACAAACCTGGGACAGTCAAGTCACAGTCAAGCCACAAGTGAGCACATCAGTCGGCAGATGAAGACACCTTTAGTGATAACAACACTTATATTACTACTACTATTGCAAGACTACAACAACAACTTCATTGCATAGTTGCCGAATGCCAGCTACTTTTTAAGAGCTTTCTGGATTTCTTTCATCTAATCCTCACACTAACATGATGACGTAGGTCCGTTTTTGATCTGCATTTTAGAGATGGAAACGCTCAGTCCCAGGGGGTTAGATAACCAACTTGCACCCATTCGCTCAGCTGAGAAGTAGCAAACCAGAATTTCAATGCTGGTGCACTTGCTCCAACACCCGTGATCTTCACTGCTGGACATATAATGTATCATTCCCTGCTGACTCCTGTCCTGTGTCCCAGGACGGGGTTCAGGGACCTCAGCTGAGGATTAGGTAGCATTTACGTTGACCCCTCTGACATCCCAGCATTCCTTCCCGGATGTTGGATAGATCAGATTCAGTTCTGAAAGCCTCTCAGTGCTCTGATTATATTGTAGGTTTATGCTGGTTTGGTTTCAAATCATGAGGCAAGGAGGAAGGCGTCTCAAACCCTTCCAATCTCTTCTGCCCAGCTAACCTCTTGCCACAAGAGCTGTGCCTTTAGCCGGATGCCTGAAGCCTGGAAGAACCTCCAGCTCAAGCCAGCCAAGTCTCATTCAGCCTTCAAAGGCCCACCTCAAGTAAACGCCAGATCCCAGTATCAGATCCTGGTCCAATTCATGCAAACCACACAACTCCAGGGTGATTGAGGCCATGGAATTCTGACTTGAGATCAAGTGGTTTAATACCAAAGGAAAACATTTTCAAAGTTTTCTTAGAGAGAAAGTAAAACACTGATGATATTGAGTTCTGCAGCTTGCTAATTCATTTTTATTTGATCAGCTCTTGATAGGATGTCATGTCTGAGTGTCTCAGCCCACAAATTTATAGTCAAAGAGGTCATGTTTTTACAAGGATCAAGCAGACGCCAGAAGACAGACTTGGACCCACCCAGCATCAAGAGGGGAATTTTTCCATGCCAGGTTCTGGGGTAGTTGACTTTGCATAGATTCTCTTATTAATCTCACAACTGCTTTATATATTCTAATATTTTTGGCCACACTTTATAGATTTGGGAATGAATTTTAAAGAGGAAGGAAGAGAAATAACGTTTTATTGATCTTAGAAAGTGGAAGGGCGTGTCCTGATTCTAGGTTCTGTGGTTTGCCATCATGCTCTCAGGTTCAAATACTTCCTCCACTTCTGCTTCCAAATGCACCCGCCATTGCAGCAGGGCTCTACGCTGGGCGGAAGTGTTGTGTCAGGAGAGGACGGCATTTCCTCGTGGAGATGCTGCTGGAGCTGGTGGGTACCATGCTCCCCGGCTGCCCATGAGCCGCCAGACCACACTTTCCGGGGGCTTTTGTCACTGGTCTGAGTTTGGGCCAGTGCAGGGTGAGCAGTTCGGGGTCCTGGGAAACAGACTCTGAAACAGAGATCAGCATGCCGGAAGTTTATCCATGAGTCCTCTTGACGTTAAGACCAATTGAAGGGAGGGGACAGAAGCAGGACTGGCAGTGGCAGGAGTGAGGCAGGTCTCTAAGCTGGCATGACTCTTCAGAGTTGTCCTAGGTGGGCGTGAGGAAGCTGGGCTCTTATGCTCCTGTGTTGCCCTAGGAAGGGGATAACTGTTTCCACTGAGAGAAATTCCCAAGGGGCTGCCAGCTGAAGATGGTCTGCCAATGACTCTAGCAGCAGGGGGAACACGTCCTTCAGTCTTGGTGGGGGAGACCGGGGAGGGGGCCCAATGTTCATGACATGCACCGTTTGCAATCCTGGCTCATAAAAACCTTGCATGTAGGATCCTCACCTCATTTACCTTCTGAATGGAAAGAATTCTAAGGACCTAGGAAAGGTTGGAGCCACAAGATGAAAGAGGTCTGGGTCCCTGAGTGACTGCATGGAGCAAAGCTCTCCAGACTGAAATGAGCAACGAATGAACCCTTGCTGGGTTAAGCCAGAGAGATTTGGGGTTTATAACTTAGAGCTGTTGGCTTATCTTAATATCAGCTGGAAGACAAGGATGTTGAGGGCAACCCTGGGAAGAATTCCATCTGCAGTTTCAATATAATCTCAGAGAGAGGGGAGATGTACCACCACAGGCTTAAGAAGCAGAATGTGGGTTCCTCTTGCTGATCCTCCTTTGTACTCGGATGTCCCTGGTAAGGATCACCAAGGGCTCCACAGGGTGGAGGAGATGAAGGCACCAGCTCTAGGGTTGGATGCCTGGCTTTTCAACTCAGCCCCATGCTGTCTTGGGGGCTTTACCCTGCCTAACCCTGGCTCGCCCAGGAAGGAGCAAAGCCCTGGAATCTTAGTGATTGGGGAGGAAGCAGAGATACATCCTGGGGTGGGGATCATAGGGACCCCCCAGGCCATGCTGAGCTAAGTTGTTTATCGAAGGCTTAACCAAAGCTTTTCCCTTCTCAGTTTTCAGAGTCCCAATTTCCAAAGACAGATGAGCAGGAGGAAGGAATCCAAACTTCTACATACAGCTCATCATCCTTGGTACCTGCAGCATTGGGTGCTTAGTGTGGGCTGGGGGGAAGGCAAGGCAGGACCATGCAGACCTCAGAGGTTTCTAAGTGCCGTGCCAGTGGGTTTGATCTCTATTGGGCAGGCAGAAGAGAGACAGTTCACGGCAGCAAGCAGAGCTGCTCCATCCAGTCTGCGATGTCTCAGGGCCAGAAAGGTGGCAGTGGGGTGGCACAGAGCACGTTTCTGGAGGGCACTGGTCCAAGGTGGAGATGACAAGGGCGTGACGCTGAGGGCAGCGAGGAGAAGTGCTGATTGGCATGGGGGACGCTGCAGGAGATGGAGGGTCAGAAAGTAACAGCTGGTTTCAACAGCTGGGAGGAGGTGCAGAGAAGGGGCAGTGACTGGGGGGTGAGTCCAGGGTAATTAGGGTGGAAAATTCCATAGCATCCTCATTGCCTTTCTCAGGACAGAGGCTGTGCTTTTCTCAGCTCTGCACTGGCACTTGCGGAGCGCGTGTGGGCTGAATTGAATACATTGCTTTTTTGAGCCATCTTCTACGTTTCTTCAACGTCAGCAAATCAGTTCTTTTGCTCTGCCTGAGGTTCCTAGAATTCTGGCACAGACTCAACATGCCAGACTACTTGACTTCTGTCCATGGACAGCTCTCAGGGGCCAGGACAGGTAGGCTGTGATGTCACAAGCAAAGGGCACTGTCTAGAGCTACCAGTTGGAGGCCCAGGCTAGGTCCAGTTTTGCCGGATTTGACAAATAAAAATACAGGAGACTCAGGTTAAAATTTGATTTTCAGATAAAAAATGAATACATTTTTAGTATCACTATGCACCAAATATTGCATGAGACATACTTATTTGTTGTTTATCTGATATTCAAATTAGCTGGATTTCTTATTTTTTTCTTGGCAACCCTGCCCGGGCCCCTCCGGCCTGGTTTGCATGGACAGAGGGGCCTTACTAATGGGGTGGGGGGTTCGCAACAGCTTCCCAGAAACAGCTTTGCTAACTCTAAAAAAAGGAGTTTCAGACCCCACCCTGGCCAAGCCCAGCTTCCTCCCCCTAACAATTCCCTCACACTGTCTTTCATTCAAAACAGCCCCAGGCGATGGAAGCTGGGAGGGCAGCCCAGCGGTCATGCATCACTGCCACTCCCAAGGCCGGCTTATGGGCCATCGTGGTCCAGACATGATGATCATTATGGTCCTAATGAAGATTTGTGGCGCTGCTAGGAGTGGCTTCAGTCCATTGTTGTCTTTGGCAGGC
Organism: Hippopotamus amphibius kiboko; assembly: GCF_030028045.1. Lineage (NCBI taxonomy): Eukaryota > Metazoa > Chordata > Mammalia > Artiodactyla > Hippopotamidae > Hippopotamus > Hippopotamus amphibius. The sequence continues at coordinate 140,583,632 of NC_080192.1, read as the reverse complement.
AGGGTGGGGGTCCCCTGAGGGGGTGGTTAAACAGAACGGAGGTTCTAGGGATGGGAAGAGCTGGGAAGGATGAGTAGAAAAGAGAAGAAAGTGTGAGCTGAAGGGGGTCTGAGTTGAGAATAGAGCTGAAAGGGCAGGAAGGAGGATACCTATGGGGGTGGGGTGGGGTCTGACACCATCAGGTCAAGGGCACAGAGAGTCAGGGAAGAGGCGTGAAGGCAGCAAGAAGCTAGCAGTGAAGGGGCTCTTGGTTTCCTTGGGCTGTTGTAACACGTTACCGCAAACACAACAGAACTGTGTTCTCTCACGCTTCTGGAGTCTAGAAGGCTGAAATCAGTTTCACCGAGCCGAAACTGAACTCAGGGTGTAGACAGGACCACGCTCCATCTGGAAGTTCTAGTGGAGAATCCAATCCTACGTCTTCCAGCTTCTGGTGGCCCCAGGCATTCCTTGGCTTCTGGCCCCATCACTCTCTTCTCTGCCGCCATTGTCACGTAGCCTCTCCCTTTTCGGTCTCAAAATTCCCTGTTTCTCTCTTATAATACAAGGAGACACGTGACAGCATGTAGGACCACCATGGTAATCCAAGGTGAGCTCCTCCTCTCAAGATCCTAAGCTTAATCTCTTCTTTTGCCATATAAAGTGATATTCACCCTTTTGCCATGTAAAGTGTTCTTTAGTGGCCCAGGAATTAGAGTGTGGATGTTATTTTGGGAGTCACCATTCAGCCCACTCCCCTCTGTGAGGAGGGACCGTGATGCCAGGGTAGAGAAGGTTCCTTTGGGGTCACCTGGAACCTACCCAAGCTTTCACTCCCTCCCCGCACTTCGATGCCTCAAAGCCCAGGCAGAGTAATTCACGCGCTCCATGGAGGGAGGTGTGTGCTCCTGAGGGCGAGCCCTGGGCTGGGAGTCCGAGCCCTACCCTTGACCCTCCCAGGCAACCTAGGGCTGGTCATGCCCCACTTTGGGACTGTCTCACTCACTGCAAATACGGCTGTTGGATTGCACAGCCTCTAAGGGCCTCTGTGACCCAGAGACCAGTTGGTGACGTCCACTGTCATTTCACGTGGGGAAACTGAGTCCCTGGTAGTTGAGCTCCACGTCTCTCAGCTTCACTGGGGCACAGAACCCTACCTTGGCCATGGTCCAGGCTGAGCCTTTGGTCTGAGCTCACAGCTTGCCCTGAGCAGCTCTTTATGATTCAGAACTGAGGTCATAATTCAACTCACAGTTCATCTTAGCACTAAGACAGTCTCACTGAAGACGTGTCCTGACTTGGCAGCTTAGCACAAACCCCGATCGCCAGACAGGCAGCTGGAGCACGGTGAAAGCAGACAAGATCGGCTCTCTGTGACCTTGGCATTGCTGCTGAACTGTCCTCATTTAAAAACTGAGGATATTTTGAAGGTGGTCAATTTATGAGAATTAGAAGTCAGTAAATGCAGTGCCCACTAGAATGTTTGGTCTGTGTGTGGGGCTCAGCCAAGGGTAACCCTGGCACTGAGGGCTCCCCCAAAGGCATCTCCTATTCCCTGTCTTGGGTAACACTGTTCCCTCAGCCTAGAGCATCCTTCTCTCAGACATGCACGGCTGGCCCCTCGCTTCCTCCAGGTGTTCACGGCCAGGCCCCCTTCTTAGAGATGCCTCACTTCCCACCCTGTCTAAACTCTCAGCCCCCTGCCCTGCTTTATTCTTCTCCCTGAAACTTATCACAATGTAACTTACTATACATTTACAAATTTATCTTGTTACTTGCCTGTTTCCTCCATTAAAACGTAAGCTTTATGAGGCCAGGGATGCTAGCCTGTTTTACTACTACTGCATTCTCACTGAAAACAAAGTCTGGCACACAGTAAGGGAGCACAAATATTCCTGGAATGAATGAATGAGCGAGAGAGTGAAGGGGATGCCTTGGAGCTACTGTGCCGAGGACAGAACATCGGGAGCGAGGGACAGAAGCAGAGGGAGGAGTTAACGGGCCGCAGCAGTCAGGCAGGAGCTGCTGCCGGAGGGGTGGGGCGGGGTGGGAGCAGTGGGGTGGGGGTGGGGAAGGGAGAGGTGACGGGATACGTGGGAGGATCAGATGGAGCGCATGGCAGAAAGAGATGTCGAGGAGGACTCTGGGTTGTCTTCAGCACGTGGGTAAATGGGGCTTCTCTTTACTGAGCTGGGGTCTCTGAGGAGGAGCAGGTTTGCGATGCCAATGTCCAGGGGCCTTTCTAACAGGGAGATGCAGATGAGAATGAACTGTACCGGCCACAGAGGAGTAGGGTTCTCCTTCAGCCTTCAAGAGGAGTTCACAGTTTGACCTAAAGCGATGCACCTCACCTCCCTGGGCTGGGGATTCTTCATCAGTAAAACGAGGGAGAGGGTGAATTACAGCCCATCTGAGGTCCTTGGGCAGGCAGCATGTGACAGTGGAAAAGGCTAGGCTTCAGAGTTAGACTCATTTGGGCTCTGATCTGACTCTTGTCATTTCCTCGTTAGTTACTTTTGTTGGAGTCAATTTCCTTATCTCTAAAATGAGATGGTAACTCTGACCCCACAAAGATGCTGTGACGTTCAAGTGATATAATGTCTCTAGAAGCCAAACACTGTGCCAGGCACACAGTAGAAAGTTAATAATTGCTAATTTTCTCCCTCTGACCCCACTGTGATTTCACAGTCCCCTCTTACCACCCACCTTTAAGCAGATGAAATTGCATGATATTGTAAGGTTTATAAGCCTTTTTTTTTTTAACCTGTGCACGTCTAAGAAATCTACTATTTCAATGTAAATATGCTCCATGGATTACTGTGAAAGGCCATTTAATATGTACCAAATAAAAATAATAAAGGAAGATCTATTGCATGGCTCAGCAGAGCCTGAATATATTATACAGAAAGAATCAGAATTAGTCTCTTTCTCTGCCATCACCTTTCTGTTCGATTTTCTCATACCAGGTGTTCATATCCCAGAGAGAAAACTTCCTCTTCTCAGTCTGACATTTTCCAATGTGTTGATACATCCCTGATGGAGTGATTCCACAGAAGATGGTGCCACTCACGGCTCCAACCTGAATGAGTAGCTCCCCAAATTCTATTTATGTCCTAATGAATATATTCAAGTTAACAGTGTCAAAGCCTTGGTAGGCACACCTGCAGGTAAGAGTACAGTATGGATCTGGAGTGATACTGAATCTTCCTCCCACAAAAATAATTTTGGCAACTGGGGATCAATATCTTCCTCCCATATGTTTCACATTCTCTATAAAGTGTAATTGAAGACACCCGTCTCAGCAGTGCTTTTCATGTGAATGCCTCCAGCAATTCTAAAAAGGTAATTTGGAAAGGAAGGAAACTAACATTTGGCTTGAGTCTACTATGTATCGAGGCTGTGTTATGCACCTTTGCATATGTTACCTCATTTAATCTGCACAGCAATTCTTTGAGAATGTCAGGCTTACCTTTGCCAAACAGGTGACTGAGGCTCAGAGAGGTTAAGTAACTTTTCTAAGATCACACAGCCATTAGCAGCGCCCCCAGGATCTGAAGCCCGTGTTGTCTGACTCCAAAGCTTGCTCTCTTGAATGTCACCCTGTACTCTGGCCACTCCATCTCTAATTTTCCACCTCTCCCACCTCCACGCTTCTTTCCATTGAGAACACGGACTAAATCAGTGGAGAAACCTGAAACTCTGAGACCAGATTGGGAAAGAGCTTTCTTGGCCCAAACTTACACTTGGACCACCTCCATGTCATCTCCAGTTAGACTGTATCAGTGTCCATATTTCCTTGGGTGTAAACGGAAGCAAAGTTGGACAGAGGAGTCTGTGACCTTGGACCGAGTGAGATTTTTCCTCTATTCTAGGAAATGCATCTCCTTCTCCAGGAGGTGAGAGGGAAGCGGTTCCTGCCAGGGGAGACGGATTCTTTCCACTGCTGCTCTGACAGCCATCTCGGCAGCTCTCCCAGCCAAACTCTCTGGGCTGCTTCGTGCTCTGCTGCATGGTTCCTGTTGGGGTAAGATTTGGCTCCGTGTCTCCCTCCAGCCATTAATCTTCATTTTAGTTTGTTGCTATAAAGATACATCTTGAAACACTTCAAGAAGTGAAGGAGGAGTTCGTCCATGTCACAGACAGCATGCTTCAAGGATTGCTGTTCCGTCAATGCGGCCAACTTGGACGTCAAAGCATACACCCCGGGAGGAAGTGGCCTTGGAGATTTTCCTTGCTTTTCACTGTGTTCTCACCTCCAAATTTGTCTAGAGCAGCAATAACCCATTTTATTATTGTATCGATGACCAAGAGGACAGGAATGCCTTCCGTGGCCCTGAGAGCTGGGGGAGGCTTTGAACCCAGGGGAGTCCCAGCTACCATGGTCCCCAGACCACACGCCTTCAGCATGGCAGCCACGGAAAGTCCTCTTCCTGGAGACAGTGAATTTCTGCCAGGCCCGGCAGGCTCACTGGCATTTCCCTTGGCAACCATGTAGTTATTATGAGTCAGCTTTTGGGGCAGCCTCCTTAGTCTCAGGACCCAAACTGCTTCCGACTCTTGCACGTTTGTTAAACTGATAAGCTGCTGGTCATTCACCGTCCCCCAGTGTTTCCTATATTTCTGCTTTGGGGAACTCCAGATAAGGGAGGGGTTCTCACAATTGGAAACTCGGTTGAATGAAGAAGTATTCCTTAGGAAGTGGAGCACTTTTGACTTAGAGGAATGAGGGTCCTGGGATAGTGTGTTCCCTAATTTCACCTTCCAGGAAAATACCATCATGGGGCCAGAAGGAAAGGGAATTAACACTAATTAGGTTCCTACAATTGAGTTCCTATGTGGCCTTTGCTATCTACTTTATTTACATTGTCTTATTTAATTTCTGGCAAGTGGGTCCCTATTTTGCAGAAAAGGAAACTCAGGCTCAAGGAAGGTCAGTTGGTGATTGTGTTGAACTTTCAAATAGGATTGTATATGGAAAGACTAAGCTAGAACCCATTGTCAGTTTGCCAAGATGTTTCACGAGATGGTTAGCGCTAAGGCAAGTTTTCCACGGTTCATGGTATGACCTTCAGCCTTGTTGCTGAATCAGTTCACCAAGATTACGCTCCATCTCTTGGGGTAAACTCACATTAAGCAAAGTCATAAAGAGCGATGTAAAAACCACAAAGTCAATGTATTAAATTAGAACGGGAGTCACACGTAACACAATGGCCAAATACATGCAGTGACCCAAACGGCACCTTCTCTTCTTGCAGGCAAGTTACACGGGAAAGTAAATTATAATTGGAAGCTTCCTTGATGAAAATACATTCAGAGTGTGATTAGGTACTTGTGCACTTTAAGTGTCCCATGGCCTTGGGCTCTAGTGGCCTCTTCCATCCATTTTCATAACGGGGTTAAATTTGCCACAGAGACTGGATAGGCTGAAACCTTAGACCTGGATTCCATCTCCCCTGGTCATTACTGGTATGGGTACTACTCTGTGACTCTCCACTTCCAGGAGTGACCAAGTGCCCCTCTGCTTAACTTTAATTAATTATATTTATGTCTCCAGTTATTAATAGCTTGGCTTACAAGCCATTCTATTTTTTTTTCCCAGTCATCTTTCAACATCCCAGCTCTGATCTGGTGTCTGTGGTGTTAGTATTAACTCCGCTATTAACTTTATTTCTCTAATTTCCAAGTCGTTGGCAACCCCCATGGCTGTTCCCTTATGGAGATAATTTCTATGCTGTAGGGTTTGGGGGAAGGTGAGACATAAGTGAGAGGCAATGTATGGGGAAGGAGCCTGGTGCAAGGCAGCTGGTTAGTTAGTCCTATTCCTTTCTTTCCAAGAGGATTAAAACTGTGCAAAAATGCCCCACCCAGATTTCTATCTTGTTGACATCAGAAGACAGTTATTATTTCTATTTTACACTCATCCCAAACTGTGGAGCAGGGAAAAGTTTTCCCCTCACTTACAAAGAGATTTTTTACACAACGATGGTCTCTCTTTCCACATATGTGAATTTGATTACATTTTATAGAATCTTTGAGTTGCAGACCATCTTTCTCAAACCTACTGCCTATCACTGGAGTCAATCCAATGTCATCAGAAGAACAGAAACAACATCACTAGCAAAGGAGGACTTGACATTTGCTTCTGTTCACACTGTAGCTTTAAGAAAGCCTTGTCTGCTGTCAAACTTCAATGTTCAGAGTGAGAACTTAAGTTTGAACTTTTTTATTTAAAAAATTTTTTATGTGTTTTTTTTCCCCAGATCTTCATTGGAGTATAATTGCTTTACAATGTCGTGTTAGTTTCTGCTGTACCACAAAGTGAATCAGCTATATTTATACATATATCTCCATTTAAGTTTGGGATTTGGAGAGGGGTAAGAGCAAGAAAGATGCCACCCAATCACCCTTACAAGGCGTCATGGTATTGACCAAGGTAGACACCCAAGTTCTCTGCCTTCCAGACTTTGTATTTGTCCATTTAAAGAGTGAGGCAATAATCCCCTATTAATATTATCATTAATAACTAACATTTCAAAGTGTCTCATACTTGATCACCACATTCGATCCCTGATGAGGGGGTTATTAATTTTAACCCCATTTCATAAATTAAAAAAACTGACAGCAGATACATCATATAGGCAATCAATTACCAGAGAACATATCTCTATTGACTCCAAATTCAGGACTGCTATCAGGATGTTGTGCTTTTTCCTCATTTCTTTGCTCGAGTTCACCTCTGGTCCTTAGAATGAGTCCAGTAGAGGGTTAGGAAATAAACAATGTGTGTTACTGTCAAGGTTAATATTATGTGTCAACTTGGCTAGACCACAGTACTTAGGTATTTGGTTAACTGTTATTTTAGATGGTCCTGTGAGGATATTTTTTAGACCTTGAGTAAAGCGGACCACCGTTCATGATGTGTTGGGCTTTGTCCAATCATTTAAAGGTCTTTGTAGGAAAAGACTGACATCCCCCAAAGAAGAGGAAACCCTGACAACAAACCACATCTTAGACTCACGCTGCAGCTCTCTTTTGGGTCTGCAGCCTGCAAGCTGCCCTGCAGATTTTGGACTTGGCAAAGCCTCTACAGTCACGTGAACCAGTCCCTTAAAATAAATCTCTCTCTGTGTGTCTATACAACCTGTTAGTTCTGTTTCTCTGGGGAACACTGGGTAACAGAGACTTTGGTGCTGTGAAGTGGGGATGCTGCTGTGACAAACACCTACAGCTGTGTCCGTGGCTTTAGAACTGGGTAATGGGTAGAGGCTGGAAGAGTTTTGAAGTGTGTGACAGGAAAGCCAGGATTGCCTTGAAGGGACAATTTGTAGAAACATGAATGCGAGAGGTGCTTCTGGTGAGGTCGCAGATGGACATGAGGAGCATGCTATTGGAAGCCGAGGAGAGGTGATCGTGTAATAAAGGGACAAAGACCTTGGCTGAGTTGTGTTCCAGTGTTTTAGGGAAGGTAGGACTTGTGAGTGATTAATGGGATGTTTAGCTGAGGAGATTTCTGAGCAAAGTGTTGAAGGCACTGCCTGGTTTCTCCTTGCTGCTTAGAGTAAAACGTGGGAGATGCACTGAAGAAGGAATCATTAAGCTGAAAGGAACCAGAACTGGAAGATTTGGAAATTCTCAGCCTATCAATATTGCAAAAAATGAGAAAGCAAGAGCTGGAGAGACCATCAGGGGTGTTGCTGGACCATTGTTTGGTTATAAAGAAATGGCAGGTGTGACTCATGGGTCCAAATAACACTTCAGCAGAAATGATGGCAGGTGGGACTGAAGGGGGGAAAGAGACAGGGCAAAATGGGGGAAGGCTGTTGGACTTCTGAGACTTTACAGGATGGACCAGTAGAGCAATCTGGCTGTGAACATGTGTTATTTTCCAAGAAAAGAGAAAAATGTCCTGGAAGGCAGTCCAGAGGTTGGCAGGGCTGCCACCACAGGCTTAGAGGGTGCAGGCCTGGGAGTGGGTGATGGGGCTGCTGCCTCCTCGGTTCTGTAGGGTGAGAACTGCTGCCCGGGGCCTTGGAGGGCAGGGCTGCCCAAGGTGGACTCAGAGGATAGAAAATGGAGCCAAAGAGGGTAATTCTCAAGGCTTAAAATCCTCTGGAATTTGCTTTGCTGGGTTTCAGACTTGCTTGGTACCTGTCCCTCCTTTCTTCTTCCTAACTTTTCCCATCTGGAATGGGAATATCTATGCTCTGCGTGTCCTACTATTGTATTTTAGAAGCAGATTTATTGTCGGGTTTCAAAGATTCATGGCTGGAGAAGAATTTTCCCCCAGGAGGCTTCATACCTTGCATGTCACCCATATCTGATGTATATTTTAGGTGAGATGAACTTAGAGTTGGTGCTGAAATGGGTTAAGAGTTTGGGGGCTGTCAGGATGGGGTGAATGTATTTTGCATGTGAGAAGAACCTGCATTTTGTGGGACCAGAGAGTGGAGTGTTATGGGCTCAATGGTGTCTGCCCAAATTCACACACTGAAGTCCTAATCCCCCAGGACCTCAGGATGTGGCTACGTTTGGAGAGAGGGGCTCTTAGGAGGTAATTAAGGTAAATTGAGGTTATATAGTGGGCCTAATGCGACAGGACTAGGGTCCTTGTAAGAAGAGGAGATTAGACATAGACACATAGACTGAGGGGTCACCACGTGAGAAGACCATCTGTCAAGTCAGGGAGAGAGGCCTCAGAAGAAACCAAACCGGCCAACATCTTGATCTTGGACTTCAAGCCTCCAGAGCTGTGAGAAAATAAGTTTCTGTTGTTGGAGCCACCCAGTCTGTGGTATTTAGTTGTGGCAGCCCGAGCAAAGTAATAGATCACCAACATCGATTAAGTAATTTAGTGGGGAGGGGCCATGGGCGGGGGGGGGGGGGGGGGGGAGTTGGCCACACCATTTCATTGGCATGAAGAAGATAAATCTTGCTTATTTGACTGATATTGTTATTCCAAAGTTGATATTGCCTAGACCCAAGTTTAATTATATGTTTCTTCATCTCTGAGTTTTTTCCATGTAAAATCACTTTCTCTCAAGTTTATTGCCTTAATAGCCTGGGGAATATTTGCTTCTGAGTATCGTATATCAAATCTGTTTCATTTTAGTCAGAGTATCTTTTTTTCTTTGTAAACAAAATTATACTGTGATTTTAAGTGCAGAAACTCTTGGAAGGAAGAGTCTCCTTTGGATTCTAATAAAGTTTCCTCTTATTACATGTCATCTCTACTACATTCTTCAAGACTCCTACTTGAAGTTTTGCTTGCAGACATTACCTGGATGCAAACTATCGGAAACTAGCCATCTTCCACCAAAAGGAATTGTAGGACTAAGGAGCCTTCCCTTTGGAGAAATTCTTGACCTCTCCTATTTCCTTTTTCTCCCCATGGACACTCTATAAAGAACCCTATCCGGCAGATGGATCTTTTTTTTTTTTTTTCCAATTCTGAGTTTACATGCCCAGATTCCAACATTTAAACACAAATATGTATGAAAAAAAAAATGACCAAAAATTATTCCTAATTGACATCTCATTTGCTGGCTGTAGTTATCAGCCCCGAAGATGAGAAATAAGTGAAAGGCTGAAGGAGAATCCTGCCTGCTAACAGTTGTCAATAGACTCAAAGATCACCTTTGTGCAGGGATGACACTATAGTTCATGAAAAACATTATTTCTCATTAATTTGCTTTTCTGGTTAACCAGAAAATCTTTCTGATTTCACCTTTTTTTAAGAAATACATAAATATTTTAAAAATATTGCAGCTGAATTCACAAACTAATGGAACACTATGTTGAACAAATTGATTTTTGTTTTTTGATAATTAGTTTCCTATTAGAACAATAGAAGATTATCCTGACAAGTGTAGGAGATCAGAAAAGCTAGACACCAAGCAGAGGAGTTCCCATAAAGCCCAAAAGGGTATTTGTCTCTTCATCTTTTCCATCTTTAAAGTAAGTGCTCCCCGAAGCTCCCCCACCCCCCAAAAAATCCCCCAAATAAACAAAAGCAGATCCCTGTAGATCCTGGTTAGTTGGATTCCAGGGGAATTTGAACTCGTGGGTGTTTGGTGGGTAGTTATAGTTCTGGTTGATGGTGTATGTGATGGGCAGAGTGCAGGGAACCGAAGGAGCTGGGTTCTGTCACTTAGCCATCGTGCATCCTGAGCTGAGTCATTCAAACTCTGAGCCTTGATGGGGGAATAATGATATCTGCCTCACAAATTTTCATGTGCCTCAAATGAGATAATGGATGTGAATTTGCTTTTTAAACCATAACTGGGCTATGCAGATGTTAGTCATTATTTTCAAACAGCATCTGTGACCTAGTTTTTATTGTGGTTTACTTTTGGAGAGAAGAGAATTATAAATGCCTCTTGACCCAGCTGGAACAAACCTAATCCAGTGATTTTAACGACCAATGATCACATTAAAGGGAAATACCCTGCTGCAAAAGAAGACTGACTCCAAGGACTCTTCTTATTTTCTAAATTCATATTTGCTAATTAATTATAAGTAGCATTTCCATCAGCATACTATATTTTGAAAAATCCATTTAAATAAAAATCATACTCTTCTATAAAGCACCACCTCCAGATTCTTCCACTTTGTTCAGCTTAGAGAAGGAAAATATTTCTTGGAACTTTTCCATGTTCAAATATTTGCATCATTTGCAAGGAACTTGCTTTTGTCACTTGTATATTGTTTCTTGAACAATTTTTTTTGGATAATTCTTCTGTTATGTGTGTTTTCCCCTTAGGTGGTTTTATATAAGGGACTATTTTTTATTGCCCAATTGCCATATGGAAGAGATTAATTGTTAAAAAACCCCAGGAAATTAACCTCTGGTTCACAATATTGCACATCAGATGGAATTCTTCAAGATGAGCTCATTTTTTCCACCCCGAACTACCATTCAACTGTCTTATCAGGGAATCATGATACTGATTTTCTGCTTCAGGGAGTATTTTGATAGAATTCAGAGAAAGGGACTGAACGAGAGACCCCCTCCAAGCTTGCCCACCTAGTTGACTATTGGTTTTTTGTGCATAGTTTAATTCAAACACCTTTTGTTTGTCATCTGGTCAATAGCTCTGTCTTTATTTTTTATATCTGACATTAGATTATTTGCAAACTTTACTCTCACATCATTTTTGCTGCCCTCTCAAAATACTATTCTACAAATTAAGAGCCCCCTTTCTTCTTGTGGTCCAGGGGAACTTTTATTAGACAATCCTTCTTGCTGAGTAGTTCTCTGTTTGGGTTTGAGCTTGTGCGGCGTGGAAGGAAGGGCGTGGCGATTGGGTTTTAGGAGACCTGGGTTCCGGTTCTGCTGCTAATGAACCCCAGCGTGTGGCCGATGTCTCCAGCCCTCTCAGGGCCTCTGTTGATTCATCTGAAAAATAAACAGTTTGGAGCAGCTATCCTCCAAGATTTTTTCTAAGTTTAGATTTTTCATAGTTATCAAGTCTGTAGTACATGGAAAGAATATGGGTTCCAAAGCCCAGCAGACCTGGGCTTTGTATGGTGTTGGGAGAAGTTACTAAAATTCTTAATGCATCATTATTCTTTGTCTGTAGAAGAAGGATGATCCTGTTCACCTCACAATTATGAGGATTAAATGGGTTTATGTATATGAAACGCTGTGATATAGAAAAGAGGTAGTAAATGTGGTTTCCCATCTCTTCCTCCCATCCCAACCCCCACCCCTATTAAAAAATAAAAAACAACCACCATGTAGAGATGAAGTACTAAGGCATATTTTGCAGTGGAGAAGGAAACCTGTCAGATGGCTTGGCCCATTTTACCTGGCAAACTCTTGGAGCAGAAAGGGCTGGAATGCAGCTCGCCAAGATTTCCAGTTCACGTCTAGCTCTAAGCCTCACTGGCTCTTCAGAGGACTTTCATGGGACATCATTCCAATCTTCTCTAATAATCTCCAGAGAAAATTGGGGATGAATGATCTGACAAAGGACACAAGGAACGTTTATGAGGTGAAGACAGTCTGAGAGAGGCAGCGGATATAGACACTAAGCTACTGTAATTTCTAGGACATTTTGGTGATTTATACAGACAATGAAGCAGGGAGAATATTAGCAATTGGAGCTGCTCCAGGAACGTGGGGATGCAGCCATCTCACCTCGGTGGCTTCCTTCCCTACAACAGAGATAACATTGATGTGGACTAGATCCAGAGTGGAAAAGTCAGAAATGACAGCTGCCTTTGGAATGCTGGTCTCACCAAAATTCCAAGTTTTACTTTCTCCCAAATTTCCTGATCGTACAGTGCGGAATCTCAACACTCTGCGTTCTTCATCAAGTAAAGGTCTGACACTATAGTATGGTTCAGTGGTGGTGGCTGGAGCATGAGTCGGGAGGGAGGAAATGAAACATAATAGTGGAAAATGCAAATCTTTATGTTTAAGGAAAATGAAAAATTAGTCCGTTGTACCAGGGCAGCTTGGCAGGCATGGGGCTTAGCAAAGAGCTGCTACTGAAATAAATGTTTCAGTGGTTTGAGATGACTGTGTACTCCCTATAAATCAATCATGGGACATGGCTACCAGAAAAGTAAATTGAAAAGTAAAATGCATTGTTAGAAGCACTATGACTTTTTAAAGAGAAATGCTGTTTTTCTTGTGATTTGCTTGGCCAAGGCTCTAAGCAGAGTGTTGTTTTCAATTGTGGGGCTACAGGTGGAAAGGAAATGGACCATCTTATCCTGATGGATCACTGGAGATTTGCCCGTGCTGGTCACTTTGGAATGGGTTTCTTTATATGTTGCTTGGGGAAGCACTGCTCCTTCCTCAAGACCCTCAAGGACGTGTACACACTTGGTATGTTGTGTTACAACACATACTGTACATTAATCCACAATCGTCATTTACAGACGGGGCCTTTGTGAGTCATGAATTCCTCGGGAGCACAGACTGTTTCTTATTTAATTTCCATCTCTGTTGCTTATACAAAAATATTATTAGCCCTCTATACCTGTTTGTTGAGTAAACAGATAAGTGAGAAGGTTTTCAAATGCATTTAATTATTCATCTACTTGTTGGACAAATATTTATTGAGCTTCTACTATGTTCAGCAAGCCATTGTGTGACTGCACCAAGTAGATCATGCATAGACCCTGCCTGCAGGCGTTCTTAGTCTCACCCAGGTCTCTCATAGGGAGAGTGGCTCAAGGAACTGAGTGCACAGGTTGTAGGAAGAGCTTGGCAGTATTTTGAAAGGCTGCATTAGGGAGTTCATTCAGCCTTTGCAACTTCGGAGGGTAAAAATTGGGAGGGAGTTTTCTGATGATAAGAACAGCCCCAGGGATGGAATGGTTTACCTCGAAAAAATGGCAAAGTGTGCCAGAGGGGCAGTGTTGCTGCCAGATGCCTGTGGTACCCAGCTGACCACGGGGGGTGTCTGCCAGAAGATGGAGGGCCATGCCCTGGGATATCTCTTGGTCCTAGAGAGTTGTTTTCCCTGAAAAAGGTTTTGTAGCATGGATATTTGGTCCTAGGCTCTTACTTTTTCCTACTAAAAATAGAACCTAAAAACAATGGAATATAAGGGCTATGTTTCGAGAAAGATTTCTAGGGGCTGCCCTAATAAGATCCAAGAAAGCGTTCAGTCACCTGCTTTGGATGTGGTCATAGAGTTGCCTCATTTATTTTTGCTTCTCTGAAGATGTAAATCTACTGGGTGTGAAAGTTTATATATGGACACAGCATCCTAAATAGGACACTCTCCAGCCATTACTTGGAGTTTTGTTGACACATTGGAGCTTGCTTTTAGCAGAGAATATAATTTTAGAGTGAATTTTCTCAAAATATAGCTGTTAATCTCTGAAGAGAGAAGATGTAATAAAGATATCCGTAGCCTAAATGTTTCTAGGAACAATAAACATTTATTCCTTCACTTATTCAAAAACATACATTGAAAAGAATAATCATTTGCTTACATTTCCAAAATACACTAAGCATTTAAAATAGGCAATCCGGGGAGAGGGGGAGGAGGGGAAGCTCAGATGTAGTGAGAGAGTAGCATTGACATATACACGCTACCAAATGCAAAATAGATGGCTAGTGGAAAGCTGCTACAGAGCACGGGGAGGTCAGCTTGATGCTTTGCGAAAAAGGGGTGGGATAGGAAGGTTTGGGAGGGAGGCTCAAGAGGGAATGGATATGGGGGTGTATGTATACACACAGCTGATGCACTTTGTTGTACAGCAGAAACTAGCACAATGCTGTAAAGCAATTACACTCCAATAAAGATAAAAAAAATCAAATAAATAATATAAAATAGGCAATCAAATTCAGTTCTCAAAACAGTCCTATAAAATAGGTATTATTGTCATTCCCCAATTTACAGATGAAGGAATTGAGAAATCTGAGAGGTTGAACAACTTGCCCAAGGTTATAGAGCTAGCAAGTGGTAGACCTGGGATGAGAACGCAGGCAGTCAGATCCTAGAATTGTGCTTGTGGGTTGGGAACAATTTAGGAAAACCGGATGTGACCGTGCACTTATTCAACAAAACGTTCCCTAGGAGCACAGATGTAAGTCACAGCCCTTGTCATTAAAGAGCTCATGGTTTGTGGGCAGTTAGAAAAGCAGTGATGATTGTAAATATTACTGGGAAAGCACTTTGGGTGGGAAGAGGTTGGGACAGGTGATAGATGTAAAGGAACTCCCTGCAGAAGGATAGTTCAAGGTCAGATAAAAAGCAGCAAAGTGTAGGTTCGATGGTGATGAGAGAGGTGGTGGGAGGGTGAGAAAGGACGCCCTGCAAGCAGTTGTGTAGGGAATAGAAGATGGGTTTATTAATAACTATCATTAAAGCTTGGAAATGAACAATGTCACAAGAAAAGTATGAGGTGAAGTGCCCTCTGGGACTTTTAGGGAGAACAAGATAATTTCCAGCTGGGGGCAGGCATGGGAGGCTCCCTGGAGAAGGTGGTGTCTGAGCTGGGCCTTGGGGAATGAGGAGAGTTTGGACATATATAGACACAGATCAGAAGGGTGGCAGGTGGGGAGTCAACCAGAAATGAGTAAAAAGACATAAATAAAAGCAGGATTATGAACAGCTCATTTTCCAGTGTCTTATTCCATTTGGGATTGACAAATGCATACAAGAGAAGAATCTCCTGGGGTGATATTTATAAGACAGGTATTGGTGTGAATTTCTACCATTTCTTAACCTGCAGAAGAGAGTTGACTTGGGACACCTGATTATCCATCTTCTGGTAGATGATTTTTGGGGGTACCGGGTGGTAAAAAAAAGTTCTCTACCTATATTTGGATGCTTTGTAGAAAATGCAAATTATATTATGGAGATTGGATCTCTGCAGTTGATTACAGAATTAGTAATCAGAATAGTGAGACAGAGAATAGTAGGTTGGGAGCAATGGTCATTAGGGAGTAGAAAAAAATTTAGTATTAATTCTGTAAAATTATATGGATGAGAAAGATTCTTGGATTTCACCTTGATGGTGTTTCATTATTTCAGAATGCCCTGAAAATCAAGGACATTTATTGTATGAATGAATGGACAGATGGATAGATAGATGGATGAACAGACTCTTTTAGGGATTCAAAAACTGTAGCATTGGGATAAGAGTTGGTTGGGTCTTGGGGTTGAAAATAAGGTCCATGGTCCATGACCACTGCCTGCCTCCTGGATGACTGGCAGGTTTGTGGACGCCCTTTCACCTCATCCTTCAACACAAGAGCTTTCTGTTCACTCTTTTCCCTCCTACCCTTTCTCTCCTCTTCTCACCTTCCTTTCGTCCCCTCTTTTTCTCGTTGCCGTATTTTACCTTCTCTGCTGCTATCAGGATACTGTTTGCAAGGGTATGTTCTGGGGGCATTTTCTGTGACTTTAGTCTGACTGAAAGTTGAGAAATTTCAAAGATTTTCCAAGGAGATATTAGGTGACTTAGCCTACCTTGCAAGAGTCTGTTAGCTTTTTAATTTCTATGTGACAAGATTAGAGGAGTATAGGAATTTTATTGGTAACATCTATCTATATCTGTACACACACATATCTATCTATATGTACACATACATACTAGGTTATGTGTATATTATATCTCTATACAAGTGAACATATCCGATATGCCCAATATATTTAATAAGTATCTAGTGCATGTATTTGGTTATACACAGATAATAATCATCTTGACTTCCACTGAGAACCCTGTGTATGCAGGTACTTTGCCGGCTCCGTGTACTTCTCACTCACAGTCCTCATATTCTCACTGGAAGATAGAGAAACTTTCAGCATTATTAGGGGTTTGCAGTAAATGGTAGAATTGATTTTGGATCTGGTAGGGCTGGTTCCAAAGCCTGCATTCTTTTCACTTTACCAAATTATTTTCCATAAGGATGATGGATGGGAAAATGAATCCATAGGTCTTTCTTCTCTCAGTGGTTGAGTCCTAACTGCCCAATGCAGTAAATAGGTCCTGCTGGGGAGGAAGGGAGGCCAAGATGGCAGCCTCCACTGGGACCAGCTTGCTGTGTGTACTAGGGTGAGCTCATCACCTCTCTGGGCTTTGATGAAATGATCCTCTGGGGCCTTTCTAGCTCTCACATACCAGGCTTTTTGTTTGATTCCAAAATGTCATTCTACTGACAGGTAAGCCACTGATTGAGTCATATAACACAATTGTTTGTATATTCATCAAAATAAATGCAATTCTTCACTCACACATGTGAGCTGCACTCCTGAAATAACTAAGTAAGACAGTTTTGATGGCTATTTTAGTGGTACCTGAAGAATTATGAAGAGCTTTACATTTGCTGGAAGGTAGAAAGCTCATTATTTATTCTTTCTCACCAAGCAGATCTATGATTTCTTTTTTTTTCTTTCTTTTTTTTTTTTTTAGTCGCTGAGTTGGTTTCCTGGCATTTCTCAACACCTGGAAACACATAAAATATGTCATTTTTGAGAAATTTACTAGGCATGTTGCAAAAGTTGGGTGGAAACAGTTTAGAAAAAGATATCTTTGTTTATTTGGAAAGAGAAGTGGAACTTGGAAATGCCTTAAGTTATTTTGAATTTAAGGGTTTGAATGACATTCCTGTGCTAGAAACCAACGATTCTCCTCTACATTTTTAAAGAAACCTTTTGGCAAAGCTTAGGAGTTTGAGCATGTAAATTTTGAATACAAAAGTAGTCTTTTATTTTTGCCCCAGTTCAAATTATTGACTCTGATAGGCCCAGCAAAGATGGAATTGATAAAAAATAGCAAAGTGCTGTTGTTTTTATATCTCAGGAAAACAACATCTATGACTTCTGACAAGTATTTCCTAGAAGGAGTGGGAACGTCCTAATGCAAATAGTTATACAGACACCATCAGGCTAACCAGCGAGCACTTACAGACGTTGCAAGACAAGTCTGATTTCGTGGTACCCCATAGTGCCCCGCAGCACCTTAACAGTCGTATTAAGAATGCTCCCAACCACCATCTTCTTTTCACTGTGAAAGTGGCACCCACTAATTGCATCAAATTTGGTAAATGTTTTTAACATCATGACCACAATAAGACTGAATAGCAGAGACTTTGAGAAAGACATCCAGGTCAGACTGGCTTTTGAAGACTTTGAGAACAGACTGAAGCCTGGTGGGTAGAAAAGGGTTTGCCACTGAGTGAATATCCCAGGTTTCCATTATCCCCAGAAGACACAAATCGCAGAGCAAGCAAGGAGGACTCAGGAGATAGGCCTTGCTCATGTTTTGTAAGTTGCCTCTTCTAGGACAAACTCCCTGAGGTTGGTGGTCAGTCTCTGAGGCACAGAGAAGCATGGTGCGATTTAGTGGTGGGTGACCTGCATTGTCCTGTGGGGTCAGACTGGAAGCCAGGCACCTGGGATCTGGCCTGGGAAGGGATGCTCAGGTGGCCCTGGACCTGAGGCAGTATTATAAATGATTCTGTCCCCACCATTTCCTCTCCATTGTCCCAGATGCTCCATACCTCCTTACACGTTGCAATCTGGATTTGGTGGTGGTTGTAGTAGACATGGCAGCAATACTAGTAATGGTAATGATATTATTAATAATAATAATAATTAATAATAATACACTTACCTAGTGCTCATTAAATTCCAGGTACTATTCTGAATACTAGATGGGAACTCATTTTGTCCTCACAGCATTATGAGTTAGGTACTAATATTTTCCCAGTTTTGCAGGTTAGGAAACTAAAGCCCAGAGAGGGTAAGCAACTAGCCAAGGGTCACACAGCTAGTAGATGTTGAAGCTGAGATTTGAGTGCAGGTATTGTAGAGGAACAGAGCACAGGCCTGTGTCTCAGATAGGGTGCGGCAGACCCGGGGAAGTTGAGTGATATCCTCCCCCTTGAGATAGAGGGAGGTGGCAGAAGCAGGTCCAGGTAGAAGAGGCCACCTGCACCCAGGAACTTGTGGCGGTCACAGAGTAAGCTAATGCAGAGGCCGCCCGGCAACGGTGCAGAAGAAACAGAGGGATTTATCTCAGAGTAAAGGCAAGACAGCAGCCGGAAGCAAGAGGGGACCACTTCAGGGAGACTAAATTCTTACTAACAAGTTGGGACCAGGCCTCATGGTGTGGGTAACGTACATAAATGTATAAAACAGAATTAGAAAAATCATTCAGTTGTCACTACCGAAAGATGACTACTTTGAGCATTTTTGTACATAATACATGTTGGTGTGGACATGTACATAAAAATCTGTTTTTTCTTGATTTCATATGATAAAAATTTTCAAACATAGAGAAAAGTTGAAAGAATTGTATGGTGAACACCCATATTGTTACCGTCTAGATTCTCTCGTTATCATTTTGCTGTTTTTGCTTTAGCTCGTATCTCTATCTATCCCTCTGCCTATTCATCAATCTACCTTATTTTCTTATACATTTCCTAGTTAGTTGCAGACATCGGTACACTTCATCCCCAAAGACTTCAGATCTGCAGACACACACACACCACACACACACACACACACACACGCATGTAAGTATGATGCTTTTTCATGTGATGTTATATTCTAAGCCTTTTTTCCTCTCACTGAAATTTTTAATGAAGATGGTTTTTAGGGGCTGTGGACTAACTGGGGGACACTACCACAAATTACTTCAGCAACCTGAAGAAAACTTCCCCAGCTACCTCTACTATCATCACCCACTGCAGGACATCTGCGCCCAAGTGCTCTCCCCTCTCCTATTACTGGGGAAGAACTGCCTGGAATTCTGTACCGCTTTGTACTATAAGCAGCTGTGCAGTAAATGTTTATTGAATATATGAATTTAACCAAGCCCATTTGGGGAACATGCAGCATGTCCAGTTTTGTCCGTCATCTATGCAAACACTGCAAGAAACATATTTATTTGCATTCATATATTGTTTCATAAGGATGGACTTTAAGAAATGCAATCATTAAATCAAGGTTATGAGCATTTTAAAGACCTTTGCCTTGTTTTGCCAAACTGTTTTCTGGAATTCCATTGGGATACTACTGCTTCTCCATATTTTTGCAGGGTTGGTTTTTATAAGTGTTGTAGCCCTTGTTAATTTGTTCACTCTGTTATTCAAGATGATATATAAGGACTTAACTGAAATCGAAAGGTGAGTGTAGGCTGTGTGTTGGGAGTGAATGCTGATGTTTTACTGGATTTTGAAGTCCAAGTTATGGGGTCTCTCAAGTGATTTCTCTGACCTCCATCGAAAATCAGTTTCAAAAATAGACTCTACCTCTCCCATTGGTGGATTCTTGGGCGGGACTAACATGAATTTGCCTGAGTAGGGAGGTAGGAACCTGACCCTCGGGCTGATCCAATGTCTTTGGGTCCACTGCTTTGCTAGGTACCGAATGCTGGCCATTCCTCTCATCAAAGAATGAACACTATTGCACATGAAACTCTTTGTCAATGAAAGACAGCATAGATATAGAGAGTAAGCAGTTTGGTGGTAACCGCTGGGGTGAACAGGAGTTCTGATATGATTCTGAGAAGCGTGCTCAACGCCTCAGCATACAAATGAACTTTAATCTCTTTGACAATCAGAACACTTCTTAAATACAATGATCCGTTCTCAATTACCTATTAGTGGGAGGTTGGGAATAAAAGAAACTGAACTCCAAATATAATTTAAAATGCTCATGTCACCGCTGAGATGTGACACCTCCTCTTTTATCAAACTTTACATAAAAAAAACTTTCCCCCAAAGCTCTTAAACCACACAATTCGGCTGCTAACCACCGAGGCTCACCCTTCTGGATTCCCCCCGGCTGTACCGTGGTTGAGGTGCTAATTAGCAGGGAAAGTGCCAGATGGCAGGCAGCCAGGAGGAAAAGCAGAGAAGTCAGAAGACCTGCGTGAACTGCCAGCGGGATAACCTGTGCAAAACGAAGATGTGCTTCTGAGGAGTTCTGCACTGAAGACCCTCCTCCGCTCAACTGCAATGTCAGGTTAGCAGCGGGCTCCAGCCTCCTCACTTGCTAAATAAGGATGATAATCACACCAAGCTGCCCGGCTAGCCTGGAGGAGTAAATAAAATCAGATAAGGGCAGCCGGCTAGGAAGCCATACTTCCTTGGGCCCCCACTTCCTGCCAGACACTTGGCCATGTTTTTCATTTAATTCTCACGTTGACTTGGTAAGGTAGGCATGACTACCTCTGCTTGATGGATGGATGAACCATGGTGGGGAGCCTGCCGAATGTCATAGATCAAGTAGTCTGACTGCACTCCAAAGCTGAACCATGGGGCAGAATTGCCTGGCATTTTGTAGACAATTATGTCTGTTATTATTGGAGAACACAGGGAAAAAATCCCCAAATCATCTCCTTGTTATGACTGTAAACAACACATTTAAAGCTGTTGGGAACCTTTGGGGTCTGATTTTCAACATCTAATTTACCTGCCCTATTTTAACCAAGGCACATGAACATTTGTTATATAACGTGCACGTGCTTTTACTGTCTATAACTCAGGTTACATAAATCTAAAGGCTGCTGACTGCTAGCAATCTTTAAAATGTAATGAGGTGAGGGATTCACTTTGAGCCTTGGGGCAGGATGGCTTTGGTTGAACCATTCGCTGAGTTCAGCTTTTAGGAGGACACGTTTGCTGTAGCCCTTCAATAATCCAACCGAAGCCTGGATTCCAAGCAACTGTGGATGCAATTTAAGTCTCTAAGAATGATATCAGCTTAAATAAAACAAAGTTTAAACAGAAAGTTCCTGCAAACCCTGTATCCACATTCCATCAGGATGATGTAATAGAGGTTGGACCCAGATGGCCTCTCCCTTTGGGTCCTATGACCACTCCGTGGAGAGGGACAAAGTATTAACACAGCAGAGACATGAACAGAGGTGACTCGCAAGAACCCCCAAATCTCAATGGGATTTTCTGCAGCTAAATATACTTAGCCATTGGTGAGTTTCTCAGCAACAAAGAGGATCTCTGGAAAAAAATTCAGAATAGAGAAAATTTTGGTTAATTGAGGTCAAATTTTGTATTCAAAGAAGGGCAAATTAGAGTTTAGCTTCCTTCTCATCAAAGAGAAAAATCTCTGTGTGGATAAAAGCAGCCAAACAGTCTTGTCTGTTTTGTTGATTCGTTAAAATTGGAGCAATAAACCCAGAGAGGGGAAATGTTTTGGGGAGCCCTTGGGTCCATTCCTCTCCACTGGAGCTAAAGCACATGTGAGTCATGACTTCGTTGTCCCCTAACTGGGTGTAGGTATCAGCTCTGCCACATGCTGTTCCTTCAGATAATTAGATGCAGATTATCAGACTTACATTGAGTTACTTAGTTCCTCTGTAGTTCGCATTATTTTTTTTCATCTGTAAAATGGGATTATAATGGTACCTACCTCAAAGGGCTGTGTGCAGATTGAGTTTTAAATATTAATTAAATATGTAAATTTAAATTAAATAATCAAATCTCTTGGAACAGACCCAGACACATTGTAGATACTACTGCTTCTTCTTTTGCGTATTACAATTCTTCTCCTTTTATGTATTACGGGGGCAAGAACATGGTACTAGCTCTGCCACACACCACTTCCCCAGCCTTGGGTGAGTCACACAAAGTCTCTGAGCCTCTATTTTCCTCATCTGTAAAAATGGGATGTCCATTCCTAGCACAAGTAGCGTTATGAGCAGATGGACAAGGTTAAATTAGACAATACACAATAAGCATGGTGTGCAGCCTATAGCTAGTATACTGGATAAATATTTGTGAAAAGAAGTAAAAAGGGTGAAAACTGGATACCTCAGTATCCAAAGTACTTTTAAAAATTAAGCATCTACTGTGTCCCAAGCAGTCTGTATTTTAAATATTCCTTACAATTCTGAATGTGTCATGCCTACTTTTAAGACGATAAATTGGAATTTGAACCCCAAAGTCCTACACTGTCTCCTCTTCCATGCTTAACCTCTGATTACAAATCATGAATCTCAAAAACCATACATCTGATTTCTCTGCCTTTCAGTGGCCTGCGTGTCTTCTCTCTGGATCTTCTAAATTATTTCTGTAATTAGTAGTAGAGTCTACACTTGGATCCAGTCCTAGAAAGAGAACGGTTATACTGGAGCAAGTGCGAGAATCCCCTGGGGGCTTCTAGGACCCGTCCGGCCACTGAGACATCCCAGACCTTCTCTTGCTTTGAAACATGCAGTAGCCAGAATTTATGGAGCCAATGAAAATGTTGTACATAAATCAACTTGTAGGCTTGGGAAAGTATATTGAGGACAATAGAACTTACTCTTTAACTAACAAATAAAAATCCATTTTGTTAAATTTTATTTGATGAATTAGTAATTTACTCAGTTTAAGTTTGTGTGACTCAGCTTTTTCTTGCATTGGTTTCTGTGGTTCAGCTCATGGTGAATTTTTACGAGTGTGACAATTCCATTTCCTTCCAGCCATTACCCCCACCCTTGCACCCTTGGCTCTGGCCTCAGGGAAGCCACTTGGCTTTTCTTATCCTGCGCAGGTCGCTGGAGTAGGTGAGCCTCAGACAAGGTCATGAACATGATTGTATCCTGAAATTCACGAGGTGCTATGCTGATGACTACGCTGCTATCTGCATGGGTGTGGTTTATGACTTTTCCCTAGGACATTAGTCTTTATTTCTACTTCTTAAGTCCTGTGACTGTAGCTTCTGACCACATCTTCATAACTTAATACCTAGATTAACATAAGCTCCTGGGGATGGATCTTGTCTAGTTACCCTTTACTTCCAGTAAGGTTGGCACAGGCTGGGGGATAGAGATGTTTGCTAGCAATTTCTTGCTGATACAGAGGCTTTCAGGCAATGATAGTGAGGTGAAGATGGATTACAAACCCCCCCTCTCGATGCCCAACGGAGGGAATGAAAGTTGTAACAGCCACGAAAGGTTCAGCAGCAGCAAAGCAGTCAAACTCAGAAAGGGGTAACGTGATGTTTTATGCTTTGATAGGCAGGTCTAAGAAAGGAAACAGAAGATTCTTGGCACATCTTGGGAGAGCTCTGGCCCATGGCTTCCCATCCTCCCTCAGATCTCCAAAATGTTGTAGGGAAAGAAGGGGAATCTAGGAAATTATATAACTTCCCACTAGTACTGCTAAACTTCAAGAGAGAAGAATTAGAGGATCTTGAATAAGATAAATCCTACCCCATGGGAGACGCGAGCAGGCGGCTCTCTGCCAGTGGCTCTCAGTAGGGGGATGGAGGAGTTTTCTGGAAGAAATCCCATGACACCCACAAATGTAGCAGCCACATGCTTGGCAACTGCATATCATGGGAATCCCATGCTGAGAACAACAACTGGGTCCTGCCCATTGAAACTTTTGGAGGTGTGCATCAGAAGCAAAGGCAGAACTGCTCTATGGGGACTCTTCCACTCAATATACAAGATATATTTTTCTGGGGACTTCCCTGATGGCACAATGATTAAGAATCTGCCTGCTAATGCAGGGAACACGGGTTCGAGCCCTAGTCCAGGAGGATTCCACATGCCGTGGAACAACAAAGCCTGTGGGCCACAACTACTGAGACTGTGCTCTAGAGCCCATGAGCCACAACTACTGAGCCCATGTGCTGCAGCTACTGAAGCCCGCATGCCTAGAGCCCGTGCTCTGCAACAAGAGAAGCCACTGCAATGAGAAGCCTGAGCATCCCAATGGAAGAGTAGCCCCCCCACTCGCCGCAACTAGAGAAAGCCCATGCACAGCAATGAAGACCCAATACAGCCAAAACTAAATAAACAAATAAAATAAAGCCATTATTTAAAAAAAAAGATTCTTCTGTAATTTGTTGAGTCTTGCTTTGTGACTTAATAGATGATATATTTTGAAGCAATTCCATATATTCAGGAGAACAAGTACATTTTGCATCTTCTTTTTCCTGGTTTTGCTTAGTTGGGCACTTTCCTAGTCTGAGCACTACCTGCCCTGATTTCTAGTTTACTTTCTCCAAATTTCAGAGGTACACACTGGTAAATGTGTATTGTGGGTTTAAAAGCAAAAGTTTCAGTCTATTCTCTACTAGAATTCTTCTCCATCACTTGTTAACTTCAGTATAATGATTCTTCTAAGCCGATTCAAATGATTGTCAGAGAAAGTGCAGCTTTAGGGCATTTGGGGTGTTTGGGTATCACCATGTCCAATTGAAGGTCTGTCTCTGAAACCTGGCAACCAGCTGACCTGCTTCTTCCCTTTTAGATCTCTTTTTATTGTGGTTCTTGCTGTTATTATCCTAAGACTGGACAGCTCTCTCCTGAAGGCAGATTCTGAAAGATGAGAATTATTTGTTCCGACTTTTTGCCCTTGTAAAAGGGCCCAGTGCAAGTCGTCCCTGTCTGTGATCCCCAGGAGTTGGTATCTAAGAACAAAAGATTCCTGGGGAAGATGACACTTGGAGTTCAGGGTCAGGGCTGCTGGGCCAGTCATCTCTCCTGAGGCAGGAATCTCCCTTCAAGTTCACACTCCATGTCTCTTGTTTTGGTTTCAGTAGAGGAGTTCTTTCTCTGTCTGAGTTGCATGGCCTTCAGGGGCGTGATGCAGGACTTATGTTACGGAGAGGTGTCAACTGACATCTGTTGGATGTTTCCTTGGCTTTAGGTATGTTCAATATGTCATTAAATCCTCATGACAACATGCAAAAATGTCTCAGAGAGATGAAGAAACAGGCCCTGGTCAC
Source organism: Hippopotamus amphibius kiboko (assembly GCF_030028045.1). Lineage (NCBI taxonomy): Eukaryota > Metazoa > Chordata > Mammalia > Artiodactyla > Hippopotamidae > Hippopotamus > Hippopotamus amphibius. The sequence goes on along the minus strand of NC_080192.1, from coordinate 140,558,493 downwards.
ATGGCTAGTGGCAACACTGAAAATCAAACCCAAGCCTGTGCTCTGCCCACCTTGCCCTGTGCTCTGCCACGCTTTCAAGTGAGGTCAGCACTCTGGGCCAGCATTCATGGGGTGATGATGGTACTAGGGCAGAAAGGATGGAATTCTATGAATTACTTGATAAATGAGAATGAAAGCTTTCCTTACCAAATCTCAGGACACTAAGCTAAGAAGAAAACCCTTGGACCCAGAGGACCAATGAAAGGAATGCTTTATCTGGCAGACGGAAATCTTCAAGAAGGAGATCTTAGAAGGAATATCAGGGGATAGATTGGCTTTGTACACCAGATCTCAGAGCTTCAAAGTCAAAGATGAATAGCCTACAGGATGACGCTCTTGTGAGTTAGCGGAGCACACAGGGTCCCTCACAATCCGACCTTTGTCTTGGGGCCCAGCCTCTCTCCCCCGGCCCCCTCGTGGGACAGCCTGCTTCTCACCACCTCACCACGCTCTTTCCCCCCTCCATCCCTTTGCTCATGCTGTTTCCCTGCCTAGAATACTCCCATCCATTCTAAACCCTCACACTTTGAAAAAGACTACTCTCCTTCAAGTCCAAGCTCAGACGACTCACGCAAATCTTTTCTTGGCACCGTCCCTCTGATACAAGCTTTTCAAGGAGGAGGATGACATCCTGTTTATCTCGCTGCCTCTAGGGTTTAGCACTATGTGGAATGCACACCAGACCCTAAAATAAGTGAGGGTGGCTGGATGAATTCCTGACCCGGTGGGGAAGGCAGTGCAGGGCTGTGGAACCAGAGCCAAACTGGGGATGGAGGACTCGAGCCCTCCTGGTCCTCACACAGCTGCTTCTTGGCTTTGTGACCACAGATAAATCACTGACCGTTAAGACAGGTTTCTCATCTGTAAAATGAGGAAATGTTAAATCTTGCTCACCAGGTTTATGGCATAGAGGAAAGATAAAGAAGTGCGAACTGTAAACTGTGATGCAGGATGGGCAGTGGTTTGAGAAGTAAAAGCCAATGTACCAATGTGAAATTAAAGACTGATAAATTATACTACAATAAAATTAAGAAGTTCTGATCCTCAAAAGACACCATAAAAGAAGTGGAAAGACAAGCTGCAGACTAGGAGATGGTACATGTAACATTGATACCTGACAAGATCCTAGTATTAGGAGCTCCCGAAATCAATATAGAAGATCCACCCAATAAATCTGGGCAAAAGCACAGACGTTTCACAGAAGAGGACACATATATGATGAATAAACATCTGAAAGTAGAGATCAAGACCAATGTGACATACCATTTCCTAACCATTTGACTGGCAAAATTGAAGAAGTTTGATATTTCTGTTTTGGAAGGAATATGGGTCAAGGGTGTCCCTGTTTCTTTGTTGTGGAAGTATAAACTGCTATGATCATTTTGAAAAGCAATTTGTGATGCTTTTTATAAATTTGAACATTCGCATACATTAGCATCCAACAATTATCTCCTAGGCATAGATGTAAGAGGAAATCTGTATGAGATATATATCCAAATGTTCATAGAAGTATGCTTTCTAATATAAAAATCAAGTAACCTATGAGTCCATTGACAGTAGAATGGATTTATAAACTGTAAGGTAGTCACACAAGATGATATTACATAACAGTGAAAATGAATGAAATTTTATGACAATCTGGATAAATAATAATAACATAATTGTGAACGAAAAAAATAAATCTGACACAGAGGATGATAATAGCACAGTTAAAAACTAAGAAAACTAAAGAATACATCCTTATGTGTATGTATAAATGCAATATAGCAAGGAACACAAAATTCAGGATGTTGGTTACCTCTGGTGGGAGAGAGGAGGTAGGAAGGTGATATATGTGAGGAACATACGATAAATGTTACTTAACTGGATATGTTCTGGTTCTTGGCTTAGATGGTAAGGTCATGGAAATTCTTTATGATTTTAAACCAAACACATAAACAAAAGATACAAGGTCATGCAAGCCCCGGTGATGTTAACACGCCATTGCCGATTCACTTCAGTTCTGTGTGTCTTCTCTTGACCACACTTTCATTTGGTTTTCACTCTGTGTGTGTGTGTGTGTGTGTGTGTATTGGTATGTGCCTGTCCTGGGTGTTTTTGGGTGAGGGAGTTAGAAAGGGGAAAGTGGAGTGACTCTGGGTCAGTTTGTAATTTACCACAAATGTAGGAGAATGGTCATTTCAAACAATGAACAATCTGGGGAATTCCCTGGTGGTCCAGTGATTAGGACTCCATGCTTTCATCGCCAAGGGTGTGGGTTCAATCCCTGGTCAGAGAACTAAGATCCCACAAGCCATGCAGAGTGGCCAAAAAAAAAAAAAAAAAGAAAAAAGCCAATAAAGTTAATAAAGCCAGCTTGTTTAAAAAACAAACAAACAAACAAACAAACAAACAATGAGTGATCTTGGGAAAGTCACTTCCCTTCTGTGGCTCAGTTTCCCTGTAGCTGAAAAAGGGAGTGGACTCAGAGGCTCAGAACTCCTGAGCCTCTACGGCTCCTCCTTACTTTCCTTCCCACTTTGCAGACATGTTTCTCAGGTGTCTCTTCCCTCCCAGTTTGTGCCCCAACCTCTGCCTCAAGCCAGGCCAGGGCACAGCAGCTACGAGCAGAATCCTGGCTGCAAATCCACGCAGGCATCTATTTTTTCCTGCCCCGATCGTCCAACCATGTTTGTTAGTCACAAAATTTAGTGCCCTGTAAACATGGCCACTGCTTCATTTCCCCACAAATTCTTGGAAATAGCAGCCAGGGAAGATTTGTTTCTAGTCGTGAACCAAATATGAAGGTCACATGATTTTGTGATTTTTTTCCTTACCAAAGAAATATGGGAGGCTTAAGCAGGCCAACCTTCCAATTAATCCTAAGAACAGCTGCCTTCGAGGTGGGTGAGCCGGAATATTATTCACTTTCATAGTCATTTATCAAGGAAAAGAAACTGTCCGCTGGCCTCCAATAGCTTTAACTCATCAGGGGCTAAAATGTAGCGCAGTGGGAAGGTCCTCGATTCACAGACATGACGCACATCGTTACCTGTGTCCACCTCTTCTCCCGAGTGGAAAGGACACTGAATGACTGGGACTGTGGATATGGGTACACTGACCTGCACACTCACACACACACACACACACACACACACACAGAGCACGGGAGTCAGCATCCTTCTGCTGGTCACAGAGCTTCCGGGTACCCAGGAACCCCTCCCAGTGGCCCTGCCCAGATGCCCTTGTAATTGTTGCAGTTTGTCCTTGGTCACAGCTGCATCACTTGTCTAATTCTTAGCTCCATGGAACAGCAGGCTTCTCCAGGCAACAATGCACTTGATTGGTGGCTTAGCTCAGAGGAGAAGAACAGTAGAAGGAGGACAGACTCACAGGGGGAGGAACCTGTGGTATCAAGAGAAAATTGGCAATAAATTCAAATTTACTAATTGATTCGGGACGTGGAGTTAAGAAGGGGGAGCTGTGGGAACTGAAGGGGCACCGAAGTGGGCCAGGCACTGTGCTCAGCACTGGACACATGCTATTTCAGTCTGCGCGGCAACACGGAGGGAGGCGTTATTAACACTGTGTTATCTGTGTGATCCTTGCTGTATGGACACTGTGGGTACTGCACAGCAGGCACTGGGTTCCAAGTGGGCACTCGATGTATGTCTGTTGGGTGGATGGATGGATGGATGGATGGATGGATGGCTAACAGGAGGTCACCTTGCTTATCTCCATGCTCGTTTAAAAGTGTCTCTCTGTTGTGACATGGTGTTTTCAAGATCCCGGGAGCACTTCACACTCTCCTCTGTGTGATATCTCTTGGTCCAGGTTCTCAGAATTCTATTGGGCCCTGCGTGATGAGAATGGAGCCAAACAAAGAAGTCCACCACCTTAGCAGGAAACAGATTCCATAGGGACAGATTGGCGAATTATTTTCTGGTATGGCAAAGACGATGAACTTAGATGGTTACACGTTAAGGGAGCTCAAAATCTAGCAAGAAAAATAGGGGAAATGATGCTTCACAGGGCTGGGCAGATCTGAAGGAATGGTCGGGACGCCACCTAAGAGAGCAAATATGGGGCATCTCATAGATGCTCTCCCTGGAAGGTGACCTTGGAATTTTGGTGCCAGTTCTCAGAGAGGGAAATGGAGAAAGGTCTTGTGTACCTGGAAGGGACACATTCAGGGTGACTTTTCTCTAGGGCATGGTATCATTGGCTTCAGACCAGACACAGTGTCTTAAGCAGAGTGTTTCTGTCCTAGACCCTCTTCCTTGGTGATTCCAGCCTATGCCCTCAACTCTTACACACCTCGTGAGGGCTCCCAACGCTTTGGATTCATCCCAGAGCTTCCTCCTGGGCTTCTGACTCGTGCATCCAGCTGTCACTGAGCCCTTATCCACCTCACACTTCACGTCTGAATTGAAAGCCCCATCTTCCTCTGAACCGAAATCCCCATCTTCCTCTGAACCTGAGTCTGCTCTGATCTCTGGAACTGTTACCAATTCCCATTCACCTGGGCTAGAATTCTGATGTCATCTTGTATTAGTCAGGGCTTTCCAGAGAAACAGAACCAATCCGATTTATATATATAAGAAGATATATTGTAAAAAATTGGCTCAAGCAATTATAGAGACTAAGAGGTCCCAAGATCTTCAGGGTCAGTCAGTTGGTAGGCTGGAGCTCCAGGAAAAGCCAACATTTCAGTTTGAGTCCAAAGGCAAGAAAAGGCCAAAATCCCAGTTTGAAAGTGATCAGGTAGGACGAATTCTCTCTTACTCAGGAGAATCAGCGTTTTTGTTCTCTTCAGACCTTTAATTGATTGGATGAGGACTGCTCAGATGAAGGAGGGCTTATTTTATAGACTAAAGTGTTAATCTCATTCCAAACACCCTCAGAGAAACACCTAGAATAACATTTGACCATGTATCTGAGTGCCCTATGGCCCAGTAAAGTTGACACATCACAGTAGTCATCACATCTTCCTAACCTCATCTTTTTTTAAAAATTTTTTTCTTGTTCTTACTTTCCCAGGGACTTTTTATTTTTCTAAAATATTTAATTAATTAATTTATTTGTTTTGGGCTGTGTCAGATCTTAGTTGCAGCACGTGGGATCTTCACAGAGGCACGCGGGCTCTTCATTGTGGGCTCTCTAGTTGCAGCAGTCAGGTTTCTCTCTAGTTGTGGCGTGCGAGTTTTCTCTCTCTAGCTGTGGCATGCAGGCTCCCGGGCGCATTGTCTCTGTAGTTGCAGCATGCAGGCTCTCTAGTTGAGGCCTGCCAGCTCAGTAGTTGTGGCACATGGGCTTAGTTGCCCCTCAGCATGTGGGATCTTAGTTCTTTGACCAGGGATCGAACCCACATCCCCTGCATTGGAAGGCAGCTTCTTTATCACTGGACCACCAGGGAAGTCCCGTAACTATAACCATGTGTTTTCTTCATCATATTTATTCTCTTTGACTCCTTCTTGACAATATCTCCCCACCTCTCCTTTCTTCCATTCCTGTGGAGACGGCCACAGGGTCACCAAGCACATTCCAACAGTGACTTCCTGCCTCTCCGCCCTCAGCTCCAACCTTGTCACTGCCCCAGCATAAGACCTAAAACAGGCCACACCCCTCCCCTTTCACATTCAATGATTCTCTGTTCCTCTCTTTCCTACAGCCAGGCTCTCTGCTTGGCATTCACAACCCTTTTACACTCTATTCCCGATTTATTTCAGCCTAACTTCACAATTCATTCTCACAGGTGCTCAGAGGCAACTCACCAGGCTCTTCCTCATTACTCACACACTTCTATCCTTCTGTTTCTTCATGGGATTTCCATTTTCTTGAGAATGCGCCTTGCTCATTTTGTACCTTTGAGAGCTGACGTGCAACCAACTGGTCCTTTCTGTTCCTGGAGTCAAACAGGCCGCTCTCAGATCTTTGCATTTTGACCAACTGGCCTTCTGTCACTGACCCTGGCATGTTGTTTCAGTCTCTTGCAATTGTGTTTGCATACCCCCGTCTAGAAGACACGATTGGTATGTGGGGCTCTGCATCTCTATGCAGTTTAATGCACATTCTCCCAGCAAAGAATGGGATTCAAGCAGGAAGACCTGAGTTTGCATCCTGCTGTATTAATTTCTAGCTGTGTGATGTGGAGAGAGTGACGCTTTCTCTGAACCACAGTTCCTTTATCTGTCCAGTGATGCTTAAAACCTTCTTCCAGGGTTGTGACTATTAAAGAAAGCACATGCAGAAATGCTCAATGTCTGGCTCCTAGTACACATCTAAAACTTTTGTTTGATCAAAGGAAAAGTGAATTGATAACCTTTCTCTTTTAACATTTCATTTAGTCAACACATATGGAATATTCATTTTTCATGTATGATTTCCTGCCCATTTTAATTTGGTTTTCCTCAATGCACTGTATCTTTGACATAATTTTTTGGAGAATTTGAATTTCTGTTAAATGTTACTCATTTCTCTCTGTCTCTGTTTCTGTCTCTTTTTCTCTCTCTTTTAATGGCTAATTACCCAGCCTGAATTTTCACTTGAGAGTGTGTAAGGGCCAGTGCTACACTTTTAAGGCATAGAAGCATGCAATCTGCAGTAGCCAACCACCAGTTAACGCTGTTCACCAGGGGTGTGGTTTCCATAAAACAAGAGGGGTGCTGCTTTCTGGGCCTTGAAAGGACCAATGTGAATCTCCATTCCAGTTCTTCCCAGGAGAAACGAAGTGTTGAAAATTATATTCAGCTGCAAGAGTTTTCAGCATCACATTCAGAAAGAGCAGAAGTTGCTAGAGGCTATTTTCAGAGAACTCCTAATAAGTACAGAACCAAAATACAGACTCGGTTGTTAACACCCTGGGAAATGCCAAACCCAAGTTGGAGCTCAGCCAGCAGAGAAATGGAAAGTCCTAGATAGCTTATCACAGAGCAAATCTGCATTATGCAGAAGGTGTGAGATGCAATTATACAGGAGAATAAGAGCGCTCCTTCGTTCTGCATCCGCGCCTTGGAACTGCCAATATCGAAGTGCATTTGGCATTTTCTAAATCTGTTTTCCACGAGCAGCTCAGTTGCCCTGGCCTGTGTTCTTTCCTAAGCCTCCGGCTTTCCTCTTTTAAGCTCTACCCATTCTTCCTCTTCCAGCTCATTCGTGCCTGGGTTTCAGTAACCATCTACTCCTAAGCTAATAACTTCTCAGTATGTATTTCTAGCCTTGAATTTTTTTCTGAACTTCAGACCCCCGCCATTTAAGTTCCTTACAGGACACCTAAACTTACCATACCTTTCTCTACCTCTGTCGCCCCGCATTTGAGCCCAAGTTCTCTGACTAGAAGCTCAGAACTCTTCTTCTCTAAAACAATGTCTAAAAAGTATGGCATTATTGAGTTGAGATTAAATCACCCATTTAGAATTTGTATTTTTGGAAAGGTAACAGAAAGGCTGTATGTGGCACTGATTAGAATTTGAATTCAGAAGACTTTGGTTCAAGCCTCTCAGCTCTGCTGCTCTGAAGCCACATGACATCTACTGAAAGAAAGTACACAGCCTGAAAGTTGAGAATTACTTTTTATTGGGTGGGTTTTCTGAGGACTTAGGCTCATAAGACAGCGTCTCAGATAACTCTGAGGGATGGCTGGAAAAGGTAAGGGAGGAGCCAGGATATACAGGAGTTTTTGCAACAAAAACCAGGTAGTTGGAACATCAAAAAAATTACTGTTAATGAAAGAAAAACAGGCACCTCAAGTTAAGGAATTTAGAGCTTTTCTGTGTAGGGGAAGATGCAAGAGTCTGGGCTCATAGAAATTACTCCTTTGATATGTACCTTAACTATCTAGGGCCAGTATCCAGCTTTTTTCCATCCTGAACCCCCTCAGCATGCACAGCTGGGGGCGGCTGCAGTGGCTGATGGCTTGCTGGCCATGACATCCTTTGTTTGCTGATATGGCAGGCATCGTTTTTCATGCACCATGGCTTCCAACTTTTTCATCTGTGAGAAGTGGAGCCGGATAAGAGCTGATAATAACAAGCAGTCAATATCTTGTGATGAGCATATGCTGGGCACTGTTCTAAGTGCCTTCGATATATGAACTCATTTAACTCTCACAACCACTCTGGAGGACGGTGCCATGATTATTCACATCTGTTCAGAGTAGGGAATGAGGTCTCCGAGTCTAAGAACGTAGCCACGTCCCTTACATAAAAGAGTGGAGAATACGTGAGATTCTACACAGGGCGCTCCCAGCCCTGTGCCTGCCAAAGCAGATGCGTATTTCTCATCCTTTTAATTCCATCTTTCTCTTCCCAACAAGATTTTGTTAGCTGTACTTTGGTGTCTTTTGTAGCTTAAATACGTGCATTTTTAGTTTCGTGACTACACATTTATATTATTTATTTGAATATAGTTCTTCAAATGCTGTGGGTCTCTCTGCAGATTCTCACTCATCCTCCCAGGGGAAACGTGCACCTCTTTAGGTGGAGATTCATCTGCTAAGAAGGTGAAAAATCACAAGAATTATCATTTTTTAATTTGCTATCACTCTTTTTCTTCTGAACACCATTTTCAGTGGTTGTGACTGTAGAGGGGAAGAACTTCAATATTTGCATTTCTGGAAAGTGTTCCAGTGCTGAGATCCACATCCCTCCTCTGGGATGGAATGGCCTTGGTGCGTCAGAGGCAGAGGGATGATCTTGATTTTCAAGCCAAGTTAACTCCACTGGTCTGGGGGCACTCTCCAGCCCAGCCCTGGCATTCAATGGCCTGTATTTGAGAAGGGCCTGACTGGGGTCAGGGTGTAGCAGTGATTGGGTAGGTAACAGATCCACCCAGGGCCAACATTATAGTCTTGGCTTTAAATACACCATGATGCCATCAGAAGAGGTTACCCAGCCAGTCTAAGTCAAAGGTTCCATTGATTCTGTCAGTTCTATGGATAATCTAGGTGTGATCTACTAGTAATGACTTCAAAAAAGAATAGCAGATAAAGAAGGAGATTGATTGACTGTAGAGCTTAAATAAGATGTTCTATGTCACAGAGCCTGAAGGATGGACAAAGGAGCAGTCTTGCCTTAGGCTATGGATGAGGGAATTACAGTCCAGGGAGGAGTGGAAGGAGGTTGAAGAAGAGCCAGCTACAGGCACCAGCACTTTCTAGCCTGGAGGTGTGATAGGTGAGATAAAGGCTGTGCCTTGTGGGTTGGAAAGAAGAGTTAGCAACATTCCAGTTGTGTTTGAGGTTCAGATTTAACTAGGAACACAATTAACATACAGTGTGACCAAGATGAAAAGGTATAAAAAAGCATTTATATCCTTTCCCTGTTAAACCTGATCTACTTTTGGTGATTTTGTTTTGCTGATTGGAATAACTAGTAAAGAGGAAAATTGAGGAGACCCAACCACCTAAGTTTTTCCATGAATGGAAAGGGAGTGGAGATCCAGGTGGTCTAGAGATTTTGGAGGAAATTCAGAAATGAATCAGAGAAGAGAGATTTTAAAGGAACAGTTGCCAAGGTCGTGAGATGTGGGGATAACAAAGTTTTTAAGAATATTTTCCATGTGTCTCATAATGTAATTTCCCCATTGGTACCTCTGGGAAAAATCCCTTCAACATTGAAATTGCTTTTCAAAGCTTCCTCTCTTCCTCTTTGGGATGAGGTACAACATGCCTTTTGTCGAATTCAAGGCAGTGTAGTAGAGTGGTTTAGAGCACAGGTTTTGTAGCCAGATGGTCCAAGTTCAAGTTCTAGCTCCATTGTTTCATAGCTGTGTGACCTTGGGCAAGGATGTAACCTTGGTGCCTCAATTTGTCATCTATGAAATAGAGATGGTCATAGATCCATCTAATAGGGCTGCTGTGAGGTGTGGATAAGGCCATACCTGTAAAGCCTGGAAATCAGTGCTGGGACACAGCAGGTGCTATTAAGAAGGGTCTGTTGAATTACCATGTGGCGCTCTGTTGGCACCAGTTGCAATGTGAATTCCAGTTCTGTTTAGGGAGTGATTATTTTGGATTTTCAACTCACATTGGCTAATACTGCTTATTAAGTTGTTGCCATAGTACTAAGTCAGGAATGTACCTTCAACATTTCTTTTTGCCTTAGGGTGCAGGGGCGTGGGAACTGACCCAATAGTGAGCCACGATGGCCTTTGAAATACCACCCAAAAGAGAAGGGGAAACTGGAAAGGATGCTGAGCTGGGGAAACAGTTTTTTTCTTTAATTTTTCATTTTTTCTAATGAAGGTTATAATGAAATGAGATGATTCTCTGTTCAGGACTGAATATTTCAGATCAGGAACAAGGTTCACACAACATTCTACTAATTCACTAGCACTAGGAAATTTAAGAAATCTCCTGGAAAAGCCACAAGCCTGATGGATTTCTTAACAAAGCTGAATGTGCTCTGGAGAAAAGGAGATTGGTGGCCAGGGAACTTGGACTAGGTCAAGGCTTTTTCCCGCTTTGCCAGCTGAGGAGGGGGCTACTGGAGCTTTGAACTTACTGCTGCTGGGGAAATGAGGGAGGGATGCTGCCAGGAATGGGTGAAAAGGACTCAAGGCACTGTTGGAGCATGCAATGAAGGGCCACTGGGATGACGGACTGCACAGAAGGAGAAGCAGCAGAGGTTCCAGAAGTGTGTGGAGGATCTGACATCAGTAAAGTTCTATGTAGCAAGGCCACCAGGACCCCTGAGTTTGTGATGCATGCTCTGGACTCTCTAGGGAGAGTGGATGACCATGGTGACGGCTGCTGGGGTTCCTGGGCACTAGCTGCATGCTGGTAGGAAGGGGAGCAAATCGTTCTGTCTCTCTATCTAGGAAAAGCTTTCACAGTCCATCATCTACCAGGTCCCTGGAGAGAAGTTGGAGAATCTGAAAAGCCTGGATCTGGTAGGTGCAGGAGTGGTTGAGAGCTAAGACTTCTTGAAGAAACACATCTTTCCAGAGACCCAAGCAGCACTGGATTTTCATGGTGAGTGAAGCTAATTAGAGGAAGGGAAGAGAAAGAAGTGCTGATGTACCATTTGCAGCAGCATGAATGCACTAAGTGAGATGCTCATATTAAGTGAACTAAGTCATACTGAGAAAGACAAATACCATATGATATCATGTACATGTGGAATCTAAAATATGACAAAAATGAACTTATCTACAAAACTGACTCACAGACATAGAGAACAGACTTGTGGTTGCCAAGGGGGTGGGGACTGGGGAAAGGATGGAGTGGAAGTTTGGGATTAGTAGATGCAAACTATTATACAGAGAATGGATAAACAACAAGGTCCTACTGTATAGGACAGGGAACTACATTCAGTATCCAGTGATAAACCAGAATGGAAAAGAATAAGAAAAAAGAATGTGTATATATATATATATATATATATATATATATATAAAACTGAATCACTTTGCTGTACAGCAGGAATTAACACAACATTGTAAATTAACTATACTTCAACAAAATAGATTTTAAAACAGGAAGAAGTGGTGATGGCCGTTCTTGGAGAACAAGCCACAATACAGAGCTTGCACCTGAGGTATTGGAGTGGACTCAGGTAGCCAGAAGGAATGTGGGTACTATGGGGCTTCCCAAAGGGCCTGGTGTCAAGGTGAAATAGGTTGCTGACCCCGGGTTGGAGGATCCCAGGGAATCAGAGTCTACATCCTTGTTAGTTTCCAGTTGGTTAGGGTCAGGGCTGCTTACATATGGAGTTGCCATGTCAGTCTGATCCCTGGTGCCCAGGGGACCAGCATGGGAGCATCCACAGAGGCAAATCCTGCCCTGCCCTGCCCAGGTCTTTGGTGTGTGGAGAAGGCCTTGCATTAGTTCTGCTGTGCCCAAAAAGGAGAAACAGGACATCTAGTGGCTGACAGCACCCAGAAGGGGAAGGGCTTGGAGAAACCCCATCGTTCTCTCCTTTTCATGGAAGAATTCCATCTTCTCTGTGTGAAGGTCTGCAAAGCCTTTACTAGTGGGCACACCTAAAAGGGAGGAAAATAGTCACATGTTTGTGTTCCCAATCTTTCTTCCTCCAGCTCTGGTCCCCAGGCCCTCAGAGAAGACTTTGAGAACATTAAAAGTCCAGAGTACCTTTGGATACATTCTGTATGCTCTCCCAGGTAAATCTCCCCTCTGGAGATTGTAGTCAGTGTTTGTTTTGCTGTCTGTGTTTTGTTGAACGGATACATGTTTTGCTACCATATTCAGAGACAGGCATGGTAGAGCCTAGATTGATGCACCAGATGTCCCAGCTTATGCGACCCTGAAACTTTTATCTTTTTTTAATTGAATTATAGTTAAGTTACAATGTTGTGTTAGTTTCAAGTATACAGTAAAGTGATTCGGATATATATATGGAGATATATATATATATATATATACATATTCTTTTCCAAATTCTTTTTCATTATAGGTTATTAGAACCCTGAAATTCTTGTTTTGTTTTGTTTTTTGGTTAAGACATTGTTTATTCTTCAGCTACACAGGGTCAATGATAAGGAAAACTTGGAATTGAATTTTTTTTACAGTTTTCTCTTTCATTTTTTTAATTTAATTTTTATTTTATATTGGGGTATTGTTGATTTACAATGTTGTATTAGTTGCAGGTGTACAGCAAAGTGATTCAGTTATACACGTGCATTTTATCCATTCCCTCTGTCAATGGACATTTAGGTTGCTTCCATGTCCTGGCTATTGTGAATAGTGCTGCAGTGAACACTGGGGTGCATTATCTTTTTTGAATTATGGTTTTCTTTGGGTATATGCCCAGGAATGGGATTGCTGGGTCATATTGTAGCTCTATTTTTAATTTTTTAAGGAACCTCCATACTGTTCTCCATAGTGGTAGTACCAATTTACATTCCCACCAACAGTGTAAGAGGCGACATTTTTCTTATCTAACAGTTTCACACACTTAAGTTACTCTGTGCCCAGAGGGAAGGGGGTGTGGGTGGTAATTTAAGCGAGCATCGGAGCAGGGTAAGTGGTGTCCGTGTTTTTGGTGCTAATTGAGAAGTCTGGATCTGAAGGGATGGCCCCAACTGAGGACGGATAGGACCAAGGACCCCGAGAGAAGCAGGGACAAGCCAATGTCCGGAGCTGAGTGTTGGCCACTGAGCTGACAGGTCTGATGAGAAGTGGCATTTAGGGGACAATCTGAGATCAGAGGCTTGTAGAAAGGCCAAAAAAAGGAAAGTTTGAGAAAAGTGGCAGGGAGGGGTGAGTGACACAAGCAAAGTCTCCCAGCCTCAGAAGTCAGTTCTGTCTGGAAGTACATCTTCTCATGTACTTGCTCTCCCATTCACTTCTCTGGCATAGATTCGAGTTATTACCACGGTAATGTTTAGTCGTAACAAACACGATGAACAAAGAGCAAAGAGTTAGTTAAATTATTCCAAGATTACTGTAGTTCAATAGGCGCATTGAATTTCCGTAAGTTTACTTTTTCCTATTGGGAACTGGCCATTCAACTTTCAGAAAAACTGGGACCTTGTGTTTTTCTTTACTCCTTATGCCAGTAAATATGAGCAGATCCTGGCTCTGACTTCTAAGTGGCATCAGACGTCTTTGAATTGCAGACTTGGAAGGCACCAAAGGGCCTCCCTGATTCTGCTACTTCATTCTCCACAGGTTGGAGAAAAAGTTGGCCCAGATAATGTCTATCATCGGTTGAGGATGACAAAAGTTGGACTGGAACTCCTGTCCATGGGATTGAATTCTACCAAGTTTTATTTGGAAAATGGCTGTTAATTTCTTATTCTGCTCTGTATATTTACATTCATCTGATGAAGTAAAATTCTAATAAGAAGCCATTGTTCATGCCACATTAACAGAGATACCTCAGTTGTATAGTAATAGTATTCACATTCTATAAAGTGTTAAGATTTTTCAAGTGTTTGAGTTTTATACTTGTGGAGAGAGATATTACTGCCCTTTTAGAGAGAAGGAAAGAGATGCCCAGAATGGCCGAGTGACTTGGCTGTGGACTCACTGTTAGGAAACAGTAGGGCACAAGGTTGCACACCTGTATGGTGCTTTATTCACTGGTCCCCTCCTCATCTCTCCGTGACAAACTTCACTGGATTCCTGCTTTTGAACTGGGTATTTCTCCTGGATGAGGGAACATTTTACCTATAGATCTATATATACAGAGGGAAGAAAAGATGCTTTTTTCCTTAAGTCATTCTCTGGCTTAGTTTCTAATTTCTCCTCCATCCCTTTCTCACTCACTTTCCTTTCTTATCACTTACTCCTCTGACTTTTTTCCATTTTTATTATCAAATAGTTCAAAAGCACAAAATGTTAAAATCTAGCACAGAAGTTGGAAGACTGTGGCTCACTGCCTGATTTTTAAAAGAAAGTTAAAAAATAACTTTAATGAGATATAATTTAAATATTCGATACTATAAAATTCACCCATGTAAAATATATTTATAGAGTTTTGCAACCATGAGCATTATCTAATTTTAGAATAATCTTATCACCTCCAAAGGAACCCCATACTCATTAGCAGTCATTCCCTGTCACCCCTTGTCTGCCCCACCCTGCATCCCTCTGCCCCCAGCCCTAAGCAACCACTAATTTACTTTCTGTCTCCATGGGTTGCCTATTCTGGATGTTTCAAATGAATGGAATCATACAACATGTAGTCTTTTGGGACTGGTTTCTTTTATGAAGCATGATGTTTTCAAGGTTCATCCATGTTGTAACATGACTTGGTAATTCATTCTTTTTTTTTTTTTTTTTTTTTTGCTGCTGAATAATATTCCATTGTATGAATATACTAGATTTTGTTTATATGTTCATCAGCTGATGGACATGTGGGTTGTTTTCATCTTCTGGCTATTATGAATAATGCTGCTCAGCACACATATGCACAGTTTTCTGCGTGGACATGGTTCTCATTTGTCTTGGGTGTATATCTAGGAATGGGATTGCTGGGTCATATGGTAACTCTATGTCTAATATTTTGAGGAACAGCCAAACTATTTTTCAAAGTGGTTGTACCATCCCATCAAAGATGGATTTCTCCACATCCTTGCCCAAATGTGTTATTTTTCATTTTGCTTTTCAATGCTTTTCAGGACTGATATTTTGTCTATTTTATTTTAGCCATTCTGGTGGGTAGGAGGTAGTATCTTCTGGATACAAATTTCTTATCAAGATGTGATTTGCAAATACTTTCTCCCATTCTGTGGTTTATATGTTCACTTTTATGATAGTGCTCTTTGAAACAAAATTTTTAAATTTTTACGAATTCCAATTTATCTGTTTTTTTCCTTTTGTCAATTATGTTTTTGGTGTCACATCTAAAAAAAATCCTTGCTTAACCCAAGGACGCAAAGATTTACTCTCATGTTTTCTTCTAGGAGTTTGATATTTTAGCTATAATATTGAGGTTTATGATCCATTTTGAGTTGATTTTTTTAATATGGTGTAAGTCGGGGGCCCAACTTTACTTTTTACATGTGGATACCCAGTTATCTCAATACCATTTGTTGAAAATAGTATTCTTTCCCCATTGAGTTGTTTTGGCATACTGGCTGAAAATCGCTTGACACAGTCATTCACCTCCACGTTAATAGCTGGTTTTAATGTTCCCATTCACTGTACTTATATCTTATTCCATTTAAGGCCCTGGTACACTATTGCATACACAGAGCAAGGAGAGTCTAAGAGTTGGAATGAGTTTATTTTTAAACTTGGATGAGGGAAAGCCTTTCTGAGTAGAATCGAAAGTCCGGAAGCTGTAAAAGAAAAGGCAGATAAATACGACTGATAGCAAAGTTTGAATTTATGTCTGGCACAGAAGAGCTAAAACAAAGTAAAACAAACAAATCTGGGGAAACTCTCTGCTGCACATATGACAAATGAAAAGGCTAATTTCCAGAATCTTTAAAGATCTCGTGTAAAATAATAAGACTAAGTGATAGGGAAGCCAGTAGAGAATATCAGCAAATAATTTAAAGGAAAAGAAAAATGGACGTGAAACATGTTAAAGGATGCTCAATGTATCTCTTAGCTGAGGAAACTCAAATAAACATTATGAGATACCCTGTCACTTCATTAGAAAAGCAAGCATTAAAACACCGATTCCTGCAAAGCGCTGGAATGACTGGGATGACGGGTAGGGAACAGGTTTTCTCACACATCGTGAGAGTTTAGGCTGTTACTACGTTACAGACTATAATTTGCCAATATTCATGAAAATACAAATCGCTCATATTTTGATCTACCAATTCCATTGCAATGAATATACTTGCTACAGTCAACAAAACAAAGCGCACAAACCAGCGTGGAAGCAGCCTAAAGGTTTCATCAGGAATATTAAACAGTCTATAAGTAATAGCTATAGTATAGTCTATACAAGTAGCTCTTTATATCTTAGTGTGGAAAAAATCCCTCGGAATATTTTCAGTGGAAAAAAAGTTAAATCCTGAAAAGTGTACAGGTTATGAACCTAGTTGTATAAATGTTAGAACTGTAAGTATAAAATAGAATGTAAATGTAAACATGCAAAGTGAAAATTTAAAAATATGCAATCCTGCGTATGTGCTGTCAAAACATTAGTCTCAGTGCAGCATTTGTTGCTGTTGCTGTTTAAATAATACATTAAGACACGGTTAATAGTGATCAACTTTTGAGAGAGGGACTGGGAAGGAAAAAGATGCTTGTACTTCTCATGTCACAACATGGTGCACTGCTAAATATTCTCAGTAAGTGCATGTTATCATTTTTTACCTTTAAAAATACAGTCAACTGGGATTGTATGAGTGCTAGAATTATGAGTCAATATAACATACCTCTGCATTAAAGAAAGTTATAGTCTTCTTCTTTAATATTCTTAAAATACCCACCAGTGGTACCCTAGCAACTCTTGCTTTCAAGTTGCAAAAGCATGTTAGGTGATGGGGCTCCTGGAAGCCAGATGCTTACTGAAGAATGTTGTTCACTGCTGACATTCATCTGCTCATCCTTTTTTTTTTTTTTTTTTCATTTGTGATAATTTCACAAGGTGAAATTTACCATTTAAGCATTTTTAAGTGGAGGAGTCAGTGGCCTTCAGTAAATTCACATGATTGTGCAACTATGAACACCATCCATCTCCAGAACTCTCCATCTTCCTGAACTGAAACTTTGTACCCATTAAATAATAACTCCTCATTCCCTCCTTCCCTGAGCCCCTGGTAATCACTATTCTACTTTCTGACTCTATGAATTTGACTATTCTAGGTACCTCATATAACTGGAATCACAATATTTGTCCTTGTGTGTCTGGTTTATTTCATTTAGCATAATGTCCTCAAGGTTCATCCATGTTGTGGTGTGTATCAGAATCTCCTTCCTTTTTAAGGCTGAATGATATTCGATTGTATGTCTAGACCACATTTTGCCTATCCATTCATTCCCTGATGGACAGACATTTGGTTGTTTCCACTTTTTGTCTATTGTGCACAGTGCTGCTATGAACGTGGGTGTGCAAATATCTGTTTCAGCTTCTGTTTTCAATTCTTCCGAGTATATACCCAGAGGTGGAACTCCTGGATCCCACGGTAATTCTATATTTAATTTTTTGAGGAAATGCCATATTGTTTTTCACAGTGGCTGCACCATTTTACATTCCCAACAGCGGTGCACGAGTGTTCTACTTTCTCCACATCCTTGCCAGTACTTGTTATTTTGTGTTTTTTGGATAACAGCTATCCTAGCGGATGTGAAGTGGTATCTCATTGAGGTTTTGATTTGCATTTTCACCTGTTCTTTCTTACAGCAAACATTTATTCTGAGCTCACAAGGGCTAAATCCAGGGCTAAGCAAGCAGGCTCTAGAGCTGCATGGCCCCCGCTGTCAGATACATCAGAATGAGGTGGGGGGGGGGAAGACTATGCAAATGCAAACTGGTGTTAGCCTCTCCTGGCATCAGTGGGCTGGTGGCAGGTTCATGGTGCTATGGAAACAGTGGGGTGATAAGGCTTACTGATTTTCTCTGCCATCTCTGGTACTTACTCATGGTCCAAAGGTAGTGAGTTCCAAATACTTAGAAGAAAAATTACAGCATAAAACTTCACATTGAGAAATTTCTATTCATTTGCTTATTCTTCTCCCAGCAATATTGGGAAAAGACATGCATTCTTGGATTTTAGTGTTAGAACGCCGGGGTCCTTTGGAGTACATTCTGAGCCCCACAGGCTTAAATGAACTACGTATTTCCAGGGAAAGAAAGTGGAGGGTAAAATATTCCCTGTGAAATTGCTCCATGTGCAGCCTTGGCTGTGATGAGGCACAGGGAAGGCAATAATAATCCCACCACCTGGCATTTGTAGAAGGCGTTTAACTCTTCAAAACGCTGCCACATAATCAGAGGAGGTGGTGTCCGTGCCGAAAAAAGGTTATCACTCAGTTTTTTTCTCGTCTATAATTACTCATGTGCTTCCTGCACCTGGTGGAAATTATATTTAACCGTGTATGTAAATGCTTGTTGCCAGAATGGGCTTACATTTTCCTAGTTACTTTCTATAGTTTTCTTAATTGGGGCTTTATTAGCCACTTTTTATTCTTTTTTTTTTTGTTTTTTTTGTTCAATAGTATCTGCTTGGGTGGTAACATCCTCATTTGTGGCTATCTTAGAGGTAGGACATACGTTGTATATGAGTTTGTTAATATCAAATTCTTGAAAAATTATTTATTCAAACAAAATCAACCAATCAACCAATCAAACAAACAAAACCAAAAGATTTTACAGCCAGAGCAGTCTAGAAGCCAATGCTGGTATTTCTTTGAGATCTCATCGGTTGATGGGCATTATACACATAATGGGTGCATTTCAGAATTTGATGAGGTTTCGTTTCACTCCTCCTGGGGCTATGACTCAGGGGTCAAGGCGTGGCTCTCAGATTTGTGTTCCTCCTCTTTCTGTTTAAATGACATTCAGAGCTTCCCATCTTCCTTACACAGTTGTAAAACTGCCTGGGCTTTTAGAGGAAAAGGGAGTGGGACAGGATACCTGATGGGAGAAGAGTTTCTTTCCTCCCTCTGTCAGGACACAGATGGTCCCCAACATGGTGGAAGCTTTGACAAATCTGACTGGCTTCTTCAGGCTGCGGGAAGAAGGCAGAACACAGTACTCGGGGAACTAATGTGTCCAGAGAGGCACTAACAGGGGTTCCCAGACCCTCGTTTATATCAGGAGTGCTGGAAGCGTCCCTTAGGTCTTTGGTTAATTCAAGAAATAAGAATTTATCATCTCTCACTAATGAAACAGAAACAGAATCACAGACATAGGGAACAGACTTGGGGGTTGCCAAGGGGGGAGGGGGTGGGGGAGGAATGGAGTGGGAGGTTGGGGTTAGCAGATGTAAGCTTTTACATATAGAATGGATAAAAAACAAGGTCCTACTGTATAGCACAGAGATCTATATTCAATATCCTATGATAAACCATAATGGAGAATATTTTAAAAATGTATATATGTGTAACTGACTCACTTTGCTGTATAGCAGTAATTAACATAACATTGTAAATCAACTATACTTCAATAGAAAAAAGTTTATTGCCTCTGTTGTGGGTTGAATCGTGACCCTCTCAAAGATAGGCTGACGTCCCAACCACTGTGCTTGTGACCATGACCTTATTTGGAAACTGGTTCTTTACAGATGTGATTAGTTAAGATGAGGTCATACTGGAGTAGGGTGTCCCTAATCCAACAGGACTGCTTCCTTAAAAGAAGAAGAGAAGAGACACAGACTCGGACACAGAGAGAATGCCATGTGAAGTTGGGGCAGAGAGTACTGTGAAGCGTCTACAAACCAAGGACCACCAAGGGTTTCTAGTTAACAGTCAGAAGCCAGGAAAGAGGTGTGGAGCAGATGCTCCCCCAGAGCCCCCAGTAGTAACCAGCTCTGAAGACACCTGGGTTTTGGACTTTTTCCAGAAGTGTGAGAAAATAAATGCCCATTGTTTTAATCCACGCAGGTTGTGATGGACCACTTTGGTATGGCAGTCCTGAGAAACTTCATACGACTTCTGAGGTACCAGACACCTTCTGGTCCTGAGGAGTCCAATGCCATTAACCTGAAAGAGGTCACACACTGATGGGGAAACAGACACTTGTAACGGGGGCAGTGGGTCCTGTGGAAGATGGTGGGCTTTGGGATCAGATGGATTTGACTTCCAAACCTCAGCCGGTTTCTTAGCCTGTCTGGTTTTTTTGGTTTCCACATCTTTAGTGCAGGACGCTCATATCTTTCTCATAGAATTTCTGATGGAGGATTTAGCATGCTGCTGGATTTGAATGAGCTTGACCAGCTCACAGCCCACTGAAGGCACTCAGCTAACACGTGTTCCTAAAGGCCTAGACGTGTTTTCTCTCCTTCAGCAGGTCGTCCGTTTAGAGTCAGTCTCTTTTCCTTCAATTTCATCTTGGTAATTTTTGTCCTTGCATTGTGTTTATTTAAGGAACCATTCAGTTGGGTGAAACCTCACAACATTTAGGTTTTGGCTCAATGCATTGGAACGATCTAAAAGGTATTTATAGCTAAAAACGTTTGTGCACCCAAACCACATTATTTTCAACTCCTGACACTTGAACGAGCGCTGGTTTTGGTTGGATCTTTAAGCCTTCCTGTGGTGTGGAGGAGAGCGCATTTTCCAACACCCCTCACTCATCTCTGTAAATATCTTGGTCCCCACCCCACCTACTGAGTCCAAACTGTGGTCTCTATCGGGTGATGCAAACGGCACCCCCAATTATAACAACGTGGGAAGATACTGTGTGAGGATCCTTGCGGGCCATTCTCCGCAGATCTCGGGCACGATATTTTCATGCCTCACTGCTTGCCTTTCTCTGGACTCACTTCAAGTGTCTTCACAGACACCTTCTGTGGAAAAGAAATTCATATTTGGGTCTTACATGTTTTTCATATTCAGGTCTTGGCAAGACCTGTACACACAGAACAATTTCTTCTATTTCTTCTATACACCTGTGTAGGAGTGAGCCAGGATTTATGAAGTTTGTTTTTTTGAAAAAAAATTATTTAATTCCCAGCCAATACCATGACCTCCACGTGCATTCCAGCAAGATCTCCACAGGCAGTAGGGATCGTGAGCCACAAAAACATCAGGGCTTCCTAATCGAGAACTGAAGTCAGACCCAAGTAGACGGTGGAGAAGGAGATCTTGGGAGAAATCAGAGCTGCATTTTTAGTCTTTTGTTGCCAGAAAGCCAAAACCAAAGCTGAAATTTTGTGGTTTCGGTACTTTTTTGTGCCTCCCAGTCATTTTACACAGATGGTTCTGGTTTAAGCGTCAGACACTTCATCTACCAGAGGGAATGAGGCCCAGTTCCTGTGCCTGCAAGACCCATTCTCAAGCCAAAGTATACTTTGCAGCTGGAGAAAATGAGAACGAAGAGAAGATGATTCCAGAGCCATCAATTGGGAGGCAAAAAAATTGGGAATGATAAAAGGACTTTCCTTCAGGCTATGTGACCTTGGGGATTCTAAGGAGGGCCCGTCAACTGCATAGTCGATCCTGTGTCTGCTGGGGACCTACCATCCCTCATGGCAATGGTCTCGCGTCAACTGTTCTCATTACTCCTTGGTCATTTGAAAAAACCGAGACTCTGTGAAGCTTAGTGACTTGCTGTTTATCAAGAGTTTAAGCTCAAATGGGGAATATCACCTCTTTCCTTTGCTACTGAGTGGCTGAAAACTATTTCTGACCGTGTGTTTCTTTATCAGCCCCTCTTCACGCTCCGTCTCTCCCCCTCACCATCTCCTATCATGGCTCCTCAAAATCTCTCAATCCTTTTCTTCCCACAAGATGTGAGGCGGTGGGGCTGCCAGGAGAGCGAGGCCACCCACGGTACCCACCTTCCCTCTTTCCACCAATCCAGCAGCGGGCCAGGAAGTCCACGGCTTTACAGCACCCTCCTCTGAAAGGTTTTCTTTCTCTGTAGTTATACTGTGACTTGGTTGATTTACGAGCAAATGTCTCATTCCCTCTCAACATCCAGCTCAACTGGCCTTTCCTTCGTGAAGCCGTGCCTGTTCCTCACGGCACATGAGCTGTTTCTCTCCAACACTTTCACACTGTTAGGTTCCTGTTATTCACTTTCAGTTTGGACTGTGAGTTTCCCCAGAGAGTAGAACCCCGCTACCTAGTAGTCTATTTTCAGTGCCTAGTAGTACCTGGTGCATACAAGGGGCTCAATCATTTAGGTCCTTACAGATTTATAGGTTGGCCCACTGGTTAAAGACTTTCCTCTGATAAATCCTGTAACTTTCTCCCGGCATGTGTCACCTGACCTAGTACACACTCTTGTTGAATTCAAATTTGAGGAAAATGGTATATATTACATTTATAGGGTGATTGGCAATTTGCATTGTACCTTCATGAATGTTTTGATTCTTGGCCTTATACCATCCAAGAGAGACAGGCAGGGCATCCATTCAACCCAGGATGAGGAGAGTTATCATCCCCATTTTACAGATGAGACAACTGAGGCTCCGGGTTTGTTGATTTTTCCTCCTGGTTACAAAACTAGTAAATGGCAGGGC
Source organism: Hippopotamus amphibius kiboko (assembly GCF_030028045.1). Classification (NCBI taxonomy): domain Eukaryota; kingdom Metazoa; phylum Chordata; class Mammalia; order Artiodactyla; family Hippopotamidae; genus Hippopotamus; species Hippopotamus amphibius. The sequence goes on along the minus strand of NC_080192.1, from coordinate 140,535,918 downwards.
TGGGTCTTAAACCCAGGTCTTCTGAATCCCAGTTCAAAATTTTCTAACGACGTGGTATTATTGTTAGGAAAGCATAACAATAATTTTGTGGGCTTTGTAAAACAAAAGAAAACCACAATCTGCCACAACAGCAACCATCACAAAGGTCTCGAAGCCTTCAGGGCAGATGCTATCTATGTTTATTGCTGTGTCACGCGCTGAGATGCCACTGGTGTGTGAGCAGCGCCCAAACCCCAAGAACACAGGACGGGCTGTGATGGGCAAACATTGTCACAGCTCATCAAACTCATGGATCTGCAAACATAAAACATTTACTGGGACTTGGCTCTGTGAATGAATGAGCCAAGCCCCTGGGATGCGGCCACGTGACTCCATCAATAACACACTAACACAGACCTTGGCAGGGTTTCAGGGTTCACATCTGGGAAGAAAGGTATGATTCACCATTATTTTGTCCATGTTTGCAAGTGTGGGTCAGGCCTTCCTTCAGAGCCAGGCCGGACTGATTTCCTCTGGCCTTTCTTCTTCCATGGGCCCTTCTCATGGCATTTCCAGGTTCCCCACGGGCAAGGATGTACGGGAAGCACTTTTATTTATTTATTTATTTATTTATTTATTTATTTATTTATTTATTCTTAAGCCAAATTTGTCACTCTGGCCTATGTCCAGCTAAGTGGGTTTAGATGACTTCTCTGGGTGAAGTCTTCTGGGTCCTTAGGCTACCCCACGTCTTTGGGGCAAAGTAGCTCTTGGGATTTCTGTGGGTCGATTAAGCTCAGAGAAGGTCACTCTAGGTCGAATGAAGCCATGAAACCAAGAGCGACATGTGTGCACTGGGGAAACTCTCAGAGGCTCCCTGTACTTGGTCCGTGCTCATGTCTGGTGTGCCCGGCCCACCTTGTTCTCTCTCCCTTCTCTCTGAGCCCCTGTCCCAGACTCTGTTGTTTATCCCTGTCACACTCTGGGAGCCATCACCTTGACCGAGACCCTCTTCTTGTGGGGAGACAGTTAGGAGTAGAGTGCATTGCATCAGACAGCCTCGGACCTCAGCCCGTGTCAGCTCAGGATTGGATGAAGCCACCGCAAGCTTTTGTCTCAGCATCTTGTAAAGGAGGCCTGTGCAAATAGCAGGGACCTGTGGGATCAGTTTCTGCGCCTGGCTGCCTGTCCCTAAAGCCACATTCCTTCACTTTCCTGGGCCTCAGTTTCTTTACTAATGAAACAAGGATGATAGTGCTTCACTCAGGACCAGAACACATGCCATTACAACACCAAGGATATAATGGGATGGCATTGTGATTGCCGAGATGAGGCACCCTGTACAGTACTTGTCTCATAGCAAGGGTGCGGTGAATGTCCGTTACTTTTACTCCCATCGTGAGGGATTTGCAGGGCCTCTTCTGGAGTATCAAAGGGGGCGGGCAGCTTATTTGTGATGGAGATACCAGAGCCAGTACAACTTGCCAAAGGGAAAGGAGGTCCAGATGAGGTGGGTCAGCTGCTGCAGTGATGAGGCTGGGAGAGGATGTCACCTGCATGCTTGGGTCAGAGGCAGCAGGCCTCTAAACCTTGGGTTGGGACCGAGCCAGACCTTGGGTCTGGGAAGGGGATGAACTTCTGGGACCAGGGCTGTGGGGGTGGGACGGTCAAAGCTGAGGTGCAGGCCTGCATCTCAGAAGGATCCCAGGGTTCAGCAACTAGCTTTGAAAGCTCAGGTACTGTATGGGTGTGAGGCAGAGAGGAAAACAAGACACAGTCTCTGTCAGGGGAGGATTATAGCTCTGCTTGTTGGCAAAAGGAGTCAGCCTTAGCCTGAATATTAGGAAGCATAGATCGCTAGGAATGTTTTTGATTAAACAATCAGTTTATATTTTTCTCATTAAAAATAGTAAGTGCAAAGTCTTTTACAACCACACTTAGGCAAGGCCACCTAGACAAATGTATTGCTTTGGTGACAAGTAAAGGAGTTTGGACTCAGAGGATCAACGTTTACCAGTGTTGCTGTCCGTGTAGACTCGGGCCTCAGTTTCCTCATCTGCTTTATCATTAAATCATTTTGTCAGGTCACTGGGGACATTGCATGAGACAGAGAAAGTGACTTTGCACCCTGTGCAGTGAATGTTATCTGTCACTATATTTTAAAATTTACTTTCCCCTCTGAGAAATAAATGATACATGTTTTTAACCGCTACCCGCTGCTTTCCTTTTTAAAGTTCTTGGGTAGATCCTGCCATCTGCTCCCCTCTCATTTCAATGATTATAAGATAACTTGAGAAGCTAAAAGGCCTGTAATTTCCCTAAGTCAGAATTTTCTTGGGAGTCCTTTGCCCTGTGAGCCGGGCATTTCAGAAGGTCTTCCGGAAATTGCTTTGATTTTCTGCAGTTGTCACTTCGATGTGAGGGCATTTCTGGCTCTACCCGTCCCTCCTTTTCTGGGGCTCAGGGTAGGAGAGCCTCTGCCTGAGAGCTGACAGGTATTGGGTACCGTCCCACATGGTCTCTCATATACTCTGACAAAACTGACCGGAAGCTGACAGAGGGAGGCGTGATACAGGGCTGGAGAACAAAGTCTACTGCCAGGGGAGCCTGAGTCAAGTCAAGCTGAGTCTTGGACCTTTGCCTCAGGGCTTCTCCCTTCCCTCCGAGAAGCTCCTGTTCTTATGCTGTCAGCATGGTTCTTCTCTGGGGCCCTTGCTATCCACCAAGCCCGTTCTGAGGATGCTCTTAGTACTTGTGCAAGTGTCAGCCAATCATGCGTTTACAGTGTGGCAGGTGAGGTTCCATGGGGCTTGAGGCTTTTACGTTTGGGGTGAATGTGCACTAGTTTGCTCTGGCTGCCAGAACAAAGCACCACAGACTGCGTGTCTTGAACAATAGAAATGTATCACTCATAGCTCTGGAGGCTGGAAGTTTGAGATCAAAGTGTCGGCAGGGTGGGTTCCTTCTGAGGTCGCTGTCCTTGGCTTGCAGACGGCCGCCTTCTCCCTGTGTTCTCACGTGGTTTTCTCTGAATGTGTCTGTGTCCCAGTCTCCACTTCTTTAAAGACCCCAGTCCTACTGCATTAGGCCCACCCTAATGACCTCATTTTAACCCAATTGGCTCTTTAAAACTTATCTCCAAATACAGTCACTTTCTGAGGTGTTGGAGGGTTAGGGGTCCCCCACGTGTATATTTGTGGGGGACACAATTCAGTCCATAACAAGATACAAAGTTATGAATACAGAATGAGGCTCAGGGCTTTGGAAGGGGCCTGTGTGAGTGAAGGACCCTAAAACTGAAGCTTGATTAGCTTGGTGGTAAGTTTGCTCCTGCGTTGGCCGCCTGTAGCTGTCCCTGTGCTGGCACTGGAGCAGAGAGGACGGAGATGGTCCCTGCTCTGAGTGAGCTGGTGGAGGGGTGGGAGCTATGTGTGGAGTCAGGTAAGTGCTGTGATGAGGGTGGGGAAGCAGAGGGGGTGTTGGAATCTTGCAGCCCTGTTCTCATGCCCTGTTTTAAGACACGAGCAGAAGATGACTGGGAAGGCAGGTTGGCTTCTTGAAAGAATAAACCCGTGAAAAGCAACACCGCCAAAACACCAGTGAGCTTGAGATCAGTATCTACCATGGGCTACGTTTCTTTCATTACCGACCCTGCCACGTCTTGCCCTACTTACAGTACAGTCGGAGCTTCTTGAAGGGAACGTGATGGCGGGGTTCCCACCTTCGTGTTTGCACCCTACTCCTGCTCTGGGTCAGGCATTAGTCATCACCTGTACCCTTGAGGAAGTCCAGGGTCAGCAAGCAGAAGCGCCAGGGCTCTCGTCTTCCAGCCAAGCTCTTTTTACTACAACCAAGCCATTTCTTTTCATGTGTCAGGGCAAGATCTTTAAAAAATAAATCTTCATGCTAATGGGTCTCTCATGACAGGGCAACAAGTGCTGAAGGCTTCGGGCCTGGGACGCAAGCCATGAAATGGATCTGGACGAGAGGAGAGAGCACTGACGGCTGCAAGAGGGCTGGAAGCGAAGGGAGACCTGACGAGCCGGGCACGAATCTATGGAAATAGTCACTCATTTCCAATGCTGACCCTGCCTAAGTCAGAGAGGGCAGGAGGGTGGAGCCTCCTCAGATAGTCAAACACTGTAGCAAATTGGGTGAGTGTGACCTGGGGAACCAAGCAAGACAAGAGGAAGGCACTTAGAGGAAAGCCAACATGGGGAGATAGGGTGTCGATGGTTTGCTTCATGTCAGCTTGGTTCATGTGAACTATACTTTGCAGTCATTACTCTAATGAGTGGTTTTGAGTGTGATGAAAGAAGATAATTATAAGTATTTATAGCTGGTCAGTGGGTTACAGATGGGACAACGGAGGAAAGTAGATGATGAGGCATAGTTTAGCTGAGTGGACTCTGGGTTATAATTAAGATGCACTGTGCCCTTGGTTGTGTTTCTTTGGGGAAAGGCCAGCATTGAGCATAAACTCAGGAGCTGCGTGAGAGCGGTTTTGAGGCAGGATCTCTGGCGTGTTGGGTCTCGGTGTCCCAGCCTTTCTGACAGGAGCTACGATGGGGGCTCCACATGGTGGGGGGTTGAGGGAAGGAAGGATTGCATGTCCAGACCCATCAGAGAGTATCAAGCAAGCACGGAGACCTTGTTCTCTAGGTGAAGCCCACCTGCCAGGCTGAGCAGGCAAAGGGTAACAGAAGGAGATCCTGAAACTGTATCCTGTATAGTGCGCTTGGGGGTGACAGTGACCTGGTCATTCCTTCTTCATGAGTTTTTGGTAAAGATAGACTTCCGGGTGATGTCCTGAAGTAGAGCTATTTCCTGGAGATGCCCTGCCTGTTTCCATCTCTCTGTTCACTACTTATTTGTATGACTGCACTTCCTCCTCTGGACAAGGGGATAATCCGTGTTTGCTGTCCAGCCCTGGGCAGGAACACAGGAGATTCTTGGTAAATATCCACTGCTGTTCCCACATCCCCACCCCATCCTACCAGCTCCTGCCAGAGCTCCTCACCATCCCCTTTGGTCTCCACAACCTCCATGTCCAGCTCAAGGCTGCTCTGACCCTGGGCCTTCTCCTGGTTTCTCCAGTGAGCACCCGTCCTCTCCTGCACAGCTCAGTCCTCGGCGCTCTATGCCCGGCAGCCCTGGCTTTGTTTGATGCTGTCAGTCTCTTTCTCTAAGCAGTCTCGTGGGAGACCAGGGGGTCACATCAGCTGCTTATTTTTCCTGTTTCTCTTTCACCTGAGCCTTAAAGGAGGATTACAACTGGTTAGATCCAGTTAGAGAGTCCTGGTTTGGCCACTTGCTAGCTGTGTGGTTTTGAGTCACTTAACTTTGTCTTTTGAGCCACAGTTTTCTTGTCTGCAGGGAAAGGGACAATAATGTCTACCTTGTAGGGTTACAGGGATTAGAAATAGCATTTTTAAGTGCATGGTACAGGTTTTAGCACGTGTAAGAGGCTCCACAAGTAGGTAATGATGATGCTATATAATAGTAGCAATAATTGACCTTTACTGAGCTCTGATTATATCCAGAAACTTTCATATAATGTTTATCTTATATGTCTTACTTTGGATGAATTCAACTATAAAGAATTCTGGACCCATGCAATGATCTGATGAGAAAGATGAAGGGACATGATGGAAAACCAATCATATTGGAGTGTTTACTGGGTATCAGCTGTTTTATAAATGCATACAAGTCAATCACTGATGCCATAAATGAGTGATAAGGAGTAATGTACCTGAGATTGCATAACTAGAGGGGAGTCCAGAGACAGGATTTTATCTCAGGCTTTTCTGACCTCAAAGATCATGCTCTTTCATTTTCTGCCACTAGGATGAGTGGAATTGGAAGGATGGGGCAGGCTTTGGTGTCTGTCCCTGAAGAACAGGGTCAGTAGAATGAACTGTAGAGTCTGAGGGAGATGGTAGAGCTGGGCTTGACCCAGGCTGCCGTCAGCCAGCAGTGGACCTGGGGTGTGAGAACCGATCCTAGTAGGCAGAATAGATGTTACCACACGGTCACGTGAAAGGCTTGGGGTTCCAGACACCTGGTGGCTTGGAGAAGCTCACTCCCTGCCAGGGTTCTGTAGCCTAAACAGACCATGGAGTAAACTCTACTCAAAATAACAGGGCTCTCAGAAAAGTATCTGGGGAGAAAGCATCATCTTTGGTCAGAGGGAGGAGATAAATGCTCAGCTCCATCTCTTGGTGAAAGCAATTTTCTTTGAGATCTTCTTAGGAGCCGGTCAGGGCTGAACTTATAGGGCAAAGTCCCAAAGCTCATAGGGTGGAAGGTCATGTAATTCACACAGAAACTCTGTAAGATGGTAGCATCACTTAGTTCTTGGCTGACAAAAAAGGAAACAGAGGATCGCAGAAGTGAGAAATTTTCCAAGGCTGTGTGACTCATCAGTGCTGATCAAGGGTTCGCACCAATGTTCTTTGCTTTTGGCTTGAGCTATTTGCCCTGTTCCAGAGGTGGGAGAGAGAATTCCAGGAGCCAGGATGTGGGAAAGCCAGGGACTTGGAAGGGAAGATGGTTCATCTGACAGAATCAGGTGAATGGATTGTTGGGGGAAAAGATGAAAAGGGAAGGAACACAAAATCCTACCATCCCTTAAGGACTTTTCTAAAGGCATTAAAACTAGAGATCTGTTTAGTCCTCTAGGATATAATATGGGATGGCTGACCTTTCACCTCCTCCATTGAAAGTACAAGTGTTTAGGGAAGGCTGGTGTTTGGAGCCAGATTAATTGGTTTCAGACTTGAGTTCCATTATTTCCTAACCTCTCTAGACTCAACTTCATCTAAAAGGGGGATAATAAAGTCTACCTTGTAGTATCATTGTGTGGATTGGAGTCAGTGTAAAGACATCACCTAGCCCTTCTTATGCCCATGAAATGGTAGCTGCTTTTTTTTTCTTTCAGTTTTATTGAGATATAATTGACACACAGCACTCTATATGTTTAAGGTATAGCGCACGACTTGACTTACATGCATTGCAAGATGATTACCACCATGAGTTTAGTTAACATCCATCCCTTCAGAGAGTTCCCAAAGAAAGAATTTTTTTTCATTGTGTTGAGAATTTTTAGGATTTACTCTCTTAGCAACTTTTATATATACCATACAGCAGTGTTAACTAGAATTGTCATGTTGTACATTACACCCTCAGTACTTATTTATCTTACACTGGAAGCCTGTGCCATTTTGACCACCTTCATCCAATTTCCCCACCCCCATCACCGCTTCTGGTAACCTCAAATATGACCTCTTACGGCTCTATCATATAGGAGGTCACATTTACCAAAGACTGAGAGAGACAGAGAGAGAGAGAGAGACAGAGACAGAGAGATGGAGAGGGACTAGGGGAGAGACAAGGAGCAGGACAGGAAGGAGACAAGAGGAGTCTGTTTTCTCTTCTCATCTGTAGGCGTGAAAAAGATGAGCGTCCCAGGGGGTTTCCGCTGCTCCCGGCTTGGCTTGTCTGCCGAGCTGGCCTGCAGAGGATGTGGGAATGGGCCCAGCGCAACCAAACAAAACCAGTTCCTTTCCCTTTGGACTGTCATTAAAGCCGGGATGGGTGTGCTCTGCATGTACAAAGTATGTTTTCAGCTGAGATCTTCAATCAGCATCTCATACAAATTGAGAAGCAGCCTCCAGCCTCCTGCCAAGCTTGCTCAGTCCTTGTCAGGGAGTGAATTTGAAGGCTTGAGGGGACTTGGAAAATGGGACTGCCGCGCTGGCTTGACTTACAGCATCTACAGCTACGATTTTAGCCAGGGATCCTTCAGGGTTGGTGGACCTACTTTCTCCAGGAAGAGGCTCTTCCCAGGCCCGTCCTTAGCCTCCTTCACAGCTGAGCCAAGAGGAAGAATATGAGTATCGTTATCTGCCGGTGAGTTAGCAGCCAGATACCCCCTCCATTTGGAATTCATTCAGGCATTCGACAGACACTTATGAATCACCTCCCATGTCCCAGGTCCTGAGCTAAGGAGTGAAGGTTCAAATAGACCGTTAATAATAGTAATGATATAGGACTTGGTGTGTGTCCAGCACGTGCCAGACAAGACGAGTATGAAGTGAGGAACGATGCCAGTAACAGCAATTCCCACCATGTCGTCAGTTCTCTTTCAGGCGGGGCACCCACGCTTCTGCTCTTAGGTTTACACCTCATGTAACTTAGAGACAATGACCTCCCAGTCAGGAATTGGATACATTTTCTCTCTCTCAAGACCTTTATTTGCCTGTCACTTTTCCAGGAAAGAAATCATTAAAAATAAATATGTTTCTTTCAAAAGATAAGTATTCCTCAGCTGCTGTAAATCTGTCATTTCTCTTCTGGGACATCCTTTAGCTGAGAGCTTTTTGAGCAAGAGTCAGGGCTTCCCATGTCAATCCCGGCTTTGGCCCTGGGTCCACGAGGCAGAGGCAGATGGTTTTCCGGTCAGGTGTAACTGCAATGTATTTTCTCAACAAAGTCTGGCAGACAATCCAACACATATCACATCTCCTAAAGAAGCCATGCATATTGCATGAGTCTCCAAATGTAGAAACAGATACTCAGAACATACAAGTCTCAAAATAAAACCGAAACATTTCAAAACAACAGCAGTTGCAATGCCACCAAATGATTTAGTTGTTTTTTTTTTTTTCATCAAGATTGTAAAAAAAAATATTCCCCCAGTCGCCACGCAGAACCTGAAAATCCCAGCAACCATGGTGAAGGTTTGAAATGAGTCCTATAAGTGTGGGGAAGCAATAGACTGACAGACTCAGGTAGCGGTTTAGCTGAGCACAAGGTCTTTCCCTGATCTGGAAGTCAGGGAAGATGAGAGCAGAATTGAACAGCAGTTTTTCTTTTTTGTTTTTTAATTAATTTTTATTGGAGTATAGTTGATTTACAATTTGTGTTAGTTTCTACTTTACAGCAAAGTGAATCAGTTATACATGTACCTGTATCTACTCTTTCTTAGATCCTTTGCCCATATAGGTCATTACAGAGTATTGAGTAGAGTTCCCTGTGCTATACAGCAGGTTCTTATTGGGTATCTATTTTATATATGGTAGTGTGTGCATGTCAATCCCAATCTCCCAATTTATTCCTCCCTGAATAGCCGTTTTTTCAGAATCAAGTTCCAAGATCTCACTTCTGAGTGATTTGAGGTCTTGGTGCCTGGGTGCTCCCACCTGGGTTAGGTCATTTTCACACTTGTATCTGCAGGTGTGTACAGGTGTCTCCCTGCTTGTTCATCCCAGGTGCCTGCCCCGTGCCCAAGACCTGGGCTCCATGAGTATTGGCTGGATGCCTCTCCCAGCCGCCATCCTAAGGTTGTTCTAATTCCGCCTCTCCTCTCCCACTTTAGAAACACCTATTAGTATGTGAATGAGACTGACGTTATGTCAAGGATAACCTTTCGTATGCTCTAATTTATGAAAAAGTAACATTTTAAAGCTTGGTGCTTTCACTATTATTAGTGCCGTGGACACCTGCTGGTTTGGGATTTCTGGCATCCCTTCCCTCTTCTTACAGAAACAACTACCTCTTTTCTTTTGGGGGATAGACCATCCTTTCTTCTTTCCTTGAGGTTGGAGGATTTGCAGTCACAGTGGTGGTAGCAGTGGGAATGACAGTCAAAGAGTGATTTGAGAAATATGTAGTTGGACAGTCAGCGGGAATTGGTAACTGGACGCGAGGGGTGAGAACGGGACAGGGAGTCCAGAATGATCCCCAGGTTTCTGGCTTGGGTGATTGTCAGGGGGTTGTGCCACTGTTCATGGAGGCAGAGAAAACAGGATGAGAATTGGGCCACCGCTGGGACACTGAGTCTGAGGATACCGTGGACCGTCTCGGGGAGAAGTTGGCGTAGGCACTGAGCATCTCGCCCCAGCTCCGCACACCACCCACCTGGGTACCTTTGCTGTGGCTGCTCCCCGACCCTGGTGCACCTTCCCGTGAGGTCAGCCCAACGCTCCAGGGAGTGCTGATCACTTCTCCTCTATGTGCTCTCTGCATCCCATACGGACTTAGGCAGAGTTTCTGGAACACAACTCACTGATCTGTTTTCCATCCTTCTTCTGCCTAGACCCTGTGCTCACTGAGGGTACGATGGTGTGTGATTTATTTCTGCCACCACCCCCCTCCCCCGCATAGTACAGGATGTTCAGGTACAATGCTGGCTCTTGGGGGTTGGGGGCTGCCCGCCCCGTGTTCACAGGAAAGCATGACACACTGATTTTCCAGTGACTAGACAGTCATGTTGAGGAGTTTCCTAGCCGGGGCTGGGCTTGCACTGAGCTGTCCTCACACTCGCCTCCAACCTGTTGATGCCTTGCAGCTGGTTCTGCAGCCTGTGGTCACAGAGAGGAGCAAAGCCACCTGGTTTCTGTTCTAGAGGCCCTGACACCTTGGCTTATGGTCACAGGGCTGCAACCAATGAAATCAACACCTGCAGGACACCCGTGGGGCCTGTGTTCCCCACCTTGGCTCCCCCGCCTGCTGGCGTCCACAAAGGCCACATTTGAGCTAGCTTTGCTCAAGTTCAAGAAGCCAGAAAATGTATGATGTGGGCCTAATGGCACTAAATGGTCTAGTTTTTGGAGGGTTTCCTGCGTACCAGACGATTGATATTCATTAGCTAGAATTCTCATGATAGTCATGCAAAGTAAGTACCAGATCCTCTTTTTACGTACGTGGAAACTAACATAAATAAGGTAGAGTAACTTGCTAATGTCACACAACAAGGACGTGGGAGGGCCAGAGCCTGAGACAGTGATGCCTTCTTGTTCCAGGCTCCCTCCTCCCAGTTCACCTCTTCAGCTGCCTGGGTCCTATTTATCTTAATGATGTGCTAGAATATGTGTTACCTTTCTGCCTGGGAGCTTGCTCTCTTTTGGACTGGGTCAGCCCCCTCTGTTGGAAGATGAGTTTTCTCCTTTTATTCCCTAAAATGTACTCTTGTATCCTTCTCATCCAAAGACAGGTGCTTCTTCCAACTTCTGGTCAACCTGTCCAGTAGTTCTCACCTGGTCTTCCCCTTACGAGGGGCTGCAGTGTTGTAGAATGGATGAGGGCTTCAGAATAGACCAAATTGGGTTCTCTTTTCATGGCAGACCTTTGCTAGCTGTATGACTTCAGCCAAGTTATGCAACCACTGCAAACCTCAATTTCATCTGCCAAATCTGGTGAAAAATGGTACCTTATTTTAATGAATTCTTTTGAGGATTAGATGAGATAATACTTTCCAATAACTCACATGGATGTTGCAGGTTATGTACAAAGATTAACAGAGATTAAGTATGAAAAGCAACTAGGAGACATTCATTAAAAAAAAAAAAAATTGACTGAGCACTTATTATGTACCAAGAGCTGTTCTAGGTGCTGAAAATATAGCAGGAAATCATAAAACACATACTTGTCTTCAATGATCTTACATTCTGTTGGAGGAAGACAGGAAATAAGCAAGGTAATATATAATGCCAAGTGATGATAAATGTAATGGGGAAATAAAATATAGTAAGGGGGATAGAAATATTGGGGTCTGGAAGTTTTTCTTATTTTACACACGGTAGGCAGGGCATGTTGAATGGTTAAGGTAACACTTGAGCAGGTGATTGATAGGAGTGAGAGAGAAAATCTTGTGTCCACTTGCATTAAGCGGGGTCCAGCCGTAGGGAGGAGCCTGTGCACTGACCATGAGGCTGGGTTGGGGTGTCTTGTTCAAGGAAATCAGAGGGGCCAGAGGGGCTTCAGTGGAGTGACTGGGAAAAAATACAGGAGGTAGAAAGGCAGGAGGTGAGTGGAGAGTAGACTGTGTAGGATTTTGTAGGTATTTTAAGAACTTTGGCTTTTTCTCTGACTTCTTTGGGAAGCCATTTAAGAGTTTTGAGCAAAATATTTACATTACATAATGTAATTTATGTTTTAATGGGATCATTCTCTCTACTGAGTGGGGAAGAGTATGTGGATGGTGGGTATGGGGTGATGTAAGGAGACAAGGGTGGAATCAGGAATACCAGATAGGAAGTTTTTCTCATAGCAGAAATAATGAAATTAGTGATAAAGTTATGATTTTATATATACTTTGAAACTAAAACAGGCAGGACTTGCTAATGTGCTGAATGTGAAATTTAAGAGAGATAGAGGAGTCTATTATCTCTCTAATTAATTTTGGCCTAAGCAATTGGAAGGATGGAGTTGCATTTATTGAGGTGGGAAGACTGGGGAGGACAAGGTTTGCAGGGCTGTGGAGGTTGGGAGGTCAGTTTTAAAGTCTGGGTTTGAGATGCCTATTATGTATCTAGGGAAAGTGTTAAGTAGATTAGTAAATTTCTGACTATGGCTCAATCACAATCAGGCTGTTGCTATGCAGTGTGGTTAAGGAATAAGATATCTGGTATCCACAATCCCTTGGAGCCTCTCTTGGTGTAGTGTGACTAAATTTAATGGTCTAATGGTGAATGGACAAGACCAGAAGCCACACTTAAGAAAAGCATGGTGAAGAGGTAACCAGGGACTCAGATCCTTCAGGGATGAGGGTTGGATCATCCACAGGTAAGCCATCTAGATGAGGAGAGGCACCAGGTGAGTGCGAGGAGAAACTACAATAGATCCTGGATGTAATGGTTAATTTTATATGTCAGCTTGGCTTGGCCATGGTGCCCTGATGTGTGGTCAAACACTTAGTCTAGACATTGCTGTGAAGGTATTTTTTTAGTTGAGATTAACATTTAAATCAGTAGACTTTGAATAAAGCAGATGTCCCTCTATAATGCGAGTGGACTTTGTCTAGTCAGGTGAAGCCTTAAGAGAAAAACGGAGGATCAGCCCTTCCTTAGGTCTCCAGCCTGCTGGCCTCCCCTGCAGATTTTGGACTTGGCAGTCTCCACAATCGTGTGATCATGTGAGCCAGTTCCTTAAATCTCCCTTCCTCTCTGTCTCTCTGTCTCTGTCTCTCTCTGTCTCTCTGTCTCTCTCTCTCTCTCTCTCTCACACACACACACACACCCCTTAGATCATTTACTTCAGCAACTGACAAACATCAACTGTGGAAGAAGAGTATAAGTATTACTCTTCCTGTTTCTGGATAAATTTCTCATTTAAGATTAGGATTGTCATTAGATTATTCTTTCTTTTTTTTTTTTTTTAAACAGATTTAGGAGAGTGGGATCAGATGGAAAAGGGTTACACGAAAGTTACAGATCCTTTTTCTGTAGTGTTGGGAAAAGATAAATTCAGGAAGTTTGTGAATTGATAACACCCCTGGCCACAGATTCTAACTCACCCTCACGTCTCAATTTCATCTGTCCATTTCTCCTGCCTTGGGAATTCTAGAACCTTCAGGTTTCCATCAGTAAACAAACAAATAACAACTCTTTGTATCAGTTTCATACTTTGAAATAGAAATTAAATGCTGGATATCCCCGTAAGCCTTAACTCCACAGTCATACTAGTTACTCTCTGGGCGTTTTGTAGTTTCAAATGCATCCCACCATCAGAATCCAAACCAAGTAAAGGTGGAGATAAAAGGTGAGAAAACAATTTGTTCAACATCTTTTGCCACAACGTCTATTCCACGGCCCTATAATATGCAACACCTTAGCGACAGTACCATTTACTCTTCTCCTAGGAATTATAAGAGTCAGAGCTGGTCGGCCGGAAATGAGTTTTGCTGCTCCTCCTGTTGGTTGCCTTTGCTTTTTTGCTCCTGGGGGGCAGATCCCAAGCCTGCAAAGGCTGACAACTACTCTGGATCTGCAGCCGAAAGCACATCCCCCTCCACACACACACTGCGTCTGCACCACATGTGTTGGTGCAGATGTGAATCATCTTTGCAAACACACTGAAGATGATTTCAAGAGTCAGTCTAATGAGCAGTGAATATGGACTGATTACTGTATTTGCAAAGAACCTTATTTTTTTCCCCCAACATTGCACTGAAGATCGGCCCAGTGCTTCCTCGTAGGCTTACGAATAAGCAATCAATGCGTTCGTGTAAATATTTAAAGATGTCCACATGCATGTTTACGAACCAGTGGTCTATCATAATTGCTTTTGTGTGGTCTGATAGACACAAACGTAAACAGGATGCACCATATCTTAGAAGGCGTCCTCATGGAATTTAGAAAAATGTGATTAAAGAAACGTTGATACCACATCAAAAAAATCTTGTAGGAAGAATTGTGATGGCAGAATTCATGCTTGGATACATTCAGTTGTATATTTTTCTTTATTTGTAACGTTGTGATTTAGTTTGTTTGCTTTAATGTGGTAAGAACACAACATGAGATCTACCCTCTTAACAAAATTCTAAGTGTACATTTTCCTATGGTTTACTCTAGGCACAATGTAGTACAGCACATCTCAAGAACTTATATTCATCTTGCATAGTGGCAGCTTTAGAGTTATTAAACAGAAACTCCTCGTTTTCTCCCCCTGGGGATTTAGGTACTTAAATCTACTTCTAGATCTTCTTGACTTGCTGATTCTCCATGAGGCGCTGAATTATTCGCTCCCACCCTCACAATCATGCACAGAACAGATGCTTCTTGATGTATGGCTGGGTGATGATGTGGAGTCACCTCCAGAGACTGGCTTTGGCTTCTGACTGTCCTGGGTTCAAACCAGAGTTTCTCTGTCTGTTAGTTGTGTGACTTTGGGCAGGTCTACTAGTCTCTGAGTTTCCGTTTCTTCATCTCTAAAATGGAGAATAATATTTACCTGGCAGGGATATTCTGGGAATTGAATGATACAACATTTTTAGAGCACCCCAACGTTTCTGGCAAATAGTAGGTGCTCAATGAAAGGTCATTTCTTCCCATCCCCCTTTCTCTACCTGGAAGCCTGCTCTAGCTCAGGTGTGAAAGAGAAGCAGAAGAGCATTCCTGAGATATTTTTGCCTTACAGTAGTTTGGGAAAGCTAAGTAATTTATGGGACTAGGAGAGAGAGGAGGGGGTGCCATAATGATATTTTTGGCACGTGCCCAGTGTTTTCTAAAACTTGAGCCAATTAATATTCCTTTAACCTGGAATGCTTTTCCTTGCCTGTCCCTTTAAGTAGTCCATGTCCTCCACAAAGCCTTTCTTGCAGGACTTCCCTGGCCAAAGTTGCGTATGAGCTTGTGCTCCTCTGAACTTCTATGCATCTCTCTCAAAACATCACATCTGTCCTTGTGTCCTTTTACAGCTGTTGAAGTCTTGGCTTATAGTCTTTACTGAAGTCTAAGTGTAGTGAGAGCAGAGGCACCTCCGTTTCATCATTGCATATTGGGCACCTAGGGGACCTGCCAAGGGACTGTATATGGTAAGTCATATGGGTTTGGGGATAGAAGACCAGGGTGTTGAGTCCAGCTTCATTGTTTTTGTGTGATATCACGGAAGTCCCATAGATTTTCCTAGAATGTGTTTCCTCATTTATGAAATGGTTATAATAATCCTATTGGCCATTTTTTTAAAATAAATGTCTTTGAATTCTATTCAAAAGAGGTGCAGTATAAATAGAATGAATGAAATGGGTCCTACTCTACTTTCATGGAGGAAGAATTGGTCAGCCATGGCCAATCACAGCTGTGGGAATATTTGATACACAGTAAATGCGGTACCCACGCTATGCAGAGTTATTAGGCGCTCATTAAATCTCTCCTGAATCAATGCTTAATGGAAACAACATGTCTCCCCTTTCTCTTTTATTGGCCTGGGAGGAAAGTTCACAGCTTGATAACATGCTTAGGGGGAAGGGGAGCCGCAACTCTCATGAGAAGGAGACAGTCAAGGGGAGGGGCAGTGTCGGAACACAGTAGGTCTAAATAAATACACGTTGAGTGTGGTTGATTAGGTAAACAGTAGAGTGGTTGGGAAAGTATGTCATAGTATAGAAAAATGTTGAGAGATCAAAAGAAGCAATGTAAGCATTGATTAGACTCTTTTCCCCAACCTTCCCTATTCCCTTTCCGTGCATCATTTTCTTCGTACAGCACTTTACACCTACTTACTTGTTCATATGTCTACATGTTTACATTTATTTATCTGATGAGTTAGTTAGTTTAATACCTCTCTTCCCTTGCTAGATGATAAGCTCTGGAGGTAGTGATTTTTGCCCGTTTGCCTTACTCCCATAGCCACAGGGCCTACAATAACGCCTGGCCCAGGGCAGGTGCTCCGTCAATGCTTGTAGAATGAGTCCCAAGGGATTTTACTGTTTTCCTTTGGCTAGCAAGATGTTCAAATCACCGATTTTTTGGCCCCAGCATTCTCCCATGATTCACTACATCCACCTTCTGCTTTCCTACTCATCTCCATTTTGGACTATCTTGTCTCTTTATTCGCTTATTTCTTTGTCATTTGTTCCCTTCCAGTTGAGGCTGAGTAGTGATCCGAGTAGAGACGGCTCGGGATTGAATTCTGGCCCCATCCCTGACTAACCGTATGGCCCTGGGCAACTTGCTTATCCATCCAAGAGCCTCAGTTTCCTCAGCTGTAATGTGGAAACACAGCAGTTCCTGCTTCCAAAATTGTTGTGAGGATTGGATCGTTAATGAACACAGGGTATAACACCAGGCACACAGTAAGTGCTCAGTGAAGGGCTATTATTATTAAAGTATAAGTAACAAGAAGGCAGGGGCACTGTGTCTCATTTGTTCTGCTGTCCTTGGGGTCAACTGCAGAGCCGCCACTCACTAAATATTGATGCATAAGTGAATAAATATATCAAAACAAGTAGCTGTAATGTAGACATTTGTCTTAACAGTATCCTACATACAAGAAATTTTACCAAACAAACATTTGTGAAAGGTGCTTGCTATATGCCAGGCACTGTGGGGAAATGTGAGGATTTGTCTGTCCGTTTATTTATTACTATCTAGATGCGAGCATCTCAACTGAATCCGTGGCCTCAGGATGCTAAGGATTTATGGGCTCCAGTGAGAAACAGTGATCTGCACCAGTTTTGAGCTGGTTGCCCTTTGATAACCCCCTGAACAAGTGTTCATGGGACACTATCCCACGCCAGGTCCTGATTGGGCTGCAGGGATGCAGTGATGGAAAAGGCCAATCACTGCAGCAAAGAGTTCACAGCATGTGTTCGATGTGAAAGAGACAACCAGGATGCACTGGGGTGCGTCTACAGTAGAGAAAAGGAACAGGGCTTGGGGAGAACAGAGGAGGCACCTAGATGAGAGTTGAGGGTGCAGGGGGTGAGATACAGCTTCCTGTGTGACTCTCAGGGGCTTCGAATACAGACAGTTCAGGCCAACCTCAGCAGTGATGGAAGGCCACTCTGAATCAGTGAAAAGGAAATAATTATAGGAGATTTCCCCCCTGCAGGTAGTTGTCTTCTCTTCTGAAAATATACCATTATCACACTCCTCACAAAGGATTGTGATTGTCTATTCGTCTGTTTTATTACCCACCGCACTGAGCTCAGCGAGTATTTGTTGAACAGAAATAAATCAAATTCCCAGGTGTATTAATTTCCTACGTTGCTGTAACAAAGTACCATAAGCTGGGAGGCTTAGAATAACAGAATTTTATTGTCCCTCATTTCTGAAGGCTAGAAGTTCACAATCAAAGTTTGGCAGGGCCATGCTCCATCTGAGACTCTGCAATCCTTGCCTTTTCCTAGGTTCTGATGCTTGGCCAGCAATCTGATCTTTGGCATCTTTTGGCTTGTAGATGCACCACCCGAATCCTTCATGTGGGGTTCTTCCCATGATTCACACCGTCCTCCCCGTGTGCATGTCTGTCTCTGTGTCCTAGTCTCTCCTTATTATATGGACACCAGTCATCTGGATTGGGAGCCACCCTCGATGACCTCATCTTACCTTGATTAAATCTGCAAAGACCCTCTTTCCAAACAAGGTCACATTCTGAAGTATGGGGCCAGAGGGGAGCGTTGGGACATCAACATATCTTATTTTAAGGGGACACGATTAAACTCAAAACACCAGGCTGGGGAGCTCATGAATTTATAGGATGAGCAAGAAGCTTAGCATTGCGTGGAGCTGCAGTGGACATGCATGACTCTGGGGGCTTCTTGGGATCCTCATCTGAGCAGGGAAGGCTATGGGAAGACAGTCTTTAACCCGAAAGTCAGACCCACCTTCAGAGGCTCGGCTGCAGATCTTCAGCCCAGCCTTGCCAGAATGTGGCTTTATAATTTCTGAGTCCAGTCTGTTATTTAACAGGACCCTAACATCTGTCCAAAGGGCAGGTCTGTTCCTACCTTCCAGGCTCTATTCGACACCTGAAACCCGAGGTAGACATTCTCTGACTTCAACTCCTGGCACTAGAAGCCCTCTTTAGCAATCTGGATTAGTTCAAATCAAGTCTGATCTCACCTTGCCTCTGTGGGCTCCTAGCAGTAGTAGATGTAGTAATATGGCTTCCTTTAGTTGAGAACCTAATAGATACCTCATCTCTGGTCCTCAGACAGCCCCTTGGATAGAAGAAAGAATGAAGCCTGGAGAGTTTATATTGATGTGCACATGGCCACACAGCTAGTAAGTGATGATGTCGGGTGTCGGGGGTAGAACGCTATTGCATCTAACTCCACTGTTGTCATGTTCATCTACCCTGCTCCCTTTCAGCTCGGGGCTTGGGGCAGCTCTAGGAAGGTTTTGACCCTTATTCCTATCATTATTCAAATAAACCATCCTCTTAAATGACCACCTGCCTCACCTGAATCTTTCTTTCCTGTTGATCCTCAAGCCAGAGGACAGGGGTGGTGAGACAAAGACAGCCCAGGTCACGGAACACTCATTCCTCTCTTGCGCATGGTGGGCTCTCTACATGGTTTGAGCCGTCGGTTGCCGGTGCAGGGGCGCTGGGATGCTCATGTTCTCCAGAAAGTTCTGCAGCCTTCAAGGCTGTGGGGGATTCATCACTTTTCAAAGTAACTAGAAGATCGACCTTCCAGACACACCCCCTCTCACCCCACCCCGGCCCTAGAGTTACCGCTCCACCACCTCCTATGAGATGCCTGTCGTTGATGGTGTTCTGAAGGTTTCCAATGTCGTGCAGCTGAAGAGAAAGTAGAGCAGTGCGCTGCGCAGACACGCGTTCTGCAGAGAAAATTCATGAGAGGGCGAGGTCTGAAGAGGAGTCACTTTGGAGTCTCTGGTTCCTGTTGCTCTGAATCCCCATCACGGACCTTAAGCGGCATGTGGGCTGCGAGGCCATGGACCATGAGGGCTGTTTTTGTCAGCCAAGCCACAGAAGGGAACCACACGGCCCCAAGGCCAACCTTGCCAACCACAGGGGCCAGCTCTCAGGAGGGAGTGGGGGGCCAGCAGGATTGGGGTTTCCGCTTTCTCACAGGAACACTCAATTGGTCTCCTTGGGACCGCAGGGGCCTTGCTGAGCAGCGGTGACTCAGCTTCCTTTGTGCCCCGGCAGAGAAGGAGCACCCCTGACAACGCAGGGCTCCTCTTGCCTGTGTGTTCTCATCCACTTCCTGCTCTAGAAAACCTCCAGTAGTGATTCAAGTTTCTGTTTACCGGAAGACTTGCTGAAAAAACCAGTTTGTACTTCACATTTCTACAGCATTGGTCAATTTATAAAAACATTTTCTCACACATAGGTTCATCCAATGTTCACATCAATTCTGAGATCGTAGGGAGGCCGTTGTCATCACTGTTACACATGTGAGGAAAGTGGGACTCAGGCAGGGAAGGGGGTTGGCTGAGGCCACATGGCTTATTGGTGGTGGGCTGGCGCTTGAACACAGGATTCTAGAAGACTCATTCAGGACATTATTGCACTTTCTTGGGTGGCCTTTAACATTCAGCCCTTATCAAGTGCTCTCGCTACATGTAAAATGTTTGTTGATTGAATGACTGACTGTAATTTTCATCTATTGTGGGATGGATTCTTAGTACTGGAAGCAAGCTCCCGTTGGGGGCGTGGGAGGGACATGGGCTCTAAGAGACAATTCAGGTTTAAGTTACACTAAGACCTACATGAACTACGTGATTTTAGGTAATGTTTGAATTCTCTAAGCTGCAGTTTTCTCTGGACACAGAGGATAATAATGATGGTTTTTCAGGGCAGGTATAAGATTTAAGTAAAATCATATGGGTCAAGGGATGGCATGGTCTTTGCATGTAGAAGGTAAGTGGCTACACAAGGTTCTTTCCATTGCCCTCAGTGTCATGTTTAGCTTCACAAACTCATTAGAGTTAAACAAATCTTGCAAATACTTTCTTTATGTGTGAAAAAATGCCTTTGTTTAGTAATCTCTGAAAAATTAAGGACACAAATGTACAGAGCAGATTAAGTCTGGTCCTGGCTCATTTAGTCACTATAATCAAGAAATGAGGTATGCTCTACATGCAAATTGCCCAGTTCAGTACTTTAAGTTCAGTACCCTAAGTTCTGGGTACCAAGATTTCTCATCATTCCTTTTGACTTATTTTAGTAGATAAACATTTCTAGCCTTGTAAACAGAGTAGAACAACCCTCTGCATCGCAGATTCTCTGTCTATGTTTCTTACTCCTCACTGGACGATCTGACTTTCATTGCCTCTTGCTCTTGCTGACCTACAAGAGGTCACAGAGACACTCATCAAGGTGAGGAAGTGGCATGGGGTCTGTAATGTCAGACTCAGAACTAATACTTATATTTCAAGAATATGCCTAAGCAGTCAAGGTGCTATTTCTTTAAAAATGCCCTTTATTTCACCAGCTGGATGTTATCTGTGACTTAACAATTTTTTCTTTGAAATTGAATATATGTCCAAGAGATGTTGAACCTATTGATGTTAGTACCTTCAATGCCGAATTACTTACAACCAGAAATTATGTTATAGTCATCACCATATTCCCAGGGCCAGGGTCCCTCTAGATTTTCAATGAATGGTTCTTGAATGAGTAAGGGTCATGTATTCGTTCATTCATTTTACAGAAACAGACTGTGAATATTCCCGAGCTGTCATCCAGGTGGATAGGATAGTATACTGCCGTAAGGAGCTCAAGGCAGGCGTGTTATTCGAGCAGAACAATCTGAGAGGTGAATGTGACTCCCCAAGGGGGAGAGATGGGTCAGGAGAGGAGCAAGGAGAATGCACACCTGTTTAAGGGGACAGCTGTGAATGAATCAAGTGAGTCTCCTCACTGGGAGCTGATTGTGTGATCTTGCAGGGGGAACTGGCCCCTTGAACAGCTCCAAATGGAATGAAATAGGAATAATTGCCACCATGGAGAGGCTGGGAGATGAGGGTGGCCTCTGGGCCGTCAAGACAAGTCACTCAGGACAGGTACAATCCTGTGTTCACATCTAGGACAGGGGCTGATGTGAGTACTATCTGCAGAGAACTGGGGAATATTGTGATCCTACTTGCTAACGGGGACTTTCCACGTGATGGACCTTCTGCTGGACAGAGCATGAGGGTGTAATCACTTCTGGGGAGATGTTTACTTTGTGATCTAGTGACCATTTCCAGGGCCTCCTTCATTATTATTTCTTGATAGAGAGGATTTCAATAATTCAAAATAGTTGTATTTTTTTCTTTTCAGAATCACATTGTGATGGGAAGTGGGAGAATGTGTTTGAAGTCTTAACCATGATCTACACAGTTGTTTACTCTTTATTCATTTAGTACATTTTACTGAGCATCTCTCCTGTGCTGGTCTTGAGCTGGGCTTGGGATTCAAAGGTGGGCAAAAAGCTGTCCCTTCACTTTAAAGATCTCCCAGTAGTGGAAAAAAGTGACTTGTAAGTAGCGACAATGCACTGTGGTGAGTATGGAAGGGGAGACAAACAAAAGAGGGCAGAGGAAGGAGTGATTAATTATGCTCTTATCAGTCAGGGAAACCTCACAGAAGATGTGCTGGGTTTTAAGGGATGAACAGGAGTTTTCTGCTGGAGAAGAAGAAAGCATTTTAGGTAGTGAAAATGGCATGAACAATTGCACACAGGCAGCAAATTCATGGTTTGGAAAATGATGAATTAGAGTAGTGTAGCTAGAGTTGCATTGCCAGCTCAAATATAGGCAGCCCAGATAGATGTGAATTTCAGATAGCCAACGAATACTTCTTTAGCATGGGGATGTCCCAAGTATTGCATGAGACATGTTTGTACTGGAAATATTATTTGTTGTTTCTCCAACAATACTGAGCATCCTATATTTTTATTTGCTAAATCTGGTGACTCTAAACTAGAGTACAAAGCAGATGAGACCACATTACGGAGGTCTTGGAAAATCATGCTGAAAAGTTTTGACTTCAGTCTTGTGGGGTGGTCTTGGAAGGTTTTTAAAAGGAGATGTGATATAATCAGATTTCTATTATCACTCTGGCTTCATGGAGGGTGATCTAGAAAGGGGGGAAACTGGAGGCAGGAACACTGATTTAAATAGAGAGAAGGGGTTTTGAACCAGGGTTACAATCAAGTCAGTTGCTCAGGCAACTGACTCCAGGGATATTTTGAAGATGGAAGCCACAAGGCTTGCTGAAAAAGGCTGAGTGTTTGGGCTGGCAGTCCTGTTTTGTTACAGGTACTCTATATTTATCCTTGAACACTTATGACAGTCTGAATATTCACTCCCAGTAGTCTTGGGACTAGAGAGGGTCTGGAGACTGGAATTCTGTGCCTTTAGCCACATGGCTCAGCTCTTTGTTTCTTGAAAACATAGACTCTGGCTAAACTCTGAGCCAGTTCATCACAACTTGATTAAGTGTCCAAGTCCATGCTGGGCACAGGTGGAAACACTTAGTGCCATAACTTTAGAAGGGTCTATAAAAAAGAATGTCTTCCATACTTTCTTAGGAGAGATTTATTTTTCAAAAGAAAGTGTATATTTTGGAAGGGGAAGGACATTGCTTATTTCTGAGATTAAATACACCTCCAAGGTTAGAGAAGGTATTCAGATTATCTAGACTGGTTGCCGAGAAGTCACAGAATCGTGTTAGAAGAAATCGTTTGGTTAATTTTCTCCTGTTAGAGCTGGAGAAGCTGCAGCCCAGAGAAGAGATATGACTAGCTTAGGGTGGCAGAACTTGGATGAGGGCAGAGGATTTGTGACTCCCTGCTAAAATGCAACACGAATTCTTTAAACACCGAGAGTTTGGAAACACAGTGTCATTCTTTTTCTTCATAACTACCAAATTACAAAGAATTTCTCCTTGAGATTTTTCAATTTGAATGACAGTATTAACACAAGTCTTTTAAAAAGGGATTTCATGAAATTATGTCATTTGAGAATAACCACATCTTATTCCTATTGACAGCCCTTTTGAAACAGATTGACACAGCCTAATTCCTGAAGGTTTTCAAAGTTTTTGGAACTCGGAGAAAGGAAAGTTTATATAAATAGGGAATAATAGTTATTTGTTGAATACATTCTCAGCTGTAAGACTCTGACATTTTGGCAAAGGCAAGTTTTCCTTTCAATAGATCAGCTTTCAGAACCAAGTTGTGTTTAAAAAGAATAAAGCAAAAAGTACTATATTTACATTTCAAGGATGAAATGTCTTTCCTCCTTAGAAACCTGAGGAATGCTGTCTGACCACTGCCTGGCCTGCCTTTGCTTTGTTAATTCCAGGAGAACCTTCACAGCTAGAACATCCCAAGGTAACTCCTCATTCAGGTTTGAGGGATTTGCTCCTGATAAAAAGACATCCAAATCTTTCCTCCTTTCCTCAGCAATGAGATGCCACAACCAAACGGGTCCTGAGCTCTGAGTTATCTGCTCCGCATTCAATCCTAATAGATGATTTGATTTTGTTTCTCATATCTTGGTCTCTGAATATGTTTTCTTTCATATCTTGAATGTGGCACTTTCCAGTCTCTTCTGAGATAGGGAGGGTGGGGAGGAGCAAAGAGTCAGCAGGGCCCTGGGGCCACGGTCTTCACCAGCATCACTTTTATTATTTATTTATTTGTTTATTTATTTTTGGCTGCATGGGGTCTTCCTTGCTGTGGGCTGCCTTCTCTGGTTGCGGCGAGTGGGGGCTGCTCTTGGTTGTGGTGCTCAGGATTCACAATGCAGTGGCTTCTCTTGTTGTAGAGCACCAACTCCAGGCACACGGGCTTCAGCAGTTGTGGCTCATAGGCTCAGTAGTTGTGGCACACGGGCTTAGTTGCTCCACGGTGTGTGGGATCTTCCCGGACCAGGACTTGAACCCGTGTCCCCTGCATTGGCAGGCGGATTCTTAACCGCTGTGCCACCTGGGGAAGTCCCTGGCATCACTTTTATTTTATTTTATTTTTCTTTAATTTTTAATTTGAATTTTTTTCAATTTTATTAATTAACATGTATTAAGTTCACACATAGTCTAAATAAAGCCTTGCAAAATCCACTGTAGGGTCCTTAATCAAAATACAGATTACAAACATTCAGAGACATTCTTTTTCTTCTGATATAATGGTCTGAGAATTACGGTTTTTGTGGTTTACAAAACTGAGGCTAACCATTTAGTAAACAAGGACAGACATTAATTTTATGACCTTTTACTGAAGGGTTACCTATACTTTTCTTGGGTATCTGTGAAGATGTCTTTATTTAAACCATGTCAACTCACCATTAAATAAGCATAACACTAAGGTCTGCCTCGAAAGGTTACACTCCAATAAAGATGAAAAATAAAGGAAAGAAAAAGAAAATGAATATTAAATTCATTCATTCTTTCAACATATGATCCTGGACCTACTATGTGTCAGGCACTGAGTTAACTCTGGGATACAGTGATGTACAAGATAGACAAAGATCTGATGTGCTAGAAGGGGTAAAAAGACAATCAACAAATGGCATCACTTTTAAACAGCACATTTTTTTCCTGGCACTGCCCTCCCTTTCATGAGAATTGAGACAGTCTCTCCTTCCTGTTAATGTTGATGAAAATTGTTATAACACCTCAAGTGCTAAGTCCCCACAGATGTCTCTTAGGGATGGTAGACAGTATACGCTCTAAGTAAGATGGTCCATGATCCATCAGGCTCAACCAATTCCTCGTACTCTACCTCAGTTATTAATTCAGCAACATGGCTTGAGTAGCTTCCACACACCAGGCATGGGGCTTGGCAATGAACAAAACAGGCAAGCGCTGGCCAAATATTTCTCCCACTGGATTTACTGATCCCCAAGGGCCCCCAATTCTTGTTATGATGTGAATTCTATGAGAATTTAACAAATTTCTCCTTTCATTTGATGGTCACCTAAAAAGTTAACATAAAATATAGTCTGGATTGATTGCACGGTTGCCTTAAAACAGTCCTATTGCAGGATCTTGGTGCCCAGGTTTACATTTATGTCATGGAGTGCATCAGGGCCAATGATCATTAAAGTGATGGCAAACATTCAGTGCACTATCTCTCAAGTTGGGGGGTCACTGGACATAACCTTGAGCTCTGGCAATGTTGTTTTTCTCTAAGTGGGTTCCACATATTTCTCAAGTTTAAGAAGCACTGGTGTAGGAGAAGCACCAGAATGGTTGTAGTTGCCTTCAGCCATCATGCTCTTCCCAAACCTGGATCATGCAGCTCTCACGGGAGGCAGGAAAATGGTCCCCCAAAGATGTCCATACCCCAGTACCTGTGAACATGTTACATTATACATATATAGCTGAAATTAAGGGAGATTACTATGCATTAGCTGGTGGTCCCAGTGTAATCATGTGGGCCCTTAAAAGTAGAAGAGTGTTAAAAACAGTGACTCCAACAAATACATGCCCATGTGTGTTCACACCTGCAGTAATCACAATAGTCAAAGGTGGTAACAGTGATATCTATAAACGGATGCACGGATAAACAGAAATGTGGTGTATAACACCGTGAAATAGTATTCAGATGTAGAAAGGAATGAAGTACTTATATGTACTACAACATGGATGAACCTCCAAAACATTATACTATGTGAAAGAAGCCAGACACAAATGTCACATACTGTACGACTCCATTCATAGGAAATATCCAGAATAGATAAATCCAATGAGACAGAAAGCAGACTGGTGGTTGCCAAGGACTTGGGGGAAGGGTATGGGGAAGGGGTAAAATTTTGGAGTTGTTCTAGCTGAAAAAATAATAAAATCTTAAATTATTAGCAATGAGTTTTACCATCCTTCTTTATATTGTGCAGTGCCAGTTTTAAATGCAAATATATAAGAAAATTTAACCTGTGTGAGGAATTACCAAAATTACACAATTTGTATGTCATAGCTGATACATTCAAGTTCAAGGAGAAAATGATTAAGAATTTTAAGTAGTGACAGCAGAGCACTGGGGTCTTTTGAATATGGGACCCTGTGTGGTTGCCCAGGCTGCACCCCTTGAAGCTGGTCCTAAGCACACTGCCTTCCCTTTCCAGAATCACATCCCAGTCTCCGTGACAACCGTCCTTGCATCTCTAAGATAAACTACATGCACTTGAACCCTTGTCTCAGGTCGCTTTGGAGGGGGAGTGGAATCCGCACTCTGTCCCCCTCACTGTATTTGTAGTGCTCAAGGGAGAGGATAAGGAAATGCTTGGAGAAGTGAGCCTTGTGCTTTGGGAGAGGCCGTGGGCTGTGGTGGCTGCAGAAGCCTCCCTGGAGAAACTGGGGATGAGTTGCATCTTCTAGAACATGCTAGTGGGGAGACCATGGAGGGGATTTTGTGCTGAGACTGAACAGTGCTATCAGTGATATAGGAACAGCCTTTGTACCTACTCCAAAGGCTCTCGTGCACGTGATCACTGCAAGTTACAGCAAAATCTATTAGGCAGAAAAGGTAGATGGAATTATATTTCCCGTATAGATATAGAAGACACTTAACCCCAAATAGCTGAAGCCCGAGGGAATAGTGGATTCATCACAGGAACCCAGTTCTTTTCATCCCAGAGCCCTTGGTGTCTCACCAGGCCATGCAGCATCTGAAGAGGGGGGGTCACGAGGATTAGGTCATGAGGATTAGGTCAGAGGAGCCTTGAGGTTGTGTGCTCACACGCATGTGTGGAGGGTCGGGTGTTACTCTCTTGTTCTGTACAAAAAGTGCAGAGAAGTTAATTGAGGGACCCAAGAACCTGTATTTAATATACATTCGAACTGATTTCTGTGAGAGAAGCAAAACTAACTTTGGCCATTTTGGTAAAAGCATCTTTCTGGAACTGTGACCCGAATAAATGTGGGACCCCCCTGCCTTTACTTCTAATACTGATTTTGCAAGGAGGATCCTGCTAGGAAGTTGTCTTGGGGTTGGGGGTGAGGAAGGGGTTTTGAAAGAGAGAAAGAAACAAGATTTCAGGGTCATGGCTGTCAACGACCCAGGGTGCCCAAGGGTTTGGTCCAGTGGGCAAGGGTCCCGGAGGAATGGAGCTAGATGGCCTGTGAGTTTCTTCTTGAAAACCTCTCAACTTTTCCTACAACACCCAGCAAAGAGAACCAAAACATGTTGTAAGTTATCTTGTTCTTAAACTTCCTTTCTTTTTATTTTCCTAACGTGTGTAAAAATAAAATAACTTTGACACGGCAGTCATTTGTGGAAATACAAGTCAATGAAATGGAATGTATAAACATTAAGTGAGGCCAATGTTTGGGTTATCTTGTTTCAATTAAGATGCTGTGCTTTTTGCCTTTTAAGAATGAGGATTCCGTCGTGTTCTGTATTTAAATATACTGCACCGAGGTTAACTTGTGAACAAGCAGAAAGTGGAAGGAAACGGGAAGATACTGCAAATAAAAAGGGCGGGGGGGGGCTGGGGGTGGAGTCATACAACAGAATAAGAACAGGTTTCGAATCAGAGAGGCCTGAATTCAAATCCTGATTCTGTGCTGACTAGCTGTGTGACGTTGGGTAATTAACCTCTTTGAGCCTCGGTTTCCTTATCAATAGAATAATTATACCTACAAATTTGGTTTGGGGGGATGATTAAATGGGATAATGTATGTAGTTTTGCCTGGTGCAGAGGAGGCCTTCAGTATATATTGAATGAATAAATAATAACTCTTGAAAATATTATTATTTTTGACAGTCTGTGGGTCACTCCCCAATTTTCAGTGTACCTTTGAGAATCTGCAGTTACCTAAGAAACTGTCATTCTGCTGTGGCCTCCTAGACCTAATTTTCCAAGCAATTGATTTCAACGCCTTTAATTATGCTGGTCCTTATCTCAGGAATTGAGAGCCATCCTTCGTTCCTCCCTACCTCCTTCTTTCTCTCCTTCCTTCTTTCCTTCCTTCCCTCACTCACTGAAGATGGATATTAAAATTCTATTATATTGCAGGCACTGGGTTGGGAGTAAAGGCTAAGAGGTCAGGAAGACTTGGTCCCGGCCCCTGGGAAGGTCACAGTCTTATGGGAGAGACACAGGGGATGGAGCCACAGAGTCTCTCTGGGTGGGGGAGGTGGAGGGGAGGGGGCTTCCCCAGGAGGGATGGCGTTTTCCTGAAGACTCAAAGGAGTTACATGGAGAATCATGGTGGGGCCACCCCAGGAAGAGGGGAGCTGTGAGGCCTGAAGACTCCAGGTTGTTCCGGGACCAGTGAGGAGATTAGAGCACGGGTGCCAAGGGGCCTCAAGGAGGTGAGAGCTCAGGGGTCAGAGGGACCAGACAGCCACAGTCATAGTATGCCTTTCCAAGGTGCTCAGACTTCACTCTGCTGGCCATAGGGAGGGAGAGCAGGGTGTAAAACTGGCCAAAGGCATGTGTTAATTCCATCCAGGAACAGACTAGAGGAGGTGATGGTATCAGGGAGATTGGTCGAGGGCTTATTTTGAAATCCAGCTGAGCGATGGGAAAGGTTAGAGCTTAGAGACAGTGCTTAGAGACCAACATGAAATGGTGCGGGGAAGGATCTGGAGGATCCCAGGTTAGAGTGAGAAAGCTTCAGGGTTGGGGAGCATTTTCCTAGCTTCCTCTCAAGCAGAGGCTCCTCTCCTTGTAGAAGGGATTGTTTCACCCCAAGAATGACCTGGGAACTGCCCAATTTCACAACTGGGCTTTCCAGGTCCAGGTCCACTATAAACATGTACGAATAAACGGATGCTGGAAATTTCACTCGGGCAGGAAGCCAAGAGGAGGGCTGGCTGGCTGTTTTGAGTCTGTCTTATTGCTCATCAGCCTCTTGGTAGCATCCTTTGTAACCAGTCACTCGCTCTGCTCCTCAAGGTCATCCTCAGCATCTCCTCCTGGGGCCCCTGTGCCCTGGCCACGAGCTAAGAGGAGGAGAACTCAGTCGGGCAGCTCCCGCCTCCCCTCCCACCAGCACCTCTCGTCCGCAGCAGACCTGGGTCTGTGTCTTGTTATTTCAGTGCAGAATCTTGGCTGCCCTGGTGCTGTATCAACTCAGCCAGCTAACTGGGACCCCAGATCTGTTTGCATTAGAAATTGCACGTTTTCCTTTTTGCACAGAAGCTCCTTCCTAGGCAGACCCAGGTTCAGCTCATTTGTCTCTGAGCAGAAGGGAGGAGCCATATCAGGATTCCAAGTCGAAGTTGGGTTTTTTAGTTTTACAACTAAATGCGCACACCGTCACCAAGTCAACAATTACTCTCTAATTGGCAATTCTTCTAGTTCCTCACCCAGCAACGTCATGCAGTGCCACGTGGTAGAGAGAGCATTTTTCCAGCCTGGGGAAATCTGGGTTTGAGTTCTGGTTCTGTCACACATTGTTATTGGTGAGGACTTGTGTGGATCTCCTAGAATCTCTGTGCTGTGGTCATCATAGGACAGCACAGGGTGAAGATATTGACAGAGAACAAGTCATACGCCTTTTGCTGTGTGTGACTTGCTCCATCCTTCATGAGCAGGCGGACTGCACATCATCCACTCTTTTAACTTCTCAGAGCTCCAGCTCTGTAACATTAGAAAGCTTCATGACTCACATTTTAAGTCAAGTTTCTTTTTTTTTTTTTTTTGGGCACACGGGCTTAGTTGCTCCGCGGCATGTGGGATCTTCCTGGAGCTGGGATCAAACCTGTGACCTCTGCATTGGCAGGCGGATTCTTAACCACTGCGCCACCTAGGAAGCCCCTAAGTCAAGTTTCTTGAGGCTTTATTTATTTGTTTGAAGTATAGTTGATTTACAATGTTGTGTTACTTTCTGCTGTACAGCAAAATGATTCAGCTATATATATATATATATATATATTCTTTTATATATATATGTATTCTTTTTTAATGTTATTTTCCATTATGGTTTATCACAGGATATTGAATATAGTTCCCTGTGCTATAACAGCAGGACCTTGTTATTTATTCATCCTAAATATACTAGTTTGCATCTGCTAACCCCAAACTCCCACTGAGGCATAATTTGTATTCATTGAATTTCTTCCTTATTGGGTGTACAGTTCTATGAATTTTGAAAAAACCTGCATGCAATTTTGTAACCGCCACCATGGTCAGGATGTAGAATATTTCCATCACCCTAAAATGTTCCCACATGCCTCCTTGGAAGTCGATACCTTCTTGCCACGTGCAGCCCCTGGCAACCATTGATCTGTTTCCTGTGCCTATAGTTTTGTTTTTTCCAGAATGTCGTATAAATGAAGTTATGCGGTGGGTAGTAGCTGGGACCCCGCTCGTTCCCATAGCATAATGTGTTTGAGACTGGTTTGTGTTGTTGCCTGTATTAGTAATATTATTCCATTGCGTGGATGGACCACTGTTCGTTTATCCACTCACCAGTTGATGACGTTCAAGTCGTTCTCAGTTTTTGAAGACCATGAGAAAGTTGCTGCAAATATTTGCACACAGGTTTTTCTGTGGATGTATGTTTTCACTTCTCTTGGGCAAATTCCTAGGTGTGGGATTGGTGGGTCCTATGGTAAGTCTGTGCTTAAGTTTATAAGAAACTGCCAAACGGTTTTTTAAAAAATGGCTGTGTCATTTTAATGATTCACTATTTTGAAAACTAAACTTTTATTCTGAGACCATTGTCAATTTTCATGCAGTTGCAGGAAATAATACAAAGAGATCCTGAAAGTGCGTGTATCCTGTCCTCTGTTTTCCCTGGTGGTGAATATCTCGCAAAACTATACAGTACGATGTCACAGCCTGGATACTGAGGTTGTCACAGTCACAGTGCAGGACATTGCTGCCACCACTGGGGGTCCTTATGTGGCTCTTTTCCAGCCCCCCATCTCCCTCCCAACCCAACCCCTCCTTAACCTCTGGCACTTAGTAATCAGTTGTCCATTTCTATAATTTTGTCATTTCAAGAACATTATATAAATGAAATCACACAGTTTGTAACCTTTGGGGACTGGAATTTTCCACTCCACACAATTCCCTGGAGAGTCATCAGGTTGTTCCGTGTAGCAGTAGTTGTCCCATTTGATTTCTGAATGGTTCTCCATTGATAATGGATGAATCCCAGTGTGTTTAACCAGTCACCATTGGAGGACATCCATGTCGTGTGTTGTTTCCAGTTTTAGGTTATTATAAATAAAGTTGCTATAAGTATTCGTGGACAGGCTTTCGTGTGAATACAAGTTTCCATTCTTTGGGATAAACATCCAGGTATAAGTTGATGGGTCGTACGGTAGTTGCATATTTAGTTTAATAGGAAACTGCAAACCATCTTCCAGCTTGGCTGCACCTGTTTGTATTCCCACCAGCAGCATATGAAAGATTCAGCTTCTCCACATCCTCACCAGCTTTTTATTTCTTCAGTTTCTCATGGAGATTTATTTTCCCCAAAGGGATCAACAACACGCCCTTGAATTTGTCATTTCTACAATGTAAAACTATTTTTTTTTTTGTTAATTTCATCTTCATTGTAGCTCAGTTCCCTTAGGTGAAGTTTTGTCCAAAGTCAAACCAAACGAGGATAAAAATTTGTGGTCCCCTGTAAAGTGGCGAGTTTGATTTGACACCCAGAGCTATTCAAACCATATGATTTCCCTTTTCAACTTGGCTGCCAGAATGTTCAGTACCAACTATTATGTTCATTGTCATGGTCTCCTATTAACCTCCTTTCATTGCTTGTTCATGTCCTTTTCATCGTGCTAGCTATAAATAATTCATTGTGTAAGCTGCCTCAGGGCATCCCTTCTCCCTGGTCCTATAGGCACTTGGCTTAGTCTATCAGTGTGTTCATGAAAGTGAGTTATATCATGCTCACAGGGTTGTCTCAGCCACTGTATGAAGAGCTCCTCCAGAATAATGCCCCCTCACTGCCCCATCCCCCCAAAGATGCCTTATAAGCATTTATTCATTCATAGACACGTAAGGAACGTTTGCATGGGTTTTATATGGGTTTTGCCTCAAGAAATCATAGTTCAGAAGAAAAAGTTAAGCTGTGAATCTGAACAACTATAAAACCAGGCAAAATATGTTGATTAATTTAAAAGAATTCAGATGCTGAAGGGGTTCAAAAATGGGAGAATTTGTATCTACAGTAGAGACATAGAAGGCTTGTTTTAATAGTTGCATGACTTTTAAAAAAATAATGTCTCCAGCATCAACTATTCAAATCTTTTCAGAGATTAGATGGAGTTGTATAAACTACTGTTACCTCTAAGGAGGGCGCCATGGGGAAAGGAGTCTGGGGGTTATGTGGGGAGGTCTGGGGATGGGGCTCTGCCTGGCAGGAGTGGTACAGCTGAGGGGATAACCAGGAGGGAAGGCAGCTGGGGAGGAGCCATGACTGTCTCGGGAAAAGCCAACCAGGGGCGAGTGCTAGGAGGACTGGGATTCTGAGAGAAATGGAGGCACATACTGTCCACCTGGGATGATGCTGAAGGACCCAGTATTTTTAGAAATGTCAAGAACTGGAATAGGGACAGGTTCACGGCTCTGGGGCATCACAGTTGGAGTGTGGTGAACAGCCTGGTCTTCGGGGGTCCTGAGACCCGAGGAGACCCAGACTGATGCACTTTGCCTGACTGCAAAATCGCTGCTCATTCTTGGGTCCACAGTCCTGCCAAGAACAATGAAGGCAACACATGGATGACCTCAGAGGAGCCCAAGGGACACTTTTCACCGCTGGTGTCTGATGTCTGGTCCAATCATTGGCATTGTTATATTTTTTTTAACAGCTAAAGCCCCAAACCAAACAAATGCAGAAGTGAAAGAAAGGCCTTCTTGTGGAGCAAAGGGGGCCACAGCTCTGGTGGAAACAAAATTATTCTCATGACAAAGCTGGTGGTCCTCCGGGGCTTTTTTCCTGTGGAATCTTTTGACGGCTGTGGGTCGGGCTGGTTCTATACTGGGGACACTTGTGACCAAGTTGTCCTGTGTTCAATGAATTATGAACAGTGGGGGGAGTTCCTCCCTGAACTACCTTAGAGACTCATGTTACCTCTCCTGAGTGTTTCTTTTGTCTTTTAGATTCTCTGATCACAGTTTCCTCATTGCATGAACTGCTAGAAATTCAAAGTTGCATTCGTGACCCAAATCTTGTAAATGTACAATTCCTGACATAAATGGAATGGACAGTGACAGCCTCAAGTCTTGCCTTCATTTTCTTGCTTTAATCTCCTCCCTTTTTAACCTGTTGTATGCTGTTTTTCTTAAGACCTTTGATTTCTTTTTTTTTTTTTTTATCGTAAATGTAGGTACAAAAGAATAAGGAAATAATTATTGGGTTTGGTTTACACTGGGCTGATTTCCAA
The DNA here is from genome assembly GCF_030028045.1 of Hippopotamus amphibius kiboko. Taxonomy (NCBI): domain Eukaryota; kingdom Metazoa; phylum Chordata; class Mammalia; order Artiodactyla; family Hippopotamidae; genus Hippopotamus; species Hippopotamus amphibius. Next base: position 140,502,401 of record NC_080192.1, on the reverse strand, counting down.
AGTGTGACCGTCACTCCTGAAAAAAATGGATCCCATAGGAAATCACATTTATAGTCATGGTAATACCTAATAGTAATTAATTTACTGAATTTCAGGCTTTTTGCTAAACTTTTTACAAATATTAACTCAGTGCATTCTCATTACCACCCTATGTGTCAGATGCCATTATTGTCCCAATTTTACAGGTCACTGCACTGAGACACAGACAAGTTAAATAACTTTCCCTGAGCCCCACAGCAAATAGACAGAGCCAGGATTTAAATTTAGGAAGATTAGTTTTTCTTGAAAAAGCCTGCTTTATTACTTCCACATTACTATAATAAAATTCCACAAAAAAGTGCAGAAATATAACAGAGATTTGGACTCAATTACTCCAAATTTGTCATTTAACATCTATGTGACCTTGTGCAAATTCTTTACATTATTTGAAAATGGAGCTGATAGTGTCTATCTTCTGGATTGGTCTGAGGATTAAATTAGATACTCTGGCTTAAATATGGTATGTAAGATAGTTATAGTACCAGCTGACATTGTATTATAATTATATAATATCAGAGTTATTTAATATAATTATATATTATAATTAACTGATGGCAGAGAGAACTCTCCCTCAACTCCAAATCCTGTCAAATGGGGTGCGATCTTTTCACAAGTTTAAATAAGATCAGGGAGGTGAGCATGCTTTGTAAATGACAAATGGCTGAACGACATCCCAAGTCATCAGTCTAACGAGGAAGTTAGACCTGTCGACCTTCAAAGGGCGTCCCAGGCAGGTGACGGGGACAAGCACCTCCACTGATTTTCTTCAGTTGTTATTTTTTTTAAACCTGAGTATAAGTTGCTATGCGTAAAATGGGATGGTTTCTGTGATTGCTGGAATTTGTCTTGGCCAGGATTCTATGCAGGATTCTATTCTGTACTCAGTTCTTACTTGGGTAAGTGGGCTTCTTCGAACGTCTTGCAGGCACCTCAAAACTCAAGATCTCTAAACATGAACTCACTTTATTTCACCTCGAATCAGATCTTTGCTAGCTTCTCCTCTGAATTACTGGCATCATCATCTACCGTGCTGCCCAGAGAATCATCATTTGATTCAGACTCTGCCTAACCTCCACCCCAGGCATAAGCACACCCAACTACCAGCTCTGCTCAACCTGTCTCGTAGCATTTTCTGCAACATGTTTCTATTTCTCCATTCCCTCTGCCAAGGTAGTGCCTCACGTAGGAACTGGGTTCTAAAGCTCCATCTCTAGTCCTAAAAAAGTCATTTCTGGGATCATCACGACCTTCATCATCAAGCCCAACGTTTGTTGAACACTTGCTTTGTGCCATCGCATTTATAGGTATAAGTGTTATATATACGTATGTGTATGTGTATATATATATATTTGTTTAACTTATAAAACACATAGCATTTACTATGTGCCAAATATTTAGTATTTGAATATTTAAAATATTTTAATATTCAAATATTTAATATTGAAAAAATATTTAAATATTTAAGGACATTATGAACATTAATCCACTTAATCCTCACAACAACCTCATGAGGTCGGTAGCATTACCTTCCTTTTACAAGTGAGAAAACCGAGACAGAGAGTTTAAGCAACCTGCCCAAGGTGACACAGATAGACCATGGCAAAGCTCAGATTTGAACCTGAGAAGTCTGGCTCCAGTACTTGGTGAATAGTCATGATAAAGGCTATTGGTCTAATCAGTTTGGGTGGAAAGGGTTGTGACTACAAAAAGAAAGCATAGGGAATTTGCTGGGGTTATGGAACTGTTGTGTATCCTGATTATAATGGTGATGGTTACACAAATGTACACAGGTATTAAAATTCATGAAACTGTTAAAAAAAAAAAGCTACTTGTCTAAATCAGGAATCTTTCTGGGCTTTACAGAAAACACAACAACTCTGTGAGGCAGGTATTATCCATATTTCCCAAATAAGGATGCAGGTTTAAGGGCCTTAAGGAGAGAGCCCAAGTCTTACCAACAGGAAGTGAGAGCAGAGGTGAGGCGCCAGCCATGTCCATCCGGGAGCGTGGGTGATGCTAGAGCAGACTGTGGGTGCTCATGCTTCTTTGTTTCACTTCCTGGATTTGACCCCAGTATGGTTTACTCGGAAAGGCAAACAAACAAAAAAACAAAAACAAGCTCATCGAATTCTAGAAGTCATTGAATCATAGAATTCAAAGAAGTGGGACCTGTCGGGGCTTCTTGTTGAGGACCTTCTTATTCAGATGAAATATCCCAGGTCCGTGGAGCTTAAGAGATTCTCCCAAAGTCTCATATTCAGGAAATATTAGGGTCAGTCCTGATCCCCATGTCTTCGGAAGTTAAACCCAAAGGGCATAATGCGGTTTTTCTCTCTTTTCATGGCAAAATCCAAAGACATGAAAGAAGAAAGCGATATACACAATAGCTGTAATCAGGGATCATTCTCCTCTCCCCACCCCTCCGCCTGCCCCCCCCCCCCCATTTCATCTGTTTAGTTTAAAAATTCCTATAATCGGTTACAAATTCTCACAACACCTCTGCATTCTTATCAGGTTTTTGCAGTTGGGAGGTAAAGACCCACACTATCTTCAAATCAAGCAGGCAGTTGCAGTGATGAATCTTTCCTTCCTAATTTAAGCTGAAACCGCAAAGTGGGCCCCACGGTATAACCAGTGATGGGAAAGGGAAAAAGCAGAGGGGAAAATGGCAGTGTCGCCGAGCTGATTAACCCTGTATGAGAGCCTCCAACTGGCCTCTGTGGCTCACCCTGGCCCTCCCCGCCGACCTACTTTCTCCAGCCACTGAAAAAAGAGAGATGTTACACAGAGATGTTTTAAAGCGGGGTCTGATAGCATCTTGTCTGTTCCCACCAGATAAGCATTCCTAAGCCCGCCTCCGTCAGTCACTGCTTAGGAGGCCAAGGTGCTGCCGTAATCAATTGAAACAATAGCCTACTATTAGTGCTCCCTCCGTCCCCAGCATAGTTCAGGGTTTCTGGGTCTGGATTGAAAGGCTGACATTCTTGGTAATGAATAGGACATTTTAAATCACTGGTCTATGTCCCACAGGCATTCTGCCCAGGGACAATTGAGGAGGGCAAAAAGAATGGTAATAAGGGAACCCAAGACTTCATTCTTACAAACTAAGAAGGCTGCTGGTGGTTACAGAGAAAACAATCTGACGTGTGTTCTTATTAATCCTCTGCCCGAGCATCTGGGATGAGGATGGAGATACTAAAATTCAAGCCAGGCTGCTCTGGCTCCCTTTGGAAACTGCTGGATCTAATCTTCAGAAATAACAGAGCACCCGTTTCTTTGTTTATTTTCCAGAGTAAAATACTAATTCATGTAAATGAATCATTGAACTAGGTCTGTTAGACAACTTATTTTCTTAGTGATTCCCATTTTCTGGAAACCCAATAGCATGTTTCTAAAGATGTTAATCATCTAGGTTTTTCCATGTGTATTTGATGCTGGGTCCACTCTCCTTGTAATTCTCTTAATGGTACTTATTCTCTCTTGCTTCTCTGTCTTTGAAACTTGATTTCTTTCTTCACCTGACCAATTCTTACCAATCTTTCAAAACGCACCATAGAACAAATTTTTTTAAAAAATTTTACCTCCAACTTCAAGGTTATTTTTGAAATGGAAAAATTTATTTCCAACTCATAGGAGTTGGCAAGATTTCCATTCTTTGGTGAAATAAGAAGCCTGAATTAATTTTTTTAATTGGCGGATAACACACATGCAGTAAACTACATAGCAATTATCTTAAGTAGAGCTTGATAATATTTTATATATATCTGTATATATATGTGTGTGTCTGTGTGTGTATATATATATATATATATATATATATATATATATATACAAACAATCAACCATGCAGATTAAAATGAAGAGTATTTCTAGGACCCATGACAATTCTTTTCTGTTCCTTCATCATCCATACCCCATCCCTGAGATCAGCACATTTTTGACTTCTGTCACCACCAACTAGATTGTCCAACTTTTGAACTTCATATGAGTTCAGTATGCAGTTTTTTGTGGTTGGTTTCTTTTGCTCAAAGTAACGTTTTTTAGACTCATCCATGTTATGTGGGCATCAGTAGTTGGTTGTTTTTGTTTTTTTTATTGCCATGTAGTAGTTCATTGTTTGACTATACCACATTTACGTATCTATTCTTCTGCCAATAATTATTTGCTCCCAGCTTTTGACAATTGTGAATAAATCTGCCACAAATAACCTTGTTCATATTTTTTGGTGGATAAAGGTACTTACTTCTCTTGGGGCTAAAACTGTTAGTGATATTGTTGATTTATAGGCTAGGTCTCTGTTTAGATTTAGTAGATACAACCAAATAGTTATCCAGTGTGTTTGCACTAATTTATATTCCTAATATAAATTTTCCAGTTGTACTACATCCTCACCAAAACTTAGTACTACAGTATTTTTTGTTAATTTTAGTTTGTTTTCTTAGATGAGGGTTGGTGTATTTTCATTTGCTATTAGAAACATGAGCATCCAATTTTGCAGAGTATCTGTTCAAATCTCTTGCCCTTTTAAACAATAGAATTATTTGATTTTTTCTTATTGGGTACATCATTTGAACAGACGCTTCACAAAAGACCTTTTGCAGAGCCCATGAACCCTTGAAAACCTGGTCTTTTCTTTAAACAACCTCAAAAAACCAAAAAGATAAGATCTGTCTTGGGCAGGTCTTTGCCACAGATTGGCATTGGCCTTGTTCTCTGTTTACTAGCATTGCTACTGAAATTCTTTTTGAGTTAGAGCTACAGCTGGAGAACAGGTGGGCCTGAGCAGGTCTCAACCCAATTCCCAGATTCTAGAACACTCTTACCTGGCACTCTTCTGCTCTGCAAAGATGGCAACTTCCTTTAAATCTACTTGTGGTTTTCCTGGTATTTGGAACTATTATAAATTATGGTGCAAAACTGCCATTTTTATGACACAGGGTTCTGCTTCTCTCCACTCCTATTATAGGGGTTTCTTGTATAATTAGGCAGAAAAAAGTTATTATTTTAACAATCAACCCCAGCATTCCTTTGTTTGAAAGAAATACTTTGACAAGTGGTTGGTGTAGAAGGGGTGGTGTGTTGTCAAGAACTAAAATTTAAGGAGGTTTGCATGAGACCAAGGGAAGAGGTGGTTTAGCTCTGGAGAGTGGGGGAGAGGAGAAGAGAGGTGAGGGCTACTTAGCTCTTTTGGGTTTTTCAAAAGCACTTTAAGCTGATGACATCCACTAGCGCATTTAAAAATGCTGATGTGGTAGATTGTATTACCGTTCATCTATTTTTGGTGCCACTTCCTGTGGGAGGATTATATATCCTTACACTCTCAGAACTCAGGCTTGGCCATGGGACTTGTGTTGGTCAATAAATCGTGAGTGAAATTGATGTGCGTCATTTTCCCAGCAAACGCTTTAAGAGTAAGTGAGTGATTCCCTCTTCCGTGATGACTGGCTGTATTCCAGGTAGCAAGTGCTCTGTCAGCCTCCATCCACAAAAGAGAAAATGGGAAGACAGCCAAAGCCAGTGATGAACTTGTAGGGTGAATAGACAGTAAAACTTTATTATTGGAAGCCACTAAGATTTGGGGGTCATTTGTTCGTTTAGTCTTACCTGACTGATTCAGCTCTGTTCTGTTTTATAAATTCTCCTTTAGGTTTGTGCCTGCAACCAGACAAATCTCTAGCACATTCTGCCCTGCTCACAAGTATTCTGTATGAGGAATTTTTGTTGTTGAATCAAGGAAGGAGATGCCCTCTGGGTTTGGGTTGATGCATTGCTGAGATAAACACAGGCTGAGCCGGAAGAGAAAAAATGATCTAGAGAATGCGAGCACCCCTGGGCTGTACAGAAATGGTAGGCAGTGCTTTGGCATTCCCGGGCCTTGGAGGGGGAGGTTGAATCAGTTTTAACCAGATAATCAAAAAGCAAGGGACTCCCATCTGACATCTGGGTTATCTTTGAAGACAACATGTGCCCGTGCTACTCTATGTAATCTCCATGCCTAGTTATTTTTTCATTTTCTAGTCTCAGTTTGGCAGGTTACAGATGGTGATAGCTTTGACTGAAGGAAGGGATACTCACCCGATAGGTTAAGATAAGAGATGGCTGTACATGGTTACTATAAGCCTGGGGTCTTTGGACCAATGGGTGATATTGAGGATTTATGAAATGGCTTTGTACCTTTTAGACCATTACATTTTCATTTAGAGAAATGGAGATTTACCATTTACTGACCTTTGGCTATTTTTTTCCTTCTAACATCAGTTCTAAGCAGGAGGAAATTCCAACCAGGTTGTGGCAGTCAGCTGCCTGTCAAGCTGATTCCCTGCTGAGTTCTGAGCTTTCACCTTTTTCTTTGTCTACTCAGGCACTTTGTGGTGGAGGGAATTGGGTAGAAGCTGCTACCCAGGCATCATTTAAGCCGTGCTCCTGCAAAAAAATTTCTTTTGTACTAGAAAATCGTGGGAGGAGTGTTAGATGCCGTTTTGCCCCTGTTTAGAGCCTGTGTCCCTAAATCTCGATCGGTGAACAAGCTTCCCGGTGGAGGACCAGGCCAGCATAGCAAGGGAATCTTTTTAGTTTAGTTAGTGGAATAAAGCAATACTTTAGGGTGGCAGCCTTTGGCAGGTAGTCCTATTGGTCTGAGGGAAGAAGCAGTGATGTTTTCGCACTCTGCACAATCTGGCTTTTCATTCTTTCAGGGTGCAGGGGTTAATGTCCTTCTGAGGGAGCACAGCAGCGACGCAGAAGAGGATGTCTCAGCTGCAGCTGATGGTTGCCAAGAGGGGTAATCTTCTAAGCCATGGATGCCTCCCCCACCCACGTGCCCAGGGTCTTCTCTTTCTGAGAGTCAGCGTGTCCTTGCATCACCTGGTGGTGCCAGCAGAGGACCCAGAGAGTGTCACCTGCAGAAGATGACGCAAATGCACTGGCATCTCTGACGACCTCCATTGATATTTCTCTTGTGGGTTGCCCCTTCTAAGCTCTAGACTCTGATATTGAACTGCTGATTTGAATCTCCTCTTCAAAGTCTAATAGGCGTTCAAGCTGATTTACTCAAAATGGAACTGGACTCCCACTGCTCTTTCCACCCCAATCTGTCATCTATTTGTGCTTCTCTCTTTCCATCCTCCCTCAGTAAAATGGCATCACCAGTCACCCACCTTCTTAAGAAAAAAGCCAAGTGTTATCCTTGAGTCTTTCCCCCACATCCTCATCCACTAGAAGGATCTAGTAATTCTATCTCAAAAACATACC